>NW_028318095.1:4320750-4938000 GCF_062004578.1 Staurois parvus | reverse complement strand
CATTTTACCTACGGAGAAGCCTCTTGAACTTTAGAAATGCCCTTAGCTTTCTACAATAGATGATCCGTTTCTCTGGGTCCATAGTTTTCATTTAGGAGGCTACAATAAAATACTTTGGATTTACAGTCTATGGGTAAATAATACAGAGCTGTACTTTTTTTAAAGTGAACCTGTCCTCAGAAAATGGTAAATAAACAAAGATTATCATGAAGTAACCACAACAATAAAGACAGTTGCAATGATATAGACCACTATTTTTTTAGTAAAAGGAATTTTCTCAGGGTGGGCCACAACTGCAACACATCATAAGTGATGACAGTTCATTTAAACAACTTTCACGCGTTTTTATATTAAAGTGTTACTAAACCCAGGACCCTGCATTCACTGTATCTGGTCTCCCACAGAACACAGAAATGCATCTATTGTAGTAAATATAAACTGCGAAGCACCTTTTCTCATCAGCACTATATAGCAGTCTTGTGACTTCTATCAGTGTCAGGCTGAGCACTGGTTAAAGCTTGTAGGAGGAGTTTTCATGCTCCTCTGACTGTCCTATGAGGCTGCATGATCCCTGACCCTCTGTCTGGACAGTGCTGATTTAGATCACATGCACCCTCCGCTCAAAAAAAAAATCTCTAGCAATACACACCAAACTAAGCATGTGCAGAGTGCCTCCTAGGGCTCTATACTATTGGCAGATGGATTGGGGACTGTGGAAGAAGGTGAGGATCAGAGAAGACAGGATCAAACAGCCATTTTACACAATGCGGAGGACGAACCCCTTAGGTTCCACAGTGAGTATAACAAGCATGCTTTACTGTGAAAATTTGTGAATCTTAGGTGAAAGTCATATCATTCCTATGAGAAAACATTAATCAAATAGACCCATTATTTTGCAAAATTATTACAATCTTTAAAATTATCAAAATCACTAGCAGAGCTGCCCATGTGTTCCAGTATACAAAGTTCACTGTACTGTTGTAAGGGACCACCAGACGGTACCACTAGCACTCCACTGGCCAGGCGTCCCCAGCGCACGGTATCTAAGCCCCAGGGCACGTGTTCACCAGAGCCCCTGATGGTGGGGATGGACTTGAAGTACCCCGAGACCAGGTCGTGGCTACTGAGCACGCCTGTCAGTGGTAGCGGTATTCGCCAGGGGCTCCTGCAGGGAAGAGCCTGATGTGAGGAGGTCGGGTGATCCCGTCGGGATGGATGGATGGATGGCTGAGCAAGTGCGGGGTCAAACGGGCCGGGTTGGTAACAGTGGGGACGGAGCAGTACAAGGCAGCGGGCAGAGAGTAGTCGGGTCACATGCCAGGTCAGCAACGGAAGGTCAGATCCAAACGGGGGCATTCAGGAGAGAGGTCAGGCAAAGCAAGGGTCTGGGCAGGAGAAGGCAACAAGGTCAGGTACAATCCGGGTCAATAACTTACTTAGAACAGGTTCGCAGATACAGGATACAAGGAAAGCCCAGAAGGCACTGAATGACAGCTCAGGGCCGTTTAAATATCCCGCCCTGCGCTGCCATTGGTGCCACGCACGCGCCCGCGGTCCCTACTGCGCATGCGCGAACTCCCTCGCCGCGGACGGCCAGGTCTCAGTGCCCACATTCTGACACGGGGCAGTGCACTGCGCCTGCGCCGAGCCCGTCGCAGCGGGGATTCCTGACATTGCCCCCCCCCTACGGGCAACCTCTGGGTGCCCACCCGATCTCTCCACCACGGGTGATCACGAAGGAACCTCCGGACAAGTCGGGGTGCATGGACATTATGGGCTGGTTCCCATGAATTATCCTCAGGGCCATAGCCCTTCCATTTAATAAAAAATTGGGTCTGACCCCCCCTCCTTCGGCACTTCAGGATTGTTTCCACCTCAAATTCTTCTTCTCCTTCGACCGTTATGGCCTCCGGAGGTCGAGATTCTCGTTCTGGGAAGGCATCGGGGATTACTGGTTTCAGCAAGGACACATGGAAGACCGGGTGTATCTTGAGTGTGTCGGGGAGGACAAGTTCGTATGCCACCTCATTGACCGCCCGCTTTATGCAAAAGGGGCCTATGAACTTTGGTCCTAATTTCTTTGATGGACATAGCATTTTCAAGTTCGTTGTTGCCAACCACACTTTATCCCTGGGCTGCAGCACCAGGTCCCCTCTTCGTCTTTTGTTAAACGCCTTCTTGTAGTCCTCCTGGGCCCGAGCAATAGCCTCCTGTAGTATCTTATTGTTGGAGGAGAAGAAAGCTAGCGTGTCCTGTGTCGCCGGAACTGGGCATTCAGGGACCAAGTCAGGGAGAAAGACAGGGTGAAATCCGTAGTTTGAAAAAAACGGTGATTGCCCTTTTGCGGAATGGTTGGCGTTGTTGTACGCTAACTCCGCCAGGGGTAGGAGTGGTAGCCAATTATCCTGTAGGAAGGATGTGTAGCAACGCAGGTACTGTTCTAGGGTCTGGTTGGTCCTCTCGGTCTGTCCATTGGTCTGGGGGTGGAACGCAGAGGAGAGGGATAATTTGATATCCAAGGCCTTACACAGTGCCCTCCAAAATTCAGACGTGAATTGGACCCCTCGATCCGAGACGATGTCCTCCGGGATTCCATGTAGTCTTACAACTTCCTGGATAAAAATTTGCGCAGTCTCGGCTGCTGACGGAGTCTTCTTTAACGGTAAAAAGTGAGCCATTTTCGATAACCGATCAATGACTACGAGGATCGCGGTGTGGTCTTGAGACGGGGGGAGCTCGACTATAAAGTCCATTGCGATCCTTTGACAAGGGCGCTCGGGGATCGGCAAGGGCCGCAGCAGCCCCCAGGCCTTGTTCCTCGATGGCTTGTTCTTCTGACAGATGGTGCAAGATTTTACGTAGAGCCTGCAATCCTTGGCCATGTTTGGCCACCAAAAGGAACGTTGGAGAAGTTCCAGGGTCTTCGCTGGGCCAAAGTGTCCCGCCATTGGATGGTCATGACACTGCCCCAAGACAAGGGTTCGGACCTCTTCGGGTACCATGATCAATCCTTCCTTCCAGAGGAGTCCCCCCTTGTTTTGGAGGGGTACCCCAGCTGGGGTCACTGTGGTCGTGGATGCATCCATTAGTTTGGACCGAAGGTCAGTTTGGAGAGCCAAGAAATTCCCTGAGGATAGAATAGTATCAGGTACCGGTTCTTCTTTGGAGTCTTCGAACATGCGTGATAGCGCATCGGGTTTTGTATTTTTGGACCCAGGCCTGTAAGTGATATGGAATATGAATCTGGAGAAAAACAGTGCCCATCTTGCCTGCCGCGGACGTAACCGTTTGGCAGTCCTCGGGTACTCGAGATTTTTATGATCAGTGAAGATCAAGATGGGGTGTGAGGCCCCTTCCAGCAAGTACCTCCATTCTTCCAGTGCAGTTTTGATGGCTAACAACTCCCGATCACCAATATCGTAGTTCTTCTCGGCTGGGGTGAGCTTCCTTGAGAAGAACGCTATGGGGTGGAGTAATTCTTTGGTGCCTTTTCTCTGGGACAGGATGGAACCCACCGCATTCTCAGATGCGTCTACCTCCAGTACGTAGGGCAGGGAAGCGTCTGGATGGCCCAAAATGGGTGCCGTGGTAAATAGTTTTTTCAAGGCCTCAAAGGCTTCCTGAGCCTCCGGTGTCCATCTGAAGCGGGTTCAAGTTTGGTTAGCTGAGTTATGGGGGAGACCAGACCCGAGAAGTTCCTAATGAATTTCCGATAGAAATTCGCAAAGCCTATAAAGCGCTGGATGCCCTTTTTGTCTGTGGGCACAGGCCAATCCAAAATTGCAGAGACCTTCTGAGGGTCCATTGCGATTCCCGTGGTGGAGATAATCAACCCCAGAAACGCAATGCTGGACTGCTCGAAACTGCACTTATCTGCTTTGGCGTATAACCCATGCTGGCGCAATCGACCCAATACCTTTGTCACGTGTATTCTGTGATCCTCCAGAGAGGATGAGAAGATCAGTATATCGTCTAGGTAAACTATTACAAAAACGTCAAGGTAATCCCGGAAAATGTCGTTTACAAAATGTTGGAATGTGGCTGGGGCATTGCACAGTCCAAATGGCATTACCAGATATTCGAAATGCCCAAACCGGGTACGAAATGCTGTCTTCCACTCATCCCCTTCCCTTATGCGAACCAAGTTGTAGGCCCCCCTGAGATCTAGTTTAGTAAATATTGCCGCAGCCTTCAGGCTCTGAAATAATTCGGGTACCAATGGCAGTGGGTAACAATTTTTAATCGTGACTCTGTTCAGTTCACGATAGTCAATGCAGGGTCGCAGAGATTTGTCTTTTTTCTCTACAAAGAAGATCCCCGCTCCGGCTGGTGAAGTAGAGGCACGGATGAACCCCTTCTGGAGACTGTCCTCTATGTATTCGTTCAGGGCCCCCAATTCTAGCTCAGACAGGGGAAAAATCCGTCCAAAAGGGATCTCGGAGCCGGGCAACAGATCAATTGGACAGTCATACGGGCGGTGGGGGGGCAAGGTGTCTGCCCCCCGCTTACTGAATACATCTAAGAATTCGTGGTATGCTGCGGGAATAACCTGTTTCAGGTCGGAGTCTCCCTCGGAGCACAGGAGGACCTGGGGGGCTGCAGAGCCCGCAGTGTGACAGTGTTCCTGACAATACGGGGATGGAAACAAGATAGACCCGGTTTCCCAGTCAATTTGGGGGTTATGGGCCCGCAACCAAGGGAGTCCCAAAATGACTGGAAAAAGAGGTGACGCAATGGCATCTAGGCGGAGGAATTCCTGATGCTGGTTAGCAATGGTAGTGGCGATAGGGGGAGTTTCCTGGTTAACTACTCCTGACTTTATCTGGGAGCCATCTGCCAGAAATATGTTAAAGCCCCGTTTTCTGGGCTGGAGGGGAATCCCCTGCTGATGAGCAAAATCTAAATCCAGGAAACAACTGCATGCCCCTGATTCAACTATGGCCGTCACCTCCACGGTCCTTTCTGGAAGCTGAAAGGAGAGGGGCACCACTAAGTATTGGGACGGACTGACCTTGCCAATAGCCAGAGAAGAAAAAGAGGTGCACTTACTCATTTTCTGAGGGCAGGATCGTACCATATGATCGGCTTCACCGCAGTAGAAGCAGAGGTTCAGAGAGCGTCTCCGCTGGCGTTCTTCTGGCGATAATTTAGGCCGAGCCAGGCCTAGTTGCATTGGTTCCTGCGCATCTCCTGGAAGTGGGTTCTGGATCTTTGTTCTGGTTTGTTGGCTGGGGCCTGGAATTGGACCCCATGCATTTCCGTGACCCTGACCGGACCTCTCCAACCTGCGTTCCCGCAGTCTACGGTCTATTTGAATCGTCAGGGCTATTAGGTCTTCTAGTGACTCGGGAACCCCCACTCGGGCCAGCTCATCCTTCAAGGGCTCTGACAGACCCATACGGAACTGGTGTCGCAACGCAAACTCGTTCCAGCATGTGTCCCCCATCCAACACCTAAATTCAGAGGCGTATTCTTCTGCCGCCCGGCGGCCCTGTCGAAGCGTGGATAACGTTGCTTCAGCAGAGGCTGCCCGCTGTGGATCATCATAAAGGATGGCCATAGCTTCAAAAAAACCGCTGACCGTTCCCAGGTGAGGGTCATGGTTTGCCCTTAACCGATGGGCCCAATCTTGGGGTTCACCCTGCAATAGTGAAATTAAAAATCCCACTTTCACTGATTCCGTTAGGAAGGTGCGGGGTTGCAATTCAAAAAACAGGAGGCAGGAATCCCGAAAAGACCTGAAGCGTGTTCGGTCCCCGTGAAAACGCTCAGGTAGTGGTACTCAGGGTTCAACCCTCGGTAGAGGAGCAGAGGCCCCTGAAGCTGGCCCCAGAGCTTCTTCTACTGGGGGAGCGGAAACAGGGGCCTGTGGAGCAGGGCCAGATGCAGAGCGGGTCTGGAAACGGTTTTCCAGGTGCGTGCATTTGTCCTGCAAGGTTGCCACAGCCTGTGTCAGGGCTGATAGGTGCCTGCAAATATCTCCCAGCGGGGCTGACCCTCCTCCAGGCTCAGTCATGGCCTTCTGGTACTGTAAGGGACCACCAGGCGGTACCACTAGCACTCCACTGGCCAGGCGTCCCCAGCGCATGGTATCTAAGCCCCAGGGCACGTGTTCACCAGAGCCCCTGATGGTGGGGATGGACTTGAAGTACCCCGAGACCAGGTCGTGGCTACTGAGCACGCCTGTCAGTGGTAGCGGTATTCGCCAGGGGCTCCCGCAGGGAAGAGCCTGATGTGAGGAGGTCGGGTGATCCCGTCGGGATGGATGGATGGCTGAGCAAGTGCGGGGTCAAACGGGCCGGGTTGGTAACAGTGGGGACGGAGCAGTACAAGGCAGCGGGCAGAGAGTAGTCGGGTCACACGCCAGGTCAGCAACGGAAGGTCAGATCCAAACGGGGGCATTCAGGAGAGAGGTCAGGCAAAGCAAGGGTCTGGGCAGGAGAAGGCAACAAGGTCAGGTACAATCCGGGTCAATAACTTACTTAGAACAGGTTCGCAGATACAGGATACAAGGAAAGACCAGAAGGCACTGAATGACAGCTCAGGGCCGTTTAAATATCCCGCCCTGCGCTGCCATTGGTGCCACGCGCGCGCCCGCGGTCCCTACTGCGCATGCGCGAACTCCCTCGCCGCGGACGGCCAGGTCTCAGTGCCCGCATTCTGACACGGGGCAGTGCACTGCGCCTGCGCCGAGCCCGTCGCAGCGGGGATTCCTGACAACTGTACTGTAGGTTTTCCATCGATAACTGGTTTAATAGTCTCACCCTGCACTAGGTAGTGTACAAGGAATAGTACTTTCTTTAAAAATAACTGTTCTGCTGAAATACCCATACCATAAATATTAAGCCCCATTCCACCTAACATAAAGAATCCAACCGTCAAAATGAGCAAGCTTGTATAGGACTTCAAAATTTTTTTGGGGGATTGCAGAGTAAGGAAAATGTAACACAATTATTTCAATGAAATCTAAAAAAAGGTTAATTTCTTGTACAATTTGTAATAGTGTGTTTTATGCAAGTGTAGTAAGATTGGCTTCAGAGTTTTGCATTTAACTGCAGTGTTTTACTATATGCCCTCTAATGAGTGTTGCCTTAAGGCAGTCCATTCATTCTGACTAGGCTCTAATGCATCTTAGCAAACCTTAAAACTACTTGACCCTTTTTTTTTTGGCAACATAGTACACCAACCATGGTGCAAAACTTTGCATTGTGGTATAACACACATTATAGGCAAAGCAGGCATAATCAAAGAAAATCACAATATGGCTACAGCTGGCTTTCCTATCACCAGGAAAGTCCCTTAGTCTTACTTGTGGACACAGACACAATTCAAAACTTGACAGGGGTTCTTTTCTACTATATTCAAATATTTCCAATTATTACAGTTCAACAATAATTATACATCTAAGACTTTATGGGGTTTATTTACTAAAGCTGGAAAGTGCAAAATCAGACTCACTTCTGCATAGAAACCAATCAGCTTCCAGGTTTCATTGCTAAAGCTTCATTGAACAAGCTAAGGTTAGAAGCTGATTGGTTTCTATGCAGAAGGGAGTCTGATTTTGGACTCTCCAGCTTTAGTAAATAAACCCCTATGTGTCTATACTGTAGTCATAAAGATTATATTTGCATACTGTACCACCAGCCCCTCCCTTTTAGATTGTAAGCTCCAAGGATCAGGGCCCTCCTAACCCTCTTGTATTAAACTGTATTGTTGCTGTATTGTCTCCCTTTATATTATAAAGCACTGAGCAAACTGTTGGCTCTATATAAATCCTGTATAATAATAATAATTATTATTATTATTATAATACAGTATTTATATAGCGCCAATAGTTCGCTCAGCGCTGTACATTACAATGGGAGACAATACATGAGACAATACAATAACAATACAATGCAATACACGAGGGGTTCAAGGGCCCTGCTCCTTGGAGCTTACAATCTAGGAGGGAGGGGATAGTGGTACGGGAGGAAACGCTGTGGGGGATGGAGTGGTGGGAAGAGTGGAGGAGATCGGCAGATAGCAGGGGGTGGGGTAGGCTTCCCTGAAGAGGTGGGTTTTCAGGGTACGCCTAAAAGAGAGGAGAGTAGGTGATAGTCTGATGGATTGGGGTAGGGAGTTCCAGAGGATGGGAGATGCCCTGGAGAAGTCCTGGAGGTGGGCATGGGAGGAGGAGACTAGGGAACTAGAGAGAAGGTAGTCTTGTGAGGAGCGGAGAGTGCATTATGGGTGGTATTTGGATATTAGGTCAGTGAAGTAGTTTGCGGCAGTATTATGGACAGCTTTGTACGTTAGTGGGAGCATTTTGAATTTGATCCGTTAGGCAATCGGAAGCCAGTGGAGGGATTGGCAGAGGGGGGTGGCAGAAACAGAGCAGTTGGTAAGGTGGATGAGTCTGGCTGCCGTATTCAGGATCAACTGAAATGGGGATAGCCTGTGGTGAGGGAGGCCAGTAAGGAGGGAGTTGCAGTAATCGAGTCGTGATATGATGAGGGAGTGGATGAGCTGCTTAGTGGTTTCCGGGGTTAGGAATGTGCGGATTTTGGCGATGTTGCGGAGGTGGAGTCTGCATGAGTTTGTTAGCGATTGGATTTTGGGCTGGAAGGATAGATTGGAGTCGAGAATGACACCAAGTACTCTGGCGTGCAGGGTGGGCCTTATGGTTGCATTGTTGGACGTAATGGAGAAGTCAGTTGGGGGATGCACGGGGTGGGGGGAAAACTAGGAGTTTTAAAGAGGTTCAGTTTAAGGAAGTGGAGCGACATCCAATCTGATATGTCATTCAGTAGGCTAGTGATTCGGGCGGAGACTGAGGGGGTGAGGCGAGGGGTTGAGAGATAGATTTGCGTGTCGTCGGCATAGAGGTGGTAGTTGAAGCCGTGAGAGTGTATCAGTTGGCCAAGGGAGGAGGTGTAGATGGAGAAGAGAAGGGGCCCGAGGACAGAGCCTTGAGGGACCCCGACAGAGAGGGGGAGTGAGGTGGAGGTGGTAGCGTTATAGGTAACACTGAAGGAGCGTTGTGATAGGTAGGATGAGAGCCAGGAGAGAGCGGAGTCTCTGAGGCCAAGGGAGTGTAGTTTTTTAGGAGGAGGGGCTGGTAGACTGTGTCAAAAGCCACGGAGAGGTCGAGGAGAAGGAACACTGCATAGTGGCCATTAGCTTTGGCGGTTAGCAGGTCGTTGGAGAGTTTAAGTAAGGCAGTTTCGGTGGAGTGTAGGGGACGGAAGCCGGACTGTAGGGGTTCAAGGAGGTTGTTGTCGTTGAGGTGGGAGCTTAGGCGATTATAGACTAAGCGCTCAAGGAGTTTGGATGTAAATGGCAGCAGGGAGATGGGGCTAAGGTTGTTCGGGTCAATGGGGTCCAGGGAGGGCTTTTTAAGTATGGGAGTGATGTGCGCGTGCTTCAGAGGGGAGGGAAATACGCCAGAAGAGAGGGAGCGTAGGATGGAGGAGGAGGGAGGTCCTAGGAGTTGTGAGGGGATAGGGTCAAGGGGGCAGGTGGTGAGGCAGGCTTCAGAGAAGACCTTAGTGACCTCCTCAGTGGTAGTAAGGTCAAAGGAGTGAAGTGTTGAGGGGGCTTCAGTGTGAGGGATGTTAGGTGGGGTGGAGGTCTGAAAAGTGGTGAGGCCAAGGGATTGGGGTGTTGAGGGGGTTGCTGTGTGAGAGGAGATAGGTGGGAAGGAAGTCTGAGCAGCGGTGATGTCCCTGCGAATTGTTTCAATCTTGTTTTTGAAGTGATTGGCAATCTCGAGGGTGGTGAGTGAGGTGCTGGGTGGAGGTGGGGGCGGAGAGAGTAGAGAGTTGAAGGTAGAGAAGAGCCGGCGAGGATTGGAGGAGAGGGTATTTTTAACGGACCACCTGACAGCACCTCTATCAGTCCCCTGATAGAGCCTCCCCAGAGTGCGGAGTCTAAGTACCGGAGCACTTGTTCACCAGGCCCCTGATGGTGGGGATGGACTTGGAGCGCTCCGGGACCAGGTCGCAGCTGCTGGGTATCTCTGCCAGAGGTAGAGGAGTCTGCCAGAGGCTCCTGCAGGTTAAGAGTCTGATGTGAGGGAGCCCGGGGATCCCTGAGGGATGGATGGATGAGCAGAATCAGAGTCAAACAGGCCGTGTCGGTAACTAGCGGGTCGGTGTGGTACAAGACAGTAGGCAAGGGAAGGTCTGGTCACACGCAGGGTCAATAACGGAAGATCAGATCTAAAAGGGAATATCCAGGAGCAGAGTCAGACAAGCCAAGGGGTCAGGACAGGAGAAGGCAGCTAGGTCAGATAATCCAGATCAGAGTACTCACAAACAGGCAACAGGATACACAAAGACCAACAAGTGACAGCACTGGGCGCTTTAAATATCGCGCCCCGCGCTGTCATTGGTGCCAATCGCGCCCTCACGCCCGCCAGTGCGCATGCACGATCTCCGATGCCGCAGTGGATTAAGCCCTAGCGCCCGAATCCCGTGTGAAGTGGTCTACTGCGCGTGCGCCAGGACCAGCGCCGCGGCAATCCCTGACAGTATTGATGAGGGTCAGAAAGTAGGCTTTTTTGGCAGCGTGGAGGGAGGAGGTGTAGGTGTGGAAGGCGGATTTATAGAGGGTGAACGCTAGTTGGGATCTGGTTTTGCGCCATAGTCGCTCCAGCGTCGTTTGAGAGTTTTGGTATGATTAGTCTGCCAGGGCTGGAGCGGTCAGGGTCTGATGTTTCGTGTGGTAAAGGCACTAGCGAGTCAAGGGAGGTTGACAGTGAGTTGTTATAGGCAGTCATGGCCAGGTCGGGGCAGGACAGGTGAAGGATGCTGTCGTAAAGTTGATCAGCTGCAGAATGGAGGGGGGCAGGGTTCAGGTTTCGGAGGTTACGGCCGGTAGTAGTATGACATTTGGAGGGGTAGGTGTTTGAGGACAAGGAGATAGAGAAGGTAATGAGGTTGTGGTCAGAGAGAGGGAAGGGGGTATTTGTGAGGTTGTGGGGAGCGCAGAGATGGGAGAAGACAAGGTCCAGGATGTTCCCGTCAGAGTGGGTGGTGGATTGTATGCACTGTGCGAGTGCAAAAGAGGAGGTTATAGACCCTGCAGTTCATATAATTCAATTGACAAACCATTTTTAATACACAGTATATTGACTGTAATATTATTCTGTTTTATTGAAATATTGCCTATTTTTCTATTTCATTGTTTGCTAATGAAGTACTGTGACCTCTTGGGATTGTATGTAAGATATTCTTTTCTTTGAGTCTGTTGTTTACTGGAAACCGATACTATATACAAATGGGTATATGCCCTTTGACTTTTACATTCATTACTTTTTTTTTTATTTGAATTATTGTCTTTTATATTTGTGATCTTTTATTTTTAAATTTAGAACCTTTCTATTTGTACTCATTTGGTCCCCGAAACACCTCGGTTCTATTTTGCTATGAATACATTTTATCGTTAAATTACCTTGGACTCTTGAACATTTGTTTGGTGATCTCATTGGTTTGTATGTGTGTGGATTTTCCTTTTCCTGAGTACGGTCTTGTTTTGCGGAGTTCAGCCAGTGTGCCCAGTGACAGTTTCAGTGACCCTTAGGAAGGAGCAGAGACATTAGGAATTATTGTCAATGGCAAAGCTTTTTGTGTCAGCAAAATTGAGGTGGACCAAGCCAAGTGTCAAAGAGGTCAAAGTATATGAATCCATCATGTAGAGAATTAAAAAAAAAATGTCTGTTATCACACCACAACCTAACCACGCCTCAAGGCATATCATTTTCTTGACATCACCTCCCCTTTAACCACTTATGGACCACCCGCCCGCAAAGTACTGCTGATAGGCAGCCTGTGCAGGCAAAGCAAGGTACCGTGCAAGTACCTTGCTGCCTGCTTCCGGGTTTGAGGTGCATGCATATGTGTCCCCTGCCAACACCCACTGTGATTGACAGCAAGTCCCAGCCAATGACGTTTTGGCTGGGACATGCTGATTGGCTGTGTGCAATCACAGCCCAGAGCCCTGTGTTGACATTCAGTACAGGGCTCTGTACAGAGGGATCAATCTCACTCTTGCAGGGATGAAAAACAAAGATCTCCTAGTAAAAGCAGCACACATTACACAAATTACAAATTGCTAGGCACACATTTAACCGTCTGATCGCCCTAGATGTTAACCTTCTCCCAGCCAGTGTCATTAGCACAGTGTCAGTGTATAGTATTATCACTGACCACTGTAGTGGTGTCACTGGAGATGTCAGTGGCAGGTAATCAGTTCCCCTCAGTGTCAGTTAGTGCCAGATTACCCGCTGCACTATCGCAGTCCCATTATAATTCGTTGATCACCACCATTAGTAGTATATAAATAAATAAAAATTCCAGTATATTTACCATAGTTTGTAGATGCTATAACTTTCATGCAAACCAATTAATATACATATGTGATTTTTTAATTCAAAGACATATAGCAGAATATATTTTGGATATTTTAAAAAATGTTATTGGATATGTTTTATGAGAGTTTTTTATTCAACATTTTTGGTCTTTTTTTGTTTATATTGCAAACATTTTTACTGGACATGTTTTAAAGCAGAAAGTAAAAAATATTGAGTTTTGTATTCAAAATTTTCAGTCTTTTTCTGTTTATTTTGAAAAAATTTAAAAAAAAGCAGTGATCAAGTACTACCAAAAGAAAATTCTATTTGTGTGAAAAAAATTATTGAAAGTTTGGGTACAGCATTGCATGACCATGCAGTTACCAGTTAAAATAACGCATCGCCGAATAGCAAAAAATGGCTTGTTCATGAAGGATGGTAAAATCTTCCAGAGCTTCTGAAGTGGTTAAACACTTCCTGCTAGAAAAGCAACACTTTCATGGGCATTTAAGAAACATTCTTGAAGCATTTTCAACGCTTCATAAGCACAATGAAAACATGTCATAAACACATCATAAATGCTATAGGAGTGTTAACAAGCATTGCTTTCTTCTTTATAATTAACACATGTGTGAATGAGCCCTTAGAGCCTGGTGCAATAAGCTTTTGTTTACATTAAGAGGGTTATGCGTTCTCATATAAGCCCATGTCATTATAAAACCCACTTGAAACAGGTTAAATTATAAGTTCACCTTTTGACAAAAAAATAATAAATGCACATTTTGAAGGTAAAAAAATGTGCATTATTTTTCTTTGCCGAAGCCTATAAGGCATTGCACCAGCGATCACCAGATCGCTGGCACCATGCAGGTCTCCTGAAGACCTGTCAGTATATCTGCGTGCCTGTATGGAATGCACGAACAAGCAGATATACTGACAGGAAGTATCAATGAACCACCATGGCATGCCACAGCGCTGTGGTAGTTCATTGAGAACTACAGGCCGACATCCGCTAATGCTGTAGTTTCTCATTCACGGAGCACTGTCAATGGCCGTGCTGATTTAAAAAACTGATGGCTAGTATGGGGAACGTCTCCCTATATTGTTGTCACAGGGAGGGGGGAGGATCAGGCAGCGGCTGGGTACATGTTATGTGTTCCACCCTAAAAACCAGTGAAACATGTAACATGTTCCCAAAGGTGAACTTATCCTTTAAGTGCAGGCCAAATGCAGGTCTTTCAATGAATTCAGAAAGGTGTCTGTGACACACAAGTCCAAATCCCATTGCCAATGACCCTTATTCTAATTGTTAACTTTTACTTTAATGTGATCCCAGAGTACACATGCAGACTGCAAGCATCTCTAATGCAGGAAATGACCAGTTCCATGTTCCTTATAAAGAATTCTGGTTGTGTGGGAGCACTCAATTAGGTTAACCACAAAATAATTTTTCTACGTATATCTATAAAGAGACATAGCCTGCAGAATGTGAAGTAATGTTCTCACTCTGTACATATTAGCCATGTACAGACCATTTAAAATGATTAATTGCTATTAGAAAACTAACAACACATACAGACAGGCTAAATGTTTTTTGATCGCTGATAGCAATAAACATGCCAGATATCAGCAGCCACATTAATTTGTATTTAACTGCTTGCCGACTGCATCACTTAGATGTGCAGAAGCAAGGCAGTGCTTCTGCCTGGATCACGTACCTAGTCATTTATCCAGCTCCTCTGGGTAGTGGGCCCGCGATCCCACTGCCCTGACTATGTTGTGCTTAGACACAGCACAAGCCAATCAGCAGGTTTCAGACAATGATTGATTGCCAGGACATGGTGATCGGCGAAGAGGCTAACAGGACAGAGCTCTGTGCATGTAAATACAGAACTCTGTCCTTTCAGCAGGGATGTGCCAGTTTTTCTTTCTCTGCAAAGCATGGAATAAAAACCAGCTCGTCCACTAGTAAAAGCACCACGCTGTACACACACAAAGCACTGTTAATCTTATGTTTAACCCTTTGATTGTCCCTAGATATTCACCCTTTCCCAACCAGTGTCATTAGTACAGTGTCAGTGTACATTATTTGCATTGATCACTGTATTAGTGTCACTGACTCCCACAAAGTGTCAGTGTCAGATTGACCATCGTAATATTACAGTCCCATTATAAGTCGCTGATCACCACCATTACTAATATATATATATATATATATATATATATATATTTATTTATTTTTTTCTTAAATCCACTATAAATGCTATAGTTTGTAAACACTATAATGTTGGCGCAAACCAATTAATATACACTTATTGGTATTTTTTTTTACCAAAGATATGTAGCAGAATTCGGGCCTACATTTATGCAGAAATTTGATGTAGTGTTAACCTCTTGAGGGCCGCTGAGTTTTTGTGTCCCCTTAAGCTCTGCATAGCCAGGCAACATGCATTTCTCACACTTGCATCCACAGTCAGGAAACAGCCCATGAGTTTGGTTTTTGTTATTTTATGAGGTGATAACAAATTAGATGGGGTCTAGGGGTATATGGAATGCCCAATGGAACTGAAACAACTTGGAGGACAAATTTTTAGGCACAAAAAAGGCAACAAATTCTACAAAAAGCACAGAAAGAACAGATCATAGGATATCTACTCCTTCAGGAGTGGCTCTAATTTTCTGAACAATCAACACACAGTCTTTGCAAGGAGCACTTGGTTCCCTTAAATGAACCTCCTCAGACCCTAGATGAAAATTTCCTCATCTACCTTGCTGTCTTGAGAGTATTGAGGCATTACCTACATTATCTGAATGTCTCTTACCCCTCTACAGGATTATTATGTTGGTATTCTCTACACTGTAACCATTGATTGCCATCATTACAACTGTTTGGTGGGTTGTTGTATATTCACTGTGGGTGAATTGTACAATAATATCTTATCAGATAATTTTTAGATATGATGTGATGTTGAATAAAGGAACATTGATTTTACATTTTTGTGTACCGAGCTTATGTTCCTAGAAAGTCATTTTCACATTTTCTTCTATAAATAGTCTGTATTGGGACGTGGCATTTTCTTACCTATTGGGTGTGACCTCTTATCACCCGAGGGTCACCCCATCTCTCTATTATACACAAATAATGTAGTTCCAGGGAGACCTGACCTGACCGCCCTCTCCCTTCTTTATCCCAGGGGGTGTAGAAGTAGTCCCACTGTCCTGTTCCTGTAGATTTAAAAGTTGAAGCTGCTTTCAGGCCTGATGCTGGGCTGGCTCCTTCCCTGCTGACAGGCTGTCTTTCCCCGGTAGACTGTGAGACAGCGGAGGTCCTTTCCAGCTTCCAGCCTGTAGGCAGATCCCCCCCCATCATCAGCACTTCCTCACTCCATCTTCCACCCAACTCTCCTGCTGACCAGGCTATCTCATATTTAAGGGCTGACCTAACCACCATGCAAGGCGTCCTGTCTGGGGATTGGCCAGTTTTCCCTGTATGTGTGCAGATCAGTCCCTCCTCACCCCTGCCTAATGGCTTCTAGAAACTTTCAAGTTTCTAGAGCAGGGGGAGGTATCAGAGAACTGACCTGTAGAACCCTCCAGCCCTAATCTTAAGAACCCTCGCTGACTCACGTCCAGGCTGACTCATACCCAGGCTTCTAACTATGCACACAAAAAAACTATTTTACACTAGAGGGCGTTACATTTAATTTTTTTTATTGGATATGTTTTACAGCAGAAAGTAACATATTGCTTTTTTCACCATTGACAGTCTTTTTTCATTTATAGTGCAAAAAATATAAAACCCCAGTGGCGATCAAATACCATCAAAAGAAAGCTCTATTTGTGTGACAAAATTATATATATTTTGTGTGGGTACAGTGTTGCATGACCACGCAATTGTCAGTTAAAAATAGCACAGTGCAGTATAGCAAAAAATGGCCTGTCAGGAAGGAGGTAAAATCTTCTAGGGGGCAAGTGGTTAAATACTCACTAGAGAATTCCACAAACATGCAATTGTCTGTGACTTATTTGATTTTTAAATGATTTGTAGAACCTAAAGCAGCATTAATCCCAAAAACAAAAATGTATTATATTGCAGCCTACCAGTTTTAAATGTGGTGGTTGCATTAGTTTCCTTATGTAGGCTTTTTTCCCTTTATTTTCATAGCGTAGTCCTGCCAGTGAATGTTATTTTTCAACGTAACAGACAAAGCTGTGCAGCAAAAGTGACAGTTATATGGTACTTACATTGGTCAGCTTTTATTTATTTGTGTAAAACATATTTCCCTAAAGGAAAAAAAAACCTGTTGCTGTAACTGCCTAAAAAGTGTTAGTCGGTGTTCAGCTTTAAAGTATTAAACTATTTAAGTATTAAACCTAAATTATTAAGTATTAAAAGCAAACATTTAGTATATTGCAGCTTACCAGTTCTTAGATGTGATGGCTTTTTAGGCTTTCTTTCTTCTCTTTTCATTTGGGGATCTGGCCAATAAATCTGCTGTTTTTCAGAAGCAAAGCTCTCCAGCAGAATGTATCAGTTTACATGGATGAGGCAGACTAAAATCCCAAATTTATATATCCCAAATGGAAAAATAACTGTTTGCTGTAACTGATTATAAAGTGTGAGCAGGATTGTGGCTTCAATTTGTTATTGTATTTAAATCTGCTGGTACGTTTACGACTCCTTTCCATCCATTCCATCCATTTTTGCTATTGGGTTTAATACTGCTTTATTTTCAAATGACAAGGAGAAGGCAACTGTACTAAATACATTCTTTTTCTTCCTTTTTACAAAGGAAAAGGAGGAGTATAATAAGCATGACAGAACTGTTAGTAACACTGGACGGCATGTACCCTTGTGGCTAACAGAGGCCAGTACTAAAAAAAGGTCTAAAAAACTTATTGTGAATAAGATCAAGACCAGATGGCTTACACCCAAGAGTCCTCAAAGAACTTAGCCGTGTTAAAGCCACACCATTATTCCTGATCTTTAAGGAAAGTTTACTGACTAGAATCGTAGCGGCTGATTGACAGAAAGCCAACTTAGTACAAATATTCAAAAGAGGGCCAAGATGTATACTTTGAAACTACAGACCAGCCAGTCTAACACTAACAGTAAGTAATCTATTAGAGGAGATGACAAGGGACCACATCCAAAAATTTGCTGAAAAAATAATGTCATCATTAGTAACCAGCATGGATTTATTAAAGATCCTTCCTGCCAGACCAACCTGCTAACATTGCATGAGAAGGTGAGCTATAATTTGGATTTGGAGGAAGGCCTGTGGATGTTGTGTATATGGATTTTGCCAAGCATTCGACACAGTTCCCCATAAGTGATTAATTTACAAATTGAGGACTTTTGGCATTGATGATAAATATAGTAGGAGTGGTGATGGTAGATCCCTCCTTTTTGCCCTTTCCTTTGTATGCTGGTTCCTGAATGATTTGATTGTCACTCCAGACACCTGCATGATTTGATTGTTATTTTCAGTTGCTTTGTATATCTGGAGTCATCTGACTACTGTCCACGATACAGCTCTGGGCTTGTTCTCTGGTTAGTATTCCTCTTGGCCTCCCTGCAGTCCTGGAGTCCATTATACCATTTTCCTGCCACCTTTGGATGTTTGTGTAAGTGTTTGTGTTGTTTACCTGCTTTGCTCTATTTCTGTTCATTTCCCCATTTCTTTTTATTTTCAGGTCACTTAGAAAGGCACCCAGCCACTCAATGAAGTTGGACGAGAAATGATTTAGCCTTAAACTGTGTAATGGCTTCTTTACTATCAGAGCAGTGAAGATGTAGAACTCACTTCCACAGTTGGTGATATCAGCAAAGAGTGTAGATATTTTCAAAAAGTTTTAGATGGGAATCACAGCACAGTGGGTAAATGGTTAACACTTCCGCCTGGCAGTACTAGGGTCATTGGTTCAAATCCCAACCATGGCGCCGCCCTCCTGGAGTTTGCATGTTCTCCCTGTGCCTGCGAGGGTTTCCTCCCACACTACAAAGACATGCTGGTAGGTTAATTGGCTCCTGTCTAAATTGGCATTAGTACGTGTATGTATGAATGTAAGTTAGGAACCTTAGATTGTATGCCCCTTGAGGGTTAGGGAATGTACAATATATATGTAAAGTGCTGCATAAATTGATGGCATTATATAAGTACCTGTAATAAATAAAAATCTTAGCAACCACAATATATATGGATATGGGAAATGGTGTTGACTTAATCACATACACACAAGATCACTCACTAACACTAGATGGACTGTTGTCTTTATTCAGCCTTACCAACTATGTAACTATGTAAATAATCTAAAGATTGGCAAGCTGCAATATATTTCAGTTTTGTTTTTTGATTTAGGTGCACTTTTTAGTTATGTTTGGGTGCTGGAAATCTGTCCCAGAGGAGCACAGGAGAAGCAGGATGGTGGTGGCTTGCTGGTAGGTTGACGGAAGCAGCCCGATTCAGGATGGATAAAGCGGGATGAAAACAGAGAGCTCTCTTCTGCACGTCTGCTGACATCGCTGTCCTAGCCACTCCCAACGTACGCTGTAATTGATCAAAAAACCCTGTTACTTGGAGTGATGCTACTCTTTGGAAATTGTATGCTTTCAATAGGTTTTTAAAGCACAGCAGAGCGACAATGGACAAAAATAAGTAACTCGGAACATTCTTGCAGCCTGGAGTCACCTCTTTCAAACTTAAAAACAGCTGACTTAATCCTTACTCTATTATTTCCGAGTATTTGACAGAGTATACAAATTTGGTTTTTAGACAGACTGATGAATAGCTCTCCTGTCCCTTTGAAAATATTATAGAGTATAGCATTAAAAATGCCAGTCACAAAAGGTTTTCTTATTACTAAATATTGACATTTTATGGTATTTGTTCGCCTTTTCTGCTCCTAAAATTTATCACAGATATTGAAGTGAACTTATTGAATTGCTGTCATTTAGAGAAGGAAGATGCCTGGACAAAATCAGCCGCGGACTAACACTGATGATGACAGTGAGTAGGAAATTTTTCATTTTACAAAAAACTTACAAATGACAGTTGGAACTTAAAATGTGGACTTTGCAATGACTTTGACTTTTGCATGCCTCCCTTTCTGAGATGAGAAAGATGGACACCTTTTAGTGTAAAGCATGTAGACAATGAACACACCCCTGCCACACCATCAATTATGAAGCAAACAATGAAGCAGTATGTGGAAAATTATTGTTTAAATTCACAAGTGCTTTTTTTTTCAAAAAACATTTTTTTTCTTTTTACTCGGTTTTCAAAATAAGAAATACAATAATTTGGATGTTGGATTAAACATTTAGTGTAGTATAACACTTCAGGTAGTTAAATAGTAAATATCTTTAGAGGGCTATATATTAGACCGTAATGTGGGACAATTGAAGAGGTAAGAGGGACAGATGGATTCCATTCCACAAAAAGGACATTCCCTATAAATGAGGTACAATTGGGAGCTATGCTTTTGTATATCCATTAAAAAGCTGCTCACAAAGTCACCTTGAAATGAGCCATGACTTTTATTTAAGAATAACAACCGTAAATATGGATGAGGTTTGGGTTCACTGCTACCATAAAATCGATGGCATCCTGCAAGTTTGCAATTCGCAGGCCTGGCAAATAATGCAGGAAATCTCCCTAATAGCCATAATGCCTTTGAACTTAGGTCAGCTGTCTAAGAAGGACCAATAAGGGTGGTTTTTGGAAAAGTCACAAAGGTGTGGGTTCCCAGCAGCCATAGTGACAATGTGCTTTAGCTGTGATAGAGGAAGTATAGTAAGCACTGCTGACAAAGTGCATAGAGTGAGATTAGGGTAGGGCAGGTAGGCACTGTCAGGGCTCTTAAATTAGATGGAAACCCTTAAAGTAGGTAGGTAGCAAAATGCTGTGCATCTTGGAGATTTTGGGGGTGGGGAGGAAGGGTATTTAAACCTCATTTATCCTGTGTTTTTTCTCAATGCTGCTGATGTCCTGCAGCCTCTTTACAGTCTGTCATTGTTCACAACCACTACAGTGATAACAGGCTACACATGTTTTTCATAGCCACTAATATTTGTATTGCCATACATGCCTTTGTTTGCTTGACCAAGGCAGGGGAGTCCCTCCAAAGAAAAACAATTAAACATTTAAATAAAAAAAAATCTAAACAAAGTTTTTGTAAATATATAAACAGGATGTTAAAAAAAATTGAACGGGGGTTTTGAATATGTTACTGTGTTGTGCGCTAGTCAGTAATTTTACTATAAACATGGAAGGAATTGCTTTGAATATTTTCTTATCTTGGGACATCATAAACAAAAAACCTTTATGATAGACTTTTTGCAAAAGTTATTTGCCAGGTTTGGTTCAGGGTGTATTTTTACCCTTCTGCTGCTGTTTTCTTTGCTTTCCCAGCAAGTAATGTAGATTATGTTCCAAAATCCATTAAAATATACCACATTACAAGTGGTCAGAGTATCCTGAAACAAGTCTATGACAACGTTCAAACAAGATTTAGGGAAGTGAAGAAGGCAAAAAAGGACTGCTCCATATGAAGGTGGAAGGCAGTTTGGTCTTGTTGGTAGCAGTATGACAAGGTTGGAGGAAATAAAGGAAGAGATGAAGGTGGGGAAGGAGGAGGTGGAGGTGAAGGAGTAAGAGGGTACAACTGCAACACTTGCCATCTACTACCTCCACATACATCTCTGATTTGAGGAAGGGTGGGCAGCATGTGGCCATGGGATTCTAAGCTTAACATTTCACTACTGCTTATTGTAACCATAGCCAAAAAAAACAAAAATCCCATGTCCATTTGTTCCTGCATCATGGATGGGTGGACAAGCTATGGCTGTAGGTTTTTCCCCCTGCAGATGGACCTCCAGTGCCCTATACAAAAGAGTGGCAACCACCCTAACCAATAGCTGGCCTTTGCAGAAAGATGCACGTGGAAGGGCAAGGCATATCACAAATAAACAAAGGATTTCCCAGGACACTTATCAGCCAAACAACAACAACAAAAAAATTCCTAGCTCACTATCAGCCAGCCTGCAACAAACCAAAATTGTCCTATCTAATAGTTCACATTAAAACCAGGGGTCTAGTGTGTACACTTTGCAAATATATGCGTAAAATGAAACATTTCCTACTTATTGTCATCATCAGTGTTAATCCACGGCTGATTTTGTCCAGGCAAATGTGTGTAAACAAAACCTTCTGATTTTAATGTAAACTGTTAGACAGGGCCAATTTGGTTGTTTTGCAGGCTGGCTGGTAAGTGTGCTGGGAAATCCTTTGTTTGTTTGTGATGGACCTCCTGTGCCCTGACTATAATAAAATAAAAAAAACATACATATATATATATATATATATATATATAATGAATGATAAGTGTTCGTGAAAAAAAGGTTATGCCAGCAAGTAAAGGAATTTCAGACATGTAACAACTGTAAATCTGCAACTCTGGGACAATACATTTGCAATATAATATATAGGATGGGTTGCAGCACAAAGAACCTAGATAAAGTGGGGCTCAGACCAGAGGTGAACCTTTAGGCCCCTCCGTGCATGAAAGGCCCCCCTGACTAGACATTTGCAGTTCCTTTCATTCTGAATCGAAATTTGGACAACATTTTCTTATTTGGAGATTCAGATGTATATGAATTTCTGAATTACAACAGTAACAAATTTAAATGAATCAGAAATAACAAAATTAAATTTGAATCGAATTTGAAGCACATTCAAAAATTAAGTAAAATTCGAAAACGAATTCCAAAATGTAAACATATTGTTGGCTACTGATGATTTCCTTCAAAGACTGTGTGTATTAGAATAAAGCCATCTTCTGAAAATTCAAATTTCAAGAAGAATAGACTAGAAAATAAAGGAATAGAATATAAAAGAATAGAATATAAAATAAAAAAATTGAATAGAAATAATAGAATAGAAAAAATAGAATGGATTAGAATAGAATAAAATAGAAAGAATATAGCCATCTTTTTGAACTTCAAATTTTGAAATTTGAATTTGGAATATAACAGAATAAAATAGAAAGAATATAGCTGTCTTCCAAAATCTGAATTTAAAAAATAATAGAATAAAATAGAACATAATAGAAGATAGCAAAACAGAATAGAATAAAAAATAGAAGAATAGAATGGAATAGAAAAGAATACAAATTAAGGAATAGAATAGAAAATAACGAATAGAGTAGAATAAAAAAAGAATAGACTAGAAAAGATAGAATAGATTAGAATGGAAAGAATATAGCAGTCTTCCAGAATTCAAATGTTGAAAATAATACAATAAAACAGAATAGAAAATAAAAGAATAGAATAGAATAAAAAATAAAGAAATGGAATAGAAGATATAAAAATAGAATAGTACAAAATAGAAATAATATAGCCATCTTATGAAATTTGAAATTCAAAAAGAATAGAATAAAACAGAATAGAATAGAATAAAAATGTATAGAATAGAATGGCATAGAATAGGAAATAAAGGAATAGAATATAAAAGAATAGGATATAATATAAAAAGAATACAGTAAAACAGAATAGAATAGACAATAAAATGGAATATAAAAGAATAGAATAGAAGAACAGAAAAAAATAGAATAGATTAGAATAGAATAAAATAGAAAGAATATAGCCATCTCACAAAATTTTAATTTAAAAAAAGAATAGAAATAACAGAATAGAATAGAAAATAAAGGAATAGAGTAGAAAATAATAGTATAGAATAGAATATTAAAGAATATAATAGAAAGAATATATTTGTCTTCCAAAATTCGAATAGAATAAAATAGAATAAATATAGCCGTCTTCCGAAACTTGAATTGTGAAAAGAGTAGAATAAAATAGAACAGAAAAGAATAGAGTAAAACTAAATACAATAGACAATAGAAGAACAGAATATAATAAAAAAGAAATTCAGTCTTCAGAAATTCAAATTTTGAATAGAATAGGACCAGCTATTCTTCACAATGAATTTGGATTGGATATTCAAATTTGATTTGAATACTAAAAATCCTTTGAAAAATCATTGAAAATGAATATCGTAATTTCGTAATGAATGCAACAAAATAAAATTAATAACTTAACGAAACGCTCCAGAATGAAACAAAACAAACTTTTTTGTTCTGCACATGTCTACCCATTACCACCCCTCTTCTCTCTAAGCCCAGAGCCCTCATTACATCAGAGTCCGCAGAGCACCCCCTACACCAGAGTCCGCAGAGCGGGACAGGAGGGTGGTAGAAGGAGGAACAGAACCAGCTCTCTTGTTTCTCTCCCATCTGTGCAGAGAGGAGGAGGGAAACTGTCATTGATGGCTCTGGGTTGTGATAGAGGGACTCTCTCAGCTCAGAGCCCGACACCTGCTGGGGAGCCACAATCTAGGTTCTTGCCCCCCACACACACAGTTCCGGGACTCCAGGGCCCGGTCGCAAGTGTGACTTTTGTGACCCTGGTAGTTCTACCACTGGCTCAGACTGACTGACTTAGAAGTAAATAAAGTGTAGCTTTCTACAGATGGCAGTTGATGACTGCTAGCATCTGGAGTTGCACTGTACAGCCAATGTAAAGAACTTGTGGCTTTTGTCTCTCAAATAATACTTTCTAATGTTTATTTTAAAGGAGAATTTGGCTGTACTTCTGCTGTAGATCATAGGAGGGCAGTTTGTTTTGCACTCCTGTGACCCGTATTCAGCTGACAGTGGGCTAAAGTCTGCTGTCGGCTGACGTCACTCAGACGGTCAAGGCTGAAGAAAGATCCTGACATTAAAGTTGAGATCCACCCAGATGGAGAAAACAGCCCTGAGCGATCAGTGGAGAACTGAGTGATCAGCAGTGTCTGATTGCTCAGTTCTCATCCTTAGAGCCGTCAGGGGACAGATGCAGCATCGATCCTAGGTTATCTGATAAACAAAAAAATATTCCCACACTTCTTTTTTACAATAAAACCTGCCTTATGTCACCCTAGGACATGTGCCACATGTGCCATTATCTAGCAATGCCCCTGCTATTCCAGCTCTACGATCAAGGAGCACTGACAGGAGCAACAGACAGGGAAGGAGGTGGGCGCTTCTGGTTCTGGCTCTCAGCCTCACACTGTCAATCAGACAGCTGGGATGGATCCCAATAATATTTTCAGGATCCATCTTGACTGAAGTTCAGCTCTGTCCTGTCATCCGATGGCAGAAGCCCACTGTCAACTGATTTTTTGCCACTGGATTAGAATGGCGTACTGCTTTTTTTTTAGCACACATTATCAGAGTAATCATGCACATTTATCGCACATAGCTTGAATCCTGGGAATCAAGGTCTGTAATATGCGCACATGTGGATCTTCGGAAATGGCCATACACTCAATCCTACTAACACGACATAGGCATTGTTATATCTGCACAATGAAGCTCTGCATTCACATACATAAGGTTCTACAATCATAAGTAAAGCTATAATGTTATTTGCAGACCAATGTTATAATAAAGAAAAATGGTTCTAGCCACCCATAAATAAACCATTAAGCATCTGTTAGGCTACCAGGTTGTGGCTCTAGGCTGTGTGCAGACCCTTACCATGAACTGCACTTAAATTGCTTATACCAAGCTGATCTCTTTTACATGTATATCTAAAGCAATAATGAAAAATATACTTTCCCTTTAAGACCTAGTCATTTTGCTAGATGTTAGTAATCGCACTATAGAATAGAGAAGTTGTGCATGAACAAAGTAAATTTCCTTTCCGGCTGGCTGAGCCTTGAGCAATATCACCTCCAGGAAGTTCTTCAAGTCTAAATTGCAGCACACACACATCATCCAACTACGTGACTGACAGATGATTTTCCCTCTATGGCCGTACACAGTGCTCGGCACGTCTGACAGTTTGGAGAAGTGCAAAATGCTATATAGAATGTTCTTACTGCCATTGGAGCGGTCCACCAAATACACCGTACAAGTCAGTATTAAGAGTCAATAATAATATACATGTAGCGCTACCCCCGCAGGAGCCACTTGATTGTTTGGGTCCTCTGCTCTTTGCCTCGACTCTGTGAATATCCTCAGCCCTCTGGAACACCTGGTTGAATTAAAACTGTTAAAAGCACTTATAAAAACATCAGTATAATTACCATTTAGCTTAACTGTGAGTTAGTAGCAAGAATAGACAAAAGACCATTAGGTTGTAAACTAACTCAATGTATTGAATTGTGGCAAGAGCACAAATTAACACACAGAGGAAAGATTTGGACACAGTCTGCTAAACAATGTGATCTCTAGGCCAAAGTGACTCAGGTTAGATTTCTGTACTACTACACTGGAATCAACGTATAAATCAGCAAGATCAGCAATAAGCAGTGCATATAAACAGTAACTGCAATGTGAATAATAATAGTCTAGTACACTCTAGCAGAACAGCTGAGATATGGTGCAATGTTCCCTGAGAGGTACCTCTTAGCATAAGCAATAGGTTAGGATCTCTGTGCAGCACATGTAAAGAGAGAGTCTTTAGTCCTAACTTGGCTAGTATTGGGGCCCATTTGAACCGTTGGTGCACAAAATAATAGTTCCAGTCAAGGCTGCAGGCAGCAGTAATATTACTAGATAGCTGTATGGCCAGTTCTTAAGTGTGTCTAACTCTAAATAGTAAATCTGCAAAGCAGCAGCTTGCCAGTCCCAGCGATACAGCTCACCATCTGGTCACATACAGTGATTAGTCCATTCTCTGCTCTGCACATACAACAGATGATTCTGTCTGTCGGCACTTCCATACACAACACTCCAGATCCTGCTCAGGCGGCTGATATGCAGTAGTGATGGGGCACTCTGGACAGCGATGTGCAGTCACCGGTCTCCCTCACGGCAAGAGGGAGGTAGGTCCATCACAGCCTGGGAAAATGCAGCTCTTTCCCCCTTCTCACAGCTATCTCCTCTCTGGGGAATTTAATTCAAAAGGTTTTGTCAACACAGCAGAGTCTCGCCTCCGAACTACAGTTCCCAAGGTACATTGCTACCTGATTCAGTCTTTTTAACTTTTCCTGCCCAGCAGCTTCCTCTTCTTGTTGATATTGCTGTTAACCGTTTCAGCACCGCAGTTCAGTAGCTGCAGAGAGCTTCTGCAGCCAGTATGTGTCTCATTCTTATTCATAGCTGAGCACCTGGATACATCCACAAAACATAGCGCTCATTGTTCTCACAGACAGTACTATAGATTCATAAAACAAATCCAAACTGTGAGACTGTACACCCTACTTAATACCCAACAAGCCAAACAACACACCTTAAATAATAAACAATAATACACAAAAATGTTGTAGAAAAGCTTTAGGCTGCAACCTCTTTCTTACCCATGAAATGTGGGCAAAATTAGCCCATAAAATCACCACAACAAGGAAGCAAGTACCAGGAGGACAGAATGTGGCAGGAGAAGGAAAAACGAAAGGGGAGCTTGGGCTCAGGAAAGTGAAATACAACCACTGGACTGAGCTGTTGAGTTGGAGAGCTGCCTACTGTGAGGGTTATGCCATGATATTGGAGAGAGATTGGGCAACCCCTTTCTTACCCATGAAATAAACTTTTATCTGTTGTATATTAGCAACCCCTTTCTTACCCATGAAATAAACTTTTATCTACTGTATATAACCAAACAGAACCACTGTTAACCATTAGCAGTCCAACATGCTTAATCTTGAGAACTCAAACAGCAATATCTTACACCAACCAAATTTCAGTTATCAGCCATTGTCCAATTACAAAGTGGGCAAAAGTAGCCCATAAAATGACCACAACAAGGAAGCAAGTACCAGGAGGACAGAATGTTGCAGAAGGAAGGAGGAAAGGGAAGCCCACGCTCAGGAAAGTAAGACACAATCACTGGACCGAGCTGTTGGGTTGGAGACCTGCCTGCTGTGAGGGTTATGCCATGAGATTGGAGAGAGATTGGGCTGTCACATCTGCACGGAGGGTACAGCTGTCAGAGGTTAAGCGAGCTGGACAATAGGAGAGTCATTGGTTCCATGAGAGATCACCACTATCATGTCCCAATTCACTGCCAATAAGACTGGTTCCCGAAGACAGATAATGGGAGAAGGCTTAATCACAGACTCCATAGTGGACACAGGCCTCTGGCCAAAAACCTCTTTGTCCACCTCTTAAATTAATGATGTCACCTACAACTTGGGATATAATTTGGGTAAGTATGTCTTGTTACATAGATATATAGTTAGTCTGGCTGAAAAAATAATCCTATATCCACAGCTGATCCAGAAGAAAGCAAAAAACCCAGCAAAGCATGATCCAATTTGCTCCTGCATGGGAAAAAATTCCTTCCTGATCCCCTTAGAGGCAATCGGATATTCCCTAGATCAACGTTACCTATAAATGTTAGAAACCAGTTATATTCTGTGTATCCAAGAAAGAATCCAGGCCTTTTTTAAAGCAATCCACTAAGCTGGCCAGAACCAACTCTTGAAGGAGCCTATTCCACATTTTCACAGCTCTTACTGTGAAGAAACCTTTCCATATTTGAAGATTACATTTCTTTTCCACCAATCGTAAAGAGTGCCTCCTTGTCCTCTGTGATGACCTCAAGATGAATAACTCTACACCAAGTTCACTATACACACCACTGACGTATTTATACATGTTGGTCATATCCCTCCTTAATCTCCTCTTCTCAAGAGAGAATAAATTCAGTTCCTCTTATCTTTCCTCATAGCTGAGCTCCTCCATGCCTCTTATCAGTTTAGTTGCCCTTCTCTGTACTTTCTCCAGTTCCCCAATGTGAATTGGTGCCCAAAATTGAACTGCATATTCCAGATGAGGTGTTACTAATGATTTGTACAGGGGTAATATGATATCTCTCTCTGGAGTCTATACCTCTTTTAATACAAGAGAGGATTTTGCTCGCTTTAGAAACAGCAGCTTGGCATTGCATGCCATTATTAAGCTTGTGATCTACCAGAACTCCCAGATCCTTCTCCACCATTGATTCCCCCAGTTGTACTCCCCCTAGTATGTATGATGCATGCATATTCTTAGCCCCCAAGTGCATAACTTTACATTTATCAACATTAAACCTCATTTGCCACATAGTTGCCCAATCAAACTGTGCATTGAGGTCGGCTTGTAAGCTGGAGACATCCTGTAAGGATGTTATTCCACTGCAAAGCTTGGTGACATTTGCAAAGACTGAAATGGGATTTTTAATCCAACATTTCAACAAGGTTCATAAATGTGACCTGAGAAACTTAAAATTTATGGTAATACAACAGGTTGTAAAAATTGGAGAAATGGAAATCCCATTGAAGCAGCAGTAATGAAATCTGATTTTAAACTTTTCTGTATGGATAAGCTTAAAATAAGTCTTATCTTTAGATACTGTGAATATCTACTAAACGTATGCTGTTTAGTAGATGTTCACATTAGCTACAGCAGATTACGTCACTGTGCATGTGCAGTATGTTCTATATTCCGGGATACATATTACTATGTGTAGTATGTTCTATATGCAGGATACTGAGTGGTATGTGCAGTATGTTCTATATTCAGGATACTGACTGGCATGTTCTATATTCAGGATAATGACTGGAATGTGCAGTATGTTCTATATTCATGTACAACAAAA
This sequence comes from Staurois parvus, assembly GCF_062004578.1. NCBI lineage: Eukaryota > Metazoa > Chordata > Amphibia > Anura > Ranidae > Staurois > Staurois parvus. Next base: position 4,909,045 of record NW_028318095.1, on the reverse strand, counting down.
TTCCCCCCATTATATGGAAATTTATAGGCAAATATGAAACAGTATTAAAACTTACAGAATATTCTTTATTACAATTGTATTTTAAAAGTTGTAAAAAATTACAAATTCCAATATATCCATACAGTATTGTTACATAATAATATTAAAAACAAAAATTGCAATACAAAATACTTTTTGTGTTTGTAGACTCTGAATGAATACCCAACGCATTTCAGAGACAACAGCTCCTTCTTCAGGGGTAACTCTGCAGACAATACAGTATGATCTGTAGTAAGATACTGTATATTTTTTAGAACATACATAACACAATCTGTATATTGACAATCCAAGTATGAGATCATATAGTACTCACACATCAGTGAAACACAGAAAGATTAAAACATGCTGAAAACTCATAGCCAAGGTGCCACCACATCAAAGCAAAAAAAAAAAAAAAAAATATATATATATATAGTGTGGCGCTCCTAGTAAGCATATAAATAACAAAACCTTGTGAAAGTCAACCCAATATATCAGTGATCCGAACATATATAATTCACTTATACTATGAAAAATCATCAGCAAACACCCTGCTGACCATCAAACCCGTGTCCAAATGAATCCCCCCAAAATAGTAGTGCACAAAATAAATAAACAGATACAAATAAAACTTCCTATTGAAATCAAAGCAACCCTCCAAAATTGAAAGGAGGGGGAGTTTCTACATCACATTAGAGCACATCAAGAGAAGACACTGGGATCACCTAAGCGTCAACAAAAAAGAGGAAAGAGAATATATGTATGTATACCAGAGTTGACAGTTATGTTTATTTTTAATGAACACCACATTAATATCTATAATGTCTATAAAAAATGTGAAAATTAGAAGTAACCAACCTATAGATGGAGAGGGGGAAGAAGGAAACATTTTTTGTTTGCCAAGATTTTAACGATCCCCATAGAGCATTGATTGTTCACATTGTATCCCGGCAGGGAGAAAAAAATTATAATAAATAAAATAATATATAGAAAGTGGCAGTATATATAGGAGTAGTGTTGGACCTATTGAACCATTATGTCATGATAATCTAAGTCCTTATATATCATTTTTTGTGATGTTCAAGGGGGGGGGGGGGCAAAATAAAAAAGCCTAAATTATCCTTATCACAGGCTATATTGTATACAGTAACTGGTGGCAATAGCATCACAAATCAAAAAGTATTATTGTAATTAAAACAAATAATTCATTTATTAAGCCCAACTCAAAACAAATGTAGCACCCTCCTTGGTAGCTAGGGGGAGCTAGCTAGTTTTTTTTCAGCTAGGAAGGCTGAATAGCAGCCTGGGCTGAGTCAGAGGGTTATTTTAGGTCAGGGCTGGGGGGCTCTACAGGTCCGTTTCCTGGTACCTCCGCCTGCTGTAGAAACTTAGAGAAGGTTCTAGAAGCAGTGGGCGGGGGTGAGGAATAGTGGTGGCAAAAAACAAACATAGCCTATACTACATAGCATATACTGTAGCTGGATACAGTAAGTTTAAGTTATTTCTAAATTTTTTACAGCATTTATAGTTGTTTTTCTTACATTATTTACTTTTTTTAAACCTTGATTTTGGGTCTCCATCCCTCACACAAGGGCGCTGAACTTCTTAGTATGGAATTTAGAAGTTTTTTTGCATTTAAACTGAGAAATAGGGTCAGAGATGTAATTGTTGAGTCTCATTTCTGTTCCCAGCAGATTGAAACAAATGTGGGGTTTGTGTTGTTAAGGACTGGACTGATGGGGTTGTCACTTCATTTAAAGTTTCTGGTGGTAAAAATAAAGCAGAAGATACCAGTATTTGTCAAGTCATGTGCACTAATGCTTGTAGTTTAGGGAACAAACTTTGTAAGCTGACAGCTCTCATGTCTAGGGACAACTTGGACCTTGTTGCAATTGCTGAGACATTGTTCAAGGATTCAAATGACTGGGAAATAACTATACCAAGGTATACGCTATACAGGAAAGACAGAGTAGGGAAAAGGGAAGGTGGAGTTGCCATATATGTAAAAAATAGCATACAGCTAACATCAATTAAAAAAAAACAATGAAATACTCGAAACCCTCTGGGTCTGCCTTCCAACCAGAGAGGGATCTTCCCTTAGAATTGGTGTACTTTACAGACCCCCAGGACTGACTGAAGATTATGATAACTTGTTGATTGATGAGATAACTCAAATGGCAATGAAGGGGGCAGTTTTACTTATGGGTGACTTCAACATGCCTGACATTCACTGGAATTCTCAAACTGCTATTACAAGTAGGAACAGGAATGTAATAGAAGCACTGAATGGGCTTTCTCTAAAACAGCAAAACGTCCAACCTGAAGTGATCAGACCTGGTACTGACAAATGGAGATCGACTGTCTAATGTTGACTTGGGAGAAAATGTGGGTTCTAGTGATCACCAATGTCTTTGGTTTGATATTAAACTAAGAACTGAAAAATCATACAAAAACAAAAGTTTTAGATTTCAAAAAGACACATTTTGTTGAAATGGGTGAAACCAAAATCAAGAACATGGGGACATGACCTTAAATTAACTGGAGGAAAGTTCAGAACTAATCCCAGAAAGTACTGTTTTACTGAAAGGGTAGTTGATGCTTGGAATAAACTTCCAGCAGAGCTAGTGAGCCAGTCAACAGTAAATAACTTCAAACGTGTGGGACAAGCATAGATCTGCCGTAAATCCATTTTAGTTCTCGCTGTAAAAGCAATTTATTCCAATCGCCCCCTCTAGGGTTGGGATGTATCTGATCCAAAACTATAAATCTGATTTTGGGAAATTTTCACCCGTGACAGGTAATGGTATGCCATCCTAGTGGCTATTCTGGATTGCACATTTTCATTCTATAAATATGTCTATAGGCTTTCATCCACAACTCTGCCTTATATACATATATTCTTTTTTCTCTTTTTTTGTTGATGCTTAGGCAGGGCTTGTTTTCTCAGAGAATAGGTGCAGGAACTCCCCACCTTTTGAGTCAACCCTTGTCTCCGCACCCTACCCACCTCCAAGCACTGTCCCTTGGTTACACCTTTTACCCACCTCCCAGTACCACCCCTTTTAAAGAATACAGAACCAAGTATAATTTTGTGGTACTAAGTAATTTACATGTAATGTGTTAATGATAACAAGAAAAGCAGTAAAATACAGTAGATCCCCTACAGCCAGCAAAAATTGAACCCCCACACACTAGATCCCCAAGCAACAATGAACCCCCCACAATAAAATGCCACCTCAGTAATTATAGACCCCCAGCAGCAACAACAGATCCCCTAGCAGCCAGCATCAATAGGCCTTTCAGCAGCCAGCAACAATAGACTCCGCACTCAACAGGACATCCCTCTCTCAACAACTAACCCCAAGAAACATAAGACCAGGGCCAGTGCTAGACTATTTTGCACGCTAGTCTAGCCCAGCTACTCCCCCCCCCCCCACAAAAAAAAGTAAAAAAACAGTGGAAAATATTAAATCAATAAAATATGAAACTGCTAAATTTCTTTTAATTTGCAAAAATAAGTGCCATAAGATGCTACCAGCACTAATATTCAAGACAAAATCAGTGTCATGGACGAACTGTATCTGTGGCTAGCAGTGGCAGGGTGGCTGTTGCAGTGAGTGGAGCCTGATGGATCCACACTCCAACAGACCCCAGGCTGGAATTTCCCAGGCAATGGGGAGAGATGAAACGATCCCGCACAGTGACAGATCCAACACAATACAACACACCATCACCAACACTGACACTGATCAGCAGGCCCAGCAGGCACTAGAAGAGCAGGCTGTGGGATTGTGATGATGTCAGTTATCACTGACACATTAGATAGATTGCCAGCTGGATCACACTCACACAGACACGAGACATCAGGTTCAGACACCTTCCTCCGCAGGAGCAGCTCTGCCTCCAGTGATGAATGGGAAGAGAAGGACTGGAACTCCACAGTGATTAGCAGCCGCCAGCCGGCTTGCAGTAAGGGACTGAGTGACAGAACCTTGGATTCACTTCCCGCCTGCAAAGCTTGGAAAAGAGACTTAAAAATTGACTTTTCTTCCTCTGATTGGGGCCAAATCTTTATCCTTTCTCATAAGTGCTCCTTGAATGTTTTGGCACAAGAAAATGGATACAAGTTGGTGACACGTTGGTACAATACACCTTCTAGAATCCATCATTTTAATCCATCCAGACCCAGTACTTGTTGGAGATGTGGGGCTCCTGTTGGATCTCTTCTTCATATCTGGTGGGACTGCCCTATGGTTCAGCCCTTTTGGCAGGAGGTATATCGGATTACTTCTTCGGTGTCTACTCTTGATATTGAGTTCTCTCCGGCCCAACTCCTCCTCCACCACACTCCGCTTCCCAAACGTCTATATTTCAGATCTCTGGCTATGCATATGCTTAACGCGGCTAAACTCTGCTTACCGGTTCTCTGGGGGTCTGTTCACCCCCCCAAAGTGCGAGATTGGTTCATACGCTTGAACGGAATTGCTGAAATGGAAGAGCTGATTGCTTCTTCCCTGGATAACCCTACCAAATTTTCTCATATGTGGTCCATTTGGATTCACTTACGAACGACCCCTGAATATTGTTCTTTCATGGGCCTTGCTGATTGATTCTGAATCTCTCTGATACCCTGTAGTGTTTCTGGAGATATATCGGTTCTCTGTTTTCTCAAGGTTGTGATTGAGGTCCTTTGTCTCGATGTCCTGTACTGCTTGGAGCAAGCTACGCTTGGCACCCTGATACGCCTGCAACTGTCCCCAGCTCGCTTCTCTGCCAGGGTTACGTGTATCTCTCATGTCCTGGGAGTCTTGAGTAAAGGTGACTTACTTACCCTCCTACTCCTCCACATCTCCTCCCCGTCCGACCCTTCCCCAACCCGCCATCTCCCTCCCCCCCTTTTTTTTTTCTTTTTCTTCTTCTCCTCTCTTCCCTTCTTTTTCATGCTTATTCTTAATCCCCATTTCCCTGCTTTCTTACTCAGAGTTTAGCTTTCATTCTCCCCTCTCTATTTTGGTACACTTCTCTACTCACAGGAGCCCTACTCCCTATCTGCAATCCAGCTGCGCATATTTTTTACTTTTACATATCTCCTTTCCCGAACCCTTTACCCATGTGCTGACAACCTGTAGTGGGTTACCTCAGTTTTATCAAAAGTACAAGGCCATATCCTACAAGCCCTTGCACCAACCTCCACACCTACTGTATACATTTCCAATGCATACCTTTGACTCACTGGCCCTGCTCTTTGCTGCTGCTCGGTAACCAAGGTTATATATCATTGACCCTGCCAGTGCTGTGATTCCAATATGCTGAATAAGGGCTTGAGAGCAGATATTGAATAGAATACAAATGAGACAGCACACAACCCACCTAATATACAACCCAATTAAGTCGTTTCACAATCCTTCCCCTGAAGTAACAACATAAAAAGAAAATTATACAAATAGACTTAAATAAATACACCCAAAGTCCAAAGAAAGTCCAAAGAAAAGTCCAAAATTTGGAATAATATGGAAAAATATACACGTAAAGTCCTCAATCTTGATCAATAGATACACACTGTTCTGGATAATTGGTGATGAATCCCCCCAATACTTCATATACCTCAAAAGAAAAAAACCTAGACATAGTGTATTATCTTAGGTATCAGAAAACAGTGTTACACGTGCAGCATGCAAACACTCCAGTGCCACAGCAATAGTGAGGGATTACCTAAAAACCGTTTGAACCACAGCAAACAATATAGTAAAAATGCATAATTACCCCAAAGTAAGTCAAACCCAATTATAATCCATGATTTAAGAAGGAAGTTTCCTCAGAAAGACATCATCTTCTCCAGACACTTCCCATAGACCTCACAAACAGACCAGGGATCAGCGTATGAATCAAACAACATACAAATTTTATTGTAGTAACTTACATATAAAATCAATAAAAACAGCTTCCAGATCATAAAGGCTGTATATACAGCAATAATCCCCAGCGATGGCTCCAAAATGATGATTCTTAAGCTCTAAAGGATGCCAAACAGAGACTGAAAGTCCTAGGGATATGACCAACCATGTGTTCCAGACTCCAAAATGGCCACCACGGCACTTCCGGGAACGTCAATGCATCATTACGTCACGTGCCCCGTTTTTTTTTGAGACCAGATATGCCTTTAATGTTCCTGCGCTCACATGTTATCATTTTTCCCGTTTTCTTTTCCCTGGGATGACTTACGTCTGATTCTTTGTCTATGTATTGCTAGGTATCTTTTTGTTTACTGTATGTGTATTACCTCCTATTGTATTTCCGACTGATACCTTGTATTACCTATACTTATTGTATGCTCTGAGTTTATTAATAAACTTTATGGAAAAAAAAAACATACTGAAGAGTTAAAGTAGAACTAAAGGGAAAACTTTTTTTTTTTTAATCTCTTTGGATAGGCCAAGGGACTATAACAACCCCTGCCAATTTTTGTCTTGCCATCTCTCACTGGGGAGATTTATCTTTACATTCTATCCTATATCCAAATCTGGAAGTCAGTGGAAATCTCTTGAAAGTGAAGGAATCCCAGGGTGTCACTCACCAGGGTCATCAGATCTAGTGTATCCATTGGAAGATTTCCCTCTATTTCTGTTCTGGTCACAACCCTCAATTTGGGATTTTCTTTATAGTGGTAGTAAAGTACTTTTGATTATCTTTTACATAACGGGTGTAGCACCCTCTAGTGTGCTACTAATGTTAGTGTAAGTAAACTTATTTATTATGGTATGACTCGTGGTAACTGTGTGAGTCTGTAATTAGGTCAGGCTGGGTGACTCAGCAGGTTGAGACTCTATGGCCTCCACCTAGTTCTGGAGGAGCATGGGGACTTACAGAAGTCAGAAAGGGTGGAGACCTAAAGCTGTATGTTTAGGGTAGTCTGGCCAATCCCAGGTTTGGAGGCCCTGGTAGTGTGGTAAGGCTAACCCATAAATATGAGAACCACCCTAGCAGGAATGTGGGGTGGAAGATGGAGTGTTGAGGAGACTGTCGGTGGCCTGGGATAGGTCCACTAGGTCTAGGGGGTCTGGCCTCCAGGTTGGACTTGGGCCAGCTCAGGAAGATCCATTCAGCATCACTATGAACAGGATCATTGCATGGGAGTAGTGGAAGCAAGGAGGACAGTGTGAGTACATCAGCACACCCAGGGATTTACAAGGGGAGAAACTGCCACATGTAGCAAGCTTTCAAAGGACAGCATTGTGCTTAATACTTTATCCTTGTCCTGGGAGATCTTCAGAACAGCCAGTAGGGTTGGACATGTCTGCAGGCTGTGGAGGTGGGAGCAGTTCTCCCACCAGGGGAGAGGAGATACTTCTGCATGTAGTTTGCAACAATCTGTACTAACAGGTGGGCTGAGAGTCCCTAGCTCATAACGGGCTTTAGCTACTGATCCATAAAGACTGACCACAATCAAGGAGAAGAACAGTCCATGATATTTTTCTGTAACTAGGAATGAAGTTGCCCTTGTGTATTGATTCAGTCAAATTGGACATCCCATAATCTCTGTTACCCTATCCAGGTTACAATAAAATAACAAAAACTGGACTGTTCACTGGCTGTGGATGCAAGTGAGGAAAATGTATGTTGCCTGGCTGTGTGAAGCTTAGGGATACCAGAAACACAGCAGTCCTCAGTAGGGTAGCACTACACAGGTAAGCTTATAATAAGGCTTACCTGTAACTTCTGTAAATATCTCCCAGACATGCAATGTTTAGGAGATATTTACTTGTGTAGCAGCCAGTGATGTTACCGGTGCATGCACACTGCACTTTAAATGGTTGGCATGTCCATTGTGAGAAATGTGTCGTGGCCATGACTCCAGCACGCATCTTAAAAAGTGATGTCATCGTGGCTTGGCCATTCAAACACCTGGAAGGAAGAGAAGGTGAAGATGGAAGCCCTGTCAGCAGTGGCAGCATGCTGTCGGAGGGCCTTGCTTTAAGGCAAGTCTCACATAATGTGCTTTCCACACTTTACTATTGCTTTAGGCTCCGTTCACACTTGTATGACTCCAAAGTTGCACGACTTTGAAGTGCAACTTTAATGAAACTTTGGATGGGTGCAACTTGGATATGACTTTGGTTTTCATTACCCCTGGTTCACATCTGTGCGGGTGGTGCTGCTGCGAATCCACACAAAAACGTGTGCAGCCGCACCACCCGCACAGAGGAATGCGGATCTGCGGGCTGGTGCCATTAATTCTAATGGCACGCCCCCGCACTGGAAATCGCAACCGTACTGGGAACCTCTGTTCCAGTGCGGGCTGGGTTTTCCGAAGAAATGCAGGGACTTCTTCCCTGCGTGTCCCGGGGCACGGGGATCCATTTAAATTAATGGGCTCTTGTGCCCGTGCAAAACGTTGCCCAAAGGTACAAGATGTGAACCTAGCTTTAATGATGATGGACAACTGTTGCACAACTGTTGAATGTATAACATTCAGGTGCGACTTTCATATGACTTTTGAGTGTTTTCATTGCAGTCTATGGCACTCAAGTTGTATGAAAGTCGTACCAAAGTAGTGCATGAACTATTTTGACGTCGCTGCGACTTGAAATCGCACATATATGAATGGTACCCATTGGAAAACATGGGGTGGGGGGTGGCTTGTCTTGCGACTTTGAACCACAAAGTGCATGAAAAGTCGCATAGGTGTGAATTGAGCCTAATGGTAAATAGAACATACAGGGTGAATCTCCCTATGGGGGAAGACGGAAATAAAACTGACAAATGTTCTAATCCCTCTAAACTTTATTCAAATGTAAATGTTTTGCCCTTGGTTATACTTTGCAGCTCCCTACATCAGAAGAGCTTTGTGTATAGTCCCCGCCCCCTGTCATATGGAAACATGAGGGATCTCTAGACGCATACCGATTATTTCTGTTAGATTCAAGCAAAATAAATGTACGTTTGGATTTGTTTTAAATAAAGTTGGTTCATTTTTCTTTGGACGTGATCTGTGTTCCTGTTATCTGTGGTTGCTGAGTAACAGAAAGAACGTCTGAGTCCAGAGCATTGTGGGTAAATGGAAGCGAGGCTTGGTTCCCGGAAGAAACACAGACAGCGATATAGGGAGCAAATATAGTAATAGGAGAGTGAAGGACTTCTCAGCTATTGTGTGCCACCGATTTATGGTACTGTCTGTGAGGGAGGAGAGCAAGGAGCGATGCTGATTGGCCGATATTTTTAGTTCGAAGAAGTGATTGGTCAGAATCGTGCACTTTCCACCGGAAGCAGGAAGAGAACGGCTGAGTGTGTCTGCAGGGAGGGGGAGGGAGGACATTGACAGCAAGCTGGGGAGAGCTCTGCTCACAGAGAACAGCATGGACGGCAAGATGACCACGGGGTGAGGGAGATACTACACCCACCAAACTGCTGCACCTCCATAACAAGGCATGCTAAGCTTACTGCACTCCTATCTCTGTCCTATCACTGCTCCAGGGTGAAGGGGCCGCACTGGCAGGTGATCAGCAGACTTTGTACAGATTGTCATAGACAGTGCACACCCAATAATACAGAAAACAAGTACACTGACAAACATACATAGACACAATTATATTAGGAGATATACCGAGTGCAGACAATAATACAAATAAATATAACAATTTCACACACAATAATATAAATAAGCATAGCGAGTGAATACACAATAATATAAAAGACATAACAAGTGCACACACAATAATATAAAGAGATGTAGCCAGTGTACACACAATAATATACATATAGCAATTGTACACACAAATATATAAGATGTAATGAGTGTACACACAGTAATATAAATAAACATAGCGAGTGCACACACAATAATATAAATAAACATAGCGAGTGCACACACAATAATATAAATAAACATAGCGAGTGCACACACAATAATATAAATAAACATAGTCAGTGTACACACAGTAATATAAATAGAAATAGTGAGTGCACACAAAATAATATAAATAAACATAGTGAGTGTACACACAATAATATAAATAAACATAGCGAGTGCACACACAATAATATAAATAGACATAGTGAGTGTACACACAATAATATAAATAGACATAGTGAGTGTACACACAATAATATAAATAGACATAGTGAGTGTACACACAATAATATAAATAGACATAGTGAGTGCACACACAATAATATAAATAAACATAGCCAGTGTACACACAGTAATATAAATAGAAATAGTGAGTGCACACAAAATAATATAAATAAACATAGTGAGTGTACACACAATAATATAAAAAGACATAAGTTCATACACAATAATATAAAGAGATGTAGCCAGTGTACACACAATAATATAAATAGACATAGCAAATGCACACACAAGAATATAAATAGACTTAGTGAGTGCACACATAATAATATAAATAAACATAGTGAGTGCACACATAATAATATAAATAGACATAGTGAGTGTACACATAATAATATAAATAAACATAGTGAGTGCACACATACTAATATAAATAAACATAGTGAGTGCACACATAATAATATAAATAAACATAGTGAGTGCACACACAATAATATAAATAAACATAGCGAGTGCACACACAATAATATAAATAAACATAGTGAGTGCACACACAATAATATAAATAAACATAGCCAGTGCACACACAATAATATAAACATAGTGAGTGAATACACAATAATATAAAGTGACATAGGGAGTGTCCACATAATAATATAAATAAACATAGTGAGTGCACGCAGAGTAATATAAATCAATATATTGAGTGCACACACAAGAGTATAATGAGACATCGTAAGTGCACACACAATAGTATTTAGAGAAATACAAGCACACATGCAATATACTATAGAGATATAGCACGTGCACACGCAATAATATAAAGTGCACACAATAAAAGTGTAAGGATGAGTTTGAACCTACTTGAGGGAGCCCACTAGGAAGCTGTAATTTGAGTGAGCCAATCATCTGCAGCCGGAGTATTCTGCACTTTGCAGCCACACGTATGTACAGGGCATGTACATGCTGCAGGGAATGGCTTGGCCGCTTATGACGGCCCAGTACAGTGGCTGCTTCCTGGTGGGCTCTCTGGTGGGTTTGGACTGGGATCTGAACACTCCCAAGCTCATCCATTATGAAGAGGTATAGCAAGTGCAGGCACAATAATATATAGAGACTTGTCACTCTCCAGTACACTATGAATTAAGGACACTGTGGTGATGCACCCTTAGGGGGTGTTCTGTATTCATAGTAGATTCTTCAGTCTTTTGGGTTGAGTGACACTGGGCATCATTCAACCCAGAAGACTGTGAACATCTTGTGGTGGAGAAGGTGTACTGTGGGGCAGCTGTGGATGAAGCTAAAGTGGTTCTAAAGTCTATGAGGTTGATTTACTAAAGGCAAAAAGACTGTGCACTTTGCAAAGTGCAGAGCTTACTAAATGAGCAGAAGTTTTTCTGACTTCTATCATCCAGTCATGTGCAAGCAAAAATGCTGTTTTTTTTTTTTTTATTTTATTTTCCTTGCATGTGATTGGGTATTCTTTGCAAAGTGAAACTTTGCCTCATTTACTAAGCCTTGGAGCAACTGCACTTGGCAAAGTGTACAGTCTATTTGCCTTTAGTAAATAAACCCCTAAGTTTTGTTTAGCCTAAAGCAGAACGTCACTGCATCTGAGCACCACAAACCAAAAACGCTGTTTCATTTTTTAATTTTCAAAACCAAAGTCCCCCATCCATCCATGTCTTCATGCTTTATTTTGCTGAGAAATCACATTAAAAAACACCCCCTAGCATTTCTGGCTGTAGCTGTCTTTAGTAAGGTGAGATGTTTCATGTAGCATTTACTTCCTGGAATTGTTCTGCCCCTATCCCAGGCATGCAGGCAGGAGGGTGTGCTTAGCTGAGAAAACCCCTCCTCCCCTTCTGAAGACTCCTGGGATGTATGACATCACTTGCCTAGGCATGGAAAGCAGGAAGTAACTAAAGAAATGTAAAACAAAATTTTTAAAATGAGTAAATATAATATACTTTCCTATCTATTTACTAATGTTAGCAGCTAAAGGATTATAAATAGTCAGTGTTGACTGAAAAGGTGAAGTTCCACTTTAATGCATTCTATCCCTAAACACTTACCTGCCTCCCTTCACAGATTCAGTGCTCTCCCCAGCTGCATCACTGCTGCTTCTCTTGATTTCACAGGACGCAGGCTCCTGTCAGTCAAATCCTGTAAAGAGGGAAAGGTGGGTGGTTTCTGCATGGCCAACGGACATTGCTGGTGGGGGACCGCAGAAGAGGAGTTGACCACTTGTCATCCGGCCACTGTATATAAACTGCCGGACGGTGGCAGTCCAGGGGCGGGTTGCCGTTCATAAACGGCGCCCGCCATTTTGGATTGTGCGCGCTCCCTGGGAGCGGCACCTCCCAGACACAGAGGAACACCGATCGCTGTACGGGACCTCTGTGTGTGAGGTCCCGATCATGTGATCACTGATTGGCCAATCAGTGATCACATGAAGAGTAGTAAGCAAGATGTCACTTCTGACATCATTGCTTACTACGTGTGAAATCTGTGAATGATCACAGAGGTCACATGGTACAAGGCTATTCACAACAGCCTTGTACCATGTGACAAGCTGTGACCAATCGCAACTCACACAGTATTTCTCAATGGCTGCAAGAATGCAGCCAGAGAGAAGGAAAATGATTGCTTTTACAGCCTATATGGATGTAAAAGCAATCAGTGTAAAAAAAAAAAAAAATCTTCATCACTCCCCACAAGTAGTACAGTGTCACTATGGTATGTTAAAAAAAAACCCCATAAATAATATTAAAAAAAATATAATGTAAAAAATTATAATTTGGGTTATTTTTTTTACTAAAAACATAACTGAATAAATCTGGGCCAAGATATATGAAGAAAGATTATTTATTTGCAAAATTTTATAAGAAAAATACTTTTCTTCTAAATTTTTGGACTTTTTCATTTATATAGCAAAAAAAATAAAAATCTCAGTGGTGAATAAATACCACCAATATAAAGTTTTATCTGTTTCAAATAAATGCTAAAAAATTCATATAGGTACAGTGTTGCTTGACCGTGCAATTGTCATTCAAAGTGTGACAAAGCTGAAAATTGGCCTGGACAGGAAGGGGGTAAAAGTGTCCTGACATGAAGTGGTTAAAGTGATACTTACTATAGTCTTGTTTTTTTTTTTTTACTTTTAAGATAACAAACATGTCATACTTACCTGCTCTCTGCAGTGGTTTTGCATAGAGCAGCCCGGATCCTCCTTTTCTCAGGTCTCCTGCTGGCACTCCTGGCCCCTCCCTTCTGTTGAGTGCCCCTACAACAAGCAGCTTGCTATAGGGGACCCAAGCAGGCCCTCACCCGTACTGCGGCTCTGCGTGTCCATTCACATACAGAGCCGTGGCTTGGCCCTGTCCCGCCCTGTCTATTTTGTGTGCACATGACTTGCTTTTAGTTATTGCATCCAGCATTGCATTACAATTGCTTTCTGATTCACTTCCCTCATATCAGGCTTTAATTTGGCTTTCTAATGTGCATGCCTGTTTCCAGTTAGTAACTGAAAGTATTGAAGTCAAAGACAGACAGACAGCCATCCCTCCAATATTTTTAGAAGAACATCAGCAATGGCCTCTCTGTTATATATTTCTTACTATAGTTTTTTCACATAAAGCATGCTGAAACTGCAGTCAGGACATTGTTGGTTGCTTAGGAGAGTGTTTGCTTAGGAGACTATAATGTGACAGAGCCTTTAGTGGCTATAGGGACTTAGAATCCTCAACAAGAGGATGTCCTGAAAATAGCAAATGCCAAATAGTAATGGCTAATGTAACATTTGCGTGAATAGAGCTAAGAACAGAAAACATTTAGTGTGACCAATACATAAACATAAAACCCATCTTGTAGAAACTGGAAGCATGTCTTCTGGTAATAGAACAGGAACTTTAGCTTCAGCAGAACATTTCTGTGCTAGCTTGTGTTACTGTTGTGAATTTTCAATGGTAATGTACAGATGCTAGGATAGAAGTATTTTAAGTCACAAGTCATCAGTAGGAGTATGTTATGTCATTTTCTGTTACGCAGCTCTCAGTTGTTGCAGGACTGCATTTTATGACAGAACAGTGAATTGAATGCCTTGCATTACATGGTGCAGAACACGTGTGTGCCTCTTACTGGATAGTCATGCTGAGTCACTGATGCTGGGTCACTGACATGACACAGAACTGTGCCTCTGCTCTGCTGCAGCCAAGTTCATTTCAGCAAATCCCATTATAGTAGCAGATCTTCACATCCGTTTGAATACAGACAGACAAGGCTTTGTGTCTCTGTACTTTCAGTGTCCATTGCGCTGAAGTAGATGACAACATGGCTGACACAGATGACGTGCTGGTGCCTGAACTACACATGCTGCTGGAGCAGGACCCATTTCTTGCACCATACAAGAAGGATTTCAAAAGAAGGTAAAGTGACACACAACCCATGACCCCCTGAACCTTTTATCCTATGTGATTCCGTCAGCAGGGCTCTCCGTTTGGACATTGGGGTTGGCAGCCATGTGACACTACAGCCATTGCAGTTTCCCGGGTCTTCATGGTGTCAAAACTTTAATGTTATTATAACAGATTCAACATTACAGCTCTTCCTCATCACTGCATGCTTACACATAATTGTGAAATGTTGATTTCATTAACTCTGCTTTGTGAACTTGTGTCTTTTGAAACAGTTACTTTAGTTAAAAATTAAGAAAAAACTTTTAATGTTTCGTGCTCAAAGTTGTTCTTATCTCTAATTCTGAATGGCTACTTTTCTGTGAAAACTGATGGACCTGTTTGTAAGCATCAGATATACTATGTTTTTTTGTAATGGATAAGTAAAAACTACCCTGAAGTATAAATAATTTCTGCAATTTGTTTCTCTTACAATAAATACACAAGAGAAGCTTGTGAAGGAAGCTATGTTTAATAGAGGTAGAACTTTCTTAAAGATGGCATCATTTTTATATTGCTGGTTTTCTTTGCTAATTTTTATTTTTTTTTTTTACTGACACTCCATTTTTATTGTTTTTTTTTTTTTGTATTTGATGTTTATAGCTGAACCACAGGTAGATGAAAAAAATAGTGGTATGAGTTCATTAAAAATCAAGGTAAGTGTATTTTAAAAGCAGGTAGTGCAAGGTCTCCTTTCACATGGGCAATCCCTAAGTCTGGTTTTGATCTGTGATTAGATGGATCAGAAACAGATTACAATGTATCCTATGGGCAGTCAGATGTAAGCAAGTGTGCATCTGTTTACTTCTGGGCCCATTCAGGTGCTTCAAACTGAATTCAACAAGTTACTGTATGTGGGTGGATTACGGCAGACGCATGGCACCTTACATCCGGAAGCCCATAGGGATTACATGGGTCAGTTCAGAAAATTCATAAGCTGCTATTTTGGACCACCTTCTTATGGCTACCAGTTGCCTGACTGTGCTTGTCTTCTGTATGTAGAGGTGATGACCTGGAAAAAGCCCTGCAGGAAAAGTCAGAGTGAAGTCAAAGCTTTTGAACTTAATTGCTCTGATCCAGACAGCCAGGGAACTTGTATTTTCAGAAGACTAGGAGTGACAGCCTTCATACCTATTCATTACAGGATGCATTTACTTCACCCCATTATATTTAATATAATGCATATGAGCTACAGAAGATAATCTAAATGTGCCCTCTTGTTTTTTATTCTTTACCCCTTCCCTACCCCTTTAGCCACTTTTACTGTTAACCTGATTTGAAAATCAGCTGGCACGCTGAATTTTTGGAAGTTGACTGTTCTCCCCCCCACATTTTTTGAACTGAGGTGATGAAGCTCAGCAAAGGGAATTCACAAAACATAAAATTGTATCAAACACTTACCGTAATTTTCTTTTCCTAGCGCTAATCCATGGCATCATACTGGCACATGGAAAAAAAGAAAATTGTATCATTAACCATAATTTTCCTTTCCTGGCACCAATCCATGGCAACATACTGGCACGTGGAACAAAAAATTATTTCAAATACCATAATTTTTCTTTCCTGGTGCCAATCCATGGCAGCATACTGGCACATGGAAAAAAGTAAATTGTATCAAATACATAACATAATTTTCCATTCCTGGTGCCAATCAAATACAGCATACATGTGGTAGTATGCTACCATGCTGTTGCTAGGAAAGTGACTTTTAGTTTTTCACATGTATGATAAAATGTAAATTTCTTACAAGAAATTCCACTTAAAATTACAAAACATTAGATATTTTCTGCAGAGGACCCATGCAAAAATGACAAAATGATGTAGTTGCATTTTTTTATGTCATATGATATCAGTGCAAATTTTTATCAAATCTAAATTTTGCAACTGTAAAACACAAAAGATGAAACAAAAAATGGTACAACAGACTACGATTCCCAAACTTCTCCTTAAAGCGGAGCTCCATCGAAAAGGGGAAGTTCAGCTTTAATGCTCTGTCCCCTCTCCCCATTAAGGATTGGCACCTTTGGGGAGCGGGTACCCTAATTTGACAGGTACCCGCTCCCACTTCCGCTGCTATTGCCTAAGCGATCGGAAGCGGAAGTCCCCCCCCTCCTTCCCCATAGTCTTCTGGAACATGTGACAAGTCCCAGAAGAGTACGGGGCCATTCACAAAGCGCAGCACTACTCGCGCATGCGCAGTGGGCACCCAGCTGTGAAGCCACAAGCTGTCACAGCAGGGTGCCCACACTAAAGATGCAGGCGCCAGGGAGAGAAGACGGCCGGTGAAACCAGCGGTGGTGAGGATATCGCTGGACCGAGGGACAGGTAAGTGGCTATATTTTAAAAGTCAGCAGCTGCTGTTTTTGTAGCTGCTGACTTTTATTTAATTTTTTTCAGCTGGAACTCTAAGTGATTTAAGTGATGTTTTAAACCTATATGACATATCAGTTTCAAGTTAAGTGTAAATAGTTGCCTTTGAATTATTATTCTAATTCTGACATGTGTGGCAGTACCTAATACATGTTGTGTCATAATTGTTTATGTACCCCTGCTCTCCATATGCTCATGTTTGTTTTGTATTTGCATCATGTGGGGTCAGACAGCGCTTATTTTTTGTTTGGTTTCTATTACATTAATTAATAAAGTTATTTTTATATATTTTCATTTTTTAAAACACTTTTTTTCATTTAACTTTTTAACTATCACAAGGGGGTTGACAAGCCCCCTAAGTGAGAACATACAGTATATGCAGTGACTGGTACTCTTAACAGAGGTATCAGGAGTTTTTTGGACCCCTAATGCCTCCTCTGCACCTGCCCGAACCAAACAACTTGATAAAAAAAATCATGTTCTTTAGCAAGAAACCTACATTCCACATTAATAATTAGGCTACCAAAATTAGTGTGTGCTGTAAATTGCCTCCAGCATTTTTCCTGTTTCTTTTTGCCGGGGCTGCCATTTTGTTAAAGGCCAGAGCTTAATCTTTAGACTATCAGCAGATCAGCCTCTACATTTTCGGCACAATGCCTAAGAATCAAGAGCAACTGCGCATGTGCAGAGCAGGGTGAGACATTGGGGTTATTTACTAAAACTGGAGAGAACAAAATCTGGTGCAGCTCTGCATAGAAACCAATCAGCTTCCAGGTTTCATTACCAAAGACTAATTGAACAAGCTGAAGTTAGAAGCTGATTGGCTAACATGCACAGCTGCACATGATTCTGAGTGCTTCAGTTTGTTGTCGGCTGCACTTTCCTCACTCTGTCACAGCATGAGGAATGTACTGCCGATAACCGGCAATTGTCATGTCAGAGGATGGATCGGCACCGATCATCAGGGCACTGATTATCAGTGCCTAGTAGTGCCACCCGTCAGTGCCCGGCAGTGCTACCAGTCAGTGCCCAGCAGTGCCGTAAATCAGGCCACCCATCAGTGCCGTCTATCCGTACCTATCAGTGCTGCCTTTCAGTGCAGCCTCATCAACGCACATCAGTGAAGGAGAAAAATTACCTGTTTGCAAAATTTTATAATAGAAACAAAGAAAAACTTTTTTTTTCAAAATGTTTGCTCTTTTTTTGTTAATGGCGCAAAAAAAAATAAACACTCAGCAGCAAGTAAATACCACCAAAAGAAAGCTATTTGTGTGAAAAAAGATCAAAATTTCATATGGGTACAGTGTTACATGACCATGCAACTGTCATTCAAAGTGCAACAGCACTGAAAGCTGAAAATTAGCCTAAGCCGGAACGGGGTAAAAGTGCCCGGTAGGCAAGTGGTTAATTATAATTTGGCATGCAATACTGCAAATTTGTAAAGAATAATAAAAAAAAGATACAATTAGGGAGGCTTCTCACTGCCCTATTGCGTTTTGGATAAAGTTCAGCTAACTCAAGCTTTTTGTGTGGGTTAGCTGCTCTTTTCCATAGACTTGTATTTTGTCCCCAGGTTTTGGTGTGCTTTCTAAAGTGTGGGACATAATTGAAGTTTTTGGAAAAGCCCTGCTAATCTGCACGAAAAACCTTGAGTAACCTTTTGTCAAAGCCCAGCGGGCCACTGTGAAGCCATCCTAATACAATACAAAAATATTCATATTACTTTAGGAGTAAAACACAAAGTTCTTGGACTCTCAGCCTGCACAATGTTTATAAATGTACTATATGCCCCCCCCCCCCCAATCCCACTTCCCGGTGTGTATTTTTTTTTTCTTCTAATAGGTGTACATCATGTCTTAAATAGATAGGTGTACATCATGTCCTAAAATTATTTTTTACTTAAGTATCCTGCCTCTTAGCTGTTGGAAGCAAAGTGAAAACAATATATTCAGATCCAAGGCATGTTCTGAAAGTGGGTACCATATCTTTCCACCCATTACTTTTCACAGTAGGGTCTTTCGAGAGAAATCTTACCGCCTTGCCATTGTCATTCAGCTTCCTTTATTTTTCTACTCTATATGCAAAGAACTTGCTGTCATGTCCTGGCGTGATCCTGCAATGTATATATTGCTGTATGTCTAATTCTCCAGAAATAATGTCAAACTTCAAGAAGCTATAAACAAATGCACTGTGCTTAAAGTGTGTGCAGAATAAGAAAACAATGTTTTAGAACTTATCAACTCCACTTTATTTTTTCTAAAGTCGGGAGGTAGTTTTAACAGTTGCTCCAATTTCAGTGTAGAAAATTCTTGTGATCTTGTCATATTTTCAAACCTTTTATGTGAGTTAATTTAGTGGAATAGAAAGTTATTTATGGACTAATGCAGCAACAAAGTATACATCAGACTTGGACATACTGTACCTGTTCCTGGTCAAGCAAGATATCACTAGCTAAATCGCCTGGCCACTTGTCAAAAATCTTCCTGGCCGAACTTTGGAATACTTGAGCTATTGATTTCCAAGTATGTGCCCATATTCAGAAGTCCAAAGAAACAAATAGAATTGCAGATGGCCTGGTTGGGAATATTTTTTGACACATGACAATCTGGGCTGCAGTATAGCTGAGGACGTGTGTGTGTGTGTGTGTGTGTGTGTGTGTGTGTGTGTGTGTGTGTGTGTGTGTCTGTCTGTCTGTCTGTCTGTCTGTCTGTCTGTGAGTGAAAGCCTGCGGGGTGGGGTCGTGGGTGCTCTGATATAGTGGAAGTATAACTGGGCCAAATATTTAGTTTTAGTATAGCTTACTGTAAAGCTGAATTCCAAACAGATAATATATTTTATGTGATTGCCATTGTATTGCACCTAATGGTAATGTAGTTGCATAGAACCTTGTTAATTTGTGCTATTGGTATAGTGTTTGTTTCCCCTCTTGTTTTGTGCTATTTGGAACAGTCTTTATCTAGACAAGGCGTGTCCAACCTTTTGGCTTTCCTGTGCCACATTGGAAGAAGGGGAATTGTCGTGGTCTGCACATAAAATACATTAACAATAAGGATAGCTGATGATCTGATATAGATAATATACCTGTCTGAGCAATAAAACTTTATATTTTTCGTAATTTTTTAAAAATAAATAAAACGGCAGCAAACCTAGTGCGATATTTGACACTGCTTTTAATAAATGAATGCATCAATATCTGGCTCAATAAATGTAGAAGCAATTCTCAATGAATTCTCATTCAAGGTGCTCATAAGATATTTTGGTTCTAATTTTGCCCTTGGTATGCTTCATCCTTGAAAACAGTTGTTCACAAATATACATTGCTCAAAAAAATTAAAAGAACAGTTTGAAAACACATCAGATCTCAATGGGGAAAAAATATCATGCTGGATATCAATACTGATATGGACTGGGTAATCTGTTAGGAACATAAGGATGCCCCATTGTTTGTTGGAAATGAAAATTATCAACCTACAGAGGACTGAATTCAAAGACACCCCAAAAATCAAAGTGAAAAAATGATGCAGCAGGCTAGTCCGTTTTGCTGAAATTTCATTGCAGCAAATCAAAATGGTACTCAGTAGTTTGTATGGCCCCTACGTGCTTGTATGCATACCTAACTGGGCATGCTACTAATGAGATGACGGATGGTGTCCTGGGGTATTTCCTCCCAAATCTGAACCAGTGCATCACTGAGCTCCTGGACAGTCTGAGGTGCAACCTGGCGGCGTTGGATGGACCGAAACATTATATCCCAGAGGTGGGAGACACAGCAAAACTTCTGGCAATGACACGTATTGTTGTGCCATCCTGGAGGAGTTGGACTGCCTGTGCAACCTCTGTAGGGTCCAAGTATTGATTCATGCTACCAGTAGTGACACTGACCCTAGCCAAATGCAAAACTAGTGAAAAACTGTCAGAAAAGATGAGTAGGGGAAAAAAATATCAGTGGCCTCCACCTGTAAAACCGTTCCTGTTTTGGGGGTCGTCTCATTGTTGCCCATCCAGTGCACCTGTTGTTAATTTCATTAACACCAAACCAGGTGAAACTGATTAACTACCCCCTCTGCTACTTAACTGACCAGATCAATATCCTAGGTTTAACTGACTTGATTCTATACTCTGATTAAAAAGTGTTCCTTTAATTGTTTTGGCACAGTGCAGATGCTGCCGAAAACCGATAACATGAATAAGGCGTGATTGTGAAGAGTGGGTTGTTTTTCTTTGGGAAGATAAAACTTATAAAAGTCCAGTAAAGAGACACTGTTAAATTTTATTCGGCTTCATGTGTTCGCTAAGTGCAAATGCATTTTTACAAAATAAATGAAAAAAAACAATATCTTTAAGTAAGTTTACAATTTTTTTGTTTGGCTGCATTCATAGTTGTCTTGAGCCGCAGGTTGGACTCCTTGATAAAAGCTTTTTCTTCCATGTTCTTTCAGAATAGTTTCTATTTCAGAGACAACTTAGCGTGTCACTGTCTTCTTACACCTCAAAATACTGGAAAAACATCCTCCGTCCTGTACTCTGTAAAGTAAAACTGCATTGGATTAACTTATGTGCCTTAATGGAGAGTCAACGTGCCTGTGGATTCTGCTGGATCTGCAAGTAGCCATACTCTCTGCACAGATCGAGATTTAAAGGAGGTATGTAAGTGTATAAAGCGGCAGTTGAGTCAGAACACGCATCAACGCATGTGCACAGGTTAGCCATTGTTTTAAATGGTGATAGTTTATAACTATGAGATGCATTGACATGATTGTGGACAATGCATGGAAAAAACACATGAAAATACACATAGAAAGATTGAATCAATATATTGCTACATATATATAAATTAGACACTCAACCATTAGGTAATGTTCCCTGTGTGAAATGTAAAGAGAATCCATCATGAGAGAACTATAAGGGCCAAGATTTCGGGCCTTCATCTTGCTTGAGGTGATTGTAGCCGTATTAGTGCATTTGCAACAGAAACAATTGAGTACTGTCCGTGATATTTTTTTTATTTGCACTAACATACAATTTTGAGGACAAGCTTTCGGTTATGTCCCCTTCTTCAAGGTCCAAGCAGTACTATACAAATCACAAAGTTTCAGCAGAATATTAGAAGGGATGAAAAAAAAAATAAAGAGGCTAGAGATAAGAGACAGCAAAAGCAGGGGGAGGGGAGGGGGGGATACTGCACTCACACAGAGGCAGTCATGCTTGAGGTGACCTTCATCTGAAAATGCAAGTTTCTTGACTGCTATTTTGGCCTCTTGGCTTTATTACCTTCTGGGTATCAGACTATAAAAGGTGCATGGAAAAGGTATTTATCTGCATACGCTGTGACAGCCAGGCAACGCAATAGAATCCATGTTTCTCTATTTCAGGGTTTCTCATTCAGGATTCCATGGAACCTTAGGGTTCCCCCAGAGTTTGTTAGAGCTCCTTGAGCAAAGAGCAATTTCTGCCTCTCAGGTTACCATTGACACCATTGATCTTTTTATCTATCTGTAAGGGGGTAATCCTTCCCAATGACCAGACGTGTAAGTAAAATTCTGTGCACTGACCATCACACTATTCACTAATATATTATGAGTTGTATATACAATAATTATTAGCAGAGGTTCCCCGAGACCGGAACGTTTTTTCAAGGGTTCTTTTGTGTTGAAAAGGTTGAGAAAGGCTGCTCTATTCCATAATTTCTTTTAAAGAGTGTTTTCTTTTTGTTTTGCTGCTACAAAAAATGTTGGTAATTTGTGAATATCCTAAGCCATGAAAGGCACTTTCTAAATTGCACTGGGATTGAAAAGTCCAAAAGTGATATTTGTTCATGCTGTTGTTGTGTTTCTGCCTATCATTTTTTTTTTCTGTTTGCAGAGCAGTAAATTATCTGTCATCGACCTTATGGTTTCATTGCTATAAACGGTGCTTAGTTGTAACCTTGGTTAACTATCATTATAATGCTGTGGCTGATACCTGATATTTTAAAAGACAAATTCAGAGGTATACCTAAAATATGTGAAAGAAGGAAAAGAAGGGAAAGGGGATAAATATAGTACAGTATATTACCAGTAATAGCTAAGGTTCAGGATTTCTAGAATGAAGTTAAAAATGCATAATCAAAGGGTGGGGGGAGGGGTATAAGGTCACCGAGATTAAGGTTATTTCTGGGGAGTGTTATGACAGAAATGTGTAATGTATACTGTCTGTTTTATTAGCTTTTGTACATTCAATATGGTTATTTGAAACAAACAAAATTTATCATGGGAATTTCAGGGTACCAAGGAATGAATAAATGAAGTTAAAAAGATACAATGTATTGATTTTTTAAAAATAAGTCACAACATTAAAATCTTGCAACATAGTAGTAGTCCTTGTGTTTCGTTTTAGCTTTCAGGTAGACACTATGACGTATCGCCTCCTATGGTTCTGCAGGGAACTTATTGACTACATGAAGCATATACACTGTATAAATAAAAGAATAACTACTATGAGAAAAATGCCCACATTTCTGTATATTATGGCCAATAGCATCTACATGAACTAGACTGCCTCACCATTTATCCCAAACATATTACTTCCATGATTTCCTTATACTTTAGGGGGTTTTTGTAGACAAGTGATTATAATTTACATACATGCATTTGTTATAGAACTTTTGTGGGCAGCTCCCAGTGGCTCTCCTGTGGTGCTCCGATACACTTCTTGGACTTGCTACCCTGAGAGTTCTGGGATTTTTCCATCACGTTAAAGGGTTACTAAACCCACAATAGTAAAATCAGTCTGTATATGCCGTAAAGCATGCTTGTTATACTCACTGTGGCACCTTAGGGGTTAAATATATCAAAATGGGGTATGCAGCGCTAGAAGTAAATAAGAAACCAAGAGGGTGTCACCATATCAACATTTTGATAACGAGCGTTCGCTCGAAACATGTTAGGGGATCCACCCAATTGACGCCTACACCACCAGGGAACCACTAACCACCAGGGGAATCTTTATACCAGACCTGGGTGGCTGAGAATCTGGTCATATATATATTTTTTTTCTACTGATGAAACCACTAACCACCAGGGACATATAAAACAGACCTGGATGCATGTCCTTTATGCCGATGGAACCACTAGCCACCAGGGAACCTATGTGTGAGACCTGGATATATCGGTTTATGCTGATGTGAGTTCCTTCCTTTTATCTGCTTATTTTACTTTGAATAAACGTATTTCACCATTGATACCTTCTTGCCTCCTGGCTCGTTTTTAATGAGCTTTGCAAGGTGGTGATCTGGAATAAGGAATCATTGGATGCCTGGACAGCGTTGGACCTACGGGTGAGTCTGAAAGGACCCCTAAAAAGGTGTGCACCACCATCCCTGAATGCCAGCTATGGTAACCAGATACTACTCATGCTGCTGACCAGACCCTGATGTCCTGATGTGACCACATGCCGCTCAAGCTGCTGACCAGACCATGATGCCCTGTTGCTGAGGATTTACATACAATGCCTATACTGTATGTGCTTGTGGTAAGCACATAACCGCACTATTTTTCCATTCTATCGAGCTGGATTTGGAACAACATAGAATCATATTCATTTGCTTTCCAGACACACCATATGAACAATCCATGTCCGATATTATTGTTATTGTATATGGTGACACCCTCTTGGTTTGTTATTTACTTCTAGCGCTGCATACCCCATTTTGATATATTTCACATTTAAGGTACTGAGGATTACCCTGTATGTAAGCTGCTTATCCCGCTAGTTTGCGCTCACTTACCTTACCCTTTATATATATACCTTAGAGGTTAATCCTCTGCATTGTGTAAAAATACTGTTTGATCCTGAATTCTTTGATCCTCCCCTTCTTCCAGTGCCCCCCTCTTATCTCCTTATAAGACATATCGTGTGGAGACACTGTACATGCTCAATTTGGTGTGTATTGCTAGAGGTTTTTTTTTTCTTGGGAGAGTGCATGTGATCAGCACAGGGCAAATTAGCACTGCCTAGAGAGGGGTCATGGGTTCTCCAGCCTCCTAGAGAAAACTCCTCCTACAAGCTTTAAACAGTGCTCTGCTGAACACTGATAGCAGTCACAAGACTACTGTAATTGCTGATGAGAAAAAGGTATTTAGCAGTTTATATTTACTAAAATAATTTCCATGTTCTGTGTACTGTTGGAGACCAGATATAGTGAATGCAGGATCCTGGGTTTAGCAACACTTTAAGTTCTTTGTATGACTTTAACTAATCGTTTTTATTAGTATATGGTCCTTTGTAAACACCTGATGAGATTGAGATTGGGATGAATGGTGAGGCGGTCCAGTTTATGTTGATGCTATCACAATATATAGAAATGTAGGTGTTTTTCTCATTGTAATTCTTGTTTCATTTATACAGTACATGTTTCATGTAGCCAATTAATCTCCCTGAAGAAGCCGTAGGAGTATCCATAACTGTCTTACAGACTGTGCCACAGAGAAATAATGCTGAAAGTATTAAAAATACTCCTGGCCGCTGCTATTCTTGATGTAATAAACAACCATCCAATCCGGCAAATTTTGGAACAGCACTGACCTTCTCTAAAGTCACAATCAACACCGTGCGATCAATCAATTACCTCCCTATAGAACTATGCACATGGGTCTATTACCAGCTGCAAGGCAAACCTGTACTCAAACCATATCAAAGTGTAGTGAACCCTCGCTAATATAAAGTGCAAAATATTATGCAATTATCATTACTGTACAAATCCATGAAGAAAAAAATTCCTAATGGCATCTGCCCTCCCCCACTCTATCAAATGTCAATAATCCAATTAAAGTACAATTGTAAATAAAGTGCAACATATACACATGCAACAAAATATCAGCATGGCGTAATCAACTGAATGTAGCCTTAGGGGTTTGTTTCAGCCACAAATGTTAGCCTCCTGGCTAATTTAGTTCCCCAGCTTGGGCCATGCAGACTTCCTGCTTGTTTCAGTACAGTCTGTCCCGCAAGACAGTGTTACACTGGCCAGTGCATTTTTCTGTAGGACTAAACAAGTCTGAACACATACTCTTTGAGTGTCCTCATAGTCATGGTGCCTCTGCCTCACACTGCCTTCACAGGAGGAACCCCCATTGATTGGAAACTACCCTCATTTGCAAATAATATCCATCTGTCTCCAATCTGTTTCCATGGGATGACCGTTCTACTTGTTCTGGGACACATTACCAAGCCAGGCCCCTTTGCATGTTGCATACTGTATCACTACAGTTACAGACCACCTGACCTGATCACCTGTCTAGTGAGGGAACTCTGTGTTCCAACAAAAGCAGTCTATTAATAAATCCAAAACTTATTTTTTTATTTTTTATATTGAAAGTGATGGGGATAGAAACCCATTTGGGTATATTCACTATATTGGCAAAAGTATTGGGATGCCTGCCTTTACACACACATTAACTTTTAATGGCATCCTTGTCTTAGTCCGTAGTGTTCAATATTGAGATGGCACACCCTTTGCCGCTTCTTCCAGAAGCACATTTGTGAGGTCAGGCACTAATGTTGGACGAGAAGGCCTGGCTTGCAATCTACGCTCTAATTCATCCCAAAGGTGTTCTATTGGATTGAGGTCAGGCCTCTGTACAGGCCAGTCAAGTTCCTCCAACCCAAATTCGCTCATCAGTGTCTTTATGGACCTTGCTATGTGCACTGGTGCGCAGTCATGTTGGAACATGAAGGGGCCATCCCCAAACTGTTCCCACAAAGTTTACAGTATAAAATAGTCCAAAATGTCTTGATATGCTGAAGAGTTCCCTTCACTGGAACTAAGGGGCCAAGCCCAACCCCCAAAAAACAACCCCACACCATAATCCAACCTCCACCAAACCTTACACTTGACACAATGCAGTCAGGCAAGTACTGTTCTGGCAACCACCAAACCCAGACACATCCATCGTATTGCCAGACAGAGAAGCGTGATTTGTCACTCCAGAGAACATGTCTTTACTGCTCTAGAGTACAGTGGCAACATGCTTTACACCACTGCATATGACACTTTGCATTGCACTTGGTGATGTAAGGCTTGGATGCAGCTGCTCGGCCATGGAAACCCATTCCATGAAGCTCTCTATGCACTGTTGTGCTAATCTGAAGACCACACAAAGTTTGGAGGTCTTTAGCTATTGACTTTTCCGATTTCTGTGCACTGTGTACTTCAGCATGTGCTGACCCCGCTCTGTCATTTTACGTGACCTACCGCTTCATGGCAGAGTTGCTGTTGTTCCCAGTTGATTCCACTTTGTCATAATACCATAACTGTGGAATATTTAGTAGCATAGAAATTTCACCGATGGACTTATTGCACAGGTGGCAACCCATCACAGTACGATGCTTGAATTAATTGAGCTTCTGCTTTTACTGTTGGCCATGGAGGGGATTACAACATCTGAATCCAGTGATTTGGAAGGGTGTCCCAATACTTTTGGTGATTATAGTGTGTGTGTACACAATATATACAGTTGCAAGAAAAAGTATGTGAACCCCTTGGGATTACGTGGAGTTTTGCATGAATTGGGCATAAAATGTGCTCTGAACATCATCTAAGTCACAACAATAGAAGAACACAGTCTGCCCAACATAATACTGCACAAACACTGGATGTTGCCATGGTTTAATTGCACATAACATGTAAACATTCACAGTGCAGGGAGGAAAAGTATGTGAGGCCCTAGCTTAATGACTTCTCCCAGAGCTAATTGGAGCCAGGAGTGAGCCAACCTTGACTCCAATCAGTGTGATGATATTGGATGTGTTGCTGACAGCTGTCCTGCCCTTAAAAAACACACACCTGTTTTGGGTTTACTGGTTTCAAGAAGCACTGTCTGATGTGAACCATGCCTCGCAGAAAAGAGCTCTCAGAAGACCTGCGATCAAGAATTGTTGACTTGCATGAAGCTGGAAAGGGTTACAAAAGTATCTCCAAAAGCCTTGATGTTCATGTGTCCACGGTAAGACAGACTGTCTACAAATGGAGAAAGTTTAGCACTGTTACTACTCTCCCTAGGAGGGGTCGTCCTGTAAAAATGACTGCAAGAGCACAGCGCAGAATGCTGCATGAGGTAAAGAAGAATCCCAGAGTGTCAGCTAAAGACCTACAGAAATCTCTGGCACATGCTAACATTTTTGTTGACACATCTACAATAAGGAAAACATTAAACAAGAATGGAGTACATGGGAGGACACCACGGAGGAAGCCATTGCTGTCCAAAAAGAATATTGCAGCACGTTTGAAGTTTGCAAAAGAGCACCTGGATGTTCCACAGCACTACTGGCAAAATATACTGTGGACATATGAAACCAAGATTGAGTTGTTTGGGAAGAACACACAACACTATGTGTGGAGAAAAAAAGGCACAGCACACGAACATCAAAACCTCATCCCCACTGTAAAACATGGCGGAGGGAGCATCATGGTTTGGGGCTGCTTTGCTGCCTCAGGGTCTGGACGGATTGTTGTCATTGATGGGAAAATTAATTCCAGAGTTTATCAAGACATTTTGCAGGAAAACGTATGACCATCTGTCCGCCAACTGAAGCTCCGCAGAGGATGGGTGATGCAACAGGACAATGACCCAAAGCATACAAGTAATTCAACAAAACAATGGCTGCAACAGCACAGAATACGCCTTCTGGAGTGGCCCAGTCAGAGTCCTGACCTCAACCTGATTGAAATGCTGTGGCATGACCTTAAGAGAGCGATTCACACCAGACATCCCAAGAATATTGCTACACTGAAACAGTTTTGTGAAGAGGAGTGGTCCAAAATTACTCCAGATCGTTGTGCAGGTCTGATCTGCAACTACAGGAAACGTTTGGTTGAGGTTATTGGTGCCAAAGGAGGGTCAACCAGTTATTAAGTCCAAAGGTTCACATACTTTTTCCTCCCTGCACTGTGAATTTTTACATGTTATGTGCAATTAAACCATGGCAACATCTAATGTTTGTGTAGTATTATGTTGGGCAGATTGTGTTCTTCTATTGTTGTGACTTAGATGACGTTCAGAGCACATTTTATGCCCAATTCATGCAAAACTCCATGTAATCCCAAGGGGTTCACATACTTTTTCTTGCAACTGTATTTGTGTAAATATATATATATTGGCAGTGCGGTATCTTGCCACGGTCTATATCAAGTTTATAACCCAGGATTCTCAACTATACAGGTTGAGGGGCTCCAGGTGGGTTGCTTAATGTAGAGGAAACTGGTTTGTCAGTTTCCTCTTTGGTTCTTAAAGCCTGTTTTGGGACCTGGGGCCTGGAGATTTCTAAGGGATTTAGGAGGGATGAAATCTCCAATCCTGGTTCCATGTTTTTAGGACCCCCAGCACATTGATTGCACAGGTGTGTGCAGGCCTTTTTGTAGAGGCCTAACCATGGTTCTGGGCTCCACCCCGGCAGACAGGAGGTCATTGCCCAGGAGTCAGGAGGGCTCCTCCTAGGAGAGGTGGGAGCCAGAGAAGAAAGGGGCTGCTAGATATATACCTGAGAGAGCCAGGAGGCTGAATATTTGTTTAATTTGTTTTGATGGTGGAAACCCCTGCATGGGAAACATATGGTATGGAACTTTCCTCTAAATAAAATTGGGCTGAAAGGCCCTTAAAAAAGAAGAAAGCGAGTGGTTGTGTGCTGGAAAAGCTCTACCATTTGATGCAAGTTCTCACAATATATATATGTCTGTGGATGGTGTATGCTGTACATTGTTAAATTAACACACTTACACACACCTATTATATTCTGTACAAACACACACACACACATACACACAAATCGAGGCACTGTATAATGAACATTATTCATAACAATAATAATTTCAAGTCTGCATTATATCAGTCTTTAATTGCATTTCAAAGACTCTTGCATATAAGCATTTCAATTTTGAATGCTTGACTTGTTGCTTTTTTTAGTCTAACAGCCCCTAGACAAAGGTCATAATGCTGGCTACTACATGCCAATCTCCTTGTAAGAAGTTTAGATGACAAAGTGGGTCTGCAGCCATTCTAAAAATATTTGTCTTGCATTCTCCCCACCCTCAAAATTGCTGTTGACCTCTGCCTGGATCAGTGATCAGACATATTCCATTTATAAATGACCTTGCAGGCTGCTTTTGTTAAAAGCATGAAGCCAGTAGCTTTTAAAATTGGAACTGAAAGTAAATTAAAAGCATTTGACACATAAAATTAAAGCCTCGCATTTGCTGTCGACTTAAACCAAACATGACATTAAGGACATCTTAGAATTAAATGTGCTTTATGGACTATACTTCTTAACTAAATCACGTTTTAACGTGTTGCTTCAGCAAGGATAAGTTTGCTTGAGCCTGTCCATTTTTTTTCTTTTCAGAACAGGTAAACTTTTCATGCTGCTTTGTAGAAGGTAAAATTAAGAGGACCCTTACACACATTCATGTACGTCAGATCATGTAAATGTTTAGACACCAGCCTGTATTGGAATAAATTATACACCAAATAAGTGATACAAAACTAACATTAGCAAATAAAATTGTCATAGTAATTGAACACCAGCTCCCTTCATTTTCCCTTTCCTTTTTCAACCAATAGTGATGGGCAAAGCTTAGAACATCTCTTATTTTTGAATTGCAGTCAGTGATACTATTGGAAACATTTCCACTTCCTTCTTGTCTTGTCTTGTACTCAGAGCATACGTCCTTGAGACAGAAACCAAGGGAATATCTTTTTCTATTTTAATATTTTTTTATTAAAGATGTTTATGTTTTTATAATACCACAAGCTTATGATACGTCCACGCAGGGGCAGAGCAGAACAATATCATACATAAGCAGATACAAGTCATCAGGGTGTATTAGCCAAAAAACGGAACGTCCAATGACATCGAGGGACGGCAAAAAGCCGAACCAAATAGTAGCAGCAGCAATCCATCATATTACCGGATAAAAAAAAACACAGGAAAAACCCCTACCGAGAAATTTCAACTCAGAACGTACGGGAAAGGAAAAAAGAAAAAAAAAACTGATAGAAAAAAGAAAATCTAAAAACATAGAAAGAAATAAGGAAGAAAGAAAGAGAGAGAAAACATGGAAGAAAGGAAGACTAGAAGAGTCATGGATCCAGGGCTAGCACAAGCAACGACTATAAGAGGCCATAGCTAGTAGGAGGCAGGGATGGCAGGGAATAGCGTATCCAAGGTTCCCAAACCTTAAGGAATCTTGGATGAGAATCTTGAAGAACGCTAGGCATCTGTTCAGCATAGCATTCATCCAGGTCTTCACCCCCTGGAAGACAACCAAAGGGGTTCTCCAAGCTTGAGCTATAGCACGTTTGGCCCAAAATTGGGCAATGCAGGAGGGCCACCCATGCATCCCTACGGACCGTAATATGAAATAACGTTTGCAGCAAACCAAAAACTCTAGACCAGAAGCCTATCAATCGCGGGCACGACCACCAAATGTGCAAGACGTCCCCACGTAGACCACAGTTCCAGAAACACCTATCTCCGCCAGTCAGATTAAAGTAAGCAGTCCAAGCAGGGACCCAGTACCACCGCAGGAGAACTTTGTAGGCTGCCTCAAGAGTGATGGCATTGAAGGAACATTTTGCCACCATCCCCCAGGCCCTACGCCAATCCTCCGCCACAATCGAGAAACCCAGATCTCGCTCCCATTGAGAGACATAAGACAGGGGTGGTGAGGAGGACCTACTGTTAAGAGAGGCATGAATTACAGAAATTAGACCAGGGGACCCTGGGGAATGTTGGCAGACGTATTCAATGACATTATGAGGTAAGGATATGTAGAGGTACAGTGGAGGGACAGGACCCAGAGGCGCAATTGCAAATACCGAAAATATTCCCGTGGCGGGACCCCCCCCCCGTGATTCTCGAAGAGACTCCCATGATGGAAACGTACGAGCGCTCATAAAATCATGTACAATAACAAAGCCATGGGAGATCCACCAAGAGAAAGAAGGGGGATGTTCTAAGCCTGGTGGAAATAAAGGATTATGTGTAATCGGCAAAAGAGGTAGAAACGATATCAAATTACCTGAATATTTAACAGAATCCCAGGTTCGTAAACTGTGAAGAATTGTAGGGCTCAAATCTGGAGGGTGCAACTTAGGCGAGAGCAGAAGCAATGTAGTTAAGGAAAGCGGAACACAGTTGGGTAATTCCAAGAGTACCCATAACAGGATATCTGTTGTGGCATGAAGCATGGACAACTGGGGGATTTGAGTCGTCAAATAGTATCTAAAAACATATGGAACTCCCAAACCTCCTTGTAGTCTGAGTATACAGAGTGGATCTAGGCACTCTGGGACGTTTATGAGCCCAAATAAAATGGATAATCCGGCTTTGCAGTAGACAAAGAAAATACGCAGGGACCTGAATAGCGAAAAAAAGTACAGGATTTTCGGCAAGATTGTCATCTTGACGGCATGTATTCGGCCAATCCTTGGTAAAGAAGGAAACTGCCAAGAATGAAGCAGGGAAGTAACAGATAACAGTAAGGGGTAATAGCTGAAAATAAGGCAGAGTAGGAGGTAGTAAGTGTAACGCCAAGATAAGCCAGGGAATGGGATGCCCAATTATAGGGAAATTGTGTCTTGCAACCATTCAACCAGGTCAGCAGGGAGCATAATATTCAATGCCGTGGTTTTAGGCAAATTGATGCTAAGGCCAGATATAGCCGAAAAATGGTCCAATATGACCTGGAGATTGGGGAGAGTGAAAACCAAAAGAGCATCATCTGCATAAAAGTTGGCCTTGTATTGAGTGCCGGCATAGGAGACACCAGAAATATCCGGGTGATTTCGAATGGCTGCAGCTAGATGTTCGAGAGCAAGAACAAAAAGAGCAGGTGATAGTGGGCATCCCTGTCTCGTGCCCCTGAAAATAGGGAAAGATGAGGAAAAAAGCCTGCATATTTGACAGAGGCTGAGGGAGACGAATATAAAGCTGAGATCCAAGCCAAAAATGCATCACCAAACCCCCATCTAGACAGCGTATATGTCATATACTCCCAAGAAAGCAAATTGAACACTTTATAAATGTCCAGGGATAAAAGAAACCCCAGTATCCTGCAGCGTTGTAAGATATGAATGAGATGAGTGACTTTATGTATGTTATCAGCAGCTTGTCGCCCCGGAACGAAGCCAACCTGATCTCTGTGGATAAGTGAGAGTAGATCCTTATTAATTTGGGTGCTCAGAACCTTTCCCAGAAGTCCACATTTAGCAGCGTGATCGGTCTGAAAGCTTGCAGTTCAAAGGCATCTTCAGACTTCTTAGGGATCATAGTAATCTGCGCCTGAAGAGACTCCAAAGAAAGCCCGGGAACCCTGCTTCAGAGAATTGAAAAAGGCCGCCAAGTGAGGAACCAGAACGGTGGCAAATTTGTTATAGTAGAGCCCAGAAAACCCATCTGTGCCTGGAGCCTTGGAGGTCTTCAAAGATTTGATGGCTTGGTAGAGTTCAGATTCTGAGATATCCGCATTCAGGGCAATCCCGGGCTGTAACGGATAAGGAGGGTAGGCGCAGCTCAGCGAAAAATCTGTCAGCATGTTCCGCAACAAAGGTATTCGGTTTCTGGTAAAGGGAGGACAAAAATCCGCAAATCTCTGTGTAATCTTCACAGGGTCCAAGGTAAGACAACCACCCTTCACTCGGAGTTGAACAGGTTTATGCGTGTGATCCAGCGAATTAAGTTTCTTGGCCAACATTGGCACCAGTTTATTGGCGCATGTATAAAATGTCCAGCCCAACCCAAGGCCTTCTCAGCCTGTGTAGTGGAAAGAAGATCAAGTTCAGCCGCCACCACATCTCGAGCTTTCCTATTGGCCATAGTCGGGCAGGCTTTCCAGGTAGCGTCTACCACAGCCAATCGCGAAGTCAATTCCAACATCCTCTTCTCTCTGGCACGTTTCCTAGACAAAGCAATCTGAATCAGGTGACCCCTAATGGTGGCTTTGTGAGCCTCCCACAGAGAGATGGCCCAAGGATACAGAACCCACATTGTCCGTAAAATAGGATTGAATGTGCAAAACAACCTGGGAGCAAAAAGCCTGGGTGGTGAGCAGGGATTCATTGAGTCTCCACGGAAAAGAGGGCTGAGCCATACCAGAAAGACGCCAGACATCTTCCAAACCATAAGCTTGCAGCGTATCATGCAATTTAGATTCCTGAGAAAAGTCGTGGCTAGGGGTCCCTTCTGTCGGGTAGTGGCGATTGACAGAGGAATTAAGAACAACATTTGAATCACCCAGCAATAAGAGAATACCACGTTGATGGTGCAAAATTACCTTCAACAAGTGAGAACAAAATTGTGTTGAAATCTATTTGGCGCGTAATAACCCACCAGGGTAACCTCCTGGTCCCAGGGAATATCTTTTTCAACAGGGAGACAAAACTTAAAGCAGAAGTATATGAAAAACCAAACACACATACAGTACCTACAGTCAGGTCCATAAATATTGGGATATCGACACAATTCTAACATTTTTGGCTCTATACACCACCACAGTGGATTTGAAATAATACGAACAAGATGTGATTTAACTGCAGACTGTCAGCTTTAATTTGAGGGTATTTACATCCAAATCAGGTGAACAGTGTAGGAATTACAACAGTTTGCATATGTGCCTCCCACTTGTTAAGGGACCAAATGTAATGGGACAATTGGCTTCTCAGCTGTTCCATGGCCAGGTGTGTGTTATTCCCTCATTATCCCAATTACAATGAGCAGATAAAAGGTCCAGAGTTAATTTCAAGTGTGCTATTTGCACTTGGAATCTGTTGCTGTCAACTCTCAAGATGAGATCCAAAGAGCTGTCACTATCAGTGAAGCAAGCCATCATTAGGCTGAAAAAACAAAACAAACCCATCAGAGAGATAGCAAAAACATTAGGCGTGGCCAAAACAACTGTTTGGAACATTCTTAAAAAGAAGGAACTCACCAGTGAGCTCAGCAACACCAAAAGACCCGGAAGACCACGGAAAACAACTGTAGTGGATGACCGAAGAATTCTTTCCCTGGTGAAGAAAACACCCTTCACAACAGTTGGCCAGATCAAGAACACTCTCCAGGAGGTATGTGTATGTGTGTCAAAGTCAACAATCAAGAGAAGACTTCACCAGAGTGAATACAGAGGGTTCACCACAAGATGGAAACCATTGGTGAGCCTCAAAAACAGGAAGGCCAGATTAGAGTTTGCCAAACGACATCTGAAAAGCCTTCACAGTTCTGGAACAGCATCCTATGGACAGATGAGACCAAGATCAACTTGTACCAGAGTGATGGGAAGACGAGTATGGAGAAGGAATGGAACTGCTCATGATCCTAAGCATACCACCTCATCAGTGAAGCATGGTGGTGGTAGTGTCATGGCGTGGGCATGTATGGCTGCCAATGGAACTGGTTCTCTTGCATTTATTGATGATGTGACTGCTGACAAAAGCAGCAGGATGAATTCTGAAGTGTTTCGGGCAATATTATCTGCTCATATTCAGCCAAATGCTTCAGAACTCATTGGATGCCGCTTCACAGTGCAGATGGACAATGACCCAAAGCATACTGCAAAAGCAACCAAAGAGTTTTTTAAGGGAAAGAAGTGGAATGTTATGCAATGGCCAAGTCAATCACCTGACCTGAATCCGATTGAGCATGCATTCCACTTGCTGAAGACAAAACTGAAGGGAAAATGCCCCAAGAACAAGCAGGAACTGAACACAGTTGCAGTAGAGGCCTGGCAGAGCATCACCAGGGATGAAACCCAGCGTCTGGTGATGTCTATCCAGACTTCAGGCTGTAATTGACTGCAAAGAATTTGCAACCAAGTATTAAAAAGTGAAAGTTTGATTTATGATTATTATTCTGTCCCATTACTTTTGGTCCCTTAACAAGTGGGAGGCACATATGCAAACTGTTGTAATTCCTACAACGTTCACCTGATTTGGATGTAAATACCCTCAAATTAAATCTGACAGTCTGCAGTTAAAGCACATCTTGTTCGTTTCATTTCAAATCCATTGTGGTGGTGTATAGAGCCAAAAATGTTAGAATTGTGTTGATGTCCCAATATTTATGGACCTGACTGTATATCCTAGCTGCAGCATCGGTCTGATGCTACAGCTGTCCCCTGCCGGGGGACTGAGTGATCACATGCCCTCTGATTCCTCACTTCTTGGTCAGTTTAGAGCGGTGAGCAGTTGCTGCAGCATTGGTCTGAAGCTACAGCTGTCCCCTGCCAGGGGACAGAGTGATCAAATGACCTCTGATCCCTCACTTCTTGATTAGCTTGGAGCAGTGAGCAGTAACTGTCAGTTACTGCTCTCCGCTATACCCCTCCAGCGCTCACTGGAGCATCAGCCAGGAGAACTGGTGGGAGCAGCTGTCAATCAGACAGCTGGGTGGATAACGACAGTATGGTTGGGATCCTTCCAAAGTCTGAAATGGCTCTGTGACATCAGCTGACAGTGGGCTTTAGTCTGCCGTTGACTTTCTGGGTCACAGGACAGCAAGACTAAGTGTACTGTTATGGCCCAAAATAGAAGAATAACAAAAAAAGCCTCACTGAGGCTTTGATCATTCCACTCTAAAATCTAAATTAAAAAAAATGTTTTTTGCACTCTAAAAAATATTCCCCAAGTAGTTCTATGTATTAGTAGAGGCATCGTACTCACCTCTCTGATGGCCTGTGTCTTCTTATCCTGTCTTCATTGAAACTTTTTAACTGCTGTGTCCTTTAATTACAGGACAGAAGATGGAGACGAGAACCATAAGGCAAGGGGTGGATTGCACAGGCATCTGACACTCCTGGTATACATTATGGCAGAAGTGCATTTTGGCAAGTGCTTCCAGCAGACCCCCAGTCCCTGGTTCCTCTTTAACCCCTTGACGCTGACGTCACACAAATATGTGGCCTCACGGAACTGGGCTTTTTTCCATGGGGCCGCATATTTGCGTACCTGTCTTTGTGCTGGGAGTGTGCCACACTGCGTGCTCCCCGCACAAGGACCGTGGTGTCACTGAGAGCCTGGGCCCCGATCGTTAGAACTCCCGATTCCAGGTCACATGATCGCTGTGATAGCCTCTGATTGGCTATCACAGTGATCAGTCACTGTGCAGCCTGGCCCCCTTGTTTTTTTCTCACTTTATGAATGGAGAAGAGAAATACATTGTATCTCTCTAACTCCTTGCATAGAGAGAAAAAAAAGTTTGTGTAAAAAAAAAAAAAAAAGATATTAAAAAATGAAGAAAAAATACCTAGATCAAGGTTTGATCTAGTTCAGTGCCAGGGTTATTGTTTGGGTCAAGGTCATGGTCAAACATCAAGGTCAAAGGTCAGGATTTAAAAAAGAAAAAATGGTGTCAGTTAGTGTCAATATCCGTGTCAGTGTGTTTTAGGTAAAAAAAAAAAAAAGACAAAAACAAAATGCGCACTACTGTTTCTGGGCGGTACTACTGTACAAACAACAAATAACATACTCATATATGATATTGCTGCGATCGTCAAGAGCTGGAGAATTTATTTTGGGTTGTTCTTTGGTGGTAGGTTATGGTAGTAACAAGAAACACACAGCTAAATTAAAAAACAATTTTTTTTTTTACTATTTTGGGCAAGTTTTCTTTTGATAATAAAAAAAAATCAGGAGATATCGATTACTATTTACCACCAAATGAATGCCCAATTTGTTCTGAAAAAAACACAGTATAATTCACTTGGATGTACAAAGTATTTGTGATGATATGTACGGTTTTACTAACACGTCAATGTTGCAAAATTCTGCCTAGGCATTTAGATTTGTTTTACTCCTAGGCGTGAAGGGGTTAGGGGGCAAAATGAAGTTCATCAACAGGTTCTTTTTTAGAGTAGAACCCAAGTATTTGTTTAAGTACATTGACTAAATTATAGGTTTATATATATTCTATCACACGGTGATTTTTTTCAATACTTCAACCCTATGACAGTGTGTGATGCTGTATTAACTGTCTTTCATCACGTTTTTTATCCACATCTGCGCTGCATGCTCTGCCGATTATCTTGGAAAAGGGCAATGCTGTAACTGTTCAACTGACCTTTCGGTTTATTTTCTCTTGTGTAATATCAAACATGGACGAACGGTCCTCGTTGTCTGATTTCTCAATTAATATTCCTCTTTTTTCACTCCACTCAAATTAAGATATGTTCCACAGTGCATGTTACAGAAACTATTTGCAATTTCTCACGTAGAAGACAAAATTCAATAACTATAATTTCAAGTCTGAATACTTTTCTCGCTTGTGTGATGTAAAAACCTTGTTTATTTTCTGTAAAGCATCCCTCATTAATATCATCCATGGTGCATTTTCCCTCCTTATGGCATTATGCCGGCGGTGATATGCTGAAAGATGATGGCTTTGTGCATTAGGGTACTGCCAGATCAGCAGTTTTCAACTGTAGCATTTATGGCGGAAAATTGCTGTTTATGTTCCATGAAAATGTTTTGTGATTATTTTTTTTTCTGCTAAAAGTCTTGATTCACTTAACATGGATAAATGAATTTGATCTATGCAAAATTGTTTTTCTATAGGATTACATCTAAACGTTTATCTGATTCATTCCCATGCAAATGTTTCTTTTGCCTGTGAATGTGAGAGAAAATAAGTGCACTACAGGAAGACATGCCATTGGTTTTAAGTGAATTCCAGATAAATATGAAAGGCATTCGTTGGTAGCTTAAATGGTGCTGAAGCAACATGGCAGTCATGTACAGAATACCTCCAATTGCAAGGAAGGATGATTGTAATATTTTGGCAGATTTAGAAAGTCTGTTAATAACCACTTTTAATGTACAAAATGACTTGTACATGTGTTACAAAAACTTTGTAAAAACAAACTTTGCTCTTTTACAGGCTGCTTTTATTTTACTTTCAATCCTGTAGTGACAGGGTCAATTTAAAGCAGAACCCTGGGCAAAAACATATTTATATGTCCTTGTTACCGATTTCCTACCTTCGCTGAATATGTCACCATCTTCTGGTTCACTCAGTAGTTGCTCTGAAATGGCCTATTCATTTTCAAATCAAGCTGTTAATTCTGTTTGGTTTCCTGTTTGTAAGACCAGTGACTGCTATGCCTCTTCCCCCAGCCACTGGTCTTAGCACATCCCTTCTGTAGTTCTTTCTTCAAGAAGAAGTGATGTACTTCAGCCCCACTTGTAGTGCTGGGCAGACCGGAACATTCAGACTCTCAGACACATTCAACATGTAGAGGCCTAGTGTACCCACCCATATTCACTACAATTCATGGGAACCATAGTTTTCTTTTACTGCAGAGAAAGAGGAGAGGATATGATGTTATCCCTACTTTTACACCACCTCCTTGACAGAGCAGATGCTGTTATCTTTTGAATTACAGAGATGAAGTCATGAAAATTTCATTTAGACTTTTTTCCTAAATGGTAAGGATGTTCAAAATTGTATTAACTGTTTAGTGTTTTGTGTAGGGTGGTGTATTAATGGGTGATTTTTTTTGCCTATCCTGGAGTTCTTCTTTAAAGAAGATGCTGTATACCAGAGGTGTCAAATTCCATCTCATTGTGGGCCACATCAGCATTTTGGGTGCTATCAAAGGACTGGTTGTATCTGTAAGACTTAAAAATGTATTGGTGTAATGTGGTGTGCGACTATTCTTTTCAATTGGCATAGAATTGTATTATTCTCATAAAATGTATAAGCAGATGTCCAGAGCACCCCACCCCCCTTGCATCACAGTGCAACTCCCTTACCTTGTGCGGCTGCTGGGAAGAAGCTGGATTTGAAGCTGGGAAGCAGAAAGTGCATAGTCTGGAGGAAGAACAGTGGAGGGCTGGAGTTAGCTTCCGGAGTCTGCTGAATTCTGAGACCAGGGGAGGTGGAAATGAGGGGGTTTTGCAGCTGCACAGAGAAACTCGGTTTGTAGGAGGAGTTCTCTCATCCTCTCTGCTGCTATCTGTTGAGATGGGGGCAGAAATGAGCCTCTCCTCGGCTGCACAGGAAAGCTCAGGTTCTGGCGGAGGTTCTGTCCTCTTCTCTGCTGCCGGCTAATGAGACAGGGTGGGGGCGGAGACATGGGTGGTGCCGCAACTGCAGTAGAGGTGCTAGGGCCACATGAAATGGCCTGATGGGCCAGTTTTGACCTGCGGGCCTTGTGTTTAAAACGTGCTGTATACCTATTTTTCAGATTATACTTCTAGGTGTCTTAAACACCTGCTCCCCTGCTACACTCTGTGGTTCCTCTCACCTCCTCCTACATCCTGTAGGGGGAAGAAACTGCAGTGTGTGGTGCTGAAGCAGGTATTTGACACACTTAGTGTTGGATACAGGATACCTGCAACAATTGGAGATTACAGAATAGTTTTAATGCACAGGCTGCTGGAAAGATAAATATATAGCATCTTCTTTTACAGGTTGCCTTTATTTTGCTTATGACCCTGAAGTGACAGGATCCCAAAATCAAAAGTGAGTTTAGAAAAGGGGGAGACAGTTTTTTGCTCTCAGTCAATTTAGATCTGACCCATAAACCTGCTCTAATAGAGAGGGGGAGCAAAACACCATTACTGTTTAGTACTACTAAGTAGAAACAGCTGAATATGTTTGAGTAAATATGCATATGTTTTTAGACTGCTCAAAGAGAGCGATTCTGAAACATATATATCCCTAATAGTATAAAGAGTATATCCTACTTATGTTTTGACACATAACACTGCGCCTCTGTTTCCAGTTCCCCAATGGCAAAACGGGAAAAGAACATTCATTGCACTTCCCCAGAGCATCAGTGCCTGCCACAGACTTGGTAGTGACAACATGTGGACTCTAAATGCTTCTCTTCCCCTTGGAACAGCGGAGAATATTGGCTGGATTCCAAGTCTTCAGTGGCAGCCACCCTGTGCGTGCTGAGGTCTTTGAAACCACTGGTCCACTTTGAAGCTGGTGGTCTCCACTCTTCACCCTCAATTCATTGCCTCCATCTTCTCCTACAGGGGCCTGACCAGGTGGAGTAGAATGAAGGCACTACATGGCATTCTGCTTGTATGGAGTTGAGATGACAAAGTAGGCCATTCCACCCCTCAAAATTTAATGTTGATCTCTGCTTGGATCAATGGCTAGACTTATTCCATTTATAAATGACCTTGCAGATTTCTTTTGTTAATGGCATGAACTAGTAGCCGTTAAAATTGGGTCAGAAACTAAATTAAAAGCATTTGACACATGGAATTGAAACCTCACTATTGCTGTAATCTTTAACCAGACATGACATTAAGAACAATTTAGAATTTAATTGTACATTTGGCGACTAACATAAATCATATTTTAACATGTTGCTTTAGAAAGGAGAAAGTTGCTTTAGCCTCTCTTTATTTTTCAGAATAAGTACATGTGTCGTGCAGCTTTGTAGTTTACAGAAATAAAAAATAAAGCGACACTAGACTACATTGGATCATGGAAGCCTACATGGTAGTAATTATACCCCATTAAATAAGAAAAACATTGAAGATAACAAAAACCCACTTCATTTTCCCAAATTTTTTCATTTAATAGCGTGGAGTAGGGTTAGAACCTTTGTTATGTTTGTATTATTGTCAGTGATGCCATTGGAATCATTTCAACTTTCTTCTTCCAATACTCATGACATCTGTCACTGAGACAGAAAACAAGGGAAAAATCCAAACAACAGGGACACAGACTTCTGAAAAGGCCTCTCTGAGGTTTTGATCCTTCCACACTGTGGAACCTAAAGGAAACAATATTTGGTTGCAGTTTTTGTCCAGATAAATTCCCTACAGTAATTTCCTGTAACAGAAGAGATATTATACTTACGTCTCCAATGGCCTGTGTCTCTTATGTTGTCTCCATTGAAATGGGAATCATAGCAAAAAAATAAGAGTATGCAGAGGATATTGTTGCTGCCAAAGTTGAGAGTAAATCGGATTCTGCTTTGAAGTGGAAGAAGGGGATGAGTCTCGCTGACCCACAGGACCACCCTCCCTGCCTCCTACTTAAGCCACAATGCCCCCTGCCACAATCCTTACCCCCGGGTCAGAATGTTTCCCACCTACCTACCTCACTTCCCCCCCAGTTGCAACACTGCTAACATCACTCTCTCCAAACTTCCCCAAATCACAGCATTCCCCTCTGCTATCCATCTCACCTGCCACCTCACCCAAAGTGTCTTTTTCATCCACCTGCCAGCTGGCGTCACTTGCTCCCACACAATGCCTCCCTACCACCCAGCTCACCTTCCACAGCCACAAGTATCCATTTCACCCTATCCTGGTCGCACAACCTCTTTTTTCACTCTTTTTCCCAGGCACACCACTTACCCACCACTACATCACCCCCTGATCACAACTCTTCCAACCAAACTCCTTCTCTTGTCACAGTGCTTCCTGTGATCTGCCTCAACCATGAAATTTACCTTCTTCCTACTGTCAGTGCTTTGCTTCCTCATCCAACACCAACAAGACTTTAAATAAATGTATAAGCTCGTCCACGCTGATATATATAATACATTAGGAGAAAATTATATTGTGAAGCTGTGAACCAAATAACGTATTCTACTCCCAATAACCAGCAGCTGTAAATAAACATAAACTCCTATGTGAGCTAACAAAATAATTACATGCAATATTATAAAATAATCTTCAGTGTTAAAATTCATGTACAATAAATCATTCAATAAATATTGTCATCAAATAAAGTCCTCCGAACAATACATGAAAATATTTTTAACCAAAATTAATTACAGATGAAGTAAGTTTAAATAAAGTAATTTAATGGTGTAATGACTAAAATATTCCCATCACCAATATTATTCTTCCAAGTGTAAAAATATCTTTGATCCAAGGTGACCACCACTACTAATACAGGAAAATGCACTTACCGAATGTGTGTGTACAGGTGCAATCCACTTTAAGGTTTCACCTCTACTGCTCTCCCCATTCAGTGGATTTCATAGGCAGCATAAAAATAATAATAATAATAATAATAATAATAATAAAACAAAAACAGGCTCCCATAGTGTAGTATCTTAAACATCCACATTTATTTGACACAAGTAATCAAGGTACTCACAAAAGCTGTTTAAGCATAAGATTAAAATCAAGCATACAGTTGAATTGGGAAAGATGTACAGAGAAGCCAGTAGCCACCAACCACTGCAATCCTTCCCAGCTCACAGAAACAGAAAAAATGACAGGACATAGTTCTTACTCATGCCCATCTTCAGGCTCCACCCCTACATGTGTTGTCTCAGGCGTTGTTATGGCTGGACTTCTTTTTAAGGGAGAAGTTTCATACATTTAAACATGATTTATAATATGGCTTACAAGGTGTTATACTTTATAACTCTTTTTTTGAGTTCCCTGTAAACCTTTACTGAACCTTTAGTACAGGAAGCTCCCTTTTTGTTTCTGAAGGGAACATACTGCTATTGGCTATTCATTTATGTAGAATAAAGTTAGTGAGAAGTTACCATGCAGAGATGCATATTTTTAAATAGAGTTTTAAGTGAAAATAAGTCCAGATTGGCAATTGGCTTGAAAGTATAAAAAAAAAAAAGGTACCCTTTTTCAAATGTTTACTAGAATTTCTTCCAAATATCCAAAGCATTTTTTGTAGATTTGGTTTTGGAGAAGAGTAGTTTTGTTGTTATTGTCCGATTCCCAATTGAGGATTTTTCCCTTCACTTTATGTCTCAAAGACACAATAGTTAACAAGGGAAAAATCTCAACTTTTTATAAT
Organism: Staurois parvus; assembly: GCF_062004578.1. NCBI lineage: Eukaryota > Metazoa > Chordata > Amphibia > Anura > Ranidae > Staurois > Staurois parvus. Next base: position 4,865,368 of record NW_028318095.1, on the reverse strand, counting down.
TTTCACTGGAACATGTGCGTGCAATGAAAGATTTTGCTTTGACTCCTATTCCACTGACAACAGTCAAATTAAAGAATTCTTTAATATCTGTCTTGACAACAACCCTGTGAATCATGTAAATAGGGAGTCATATGGCTGACAGGGATCTCTCCTTCCCCATTTTTAAAAAGATATGAAATTGCTATGGTTTGGATTCCAGTAGTAAGTGAGTAAGTGCAAATATTTAAAAAGTAAAAATGAATAATAGCAGGTGAATCATTTTCACTCTTCTGAAAAGTGGAAATCTGGAACAAAGCAATTATTGTACACTTCTGTCTGATTGTACACACGTGTACCATGCCCACATTGTCCTGTCTATATAGATTTGCTGTGCCTAAAAGTAGCAAACATGTTGCCTCATTGTAACTTGTCCTGCTTGTAAATCAATTGTACTGATTGCGAAATGCCTTCTGCTAAAATTGCAAAACCTAAATTAGAAACCACAAGAAGAAGTAATTTTGTACAGATTGATTTTCGCCCACATAAATGTCCTGCTTGATTCCAGGCCAACTTGCCTAAAAAAAGAATAAATTAATTGTTAGTGTTCTTTGCTGAAGAAATTCCTATTCTAGAATGTGGTTTTGTCCATGAGAGCGATTGTATGCCAGGGATCTTACATATTTTATTTTGATGGGAATGGTATAACTCGGTGACCTGAACATTAAACCTGTCACTACAATAAACTGCTGGACAAACTGAGAGGTAGGAAGGCTATCGCATTGACTTCCAGGCTTGAAGTGGTTATAAAGGCAGAAGGTTTTTTTTTTTCATTTTAATGCAAATACTTACCTTAGCCTGATCTCAATCCAGTGCTGTGCACAAAAGTAGTAACTCTCTGGGCTCTCTCTCTCCTCACTGAAAAGAAAAGCAGCAGCAGGAGCCATTGGCAGTGAGGAGAGTGGAGGGGTGGGACCGAGTCCATTGTGTGCCAACGGACACATAGAACTGGCTCGGGAGGGGGCACTCGGCAAGGGGAAGGGCCAGGAGCATCAGCAGGTAAGTATACCATGTTTGTTATCTTTAAAAAATAAAACCAGTGACTTTACAATCATGATAGATCATGTTAATCAAAATAATAATAATAATAATAAAAAAAAAAAAATATATATATATACATACATACATATATACACACACAGTGCTAAAAGTCCAAATCATTGGACTCAGGTATTCCAATCACCTCCGTGGTCACAGGTGTATAAAATCAAGCACCTAGGCATGCAGACTGCTTCTGCAAACATTTGTGAAAAAATAGGACGCTTTCAGGAGCTCAGTGAATTTAAGTGTGGTACCGTGATAGGTTGCCACCTGTGCAATAAGTCCATTCATGAAATTTCCTTGCTGCTAAATATTCCACAGTTAACTGTTAGTGGTTTATAACAAAGTGGAAACAACTGGGAACAACATTAACTCAGTGAGAGACTGGTAGGCCACGTAAAATGACAGAGCAGGGTCAGCGCATGCTGAACCGCATAATACGTAGAAGTAGCCAACTGTCTGCAGAGTGAATAGCTAAAGACCTCCAAACTTCATGTGGCCTTTAGATTAGCACAGCAACAGTGCATAGAGAGCTTCATGGAATGGGTTTCCATGGCTGAGCAGCTGCATCCAAGTGCAATCGAAAGCATTGGATGCAGTGGTGTAAAGCACGCCGCCACTGGACTCTAGAGCAGTGGAGACATGTTCTCTGGAATGAAAAATCACACTTCTCTGTCTGGCAGTCCGATGGACGTGTCTGGGTTTGGCGGTTGCCAGGAGAACGGTACTTGCCTGACTGCATTGTGTTAAGTGTAAAGTTTGGTGCAGGGGGGATTATGGTGTGGGTTTTTTTTTTCCTGGGGTTGGGCTTGCCCCTTTGCTCCAGTGAAGGGAACTCTTAAGGTGTCAGACATTTTGGACAATTTCATGCTTCAAACTTTCTAGAAACAGTTTCTGTTCCAATATGACTGCGCACCAGTGCACAAAGCAAGGTCCATAAAGACATGCATGAGCGAGTTTGGGGTGGAGGAACTTGACTGGCCTGCACAGAGTCCTGACTTCAACCCGATAGAACACCTTTGGGATGAATTAGAGCGGAGACTGTGAGCCAGACCTTCTCATCCAACATCAGTGCCTGACTTCACAAATGCTCTTCTGGAAGAATGGTCAAACAATCCCATAGAAACACGCCTAAACCTTGTGGACAGCCTTCCCAGAAGAGTTGAAGTTGTTATAGCTGCAAAGGGTGGGCCAACTCAATATTGAACCCTATGGACTAAGACTGGGATGCCATTAAAATTCATGTGCGTGTAAAGGCAGGTGTCCCAATACTTTTGGCAATATAGTGTATATATCTAGTAACTAGAATACATGAACATTTCCTGATGTTTTATCCCTTTAAACACATTGCAAGTACTGAAAAATAGCTTGATGTGTCAGAAATATAGTGTGCCTACTTGATATAACACCTTGACAACACTGAATTCCTATGCTCATGTTATTCTGTTTTAAGTGCCACGCTGTGCATTGATATACCTCCGTAGACCTAGTCTGTCTAGACAGTATGGTCACCTGCCAACTTGGCAACATCCACAGGTGGCTTCTCTGTTCAGTAAGACACAGAAGTTGAATCTAATGCAATTCTTCTGATGTGCAGTATAGAGGATGTTTTTCTAGTCTTTTTGATGTGTAAGAAGACGATAGCTTTCTTAAACTATGCTTTTATGAAGAGCGAACGCTGGTTGAGGAAACATGGAAGAAACAGGAGGGTCTATTCAGGAATTAAAAAACACTAAATAGGGGGGGCAGAGGGGTATACCAAATCCCATAGGTAAACAATTTGTAGTGTCCTTAAACCACCACTAAATGTCAGCATGCTACAGAACAATAGTAGCTGATACAGTTCAATACAACAGCAGTGAAAATACATACAGGGGTTAAACAAAAAATGGAAACACTACATGATTTGCAGGTGTGAAAATGATGAGATGTTTCACATTGAAAGCGGATGTGATGTAACATTTGTTTGCTTCCTCTGTTTGATGAGACACCTGGCTAACAGGTGGGAAGCCTCACTTTCGTCATTCACTGAGTGCACTGCTAGTAATACGGAGTCATGGTAGAGTTTACTGAGCTTCAAAGAGGGAAAACATCCTCTGATAAGCATAAGCAGGGTTGACTTGCTCAACTGACCGGAAAAGGAAAACAATTGCTGCAAAAATGACTGGAGAGCTCAATGTCAGTCTTCACAGGACTAAGATTGAGCTCTTCAGTCACTTTTGTAGCAGTTGTTTTCTCATTCCAGGTCACAGTCCTGCGCTATGTCCTTTTGTCTCTACACCTTGTTCCAAATTATTATGCAAATGATATTTTTCTCATTTACCTAAATAATTGATGTAAATAACAGTCAGCATAATTCTCATGTTATCAACTATTAAGAGTACAATTCAAATTTTATTGAACAAACCTCCTAATGATAACAGGATTTTTTTTAAACATAAAAAACTTACAATGCACTGTTCCAAATTATTACACACAGTAAGTTTCAAAACACTTTATAGGTTGTAAAGAACTGAAAATTGTCATTTGTTGTGTTTGCAGCATATTTACTGAAATCAAAAGCTATTTTAATCAAACTTTTAACAACATTTTAACTTTTTGAACATTTTAACATAGGACCCCTTATTTGATAGCAGCTTCATAAGTCTTGCATCTATTGAACTTGTGAGTTTTTGGACAGTTTCTGCTTGAATTTGTTTGCAGGATGTCAGAATAGCCTCCCAGAGCTGCTGTTTGGATGTAAACTGCCTCCCACCCTCATAGATCGTTTGCTTGAGGATGCTCCAAAGGTTCTCAATAGGATTGAGGTCAGGGGAGGATGGAGGCCACACCATGACTTTCTCTCCTTTTATCCCCATAGCAGCCATTGATGCAGAGGTATTCTTTGCAGCATGAGATGGTGCATTGTCATGCATGAAGATGATTTTATTACGGAAAGAATAGTTCTTCCTTCTGTACCAGGGAAGAAAGTGGTCAGTCATAAATTCCACATACTTTGCAGAGGTCATCTTTACACCTTTGGGGACCCTAAAGGGGCCGACCAGCTCTGTTCCCATGATTCTGGCCCAAAACATGACTTCACCACTGCCTTGCAGCCTTGTTGGAACAGGGTGTCCGTCCACCAACCATCCACTACTCCATCCATCTGGACCATCCAGGGTTGCACGGCACTCATCAGTGAACAGGAATGTTTGAAAAATAGTCTTCATGTATTTTTCTGCCCAATGCAGCTGTTTCTGCTTGTGAGCATTGGTTAGTGGTGGCCGAATAGAAGGTTTATGCACAGTTGCAAGACTCTGGAGGACTCTACACCTTTTTGTCCGTGGGACTCCAGAGGCACCAGCAGCTTCAAATATCTGTTTGCTGCTATGTAATGGTATTTTAGCAGCTGCTCTCTTGATCCGATGCATGGATCTGGCAGAAATCTTCCTCAATGTGCCTTTATCTGCACCAACCCGTCTGTGCTCTGAATCAGCCACAAATCTCTTAATAGTGTGATGATCACGCTTAAGTTTTCGTGAAATATCTAATGTTTTCATACCACGTCCAAGGCATTGAACTATTTCACTATTTTCGGCAGCAGAGAGATCCTTTTTCTAACCCATATTGCTTGTAAATGGGTGTAATAATGTGGAACACCCTCCTTTAGTAGTTTTTCCTTAAATTGGGCTCACCTGCCAATCTAATTATCACAGGTGTCCGTGATCAAAAGAGCCCTGACACACAATGCCATCCACTTAAACTGAAAAACTAAATATTTTATCTTTGTGACACTTAAATAGAATTTGCACAATAATTTGGAACAGGGTGTATTGGTCAGTTGACCATGTCAACCGCGCTTATGTTTATCAGACGACATTTCCCCAGAAACTGGATATGCCGTCATAACCTTTGATACTGTACCCCTCGACACCCCAAATAAATTGACAACTTCATTCACAGAGGCAGCAGCTAAGCGGGCAACAACAACTTGCCATCTTTGAAGATCAGTAAGCTCTGACATGATTCCGTATAAGTATTAGCACTTCCCACCTGTTAGATAGATGTCTCATCACAGAACGGAAGCAAAAGAATGTTACATCACTTCTGCTGTCATGGGAAACATGTCATCACTTTCACACCTGCAAATCATGTCGTGTTTCCATATTTTTGTCTAACCCCTGTATAGTGTAACAGAACATGTCAGCTCAGCCTACTTCACTTTTGATGGATAACAAAGAACATGGACCTCTCCTCATCTCCTCCCTCTCTTTCAGCACAGACAGAGAGCACAGCAAGCTATTGGGAGTTATTTACTAAAACTGGAAAGTGCAAAAGCTGAGGCAGCTCTGTATAGAAACCAACCAGCTTCCAGATTTTATTGTCAAAGCTTCACTGGACAAGCTGAAGTTAGAAGCTGATTGGCTACCATGCACAGCTGCATCAGATTCTGAGTGTACCAGTTTTAGTAAATCTCCCCCATTGACTCACAAGATGTGTGGCAGAATCAACATGTATTTTTGCACTTATAAAGCAGCTATAACACTTTCAATCGCATGCTTAGCAGACCACAAGGTAGGGAATAAGAGAATTTCATTGTTAAATATACATGTACAGTATCACACGTTTTACAGCTACTGACGCACTCTAGGAAAAACAAATACTGGTATATTTAGGCATGCTTAGGTGCTTGTGGAACTATTATATACTCATTAAGAATTTTGAGAGCTTTACTTTCAAAAGTGGGTTCCTAAAAGCTCCAAACACAGTCCTGCCAACTTTGATATGTACATAAACTTGCTCTTTCTTATAATTCCTTCAGTTAGAAGATTCACACTGCCTTTATTGGCTTTTACCTACCATTAATAATCAGATTAATTCATTTTTAACCCCAACCCATTTGCATTGTTTTTGTAGCTGAGTTAGAAACATTTAGAAGATTACAAAAGGTTGTGCGAAAACTATGTCTCAACTATATAAGATTGTTTTTTGGTGCTAGCCAGTATGACTTTGGGAGAAGAATTAAAACTGAGCTCCAGGCAATGTATAAAATAGCCTAATTAATGCAGCAAAGTATTCATTAAAGTGGTTGTAAACCCTTCCATATACCCAGTGAAATGACTGGCCTCAGGTGATACACAGATCCTTCTTTATAAGTTGTACTTGTTTATCTGCAGTCTTCTCTACATCCATTCAAAGTCCAGAATTTATAGAACTTGTTTGAGCTTTCAGAAAGCAGGGGGCGAGGAGCAGAAGTTACATGCCGCAAAGCTCAATGAGAAGAGTTGATTGGGGGGAAGGGACACACCCCCTCCACACAGCTCACAGGAACAGAGCTGTGGCTGTCAATCACAGGCTACATGCTGAAGCACTCTCCTCTGTCACTTTTCCTCTTGATGTCAGGAAAACATGTCAAAATTGGCTGATAACAGAGGGACAAGGGAGCAGAGAGAAATTACACTTAGTGTTCTGGATTAAGACTAATACACACTATAGAGGGATATCCTTTGTTCATATTTCATGTCAGAGGTTTACAACACTTTTTACCATTAAATGTATATTTTGACATGCAGCTTTATAAGTACCCTGATATCAAACTGTTGTAATCACCTATACAGCATTGCTCAGACTGAGAGAGGGAAGGACGGGATTAGGAGCCAATTGGGTGTTGTGCTTATAAGAAACCTGCTGATAGGGGAAAAGAATGTTGAGATGAACAGTCTGTTGATGCGCTTTCACTATCCAGTGAGGAAGCTGTGGGTGGAGAGAGGGTATCAATGTATTCTATAACTATAAGTGGTGTCATTCACATGAGTAAATCTTAGGATGGAATAAAAGGGAATATAATACTTTTAAAGGTACAACTGCTTCCATATGCGGGTTTCACCTGTGTATTTACCAATTTGCTTGGATTTTGGCTTTAGTGTTTAAGGATTCATATTTGAAATTGTCTTAAAGTGACTGTCGTTGTCTTTGCAGGTATGCTTTGTTTGAAGATCGTTTGAAAAATATTGAGGGATTTGAAGGTGGGCTGGAAAAGTTTACCAAAAGTTACCAATCTTTTGGCATCCACACCAAGGCAGATGGGGGAATCTATTGCAAAGAGTGGGCCCCAGGAGCAGAGGCTGTTTTCCTAACTGGCGACTTTAGTGAGTATTTACATAAGAATGATAAAAGATTGAATATGATTTGTTATACCTCAGGAAGACTGTTTTTTTTTAAATTAAAGCGTATCTAAACCCAAAACCAAAAATGTTACCTATTTCAGATAACCAGTCCTTTATGATATGCTTGGCCATTTTCTTGTTTCCAGCCTACTGATTGGACAGTAATAGAACAGTATCATGCTGATGTGGTTATCGCACTGACCTGTTCATCAGAGCCTAAATAGCTCACTCTACAGGTCCTTCTTTTTTGTTTTATTCTTTGTTTGCAGAGTAATATAAAGACATATTCTCTGCACTTGATGTGGAACTGAAGTATAAAATAATATTTATCAATCAGCACCACTAAATAAATCCCAATCTTAAAGAAAAATAATTCACTTCCACCCTTGAAAGTTAATCAAAATATATCAAAGAACTTTTCTTTTTCAAATACAAAAACATACAAAGTGTCCAATATAAAAACTAAATATCCCCAATGTCTTAAACACCATACGCAAAAGTCATTTTCTTCTTTCAAATAAATATTTTTCTCAATTCATGAAGTTTTCAGTGACCATAAACCCTATAGATATATTAGAAGAGCATATCACAGGTATGGGATAACATCTTTCTTCATGATCTTATAAACTTTTCCTCCATTTTCCTCATGAACAAATCAGCAGTTAGATGTGGTAGATCAAATGCAAAAACAATTTATTCAGTAACTTACATCAAAAATTGCAAAGAGCAGCTCCTCATATTAGAGACAAGATCAAGCCAAGGAACAGTAACCACATGTTCCCACTTTCAAAATGGCCAGGATCGCACTTCCGGTTGACGTTGATGCGTCAGACGTCACGTGTCCTTGACGCGTTTCGTCACTTCCTTTGACTTTTTCTGACCCTTCTACTGAATATGCTCTTCTAATATATGCTCTTCTAATATATGTATAGGGTTTATGGTCACTGAAAACTTCATGAATTGAGAAAGATATTTATTTGAAAGAAGAAAATGACTTTTGCGTATGGTGTTTAAGACATTGGGCATATTTAGTTTTTATATTGGACACTTTGAATGTTTTTGTATTTGAAAAAGAAAAGTTCTTTGATATATTTTGAAGTATAAAATAAGATGCAAGATGTTCATTGAGGAAGAGACAATCGGGGGAATTCAGTAAATCCACACCGACACTATTCTGGTGCTATGGCCCTTTAAAATGACCCGCACCAAATTCAAACATCTCTGCTGCCAGTTTTAGTACCTTTACTGACATGCTGCAGATTCAGTTAGTTCTCAATAGCGCCAGTTTTACAAAATGGCGCTATTAATGCATCGAATTAAAAAATAATTACCTCCACTTCATAAATAACAAAACTGTAGGTAATTAAAGTGGAACTAAACTGTATGTGAGCACTACAAACCAGAAAAGCTATTTATTTCCTTCCTTTTATTTTGTTGAGAAATCAATTTGAAAAACACCCCCTAGCTTTTTTAGCAGCGGCCAGCTGGAGTAAGAGCAGATGATTTATGTAGCAGTTGCTTCTGGAATCCCTCTGCCCTTATCTCACGCATGCAAATAGGAGGTTATGTTTAGTCGAGAAAGTCCATCCTCCAGATGAAAGAAAAAAATGCCCATGAAGTCTCCTGGAATGTAAGGCAGTAATCTGGAAGCAACTGAAGAAATGTAAAAGAAAGTTTAAAATAAGTAAATATAATATACCTTCCTGTCAATTTACTAACTTTACTTTATGACCAACTGTAAGTTGGTGTACAGTGACAGGCAGAGTGCCTATCCCTGTATGCAGTGTAGTAGAGTGGCATATTTGTCAGTGCTTCCCCCTCACTGTCACTGGTGTTAAAGTAGAACAATAGGCAAACTTTTTTTTTTTTGTTTTGAATAGAGTAAAGGAGGGTTAAAACCTAGGTCATTTGCCATCTGTATCCTGTTGGGGAGATTTACCTTCACTTCCTGTCCCATAGCTAAAACAGGAAGTGAGAAAATCTCTGCAATTTGAGGGTATTTCTTGAGGACCCCAAGGTCACTGCAATAGGAAAGTTCTCTCTCTATTACTTTTCCGGGGGGCAACCCAAAATGTGGGGTTTCTTATACTTTCACTTTTGATGATAATGGTAAACAGGACAAATATGGAAAGGGTGAATCTACCCACCAGGGAAACAGACAGTTGTTCGAAACCACCTCCACTCTATCCAAAAGTACAAAAATGTTTTGCCTTTGGTTGGCTTCACAGCCACCTAGCAACTAGTGCTCCTCCAGTGGGAGGATCTTGAGGAAGTTGACACCACCAGGTCTCCTTTCTCTTTGTGATTGACAGCAGGCATTGGGTGGATTCTATAACTACTAGCAGGCTGTCTTTTGGCTAAAGATCCGCCGACTGCCTACTGTCAGTCACAAGGGGAGTGGACCTCATGGGGAACTAGTGTTTGTGAATCCCCACCAGGCTCTACCCACCCTTGATAAAAAAAACTTTAATTGGGTGGGTGGAACCTGAAGGGGATTAACAGGCGCTAGCTCCCCAAGAAGAAATTCAGCTTCACTGAAAGTGAAGTGTCTGTATGCATACTCTTATCTCAGTGCACCTTCATACTCAGTGCATGCACCAAATTCATTTTGCTTGTTTACAACAGGTACATGAATCTGTTGCCCACATTGACATTTGTCAAGTGGAGGCAAGTCAGAATTCTAAATGTTGTAGATGCTCTTTATGAATTCCCCACAATGTCCCCTAGAAACTGTTATCAGCATTTTTTTTCTGCTCCTAGAAGCAGAGTAGTGCTATCCTATGTGTTCATGCACACTATTTTAGGCTAGTAGCATTTTTCTAGCTTCGGTATTTAGAAACAGAAAAAAAATTGAGTTTTTGGGAGCGTTTTTCTGGCAGAAAAAAATGCTAAACGCTACTAAAACACTCCTAACAGATTTTTTTTTCTTCACCTTTTTTTTACCTGCATGGGCTGGAAAAATGCTAATAAAATGCGAACAGTCATAAATGCTTCTAAACACTACTAAAATGCGCTATTACCGGCATTTTTTCATCCTGCATTTTTTCCAGCATTTTTTGAGCTTGATATAAAAAAAAGCAAGTGTGTATGAAGCCTGAATCTGAGTGATGGCACATCAGGGAGAAATTTGCACAGAACAGACTTCAGGAAATAGATATGTCTGTTCCACAAGCCAGGAGCATTGTAAAACCTCAACCTTTAATCAATTACAGAAGACTGATCAACTGTGGATTTTCTATTATTGCCACGGTTTCAGTATTTGCTGGATAGCATGAAAAGTGCTCTAATTACTTTTTCTTCTTTCTACATCCTACCCATTCTTTAGAATATTGGGGGTCAAGGTTTTGTTCTCTTTGAAGCTTGGAAAATTTATGAAAATAATTAGGTAAATGAACCTTAAATAATATAGATATTTTGGTGTTCTGATGTTCACACTCGTATACATTATGGTTCAACAAACTAACATTCTGAATTATTCTCAAAAGAAGTATGCCGTTTCTTTATTGTTTTAAATTAATCTTTTGGACAATACTGTCTAGAAAATTATGGTAAAAAGTATTCATATTCTGAATTAGAATTGTGTTTTGTAGACTGGAAGAAATATGCTCTGTGAAGTCATAGAAACTTTAGTTTGCTGTATTTATTTGAAGTGCTCTCCAATGTAACAGTTTTGTGATTATTCGGTTTTCTATTCTCAAACTTTTCCCTGATGTGATGATGAGATACACCAGTAAACAGCCCAAACCATTATATTAATGGCATTGTGTCGGAGTACAGTATTTTAATTTGTGGTTTTATGTGATGGTGAGTGGATAGGGATTGTTCATTAGCCTTGGCAGAAAAAGAATATATTTTATTGACTTTTATACGTTGTCTTTTCCCAATTTATTTCTAGGAGTGATAAACACAAATGATTAGGTAATAATGTAACACAATGTAAGGAAATGCCACTTCTCACTTCACACTTTTGGCTGACCTCTATGACACATGCTATGCCATAGGTACCACAGTGTTTTTTCATGCCTCCCTCCTCTTTCCTCTTTGATTCATGAATCTAGTGTCATTGCTTATAGCAATTCCACAAGCTAACAGATTCTGTAAACACAGAAGGTAGAAACTGTACTGTGCTAATATACTGTATTTTTCGCTCCATAAGACGCATCTGACCATAAGATGTGCCTAGGTTTTAGAGGAGAAAAACAAGAAAAAAAAATATCCTGAACCAAGGGACTGCAGACATAGTACAAGAAATGACCAGAGACTGCGGACATGGTACAGAAGATGACCAGAGACTGCGGACACGGTACAGGAGATGACTAGAAACTGCCGACATAGTACAGGAGATGACCAGAGACTGCGGACATAGTACAGGAGATGAGCAGAGACTGCGGACATGGTACAGGAGATGACCAGAGACTGTGGACATGGTACAGGAGATGACCAGAGACTGCGGACATAGTACAGGAGATGACCAGAGACTACAGACAGTACAGGAGATGACCAGAGACTACAGACAGTACAGGAGATGACCAGAGACTACAGACAGTACAGGAGATGACCAGAGACTGCGGACATAGTACAGGAGATGACCAGCGACTGCAGACAGTACAGGAGATGACCAGCGACTGCAGACAGTACAGGAGATGACCAGAGACTGCGGACATAGTACAGGAGATGACCAGAGACTGCAGACCGTACAGGAGATGACCAGAGACTGCAGACATGGTACAGGAGATGACCAGAGACTGTGGACATGGTACAGGAGATGACCAGAGACTGCGGACATAGTACAGGAGATGACCAGAGACTACAGACAGTACAGGAGATGACCAGAGACTACAGACAGTACAGGAGATGACCAGAGACTACAGACAGTACAGGAGATGACCAGAGACTGCGGACATAGTACAGGAGATGACCAGCGACTGCAGACAGTACAGGAGATGACCAGCGACTGCAGACAGTACAGGAGATGACCAGAGACTGCGGACATAGTACAGGAGATGACCAGAGACTGCAGACCGTACAGGAGATGACCAGAGACTGCGGACATAGTACAGGAGATGACCAGAGACTGCAGACAGTACAGGAGATGACCAGCGACTGCAGACAGTACAGGAGATGACCAGAGACTGCGGACATAGTACAGGAGATGACCAGAGACTGCAGACAGTACAGGGGATGACCAGAGACTGCGGACCTTTAGGGAGGGAGGGGGAGCGGGTACCTGAATTTGACAGTTACCCGCTCCCACTTCCGCAGAGTTGTCCTCCCTTTACTGTGGGCACCCCGCTGCGCATGCGCGAGAAGCGCTGAACTTTGTGAATGGCACAGCGTCTTCTGGGACCTGTCGTGTCCCAGAAGACGCCGGACCATTCACAAAGCGCAACGCTTCTCGCTCATGCGCAGCGGGCACCCGGCTGTCACAGATGCCAGCGCAGGAAGAAGCCGGTGCGGGAAGACTGCGCAGCGCTGGACTGAGGAACAGGTAAGGTCCTGCATCAGAGAACAGCTGAGCGGCCGGCCCGGTATTCTGACATGGTGGCGGCGGAAATACCGGACTGGCCGCTTTATATTCACTCCATAAGACGCACTGACATTTTCCCCCCTTCTTTGGGGGGAAAAAAGTTCATCTTATGGAGCGAAAAATATGGTAAATTTCTGACTACAGTATTAAAGGGTAACATCACTTTGATGGAATATATAGCAAATAAAAAGATAGCACCTACAATTGCCTCATAAGCCTTGTTGTAGTTTGATGTTAATAAAAAAAATTACCTTTTGATTTTCAATGCTCAACGATTTAATTTTCTGTAAAATTCAATGCAATGTATCAACACGGAGGCATTCTGTACATAGTTGGTGTATAGAACACCTCCAAAAAACTTTCTGCTTCTGTGATTCGATCGCTGATTTTCCAAGGCGTCTACACCAAGATAAGTCAGACTTTAGGCATCCTCTTCAATAGAAAAATATATTTTGGTAAGATACTCCCCAAGAAATAATCGCTTATAAAGGATGCAGACAGTGCATCTTCCCTCATTAACTACCTGCCGACACACCACGGTACATTTACTGCGGCAGGGCAGCAGTGACGGGCATCGTGACGTACTGGTATGTCGCTGCCTGTTTCCGAGTTTGGGGCCATACGCATGGCCCCTCCTGCCTACTCTCCTCTGATATGACACAGCGGGAGTTCATCAACAGATCACGGCCAGTGATTCATGGCTGGAACCTGCTGATCGGCTGTGGCAAATTGTTGGTAAACAACACAGAGCTCTGTACAGAGGTAGCAATCGTTTTGTTTCTTTTCCCTGCTAGGGAAAATAAATTTATCGATCTGTAGTACAAAGCAGCACACAGTAAACACATCAACACTTGCTAGGCACACAACCCTTTGACTTCCCCTAGATGTTAACCCTTCCAATGTCATTAGTACAGTGACAGTGTATTTTTAGCACTGATCACTGTATTCGTGTCACTGGTGATGTCAGTCAGTCAGTGCCCACAAAGTGTCAGTTAGTGTTAGATTGCCTTCTGCACTATCACAGTCCTGCTACAAGTCACTGATTGCCACCATTACTAGTATCTTAATAAAAATTCTAGTATATATCCCATAGTTTGTAGAGACTATAACTTTCACGCTAACCAATTAATATAAACTTTTTGGGTTTTTTTTTTACCAAAAATCGGTAGCAGAATACATTTTGGCTTAATTTATGAAGGACTTTGATTTTTTTTAATTTTTTTTATTGAGTACGTTTTATAGCAGAAAGTAAAAAATATAGCGCAGTGCCGTATAGCAAAAAATGGCTTGGTCATGAAGGTTGTAAAATCTTTTGGAGCTTAAGTGGTTAAAACACAGAAGATACATCAGCTGATTAATAATGAACCAAACTCTCCCATTCTAAATGAGTATGCAATCAGACTCTCATTGATGTTCCTGGTTACAGTATATCTTTGTTGATCTTGATATTATCCACTATGCAGTTCCAAATCTACAGACTACTTTTTCTCAACGAGATGCACTCTGAAATGCAGTAGAATATTCTAAGAAGCGCCAGTTGTAGTGGACACGTCTAAACATTTGTGAGACATATTGCAAATATCTGAGCAGCAAGGGTATAAATGAAGGGATCCCAATGATTAACAGCTGGTCGCCATGCACATTGATTTCTACTTTTAAAGCTGAACTACAGCTTTTGGTGCACTTTACATAGTTCGTTTGGGCCAATAACATGTGAGGCCACTGGATGTGCTGGCGAACTGTATGTAGCTGAGGCTACATACAGCACTGTGTTCCGGGGCAAGCTGAGACTTTACTGTCTTAGCCCCAGAACACAATAGTCTGTCTGAGTGGCACTCAGCCACTCATAGAAAGTGACATATTCTATCAGGAAATACAAAGCTTCCTCTGATTGGCTGGGTCTGAGAGGCAAGCTGATGATGGCACAACCTCTTACTCAATGAGATTCATAGTTCGTTTGGGCCAGCTTGGCCCAAAAAAACTATGTAAAGTGTACCAAAAGCTGGAGTTCAGCTTTAAACTGAATCTGTGCCAAAAAAAAAATTGTACAATAAAGTATTAAATATTCTGAACAATTAGTAAAATCATTTTAACACAAGCCCTTTTTCAGCTCTGTAGCTATAGGGAAAGATGAGATGTTCATTACCAAATTTCACAACGCAGGCACAGTGATGTTCCTATTAAGTATCATACACAGCAGGTGTTTGTAAGCTGTTAGGCCTCGTTCACATGGGTGTATCTATGCATACGCTCCACCCAGCACCTCACTCACTGCTCACGAGATTGCCACTCACTTCCAAAACAAGTTTGACGCAATCCGTAAGGACATTGTCAACTCGCAATCCACCTCTCCACCCAGCCTCCCGCTCTCCTCCAACCCCTCAACCCTCCCCTCCCCTGACCTCATAGTCGCACTACCCCCCACTATACCTAATGCCCCACACATCATCACCTCCCCAACACTCCACTCCTTCAGTCCAGCTACCCCCGAGGAGGTCTCTAAGGTCTTCACTGAAGCCCGCCTCACCACCTGCCCCCTGGACCCTATCCCCTCACAGCTCCTCCAGTCACCACCCCCCTCCATCATTCGCTCCCTCACCCACATCTTCAATCTCTCCCTCTCCACCGGCACCTTCCCCTCCCCTCTAAAGCACGCACACATCACCCTCATTCTCAAAAAACCCTCCCTTGACCCCACTAACCTTAACAACCTTAGACCCATCTCCTTGTTGCCCTTCACTTCCAAGCTCCTTGAGCGCCTGGTCTACAATCGCCTAAGCGTCCACCTCACTGATAACAACCTCCTTGACCCCCTACAGTCTGGCTCCCGTCCCCTGCACTCCACCGAAACCGCCCTACTTAAAATCACCAATGACCCGTTAACCGCCAAAGCCAATGGCCACTATTCTATACTCCTGCTCCTCGACCTCTCTGCGGCCTTCGACGCTGTTGACCACCCTCTCCTCCTTGCCAAACTGCACTCCCTTGGCATCAAGGACGCTGCTCTCTCCTGGTTCTCCTTCTACCTCTCCCAACGTTCCTTCAGCGTCATCTACAACACTGCCACCTCCCCCTCCCTCCCCCTCTCTGTTGGGGTCCCCCAAGGCTCTGTCCTCGGGCCCCTCCTCTTCTCCATCTATACCTCCTCCCTTGGCAAACTTATTCACTCCCACGGCTTCAATTACCACCTCTATGCCGACGGCAACCAAATTTACCTCTCCACCCCCCACCCCACCCCCTGACTCTCTGCCCGCATCGCCCACCTCCTAAACGACATATCAGACTGGATGTCGCTCCATTTCCTCAAACTTAACCTATCCAAAACCAAGCTCCTGGTCTTCTCCCCACCCTGTGCCCCCCCATCCTCTCCATCACTACTAACAACGCCACCATCTCTCCCACCCCACACGCCAAAGTCCTGGGTGTCACCCTGGACTCCCACCTCTCCTTCCTACCCCACATCCAACTGTTATCTAGATCTTGCAGGCTCCACCTCCGCAACATCTCCAAGATACGCACATTCCTCACCCCAGACACCACCAAACAACTCGTGCACTCCCTCATCATCTCACGCCTGGACTATTGCAATTCCCTTCTCACTGGCCTACCCAAACGAACGCTATCCCCACTCCAGTCGATCCTAAACTCAGCGGCTAGACTCATCCACCTCACCAACCACTCCACATCTGCCTCCTCCCTCTGCCAATCCCTTCATTGGCTCCCGATTGGTCAATGCATCAAATTCAAACTGCTAACTCTGACCTACAAAGCCATTCACAATGCCGCCTCAAACTACATAACTGACCTGATACCCAAATTCTACCCTACCCGTGCCCTCCTTTCCTCTCAGGACCTCCTACTCTCTAGCTCTCTGGTCTCCTCCTCCCACGCCCGATTTCAGGACTTCCCCCATCCTCTGGAACTCCCTACCCCAATCCATCAGACTGTCACCTACCCTCCTCACCTTCAGGCGCACCCTGATAACCCTCCTCTTCAGGGAAGCCTACCCCAACCTCACCTAACACCCGACCTCACCTAACAACTAATCTCCTCCACTCCTCCCACCACTCCATCCCCCACAGTCATCTCCTCCTGTACCACCTTCCCCTCCCTCCTAGATTGTAAGCTCGAAAGAGCAGGGCCTTCGAACTCCTCGTGTAGTGTATTGTTACTGTCTTGTCTCATGTTCTGTCCCCCTTGCTATTGTACAGCGCTGAGCATACCCTTTGGTGCTATATAAATACTGTATAATAATATAATAATAATAATAATTTGAAGGGCAGTGTTTGCAGCTAGTTCCAGTTTGACAGCCGTGCAGGTGTGGGGGTGTCCATGAATGCAGACAGTGTGCGTTCAAGGACATGCATGTTCATACACACGGCTGTAAGTTTGGGACCAACAGCTGTTTCTCTGCAGCCTCTGTGCTCAGTAGGCATGAGTGGGACTTCCTTATGCAGATGCACAGAACACCTGTTCTTCCCTTGCGGGCAAACACTCCCCCATCCCATATACCCATTGGAACAAGGTCTTATGGCCCATACACACGATGAGAATATCACTTTTTTTTTTTTTTTTTTTGCCTGTAGTCTCATATCGAAAGTGAAGAGGTTACTAAAGATACAAACATTTTTGTATGAGAGAAAGAAGATTCGGAAGTGATGCAATGTATTCGCTTCAGAACCAGTATTTTTTGTACGATTTTCTGATCTTGTGTGATAGGCTTTAGAAGCCCACCAAAGTCAGACTTTGAAGTCTTTATTGGGATCTTGGAGGATCTTTGAGGATAAGTAATTTCAAATAACACAGCAGCTAGAGAATTGCTGTTGTTAAGAATAGGGGCTTATTCACATTTCCTGCATGGTAAAACAACACAGTTTACATGCAGGAAGTGTCTGTTCAGGCTAGCGGCGGCTTGTCCTTGTAAAGCACAATGCATTGATTGCTTTCTGTTTTAAACTTAGAAGTTAGAATTCCTAAGTATGCAGTTAAGCTACAATTTACAGAAGGGTGACAAAGAATACATCAGTTACTATGGTGGTTCATGAGAAAGACCATAATTCCAAGGAGTGCAAATGGTGAAATTTTACCCAGGATCATGAGGTCACAGGGATAAATAAAACTCTTCCAAACATTATCAAGCAGCTCTATGCTTGTAATACATTCCACAAAAAATAAAAATGCTTTCAATAAACCACCATAGTAACTGATGTATTCTTTGTCGCCCTTCTATTTATTGTAGCTTAACTGCATACTTAAAGCAGAACTTTACCTATAACAACTTGATAAAAAAAAAAAAATGTTCTTTAGAAAGGAGCATACATTCCATATTAAAAATTTTGCTGCCAAAATGAGTGTGTGCTGTAAGTTGCCTCCAGCATTGCTCCTGTTTCTTCTTTCTGGAGGTTGCCTATTTGCTGAAGCCCAGAGCCCTGAGCAGCAGTAAATCATTAGGCTGTCAGCTGATCAGTATTTACATTTTTGGCACAGTGCCTAAAAATAGAAGGCAACTGAGCATGTGCAGAGCAGGGTGACATAGTGTATTACTGGATTTTTCACAGTATAGGCACTTATTGTTTGTTTTATGTAGCTATACCTGCAAAAGAGGCCAACCTGATCCATCAGGACTTAATTTTCTCACTAAAGTTCCACTTTAAGTGTCTTAACTCTGTCCTCTGCCTCTGTTTGCTGCCTGCTCCCAGTAATATACTAAGCAGATTTTTGCCATTGGGCTTTACCCCTCCACTCTTGTAAAGATTACTTTATTACATAAAGACGATCAGCCTACCTATGAAAGGCTAGATGATAATGAGACCAAATTTGTAATGATGAATTCCAAAACCAGCATACTAACTTGTCAATAACTTTTGTGCTAGTATAGTATTTATACCAGACATACAAAATGGTAGAAGTAAAATTCAAATGAGATTGCCTTTACAGTATGAAAAAATGTTTTCCAATGACATGTAACTTATAAAAGAAAAGACTGAATATTTAACTTTCCCCTTACTCATGCCACGAGAACACCCCTCCATCCATTAGAATCCTTCTTCCGAAATTCGTAGAAAAAAATATATTTTAGGAGTATTGAACTCCTGGGTCTCCTACAGTTCCTGCTGACTTCCATGTCACTACTCAGTCCTGCAATGTCATGTAGGGAACCAGTGAGCACTGCAGGGGACCCAGGAGATTAGACGTCCTGGAGGTGATGGCTTTCCCGTGGACTTCTAAGGAAGATTTCTACTGAGTGATATGAAATTTTGGTAGCAGTGGAGAGGTAAACATTTCCTTTCTTATTTTGTACACTTTTTTCGGAAAAAAAAAAAACACATTTCATGACAGGGTCACTTTAAGGGAAGCATACTGTGAGGAATCTGCCACTGCTGGCCTTCCTTTTTGAAAATACTAGTTCCTTGACTGTTAGTACTTTTTGGGTCACTGATACTGATCAGCTTTGCAAATCAGGAACTTTGTCCTCTCTGACTGTTTTGATCTGAATGCTACATATCAGAAAATGTTAATGGACAAGCCAGCCAGGCAGCAAGCATTTTCAGCAGAAACAATGTTTCTCTCAATGCACAACTTTCAATGCTGTAGAGGGAATTTTAGTATACTTTATTATCCCTAGCTGTTGTAATAACTTTTTATAATGCAATTGCCAGTTTAATTGCCTAGTGTTTCACAACCAGATTAATATGTTCGTATTTTGTGTGCAAAGTGCATTCGTATGGAAAATACTTTTTTCAGAACTTATTTTCCTCATTTCAATGAAAAAAAAATTGATCTGTCAGCCCTTTATCTTGGAGTTCTAGGGCAGCAGAGCTGCTTCCTGCCGGGAACCTATCACATTTACTCTGAAACCTGCTGCTGCAGCAGTAAAATTGATGCTGCTTGTACATTTTCTACCTATTGCATATAGATTATTGTTCCCTCTACCATTCCCCTACTCACCATGGGTAGCTTCCTCTTTGTCTGGAACAGAGGAATTTAAATCGCAGAGTGAACTTTGGTACCTGTACGTCTGTTGCTTGCCTCCAGCAAAAATATTGACAGAGCGTTTCATGTGAACAGAGTGCCTGGAATTGTGTATGGAGAGAAAAATAGCATTCACACAAGACCTTTCACGGAGCATAGCTGTTTTCTGTTTGTTATGTGTAAGTTTATGGTCATATTTGAATTTAAATTTGACATGTATAGCAGTAAAAGCTCAATAATGGTTATGTTTTTCATGGTTTATAGTGAAGCATTTCATCTCAATTTGATCAACTGGTGTGTGGGTGATATGTGTTTATGCAAGTGTGTGAATGTCAAATATGGTCATGCCAAATATTACTATATATATTTTTTTATTGTTATTAAAAAAAGATATATATATACATACAATGCGAGCACACACACATGCACTTTATTGCTAAAAATAATGGGATACCTCTCCAAATCATTGGAGTCAGGTGTTCCAATCACCTCCATGGCCACAGATGTATAAAATAAAGCAACTAAGCATGCAGACTGCTTCTACTGAGTCATGTGGAATTCTGGTAGCACAGGCAGTGGAGAGCTCAGTGGATTCAAGTGTGGTACTGTGATAGATTGCCTCCTGTGCAATACGTCCGTCCGTGAAATTTCCTTGCTACTAAATATTCCATGGTCAACTGTTAGTGGTATAACAAAGTGAAAGCAACTGGGAACAACAGTGACTCAGCCACAAAGTGGTAGGCCACGTAAAATGACAGAGTGGGGTCAGCACATGCTGAAGTGCATAGTGCACAGAAGTTGCCAACTGTCAATAGTTGCCAAGAGTTAATAGCTAAAGACCTGCAAACTTTGTGTGGCCTTCAGATTAGCTCAACAACAGTGCATAGAGAGCTTCAAAGGAATGGGTTTCCATGGCCGAGCAGCTGCATCCAAGCCTTACATCACCAAGTGCAATGCAAAGAGTCAGATACAGTGGTGTAAAGCATGCCGCCACTGGACTCTGGAGACATGTTCTCTGGAGTGACAAATCACACTTCTCTGTCTGGCAATCCAATAGATGGGTTTGGTGGTTGCCAGGAGAGCGGTACTTGACTGACTGCATTGTGTCAAGTGTAAAGTTTGGTAGAGGGAGATTATGGTGTGGGTTGTTTTTCAGGGGTTGAGCTTGGCCCCTTAGTTCCAATGAAAGGAATTCTTAAGGTGTCAGCATACCAAGACATTTTGGATAATTTCATGCTCCCAACTTTGTGGGAAAAGTTTGGGGATGGCCCCTCCTATTCCAACATGACTGTGCACCAGTGCACAAAGCAAGGTCCATAAAGACATGGATGAGCGAGTTTGGGGTGGAGGAACTTGACTGGCCTGCACAGAGTCCTCACCTCAACTCGATAGAATGCCTTTGGGATGAATTAGAGCGGAAACTGCGAGCCAGCCCTTCTCATCCGACATTAGTGCCTGACCTTGCAAATCAGCTTCTGAAAGAATGGTCAAACTTCCATAGACACACTCCTAAACCTTGTGGGCAGTCTTCCCAGAAGAGTTAAAGCTGTTATAGCTGCAAAGGGTGGGCCAACTCAATATTGAACCCTATGGACTATGTGCATGTAAAGGCAGGTTTCCCAATACTGTTGGCAATAAAGTATGAGTATATTTTATATATTGTTTAATTCATTATAGGTACTTGTATAGTGCCGTCAATTTACACAGCGCTTTACATATATATTGTACATTCACATCAGTCCCTAACCCTCAAGGGGCGTACAATCTAAGGTCCCTAACTTACATTCATACATTCACAAACTAGGGCCAATTTAGACAGGATCCAATTAACCTAACAGCATGTCTTTGGAGTGTGGGAGGAAACCCACACAGGCACAGTGAGAACATGAAAACTCCAGACAGGTGGTACCGTGGCTGAGATTCGAACCAACGACCCTACTATTGCCAGGCGGAAGTGATAACCATTTAGCCCCTATTGTGCCCACATACAGTGGGGATCGAAAGTTTGGGCACCCCAGCTAAAAATTTGTATTAATGTGCATAAAGAAGCCAAGGAAAGATGGAAATATCTCCAAAAGGCATCAAATTACAGATTAGACATTCTTATAATATGTCAACAAATGTTAGATTTTATTTCCATCATTTACACTTTCAAAATAACAGAAAACAAAAAAATGGCGTCTGCAAAAGTTTGGGCACCCTGCAGAATTTATAGCATGCACTGCCCCCTTTGCAAAGCTGAGACCTGCAAGTGTCATGGATTGTTCTCAATCATTGTCTGGGAAGACCAGGTGATGTCAATCTCAAAGGTTTTAAATGCCCAGACTCATCTGACCTTGCCCCAACAATCAGCACCATGGGTTCTTCTAAGCAGTTGTCTAGAAAACTGAAACTGAAAATAGTTGACGCTCACAAAGCTGGAGAAGGCTATAAGAAGATAAGAAAGTGTTTTCAGATGTCAATATCCTCTGTTCGGAATGTAATTAAGAAATGGCAGTCATCAGGAACAGTGGAAGTTAAAGCAAGATCTGGAAGACCAAGAAAAATATCAGACAGAACAGCTCACAGGATTGTGAGAAAAACAATTCAAAACCCACGTTTGACTGCACGATCCCTCCAGAAAGATCTGGCAGACACTGGAGTTGTGGTACACTATTCCGCTATAAAGAAATACTTGTACAAATATGGTCTTCATGGAAGAGTCATCAGAAGAAAACCTCTTCTACATCCTCACCACAAAAATCATCGTTTGAACTTTGCAAATGAACATATAGACAAGCCTGATGCATTTTGGAAACAAGTTCTGTGGACCGATGAGGTTAAAATTGAACTTTTTGGCCGGAATGAGCAAAGGTACGTTTGGAGAAGAAGGGGCACAGAATTTAATGAAAAGAACCTCTGTCCAACTGTTAAGCATGGGGTTGGATCAATCATGCTTTGGGGTTGTGTTGCAGCCAGTGGCACAGGGAACATCTCACGAGTAGAAGGAAAAATGGATTCAATAAAATTTCAGCAAATTTTGGATGGTAAGTTGATGCCATCTGTGAAAAACCTGAAGTTAAAGAGAGGATGGCTTCTACAAATGGATAATGATCCTAAACACACCTCGAAATCCACGGGGGATTACATCAAGAGGCGTAAACTGAAGGTTTTGCCATGGCCTTCACAATCTCCTGACCTCAACATAATTGAAAATCTATGGATAGACCTTAAAAGAGCAGTGCGTGACAGACAGCCCAGAAATCTCAAAGAACTGGAAGACTTTTGTAAGGAAGAATGGGCAAAGATACCTCAAACAAGAATTGAAAGACTCTTGGCTGGCTACAAAAAGCGTTTACAAGCTGTGATACTTGCCAAAGGGGGCAGTACAAGATATTAACTCTGCAGGGTGCCCAAACTTTTGCAGATGCCATTTTTTTGTTTTCTGTTATTTTGAAAGTGTAAATGATGGAAATAAAATCTAACTTTTGTTGACATATTATAAGAATGTCTAATCTGTAATTTGATGCCTTTTGGAGATTTTTCCATCTTTCCTTGGCTTCTTTATGCACATTAATACAAATGTTTAGCTGGGGTGCCCAAACTTTCGATCCCCACTGTATATACAGTATGTACACCTATATTGTACATTAACATCAGTCCCTGCCCTCAAGGAGCTTACAATCTATGGTCTCTAATTTATTTTCATATATACACATACAGTCAGGTCCATAAATATTGGGACAGCGACACAATTCTAACATTTTTGGCTCTATACACCACCACAATGGATTTGAAATGAAATGAACAAGATGTGCTTTAACTGCAGACTGTCAGCTTTAATTTGAGGGTATTTACATCCAAATCGGGTGAACAGTGTAGGAATTACAACAGTTTGCATATGTGCCTCCCACTTGTTAAGGGACCAAAAGTAATGGGAGAGAATAATAATCCTAAATCAAACTTTCACTTTTTAATACTTGGTTGCAAATCCTTTGCAGTCAATTACAGCCTGAAGTCTGAAACGCATAGACATCACCAGACGCTGGGTTTCATCCCTGGTAATGCTCTGCCAGGCCTCTACTGCAACTGTCTTCAGTTCCTGCTTGTTCTTGGGGCATTTTCTCTTCAGTTTTGTCTTCAGCAAGTGAAATGCATGCTCAATCGGATTCAGGTCAGGTGATTGACTTGGCCATTGCATAACATTCCACTTCTTTCCCTTAAAAAACTCTTTGGTTGCTTTTGCAGTATGCTTTGGGTCATTGTCCATCTGCACTGTGAAGCGGCGTCCAATGAGTTCTGAATCATTTGGCTGAATATGCAGAGCAGATAATATTGCCCGAAACACTTCAGAATTCATCCTGCTGCTTTTGTCAGCAGTCACATCATCAATAAATACAAGAGAACCAGTTCCATTGGCAGCCATACATGCCCACGCCATGACACTACCACCACCATGCTTCACTGATGAGGTGGTATGCTTAGGATCATGAGCAGTTCCTTTCCTTCTCCATACTCTTCTCTTCCCATCACTCTGGTACAAGTTTATCTTGGTCTCATTTGTCCATAGGATGTTGTTCCAGAACTGTGAAGGCTTTTTTAGATGTCGTTTGGCAAACTCTAATCTGGCCTTCCTGTTTTTGAGGCTCACCAATGGTTTCCATCTTGTGGTGAACCCTCTGTATTCACTCTGGTGAAGTCTTCTCTTGATTGTTGACTTTGACACACATACACCTACCTCCTGGAGAGTGTTCTTGATCTGGCCAACTGTTGTGAAGGGTGTTTTCTTCACCAGGGAAAGAATTCTTCGGTCATCCACCACAGTTGTTTTTTGTGGTCTTCCGGGTCTTTTGGTGTTGCTGAGCTCACTGGTGCGTTCCTTCTTTTTAAGAATGTTCCAAACAGTTGTTTTGGCCACGCCTAATGTTTTTGCTATCTCTCGGATGGGTTTGTTTTTGTTTTTTCAGCCTAATGATGGCTTGCTTCACTGATAGTAACAGCTCTTTGGATCTCATCTTGAGAGTTGACAGCAACAGATTCCAAATGCAAATAGCACACTTGAAATGAACTCTGGACCTTTTATCTGCTCATTGTAATTGGGATAATGAGGGAATAACACACACCTGGCCATGGAACAGCTGAGAAGCCAATTGTCCCATTACTTTTGGTCCCTTAACAAATGAGAGGCACATATGCAAACTGTTGTAATTCCTACACCGTTCCCCTGGTTTGGATGTAAATACCCTCAAATTAAAGCTGACAGTCTGCAGTTAAAGCACATCTTGTTTGTTTCATTTCAAATCCATTGTGGTGGTGTATAGAGCCACAAATGTTAGAATTGTGTCGATGTCTCAATATTTATGGATCTGACTGTATTAGGGCCAATTTACACAGGAGCCAATTAACCTGCCACGTGTTTTCGGAGTGTGGGAGGAAATCCACACAGGCAGAACATGCAAACTCCAAGCAGTTAGTGCTGTGGTTGAAATTTGACACGCACGCGCACACGCACACTCTCTCTCTCTCTCTCTCTCTCTCTCTCTCTCTCTCTCTCTCTCTCTCTCTCTCTCTCTCTCCAGGCCCCCCTTCACTTTTTTACATTTTGTCATGTTACAGTCTGATACCACTGTTGTTTAAATTCATTATTTTCTACACTGAAATATCACATTGGCATAAGTATTTAGACCCTTTGCAACAACACTTGAAATTTAGTTCAGGTGCCTCACTTTCTTTTGATTGCTGCTGAGATGTTTCCACACCTTGATTGGAGTTCACCTGTAGCAAATTAAATTGATGTACATGACTTGGAAAAGCACACACCTCTCTATAAAAGGCCTCACAACTGACAATGCATACTATATCATAGCAAAAGTCAAGAGGTCAAAGGAAATGACTGCAGAGCTCAGAAACAGGATTATTGCAAGGCGCAGATCTTGGGAAGTCTACAGTAACATTTCTGCTGCACTGAATGTTGGCGTGCTGGACTGAAGCCTCGCATTGGCAAAACACATGAAAGCCCACATGGAGTTTGGGAAAAAAGCACCCGAAGAACTCCCAGACTATGAAGAACAAGATTCTCTGGTTTGATTAAATCAACTGTTTTGCCGCAATTCTAAATGTTTTGGAGAAAACTAGGAACCGCTCATCACTTGCCCAATACCATCTCAACAGTGAAGCATAGTGGTGGCAGCATCATTCTGTGGGGGTGTTTTTCAGCAGCAGGGACTGGGAGACTGGTCAGGGTTGAGGGAAAGTTGAAAGGAGCAAAGTACAGAGATATCCTCAATGAAAACCTGTTCCACAGTGCTCAGGACCAAAGACTAAGCCGAAGGTTCACCTTCCAACATAACAATAATCCCAAGCACACAGATAAGACAACACAGGAGTGACTTAGGGACAACTCTGTGAATGTCCTGGCCCACCCAGAGCTGTGACTTGAACTCCTATTGAACATCTCTGGAGAGACTTGAAAATGGATGTCCACCAACGTTCTCCATCCAACCTGACTGAGCTTGAGAAGATTTGCAAATAAGAATGACAGAAAATCTCCAAGTCCAGGTATGCAAAGTTTGGCTTGAGGCTGTAATTGCTGGCAATGGTGCTTCAACATAGCTGCGGCTATGGGAACATATTACATGTTCCATCCTAAAAATGGGTTCACAGATATTTCCAAAATTCTGT
Source organism: Staurois parvus (assembly GCF_062004578.1). Lineage (NCBI taxonomy): Eukaryota > Metazoa > Chordata > Amphibia > Anura > Ranidae > Staurois > Staurois parvus. The sequence continues at coordinate 4,838,986 of NW_028318095.1, read as the reverse complement.
TTTCATTTTTTATTATGGGGTACTGAGTGTAGATTGAGAAAAAAAATTAATTTAAACAACTTTAATATCAGGCTACAACATAACAAAACTGAAAGTGAAGGGGGTCTGAATAGTTTATGAATGCACTCTATATTTCAAAATATACATACACTAAATTCCCAACACTTAATAATCTATAATACTTTGTGGTAGATAACTTGATTAAGATTTAGAATGTACTTTGCAAATACATCTGTAACATGATCTTGCAAATTCTGCTCAAGTATTCATCCTGCGCCAATCATGGGACCTCTGCTGAATGGGAGAATGTTTGTTCAGGTTTGCTAATCCCACTTTTTAGCAGAGATCATATGGCTGACTGTCTAAGCTTAAAGTGGACCTTGCACCCATGTGCAAAGTTTGTTTAATAAATAGCAACCCACTCTCCCACTGCATATTGGGGACAATTCACTAAAGGTTATCGCATGCGTTTTGTCGGTCACGTGACCACATATTGCATGCGATACTAAAAATGTCAATTCACTATTGCTAGTATGCGGTATTTACCACAAATAGCAAAAATTCTTCGTAAATACTGCATAACTAGACAAAGTAAATTCACAGAAAGAAGTAAATAATTAAATGCATGTGGTAATTAAGTAGTGGTTGAAACATGCGGTATGTACTGGTCGTTAAGGAGTAGGCGGTCGCCGGCATGTCATGATTGTTAAGGAGTGGGTGGCCACCGCGTCCTTCACAACTAATGAGTCATCAACTATTAGGCGGGGTTCCCTACTTACAGCTGAATGTCGCAAAAAAAAAGGATTGCCTGCAATTAAAAATTAAGAAAAAAAGGGCGTTGTGTTCCCCCCAATCCTTACCAGGTCCTTAAGGTCTGCTATGGATTTTGAGCAGAACCCCCATACCAAAAGAAAAAAAAAATGGCATGGGGTCCCCCCCAAAATCCATACCTGACCCTTATACGAGCATGCAGCCCAGCAGGTCAGGGAAGGGGGGGACATGCAAGTGCATGTTGATGAGGACAAGGGCCTTTTCCCCACAACCCTGGCTGGTGGTTATGGGGGTCTGCAGGCAGGGAACCCACTGACAGCTGATGACTCATTACAATACTGCATGTTTTCACTACTAAAGTACCACATGAGTTAATAAAATAACTCATGCGATTTTAGTGAATGCCAGCAAACTTTTTGTGCGGTATGTTACCTCATACTTGGATACAATAAGGTACCGTTTTCTAAATTGTCCCCACTGCCATAAAATTTTGGATTGGCAGTAGTCTTGCTTGTAACATATGCCAAGTAGTGATATCTTTCAAATAAAGCTGTTATGAAGACTCCGGTGAAATGTCACTGTGTTGATTGATATGTGAACTATATGAGTTTGTGATTTGTTACTAAAGTTTAAATTTAAAGGACACTCATCCTTGGGATGTATGGGGACTGTCATTATAGACATCTTTAAAGGTTCTGGATATAGTGAGAAAGGATAAACCATCTATTAAAGTTTTACAGCTTTCTGGAGCACAATTGAAGAGATTTCTCTTCACTTACTAGAATGGTGACTATGGTTTCACCAGGCAGGAAGTAAGGACAAATCTGCAACACAGTTGTCAGCAAAAATCTGACAGGGGTTCTAACCTTTCCTTTTCTACTAATAATTCTGTATTGCTGTTGGAGATTCCCCTCACCTCCTGTCTGTTGAATGTCAGTGAAGTCCTGCATAGCAATTATAACCCTGGCTCGCTCACAAACAAAAAAGTTTTGGCTGGACGTACACTTAAAAACTCTGATCAGGAAGGATCAACAGCTGCATTTTTGCACTAGGCCAAAAGCTCTGAAGCCAGTATGACAACAGGGGGAAGTAGCTCCTTCAAAATTGAGGTCATCAAGGGCTGTGTCTGTTCCCTAAGGTTTTGTTTGTTTATCAAAGTAGATTTTCTAGTAGTTTTATGGTGGCTATACATGCTTTGATAAAGGACCGATTTCTTTTCTAATAATTTGCTTTCCATAGGAATAATCAATCTATAGTTGGCTCTAATGATCAAGGCCTTCTATTTCTAACTGTATTGAATTGTATTGTAATTGTATTGTCTGCCCTCACGTTTGTAAGCTCTAACGAGCAGGGCCCTCTGTTTCCTACTGTTTTGAATTGTATTGTAATAGTACTGTCTGTCCTCACGTTGTCAAGTGCTGTGCAAACTGTTGGCACTATATAAATCCTGTATAGTAATAGTTGATAACCCTTTCGAATGATAGCCAAACCCGTGGGGAAGTGGATTTTGATCGATAGTTGGAAGATACAATTATACTTGTCAGTCACATCTCTGTTTCCATCATGCAATCTTATAATCTGGTCAATCACATTCATCAACGAGGTATCTGGAAATGCAAAATAATTGATAAATTTCTGCACTTGCAGATTGACTCAGTTTGATTAAATCTGATCTAAATCAAGTCTAAATCGAATGGAAGGAAAGTTATGGCTGTTCTTTTTTTTGCTGATTGGATAGTTTTGATCAGATCGCACATTGTTTGCATATTACAATCAAAGCATGTATGGCCACCATTAGTAGGGCTCACAGATGTCCCAAGAAGTCAGTAGGTTAATGAACATGCTGGTTTGCAAACAAGTCTGTGTTTAAGGATTTTTGGCAAAATGTACCATTTTAATGAGAGGTTGTTACCTTATCAAGGATTATACCCACATTATAACAGATATTACCAAGTAATTGATATGTCTACTACAGATAAATTGGAGATTTTTAATTGATTAATTGATTGCATTCTAGATGACTGGAACCCCTTTTCACATCCATATAGAAAGTTGGATTTTGGAAAATGGGAATTACACATTCCTCCAAATGAAGATAAATCCCCACTTATACAACATGGATCAAAGATAAAGGTAGGTTGAATTAAAAATATTAGTGTTGATTGCAGACTCAAGTTAAAACCTCATCAATTACGCAAGCCATTGTAGTGGTAGAAAAAAAATAACTAGAATCTCTGAGTTTTAAAAATTAATATATAAACCATATATTCACTGCGCAAATAAGATGTGAAAATATATGAAAAAAACATCTAACACCTGAAAAAATGCATAATAAATCTCTCACGTAAGTCAATAAATGAGTGCATAAAATGTGTAAGCATGCAGCTGCCCTAATAGTGAATAATGCAATAATCACCTCATGAAACAATGATGAATAAAATATATATATATAAACACACTAGCCGAGTGAAAATATGGCACACAATATAACACAGTAAATATACACAAATATAATATCATTTGACTTAAGTCCATCAACTGAAACCTTTTTATAAAGTCAGGTGATGAAACGTGTCAGGTTCAGGCCGCACAATGTATTCTGTAATGTGGCATCCACCTTGCATCCCCCGCCGGAAGTGACGTATCACTTGCATGCAGCGAGGAAGATCGGGTAAGATGCCTGCTTCATGTGTACATATATATATATATATATATATATATATATATATATATATGTATGTATGTACAGTGGCGATCGAAAGTTTGGGCACCCCAGCTAAAAATTTGTATTAATGTGCATAAAGAAGCCAAGGAAAGATGGAAAAATCTCCAAAAGGCATCAAATTACAGATTAGACATTCTTATAATATGTCAACAAAAGTTAAATTTTATTTCCATCATTTACACTTTCAAAATAACAGAAAACAAAAAAATGGCGTCTGCAAAAGTTTGGGCACCCTGCAGAGTTGATATCTTGTACTGCCCCCTTTGGCAAGTATCACAGCTTGTAAACGCTTTTTGTAGCCAGCCAAGAGTCTTTCAATTCTTGTTTGAGGTATCTTTGCCCATTCTTCCTTACAAAAGTCTTCCAGTTCTTTGAGATTTCTGGGTTGTCTGTCACGCACTGCTCTTTTAAGGTCTATCCATGGATTTTCAATTATGTTGAGGTCAGGAGATTGTGAAGGCCATGGCAAAACCTTCAGTTTACGCCTCTTGATGTAATCCCCCGTGGATTTCGAGGTGTGTTTAGGATCATTATCCATTTGTAGAAGCCATCCTCTCTTTAACTTCAGGTTTTTCACAGATGGCATCAACTTACCATCCAAAATTTGCTGAAATTTTATTGAATCCATTTTTCCTTCTACTGGTGAGATGTTCCCTGTGCCACTGGCTGCAACACAACCCCAAAGCATGATTGATCCAACCCCATGCTTAACAGTTGGACAGAGGTTCTTTTCATTAAATTTTGTGCCCCTTCTTCTCCAAACGTACCTTTGCTCATTCCGGCCAAAAAGTTCAATTTTACCCTCATCGGTCCACAGAACTTGTTTCCAAAATGCATCAGGCTTGTCTATATGTTCACTTGCAAAGTTCAAACGATGATTTTTGTGGTGAGGACGTAGAAGAGGTTTTCTTCTGATGACTCTTCCATGAAGACCATATTTATACAAGTATCTCTTTATAGTGGAATAGTGTACCACAACTCCAGTGTCTGCCAGATCTTTCTGGAGGGATCGTGCAGTCAAACGTGGGTTTTGAATTGTTTTTCTCACAATCCTGCGAGCTGTTCTGTCTGATATTTTTCTTGGTCTTCCAGATCTTGCTTTAACTTCCACTGTTCCTGATGACTGCCATTTCTTAATTACATTCCGAACAGAGGATATTGACATCTGAAAACGCTTTGCTATCTTCTTATAGCCTTCTCTAGCTTTGTGAGCGTCAACTATTTTCAGTTTCAGTTTTCTAGACAACTGCTTAGAAGAACCCATGGTGCTGATTGTTAGGGCAAGGTCAGATGAGTCTGGGCATTTAAAACCTTTGAGATTGACATCACCTGGTCTTCCCAGACGATGATTGAGAACAATCCATGACACTGGCAGGTCTCAGCTTGGCAAAGGGGGCAGTGCATGCTATAAATTCTGCAGGGTGCCCAAACTTTTGCAGACGCCATTTTTTTGTTTTCTGTTATTTTGAAAGTGTAATTGATGGAAATAAAATCTAACTTTTGTTGACATATTATAAGAATGTCTAATCTGTAATTTGATGCCTTTTGGAGATTTTTCCATCTTTCCTTGGCTTCTTTATGCACATTAATACAACTTTTTGGCTGGGGTGCCCAAACTTTCAATCCCCACTGTATATGTGTGTGTGTGTGTTTATGTATATATATGTGTATGCACAATAAACCACTACCTCCTTAGTGTGTTTTCACATGAATGGCTTGATCACAAGGATAAAGGAAAGAATCTGAGTTGTTCAGGTTAGAAACGTAAAAGTATGTGTATCAAACCAAATACACATAACTGAATATACACTATATTGCCAAACGTATTGGAAAACCCTTCCAAATAATTGGATTCGGGTGTTCCAATCACCTCCATGGCCACAGGTGTATCAAATCAAGTACCTAGGCATGCAGACTGCTTTGGAAAACATTTGTGAAAGAATGTTTGCTCTCGAGCTCAATGAATTCAAGAGTGGTACTGTGATAGGTTGCCACCAGTGCAATAACTCCATCGTGAAATTTCCTTGATACTAAATATTCCACGATCAACTGTTAGTGGTATTATTGCAAAGTGGAAGCAACTGGAAATGGCAGCAACTCGAAGTGGTAGGCCACGTAAAATGACAGAGCAGTGTCTGTGCATGCTGAAGCGCACAATGCGCAGAAATCGCCAACTGTCTGCAGCGTCAGTAGCTAAGACCTCTAAGCTTCATGTGGCCTTCAGATTAGTACAACAACAGTGCATAGAAAGCTTCATGGAATAGGTTTCTATGGCTGAGCAGCTGCATTCAATACTTACATTGCCAAGCGCAGTGGTGTAAAGCAAGCTGCCACTGGACTCTAGAGCAGTGGAGGCATGTTCTCTGGAATGAAGAATCACACTTCTCTGTCTGGCAATCCGATGGACGTGTCTGGGTTTGGCAGTTGCCAGGAGAACGATGCTTGCCTGATTGCATTGTGCAAAGTGTAAAGTTTGGTGGAGGGGGGATTATGGTGTGGGGTTGTTTTTCAGGGTTTGGCTTCGCCCCTTAGTTCCAGTGAAGGGAACTCTTAAGGCATCAGCATACAAAGACATTTTGGACAATTTCATGCTCCCAACTTTGTGGGAACAGTTTGAGGATGGTCCCTTCCTGTTCCAACATGATTGTGCACACAGCAAGGTCCATAAAGACATGGATGAGCGAATTTGGGGTGGAGAAACTTGACTGGTCTGCACAGAGTCCTGACCTCAACCAAATAGAACACCTTTGGGATGAATTAGAGCAGAGACTGCAAGCCAGGCCTTCTCGTCCAATGTCAGTGCCTGACCTCACAAATGTGCTTCTGGAAGAATAGCTAAACATTCCCATAAACACACTCCTAAACCTTGTGGACAGCCTTCCCAGAAGAGTTAAAGCTTTTATCGCTGCAAAGGGTGGGCCAACTCAATACTGAACCCTACGGACTAAGACTGGGATGCTAGTAAAGTTCATGTGCGTGTAAAGGCAGCCATCCCAATACTTTTGGCAGTATAGTGTATATCAAAATGATGAAAAAAAATCCTAAGTCTGTGCACAGAGCTCCCTTCTCTTGTGATTGTAAAGGCTCCAGGTTTTTTTTTACCTTCATGCCTCCTGTGCATGAAGTAAAAAACCTTCTGTATGAAGCACCCCCCCCAGCCCCTCTAAAACTTACCTAAGCCTCATCTTGATCCAGTGATGTGCATGAGAGCCTCAACTTTCCCAGGTCTCTCCTTCCTCATTGGTTGAGACAGCAGCAGTAGCCATTGGCTCCTGCTACTGTCAGTCACAGCCAGTGAGAAGAGAGCAGGGGGGGAGTGGGGACGAGCCGCTATTCATGTGTGAATGGACATACAGAGTAGAGGCTCAGGAGCGAGCCAGTTCCCCAATAGCAAGCTACTTGCTTTGGGGGCACTTGGCAGAAGAGAGGATCCAGGAGTCCTGGCGGGAGAGCATAGAGTTTCCCAGATCCTGCTCTTCTCCAGTCCCCTGCTGGCGCTCCTGGCCCCTCCCTCCTCTCGGGTGCCCCCACAGCAAGCAGCTTGCTATGGGGGCACCCGCTGTTCCGTGTGTCCATTCACATACAGAGCTGTGGCACGACCCTGCCCCCTCTGTCTTCTCATTGGCTCACTGGCTGTGATTGATAGCAGCAAGAGCCAATGGCTCCCGCTGCTGTCTCAGCCAGTGAGGACAGGGAGTCCTGGGATAGCTGAAACTCCAGTGCACACCGTTGGATCGAGAGGGGGCTTAGGTGAGTATTAGAGGAGGCTGCTGCACACAGAAGGTTTTTTACTTTCATACATAGACTGCATGAAGGTAAAAAAACCTTGAGCCTTTAGAACCTCTTTAAGTTCCTATTTACCTAACAGATCATACAACATAGACACATGATGGAAGTTTATTTTGATTAAGTTTATATAGAACAATATTCGTTTTTAGCAGGTATTCACCAAAATATATTCAAGCTATAGTTATACAATGGATATGGGCTGAGAGTGCACACTCTCAGGTTTAATTTAAGGGTATGTACATCCAAATTGAAGGAAGGATTTGGGAATTACAGCTCTTAAGAGTAGCCTTCCCCCCTTTTTCAAGGGACCAAAATTATTTGGACAACTGAATATAATCATAAATAAAATGTTCATTTTTAATATTTTGTTGAGAATCCTTTACTGGCAATGACTGCCTGTTGTTCTTTGTTTGTGGGTCTTTCCGCCTTTAGTTTTGCCTTCAGCAAGTGAAATGCATGCTCAGTTGAGAACAGGTGATTGACTCGGCCATTGCAGAATATTCCACTTCTTTTCCTTCAAAAGCTCTTGGGTTGCTTTTGCAGTGTGTTTTGGATCATTGTCCATCTGTACTGTGAAGTGCCATCCAATCAACTTTGCTGCATTTGGCCTAATCTGGGCTGACAGTATAACTCTAAACACTGCAGAAGTCATCTGGCTGCTTCTGTCTTCTGTCACATCATCAATAAACACCAATGACCCAGTGCCACTGGAAGTCATGCATGCCCATGCCATCACACTGCCTCCACCATGTTTTACAGATGTTGTTGTGTGCTTTGGATCCTGAGCTGTTCTAAGCCTTCTCCACACTTTTTCTTCCTGTCATTCTGGTACAGATTAATCTTAGTTTCATCCATCCAAAGAATGCGTTTCCAGAACTGGTCTGGCTTTTTTTAGATGTTTTTTGGCAAAGTCTAATCTGGCTTTTCTATTCTTCAGGCTTATGAATGGTTTGCACCTTGTGGTGATCCTTCTGTATTTGCTCTCGTGAAGTCTTCTCTTGATTGTAGGTAATGATACGCCCACCTCCTGGAGAGTGTCCTTCACTTGTCTGGATGTTGTCAATGGATTTTTCTTTACCATAGAGAGGATCCTGTGATCATTGACCACTGTTGTCTTCTGTGGACGTCCATGCCTTTTTATGTTGCTGAGCTCACCAGTGCATTCTTCTTTCCTCAGAATGTACCAAACTGTTGATTTGGCCTCTCCTAATGTTTGCTGCCCATCTCTCTGATGGATTTGTTTTGTTTTTTTGAAGCCATACAATGGCCTGTTTCACTTGCATGGACATCTCCTTTAAAGGCATGAGGTAGGTTCATAGCAATAGATTCCAAATGCAAATACCACACTTAGAATCAACTCCAGATATTTTACCTGCTTAATTGATGAGGAAATAATGGAGTAGCCCACACCTGGCCATGAAATAGGTTTTGATTCAATTGTCCAATTACTTTTGGTCCCTTAAAAAAAGGGGGGGGGGCTTTTCTTAAGAGCTGTAATTCCTAAACCTTTCCTCCAATTTGGATGTACATACCCTCAAATTAAACCTGAGAGTGCACTTTCAGCCCATACCCATTATATGCAGTACCTGCTGTAGCAATTGTACGTACGGATATGGACACGGTCATCCATCTTGCTCAAGATTCCCCATCTTGTATCATTCTCTCTCCCTCCAATTCCCCTCCCTCAGGAATGTTGTGTGTGTGTGTTGGGTTCACAAGGGCATCAGGCACAGCTGGATACACTTCATGGTTGTAATCCCAATTAGCTGGTGCCCGGGTGTCTGTTAGCTTCTCGATCTGAGATGATCGTAAAGCTATAAACCAGTCCTTCACTGGTCATGAAAAACATTCCAGAATAACCGTAAAACATACATCCCATTTAAAACCCACTTTTCATAACTTAAAATAGGGAATACATACAATCGAACAAGCATATATTTTGATAGCTCAGTTTAATGTGAGTCGCCTGATATCTTACACCCCTAGATTACGTACCCAAGAGCAGAAAGCGATATCTCTTTAACCGTCAAAGGTAGATATGTCATATCTAATATCTGAACGTTCAGCAGATGATTCTGCATATTATCCTACCCGTGGATAGGATGCTACATGTACCCATGGAAGTTTATTGACCATGGTATAACTTGGGAGGGATTTGGTCATAGCCTGAGTTCCCTGCCTAAACACCCCTCCCCAAATGAAGCGATTGGTTCTCTGCTTTAAGGAGACACCCTGCTGGGTTCCTAGAAAAAGGCTGTTATGCTTGGAGAAGTAAGATGAAGAATTCTCCCTTTTTAACATCAGGAACCAACTTGGGAGAACGGTAACCTTTTGTTCAGGACCTTGATCTGCTTAAACCAAGGCAGACGGCAAGTATTCTACCTCTCTAAACTTCTTTCTGTTATCTCTCTGTTGTGGTATTGCTCTCTGTATGTGTGTGTGTGTGTGTGTGTATATGTGTATATATATATATATATATATATATATATAGGCTACATCTTTATCTGTAAATATTTTTATTGCACCCTCTTGACCTTTTTAGTAATAAATCTTATTTTCTGAAAAGTGTTGAACTGTTTCTTAAGCTCTTTAATGCAAACTAAGAATCCCTATCTCTAAAGAGCGCTACTGTGTGTTTTAAACTTCTGCATACATCTGCCTGCAGTGACAGTGTGTATACAGATGCTTATAGTGTTACTGCTAAGATTGGCGAGTTTCCTCCTACTCTGTACAAAAAGGTGGTGGTGACAGTGTGAAGGGTTAATTGCGTAATTAACCTGACCCAGTAACATTTGCTCTCAGGCTGCGGTAAATAGATTGTGGTCCATTAGCTGGAAAATCTTTGTGCAGGGTGCAGCTGAGCGTGGTATTGTTACGCACATGACAGCGCGGTTTTAGATTGGCTAGTCCTTCGGTCAAGAGTTGGTGAGAAGGGCTGGGGGTCTGACGCCGCGCCCGTCACACCTACAGCTTGAATATGTTTTGGTAAATACCTGAAAAAAACTAAAATTGTGCTTGTGTCCAAATATATATAGACCTAACTGTGTGTATGTATATGTGTGTGTGGGTATATATATATATATATATATATATATATATATATATATATATATATATATATATATATATATATTGTGGGGATAGCTCAGGTGGGGGATCTCCTTCCCTGGGAAAAAGGTAGACCGCACAGCAGGCTTTCGTCAAAATCTGACTGGTTGTCAGTTTTTATTTAAAAAGGTTTGCAGAAAATATCAAAATAAACAAAACATCAAAATAAACCCTTGCCATCCAGGCACTAACTAAACAGAAGATGTTCCTCTCTCAGAGGTGAAGGGCTTCTCCCTGTCACCAAAAACAAAACAAACGCAAACCTTTTCTTGTAGGTATAGTACACACACAGCTCTCTCAGAATACCTCTCTGAGTCCCAGGCCACGAGCGACTCCTTGCTCCAGCCCTGCCCTTTTTATACCACCTTTTGGTGGTCATCAGTGGAGCCCAAACTCTGGTCCGGACCCACCTGCTTAACTGTGGCCCCGAAAACCCGGAGTGGACTCCACCTAAACTGTCAGGTATGAGCATATGCGAGGTGACACATAGCGTCCCTCTATCACCTCGCCGTTCATCCTGTCACAATATATACATATATATATATATATAATGTCCTTTTATAGCTTCTTACATTATCAAAGAACCGTTAGAAATGTGTGCACTGTTTTTGACAAACAGAATTGCAATGTTCTTTTTGAGGAGGAAAGAGGGGAGTGAAGTTGAAGGGCATCTTCTGTTTCAATGGTTTTATTAGAGTTTAAACAAAAGAACAGCTATACCATTTTGTGCCTAAGACGTAAAGTCAGGTAAAACCCCCGCAGCGCAGACGGGACATATCAGAGGGATGTACATAACATATGTGAGGCAAAGTATACTGTCAGAAGCTAACTGAAGATAAACAAATGAAAAGCTCAGAAGCAATGCAAAAGAAGCCAGGGAAAAACTATAGTGATGGGAAGGTTTTCTAAACTATGTGACCATGTTTTCCATAGAGATCTGTTGGGTGGGAATATCTAAAGCTGCCTGGCAACTTGAGATCATTTACCAGTTGAAGTGGGCTGTGATCTTATTCCTGTAATCACCTTTATTTCTGATCTTTGTAGATTGTTTTTTATTCTATTTACCAAATGCAAAAGTTTTTTCCCAAAGTTTTTTTTTTTTTTTTTTTTTTTCACTTAGGACTTACCACATATTGAGTTAAGTGGCACTTTGTAACTAGTGAAAATGCTGCATACAGGCATACCAGATGTTTTATCCATTGTTCTTATACAAAGGACACTGAAAGCAATACAGAAGATGCATTCTTATAGTGTACACTAGTACTAGTTGATGATAGAAGCTAAGAAGAGCCCAGTAGATTTGATCCAAATGACAACCAGATTTTGGTCTGTTCTTCAAATGTGAAAATTATAACATATTTAGTTGTCCGTGGTTACTAAGGGTCACAAACCATGTTCTTTCTTTCAGGTTTTTATCTTGCCCCTTTTTTCTTCCAAGAGAGCAGGAAGCATACATTAAGAAAGGGGAGGAGATATACTGAAACATTAGCTACTGCATAGTTGAGTTAGCAAGCTGTTCCCATCCAATGGTGTAGCTTCATTTTGCTTTTAAGCCAAACTTTGCTAAATACTGAAATCCACACTTCTGACAACATCAATGGAGGATTTTTGGAAATAAATTAAATCCGTTGGTGTTCCTTTCAATACTGTTAACCATTCTGTTGTTTTAATTTTTTTTTTTAATTGCCACTTTTACCTTGTGGGTTTTATACTGCATCATTTTAAGTCCCAGGCAAATTACAGTTGCTGAAAACTACCTTGATTAGTTGAACTCTTTAGAAAGTGTGCACAGCTGATTTTCGGAGCCAGAATTGCATTTCAGTGTAATGACATGCTTGCCCTGCAGGACAGAAATTAGTTATCTCAACTATTTTACATTTGCATTAGAAATCAATGTGCAAATACAAGCTTGGCAAATAGCTGTATCATAACCCAGCAAAGTGATCTGCCTTGGTGTTCTCCTGATGTGCACATTTGTTAATATGGATACAAAGATACTCCATCTTTTATTATGACTCCATCTTTTATTATGATATTCAGTATTTTAACCACTTGCCTACAGGGCACTTATACCCCCTTCCTACCCAGGCCAATTTTCAGCTTTCAGCAATGTTGCACTTTGAATGACAATTACGCGGTCATGCAACACTGTACCCATATGAAATTTGTATATTTTTTTTTTAGACAGATAGAGATTTCTTTTGGTGGTATTTAATAACCTCTGGGTTTTTTATTTTTTGCTAAACAAACCAAAAACAACTGGAAATTTTGAAAAAAAGTTTTTTCTTAGTTTCGGTTATAAAATTTTGTAAATAAGTGATTTTTCTCCTCACTTATGTGCGTTAATGAGGCTGCAGTGATGGGCACTGATGGGGAGGCACTGATAGGCATTGACAAGCATCAGTGATGGGCACTGAAAGGCAGCACTCATATATGGCACTGATTGGCAGCACTGATAGGCGGCACTGACTGGCATTGATAGGTAGTACTGACTGGCACTGATAGGTGGCACTGAAAGGCAGCTCAGATGGGCACTGATATGTGGCATTTATGTGCACTGGTAGGCACTGATATGTGGCATTGATGTGGCACTGATTGGCACTGACAGGTGGCACTGCTGGGGCTACACTGATCATCAGGGCACACTGATCATTGCCCTGATGATCAGTATACATGTCCCCTCTAAGGAATGCCGATTACCGTCTCTTCTCTCCTCACGAGCTGTCAGCATGACAGCTTGTGAGGAGAGAAGTGCCGATAACCGGCATTTCCTTATCTACATACGATCAGCTGTGATTGACCACAGCTGATCACATGACAGAACCGACGTCTTCGGCTCTTTCCGTTGATCCGTAATCCGCTGTGTCCCAGGGACACAGCGCACCACCGATCACCGCACTGCGCGCCCCTGGTTAGAGTGGGAGGATGTCACATGACGTCCTCCCAGAACGAGATAACCACCTTGCGCTCATCATTTCCTTATATGGTGGGCGGGCAGAAGGCGGTTAAGCAGAACATACAAATATGGCATTTAACTTTAGCTTTGTAAAGAAAAAAAAACTTTATTTAGTGCAGTAATGCGAGGCATCCTATCAGAATTCACCTTGTACTGGTCTGATTGTAGCAGAGTGCGTTGTTTTGGTTGTTGCACATTAGAATAAGGGTGCCTTATCGAATTGACCCACTGTGGAATTTTCTGACTTATTCAGATTCTAAAGTAATTTGGGACCTTTCGCTTAGAACAGGTTATGAACATTACAATAGCTGAAGCATTTGCACAATATTACAACTAACTTTTTCTGCATATTGTCACATAGGGTTTAATGTATGAAATGTGTGCTGAAGAGAACACTAAAATCAGTTTCAGAAATTAGGAATCCATACTGAATTAATTTATTCCACACTAAGTATCCTTTACAGGGTAGCTACATAACCTTGTCTTATTTACTTTTTTCTGACTTTTTGTACTATTTATACAGTACATCCTTAACATTGTCTTTTGTATAGAAGTAAGAGAATACATTTTAAAAACTTTTTATCATATGTTGGATCTCATATCCCAGAAGTATGACCTTTTTAAAGAATAGAAGCAAATATTTTCTTTTTTCCTTGTCCATTAAAGGATATGGGATGTTTTGCACCTTCAGGCTATACTGTCACCTACAAGGTGATTGAACACAGACAAATAAAATAAATTGCAGGCTAGGCCAGGATAATCCCTCCTACTACCCGCATGCCTCAGTTTTTGGATAGTATCCTAGGAGAATGAATGTCTTGTCTTCAGCGTTGCTGTCTGAAAGACTAATTTTTTTTCTTTAAAGATTTTTCTGTGATGTGGTAGCTTTCTTTGTCTTTCTGCTGACGGTTTTGCTTCAGTCATGAAAGACTTTATGGCCCAAATCACACAGATACCAGCTTGCTCTGACTTCAGAATGCTCCCACACCTCCTGCAGAGTTTGTATGATATTTACTTTCAGCCTTGGTGACCTCTGAACCATCAGCCTCTGAGACTCTGTCAGTTTCTGAGTTGCTGTAGTCCTGCCATGAAATAAGAGGTAGATCAGATCCTGTCCTAGGCAGAACTGCACATTCCTCCCTTGTCTGCAGTGTAAATCCCAAGGATACAGTTGTCAGGCAGACTTCCTTAGCTGATGGCACCTGGTCTCTATACTTATGTCTAGGTCCTGTACTGCACGTTAGGGAGGCTGGATGTGGACCTCTAGCCTCCAGGTTCATCAGCAAACTAGACTGGCTTCGCTCCAGGTGCAGTGATCCTCTAATGGAAGCAGAAAATGTTTTGGTGACTTTGTGGAATCACTACATCTCTGATCCATGTCTTTCCTTCCCTGAAGCTACTTTCTCCCCTGCTTTGCAGGATTGGGATGGAAGGGATTTAGGTTATTCTCATTGCTGTGGAGTAGCCCAGATAAATGTGGTTTGCTCACTTGGTAATTCTAGTGCATGTTATATGAGATCATCCGGATTAACTTTGCAAGGGAAATTTTTGAACTGGCTACTCTGTCTTGCATAGAAACATTTCTGATTTAGCATAGAAATAAGGTGATATTGAGGCTCAGGACTTACTTCTTGCCTAAGGTAGTTTCTGCCTTTCATCTCTACCAGGACATTGTTTTTCTGTCCCTCTGTCTAACTCCAGTTCACCACAAGAAAATTTCCCTTTTGTTGCCTGGATGTTGTTTCTGCTGTTAAAACTTCTCAGCCACTGCTTCCTTTAGAAAAGCTGAACCATTTTTTATAATGCTGGATGGACTCTGTATGGGTGTATCAACTTCTCGTTCCACTGTGTCTAGGTGGCTTAAGCAAACCATCATCTAACCTTATGGTCTCAAGGACTGGGTTCCACCACAAAGAGTGCATCCAAGGTACACTCTAAATTTGTGGGCAATTCTTGGGCTTTTTGGCATGCAGCAAACATTTACCCGATTTGCAAGACTGCCACTTGGTTTTCTGCTAACGTTTTCTTTAAGTTCTACAAGGTCGACTTCTGATACCAGCTTTGGACATAAGGTCATTGAGGTGGGCAGGCAGTGCCCAGTCCTCTGTTTTTTTTCATGAGCTTGTTAGAGTGATTTTGCTGTATTTACTACCCCTTAGTTGGACTGCTTTTTGAGGTCCCGAATGTGAAAGATGTTCCTTAATGGATGGGAAAGAAAATAGGCTTTTTTTAATGTCAAAAATTCCTTTCTTGGAGTCTATTGTTATTGAAATATTTATTATACAGGATTTACATAGTATCAACAGCTTCCACAGTACTTTAAATAATGAAGGTAGACAATACAGTTACAATACAATTAAATACAAGAGGAATCAGAGGGCCCTGCTTTTTAGAGCTTACAATCTAAAAGGGAGGGTCAAATGACACAAAAGTCACTAACTGAGGGAGATGAGTCCACTGAAAGACACAGTTCCCACCCCTCTGTGCTTTATGATTATGCTTTTTGTACTGCTTTGCTCCAAAACTGAGGCATGCTGGTATCAGAAGAAGTTATCCTGGTGGACATGCTTTTTGGCTTGCCAGTGTCCACTCTGCCTGTAGGTGGTAGTTTAACCCAATAATGAAGGCCTTCCTGTGTCACTCAGTGGACTACAAAAATAACATTACAGTGAGTTAAAAAAATTACTATTTTTCCCTCTGACATTAGAGCAGTAAAAATGGTTTCTGGATATCAAACCTCTAAAATTGTACTATGCTGTTTAAAATGAATCACAAAGGCTGGTTGAAAAGCAGAATTAAAAAGCACTGGCTGACATCAAAATGTGTGTGAAAAAAGACACTTACTGTAAATGAGAAATGTCTATAATAATTAACTTAGAAAAGCTAGGGATAGAAATAAAATTGTCATAAAATTGGGCATTAAAAGGAAGCTTATGATACAGCATTAGCTCTCCATAGGACTTTGTGCTTAATGGCTGTACCTGAAACTGCAGTGACTTCATCTTAATTTATTAACTGGATCCTCTAACTCCTCTTCTTATTTTACAGTCAGGTTTGTGTGCTTTTCATTTTCCTTCTTTAGAGAGTTAGCAACTTATCCAGTTACAAAGTGAGTTGGGGTAAACTGTGGCCTACAGGACCACATGGGCTTTATTTACCCAGATTACATTTTTGTTATGTAGAAAACACTATTGTTGTCTCAGTTACTCCAATGAGATGCATTTTAGGGGGGGCAGTGTGCTGGCACAGTTCTTGCTTGCACCTGGGTGCTTCAGTTTCTCTTACAGTTTGAAAGATTATTATTATACAGAACTGCCTCCTTAAAGATACTGTTTAATTAACCACCCTTCCTGATCAGGCCATTTTTTGTGAAACGGCGCTGCGTTACTTTAAGTAACAATTGTGTGGTCATGCAACGCTATACATAAATAAAATTTATGTATTTTTTTCCCACAAATAGAGCTTTCTTTCGGTGGTATTTGATCACTTCTGCGGTTTTTATTTTTTGCGCTATAAAAAAAAAAAAGACTGACAATTTTGAAAAAAAAAACAATATTTTTGACATTTTGCTATAAATTATATCCAATAAAAAAAAAATTTTAAAAATCTAATTTCTTCATAAGTTTAGGCCAAAATGTTTTCTGCTACATGTCTTTGCTAAAAAAATCTCAATAAGTGTATATTATTGAGGTTTTTTTTTTTTTAGCAAAGACATTGGTTTACGTGAAAGTTATAGCATCTACAAATGGCGGTATATACTGAAATTTTTATTTTTACTTTTTTTATTTTAGTAATTGTGGCGATCAGCGACTTATAGCGGGACTGCGGCAGGCATTCTGACACTGGGTGTGACTAACTGCCACTGATATGCCCAGTGGCACTAATACAGTGATCAGTGCTAATAAAAAGCACTAACAGTGTGCAAATGACGCTTGGAAAGAAGGGGTTAACTTCTGAGTCGATCAAAGGGTTAACTGTGTGTTTTACATTGTGTGCTGTTTTACTTTGGAGACTTGCTGCTTTGTATCTCTGCTGTGACATACAAAGCAGCATGTCCATGCTGACAGGAGAGAGACCTGTGTTGTTTACACACAGGTCTCTCTCCTGTAAGCTTTGCCGACAATCACGGAGTGCCAGCCAGGAATCGCCGGCTGGGACCCGGTAATTGACATCCCCAGCCACCATTAGTGACGTGGGTAGGGCGGCACTCTTCTCCCTTCCCGGAAATGCAAATCACATATATATACGTGATATTACGCAGCCGTGCCACCCTGTAGCAGTACTTCTGCTATAGGGTGGATGGCAAGTGGTTAAGCAAATGCCACTGAGAAGCCTTAGATTGAACCAACTATTCCTTGACTCCTGCTTAAAATGGAGCTTCAGGCAATGCACTAAATACATAGCTGATAATTGCTTATAGTTTCACCTATCCTACCACACAAAGCCACCTAGGGTATTGTTTCAAAAGTCAGATTTTATCTTAAGATTATTCATTTAAGCTTTAAAAATGAAAAACAGACGCTGATTGGTTGTCCTGCAGAGCTGCTTCAATTTTGGTAATTTTTCCCCATTTTATTGTACATGCTGTTGTTGGTGAAGGGGCAGCTGTGCCACCTGCGAAGAAAAGCAGCTTTGTGGGGCTGGTTATCCAGCCAGAAGGAAGCCTACAGAAACAACTGCTAAGCTAATTAATTATGTTCCATTCCCTTAGAATAAAATAGTGTCAGAAGCTTACTATTCAGGAAGGGAGGCAAGACCTACCAAAACTGTTTTTTTGACTATTTAAATTATTGCTTGTGATAATTTTTTTCTAATCATAAAATGAAAATATAAAATATTATAATAGGTAACTTTATGGATGAAATATAGTTTTAATCAAGTATTTGATTGAAATATTTTGTAATGTTTAATTTTTTTTCCCCACCACTAGCTGCTTTCTTGTATTTCAGCATGCCGTTATTACTCCCTGAGATTGTTTTTGAGGCTAGGACCGAACGCCATAAATCTCTGCTGACCAGTACATTTATCTTGAGTTCTAACGTGATAGACTGATAAAAGTGGCTGCTCCAGGCAGCAGATAGACTGGCACACTTTAAATCTAAAGCAACTTTTTTACATACTGTATCTAGCTGTATTGAAACTAAACCTGCAGACCTGATTATAGGGAGCTTCGGGCTATGATTCACCTTCATACAACGTGGATTGTCATTGAATGCAACAAATACTTGCCAACGATCCTTTGCAAACTTTATGATGTGCTATATCAGTAAATGTGAATATAGATGACAGAAAATATTGCATTGGTAAATACCACAAAAAGGAAAAAGTAAAGCACCTTAAAAAGAAAACTGTAATGAATATTAACTTAAATTTAAAGCACATTTTTTTTAACTATAAATCAAACCTTCACATCGGAGGAGCTAGAATTAAGACTTTGCCATCTTATCCGAGCCTAGGCAAACTCACTAATTTGGACAAAACAATATCTGTTTTGGGGGTTTACAAATATTGCTGCAGTCTGGACAAATTTATGAACAGCTATAAGGGCTTGTTTACACTTGCTTCAAAATGTGGCATTGGACACACTTTTTAAAGCGCTCTGAATACCAGTCAAAGCACCTGTTACTAAATTAAATGGTAAGCTTACAGTCCTGTTTACACGTTGTGTTTGCTTTGCTTCTCTGTCACCTTCTTGGTGCTTCAAAGGTCTCCATAGAAGTCTATGACAAATCTCTCTAACAGCACCTGCAGCTTTTGAGAGACTTTTATACAGCTTTAGCTTCACTTTGTTTTTGAGGTAGTTCAGGTATGTGATATTGCAGAATGCACTGGGAAACCAACAAGCAAACTGCAACAACGTCACCATCAGTCAGCAGGGGAAACTAGTAATGTTACACGTGGTGAGCAGCGTGGGAACAATATAGTGGGAGGTGAGTGGGGACCAGAGAGAGAGGAATCCGCAAACAAGAAGATCAGCAGAGCTGGGGTTACTAATGAGAGGGGATCATCAAAGCTAGGGGTTACTATTGAGTGGGGGATCAGCAGAGCTGGGGGTTACTACTGAGCAGAGAGTCAGCAAAGCTGGGGGTACCATACTACTGAGTGAGGTATTAGCAAAGCTGGGGGTACCATACTACTGAGTGAGGTATTAGCAAAGCTGGGGATACTATTGAGCAGAGGATAGGCTTAACAAGGGTACTAATTATTATATTATCATTATACAGGATTTATATAGCGCCAACAGCTTCCTCAGCGCATTTCAATATAAAGGGAGACAATACAGTTCAATACAAGAGGGTAAGGATGCCCTGCTCCTGGGAGCTTGCAATCTAATAGGGAGGGGCTGGTGGTACAAGAGGTAATAACTGTGGGGGATGGAATGATGGGAGAAATAGAAGATTAGGTTATTATCTGAAGGCAGGATAGGCTTCCCTGAAGAGATAGGTATTCAGGGCTCGCCTAAAAGTGGGCAGAGTAAGTGTTATTTTGACAGATTGGCGTAGAGAGACAAGATCGGTGATGTAATTTTGGGCAGAGCTGTAAATGGCTTTATATGTTATTGTTAATGTTTTGAATTTTATTCGTTGGGCAATGGGAAGCCAGTGGAGGGATTGGCAGAGAGAGATGGCAGACATGGAACGGTTGGTAAGGTGGATGAGTCTGGCAGCAGCATTGATGAAAGATTGAAGAGGGGAAAGCCTGCAATTAGGTAGGCCAATGAGGAGGGAGCTACAATAATCAAGGCGAAAGATAACAAGGGAGTGAATAAGTGGTTTCAATGGTTAAAAAGGGGCATATTTTGGAGTTGTTACGGAGGTGAAGTCTACAAGATTTGGACAGTGACTGGATTTGGGGCTGAAAGGACAGATTGGTGTCTAGGATTACACCTAGTACCCTGGCATGAGGGGAGGGACTTATGGTTAAATTATTGATCTTTATGGCAAAGTCAGGGGAGGGGGCATGGGCTGGAGGGAATATTAAGTGCTCGGTTTTAGAAAGATTGAGTTTGGGGAAGTGGCATGACATCCATGGTGATATATCAGTTAGTAATGCGAGAGGAGACTGAAGGGGTGAGATGAACAGTGATAGATTTGTGTGTCACCAGCATAGAGATGGTCCTTGAAGCCATGGGAGTTAATCAAGTGACCAAGGGAGAATGTGTAGATGGAGAAGATAAGGGGCCAAGGACAGAACCTTGTGGGACCCCTACAGCAAGAGGAAGTGGAGAGCAGGAGTCAGAGTTATAGGTAACACTTAAGGAGCACTGTGATAGGTAGGAGGAGAACCAAAAGAGAGCTGTGTCTCGCAGGCCAAGAGAGTGAAGTTTTTTGAGGAGGAGGGGATGGTCAACAGTATTAAAAGCTGCAGAGAGGTCGAGTAGTGAGAGTATGGAGTAGTGGAGAAGAGGATTGGGAGAATATCATACGGTCAGATGAAACCAAAATAGAACTGTTTGGTAGAAACACAACTCGTCGTGTTTGGAGGAGAGAGAATGCTGAGTTGCATCCAAAGAACACCATACCTACTGTGAAGCATGGGGGTGGCAACATCATGCTTTGGGGCTGTTTCTCTGCAAAGGGACCAGGACGACTGATCCATGTACAGGACAGAATGAATGGGGCCATGTATCGTGAGATTTTGAGTGCAAACCTCCTTCCATCAGCAAGGGCATTGAAGATGAAACGTGGCTGGGTCTTCCAACATGACAATGATCCCAAACATACCACCCGGGCAACGAAGGAGTGGCTTCGTAAGAAGCATTTTAAGGTCCTGGAGTGGCCTAGCCAGTCTCCAGATCTCAACCCCATAGAAAACCTTTGGAGGGAGTTGAAAATCCGTGTTGCCCAGCGACAGCCCCAAAACATCACTGCTCTAGAGGAGATCTGCATGGAGGTATGGGCCAACATACCAGCAATAGTGTGTGACAAGCTTGTGAAGACTTACAGGAAATGTTTGACCTCTGTCATTGCCAACAAAGGATATATAACAAAGTATTGAGATGAACTTTTGATATTGACCAAATACTTATTTTCCACCATAATTTTCAAATGAATTCTTTTCAAATCAGCCAATGTGATTGTCTGGATTTTTTTTTTCTCATTTTGTCTTTCATAGTTGAGGTCTACCTATGATGCCAATTACAGGCCTCTTTCATCTTTTTTAAGTGGGAGAACGTGCACAATTGATGGCTGCCTAAATAAATTTTTGCCCCACTGTATATAGTAAACTCAAAGTTAGTTATAAATATAGGCCAAATTGTATTCTTCTACATGTTTTTGGTAAAAAAAAATCCCAATAAGTGTTGCTTTGTGTGAATGTTATAGCATCTACAAACTATGGTATAGATACTGTAATTTACGCCTTTTTTTTGGTATACAGCGCTGCACTAGTTTAACTGACAATTGCGCGGTCATGCAATGAGGTACATAAATGAAATTTATGTCCTTTTTTTCACACAAATAGAACTTTCTTTTGGTGGTATTTGATCTCCTGTATGCTTTTATTTTTGGCGCTAAAAACAATTTTTTTTTAAAACAATATTTTCTCATTTCTGTGATAAAAAAATATCCAAAAAAATAAAAATGTTGTCAAATTTAGGCCAAAATGTATTCTACTCCTTGTTTTTGGTTAAAAAAAAATCCCAATAAGTGTATATTGATTGCTTTGTGTGAAAGCTATAGCGTTTACAAGCTATGGTATAGATAATGGAATTATAGTGAAGAAGAAAAAAAAGAAAGACGGCAATTGATTTTTATAAAATCAGCACTGACATACACTTCGTATTGTGAAAAAAATTTGTAAACCGAGGCTTTATTTTCAATGGATTTTCAATCGTAAACCGAAAATTACGTTAACAGAGGCGTTCGTAAACCGAGGTATTACTGTATATGCTATGTTTTTTTTTTTTTTTTGTATGCAGCCTGTGGACTGAATGGGAAAAAAAGAGAAGAAATCTCTGCCAGAAAAAGTGTGTGGTATGCCCACCATTAGAATATACCGCCCTGCATCCACCCACTACCAATGGTGGGCACACGGTGCTACATGCGCCAGTTCCAAGATTGTACAAATATCTAAATAGTAGCACACTTGAATAAAAATTGTCCATGTATAAGTGGTACCCCATATGGAAAAAGGATGACACCAAGTCCCAAACTATCTTGCCACTGCTCCTCATGTAGTCTGGGCATCTGGGGGGCTCCATGTGACTATCTTTTCCGTCTTAAATCCGAAACTTATAAGTATAGCCTGTTGCCCTCTTACAGGTGTTCTACATCTTGACCCCATATGTGGCACGCTTGCTGGGGAGAAATTGTTTGAATGCAAGGTGGCCAGAAAAATTAATGAGGGACTCATCAACGCAGATGTTTTGCTGGGGAGTATAGACATCTGCACATTTTTGGTTAAGTTGATTTGTGAGGGGCTGAATTTTTTTGAGCTGAATTTTTTTGAATTTTTAGAGCCGGTCAAATTCAGGGTCACCCCAAGGATGACAGAGTGTATTGTTGTTGAAATGCATAAAAGATATGGCCATGGCAGCAGAGAACACGGGCATATGATGAATCGGGTCTGTGGACCAATACAACCGCAATTCATTTTTTTTAGTAATGCCCATGTTGAGGGTTAGGTCCAAAAAAATGTAAATTCGGAAACCGTAATGGGTTTCCATGCGAATGGTCTGGCAAGGTTTGATTCTGGGTTGGCGGCGATAAACTGTTGTGCATATTAATTGCTTTGATCCACAATCCATGCGTACAAATCTTCCGTGAAAAACAGCTCCAAAAAATCAAGGGGAGTAGTTAAATTTGCTATTTCCACCTGAATTCCGGGTTGGGCAGTGAAAGGGGGAAGTACATGTGCTGCAGAATTTGTGGGCTACCAATCGGAATTTGCAAGCACAAAGGATACTAGGGACTCTACGGGCCTTTGTGCGAATTCTTGGTGGTTGCGGGACAATACTTGTGCTCGCCACCGCACCAGCTTGTACTACACTTATGGGACTCGCCACGTCACCAAGTGATACTGCAGTGCTGGTATTATTATTATACAGGATTTATATAGTGCCAACAGTTTGCTCAGCACTGTACAATGTAACGGGAGACAATACAGCAACAATGCAGGTCAATACAAGAGGGTTAGGAGGGCCCTGCCCCTTGAAAGACCAGGAAGTACTAGGCCACTAGTACTCAACAGTTCACCAAAAGGTGGCGTGGCACTTGTACTGGCACTCTGCTGCATATGAGAGTCATCAAAATTTACCGGTAAGTGCTAACAGAGATCAGGCCTGACTCTGCCAACACTGCGGTTTTTTTGCTTGCAATGTATCAAGTGACAGTGACCTACTGACACTGCACTTGCTGGGGGAGAAGGGGGGGAGCGTAGGGGCTAAATGCAGGTGTTGGCAGGTACCGGGGCTGATCCCGCTAACGCTGCATTTTGGGGGACGCTAAATTAATGTGAACGCTGGTATAGTGCTGATCTGATCAAACATATTGATCTGTTCAGACACTATACTAGCAATGGAGGTTCATTGTGTATGAGCGTCTTCCTGGTAATCGAGGGGTTAAATGTGATGACTGGTGTACTGACGGGCAATCTGATGCTATCTGGGAGGGGAGTGAAAACCAGGGGAGTGCGAATCACGTGTGTGTGTGTGTGTGTGTGTGTGTGTGTATATATATATATATATATATATATATATATATATATATATATATATATAAAAACGTGTGTGTGTGTGTGTGTATATGTGATTTTGCACACCTGTGCCGCCCTGTAGCAGTATTTCTACTATAGGGCGGTCAGGAAGTGGTTACATAAGCGGTTTGTGTTATGGCGCTGCATCATTTTAATTGACAATTGCGTGGTCATGCAACTCTGCACAAACATGACATTTACATCCTTTTTTCCCCATGAATTGGGCTTTCTTTCAGTGGTATTTGATCACCTGTGCGTTTTTTATTTTTTGCACTATAAAAAAAATTGACAATTTTTGCTATAAAACGTACAGTAAAAAAATGTAAAAATCTAATTTCGTCATAAATTTAGGCCAAAATGTATTCTACGACATGTCTTTGCTCAAAAAAATCCCAGTACGTGTAAATGAATTGGTTTACGTGAAAGGTATAGCGTTTACAAATGGCGGTATAGATACTGGATTGTTTTTTGTATACTAATAATAGCGGCGATCAGCGACTTATGGCAGGACTGCGGTGGACATTCTGACACTGGGGGGGAACTGACTTGGGGTCACCAACATCCCCAGTGACACCAATACAGTGATCAGTGCAAAAATAAAACACACTGACACTGTACTAATGGCACTGGGCAGGCAGGGTTACCATTTTTAGGCAATGAAAGGATTACCTCTGTGAGGGGAGTGTTTTACTAGAGGGCGGGGGTGTGTTCTTCACTGTTGCACTCTGTCCCAGAAAGCTAAGTTCTGCTCTCTGGAACAGTGAGCTGGGAACTGACAGGGAGCAGAGCTGCATTGAAAACAATACAACTGTGCTCTGTGTCAGTGTTTGCCGGCAATCACCGCGATCCAGCGGGTAATCACTGGCCGGGATCCGGTGATTGACACCTGTGGCCACGATCAGTGCTGCGGGCAGGGCGGTCGCGCACCTCGTGCGCGCCCCCTAGCATTTAAACAATGATCACATTTATATACGTGATCCTGCCTACAGGGGCTGCTTTGCAGCAGTATATGTACTGTGGGCGGTCCCCTAGTGGTTAAAGCAATGCTCTGAATGCCAATTAAAGCCCCTGTCACTAAATAAATTGGTAAGCTTACAGTCCTGTTTACATGTTGCGTTTTGTTTTGCTTTGCTTCTCTTCAAAAATTATACCCCATGTCGCTTTCTTGATGCTTTAAAACCTCTCCAAAACCTCCATATAAGTCTATAACAAAGCTCGCTAACAGCACCTGCAGCTTTTAAAAGTTTTTTTTATTCAGCTTCCATGTCAGAGCTCACTGAACTTCAAAGAGGGCAAATTGTTGATGCTGGCGCCTCTGCGACTGAAGTTGCCAATTTATTTGCCGTGTTGTGAGGTTTCCAGGAAAATGGCGTCTGCTGAGCATAAGCGCAGTCAATATGGTCAACTGACCAAAAGGACATTGCTCAGGATTTTGACTCAGAATAAGAAAACATCTGCTGCAAAAGTGACTGCTGAACTCATTCTCAGTCCTGTGAAGACTTGAGATGGAGCTCTGCAGTCACTTTTGCAGCAGTTGTTGACAATGTCAGTCACTGAGGTACCAGCTAAGCGGGCACCAACAATTTTCCCTCTGAAACTCAGAATACATAGTGTGCTCTTTAACCAGTTACCAACCGCATATAGCCGAATGACAGCTACGCTGTGGCCAGCCAGTTCTGGGAGGGCGTCATATGACGTCCTCCCAGAACGCGCTCTCCTGCGCGCCCCTGGCAATCTCCATGATCGGTGTGTCCTACGGACACAGCTGATCACGTGATGTGGTAAAAGGCCAATCACAGCAGCCTTTTACCACGTGATCAGCCGTGTCCAATGAAAAGAAAGCTCTATTTATGAGAAAAAAATGATAAAAATTTCATATGGATACAATCTTGCATGACCTCGCAATTTTCATTCAAAGTGCGACAACGCTGAAAGCTGAAAATTGGCCTGATAAGGAAGGGGGTATAAGTGCCCGGTAGGCAAGTGGTTAAATACCAGTAATAAAATAAATAGCTGTATCAAGACACTTAGTATTGATACAGCTATTATCATTGCAGTTTACCAGTTTACAGTTCTATATTGCGGCTTAGCAGTGGCTGCATTAGTTTGCTTTTTTAGGCCTTGTACCTCCGTTTTCTCCTGGCGATCTAACCAGTAACACACTTCCTGTATTAGAATGCTGCCTCCACTCTGGATGGAGGAGCACAGTGGGTAACAATATCTGTCTGAGGGGAGTGTTAGATGTACTAGCAGATTTAGGTATGCTAACAAATTAAAGCCAAACTCAAGGTCACACTGAAGTTACACATAGTGTTACAGCAATATTTTTTTTGGTGGGGATAAAAGTTTCAACCTTTTTACTGCCAGGTCCATTAAAGCTGCAGCCACCGGGAGCGTGTGTATATCTTACAAGCCAACTGCCATCTGTCAGATGGAAGTGATCTGGTGGCTGGGTAGCCACCCAATCACTTTCAAACACACCTGGTAATGGCTGACATCACCCTCCCCCCCCCCCCCCCCCCCAAAAAAAAAAATCCATGGCCCTACGAGCCCACTATCATGCCTGGGACAGTTGTTGTTGGCCGCATGAAATTGTGGATAGTTTCATGAGCACTTAGTGGTGTTGAAACGAGAGGACTATTACACAAGGGAATTGAAGAGACTTTGTGGACATTGTTATTTTATTGTTTTGTATGTGATTGATCATGATATAATAATTTGGTTATTTTATAAAAGCACTACAATATTGTGGTATAAAGGTTTACACCCAAGCACATAACCCACCTTCCCAACAAACACACACAAAATTGATGAGCTGCAATATATTAAACGTTTGCTTTTGGGATTAATATCGCTTTAATGAATACGTACAGTCAAAATGTTGACCACACGTTTACATTTGTTTTTATTTAATTATTTTTTTTGCAGGTAGTAATCAAGACCAAATCAGGAGAGGTTATATATCGTATCTCACCATGGGCAAAATATGTGGTTCAGGAAGAAAGAAAGGTGGTTTATGACTGGGTGCATTGGGAACCTGCAATTCCTTACAAAGTAAGGCTCTTTCTGAGTGTAATATATTATGTTTGCAGGAGAGCCTCGGCTGTTGCATTGGTGATTCTCTGTCTGGGCATTACTAATCTGCAGATATTGCTGGCCTGATGATTTCACTATTTTAACTTTGTAATCCCCTTGATGACCAGGGTTAAAATACCCAGACCCAATTTTGCAACTTTTGTTAGTGAAACCACATATGATTGCAACTACTTTGTGTATCCAGGTGGATCATGCCTAGCTATTTTTCAGGACAAAATTGGGCTTTTGTTTTGGTGGTAAGTGGTAATTGATATCTATATATATCTATATATCCATCCCCACCATCTTTATCTGAGTCATATCTCAATATACCTGCTCTAGAAGGGCTAGGCACAGAGCTGAATGAAGAGGACCTAGAGGAGGTGTTAGAGAAGGCTGCACAAAACAAATCTAATCCCTAGGCTCCTATACAATTGATGTTACGGCTTGAAAGAAATCCAGCCATTTCTTTTTGAGCAAGGCTTGGAGTACAAAATTCACCAGGTCTATTCCAAACCCCTCTTCCTAATGAAGGGGTGCCCTTACTCCTAAGTTAGGGGACATCTTTTTCAGTTTTCCTTTCTCTAGGTCACAGACTTCCGAGACCTTTGATTTTGAAGGGGTACAAAATAGAGTTCTACTCCTTAACCATTTTCTTCTCTCAAAGAAACCAAAGATTCCACAGTCAGAATTGCAAAATGCTGTGAACCATCTCTTGTCCCAGGGAGTGGTTGTTCCAATACCTCTGGGAGACAAATTCATAGGATTCTATTCTAACCTGTTGATTGTACAAAACAAACAATAGGGGTATTCATCTTACCAAGTATCTTTCTGTTTCAAATTTTTATATTGAATCTGCTAATGTCTCTCTGAGAAAGGTGGAATCCCTGGCATCCCTAGATATCCAAGATGCCCATCTGCATATTCCCATTTATCCATTTCATCAGCACTTTCTGTGCTTCACATAAGGAGACAAACACTTTTCAGTTTGTTGCACTGTAGGACTCTCTTTTGCTCCCAGAGTATTCACAAAGGTACTTGCACCCCTTCGAGCCCCTTAAGAATTTAGAGTTTAAGGTCACAGGGTGTCTACAATAGGTAACCTTTGTCTGAAGGACTCCTTGCCCTTCCAGCTTTCTGCAA
This sequence comes from Staurois parvus, assembly GCF_062004578.1. Lineage (NCBI taxonomy): Eukaryota > Metazoa > Chordata > Amphibia > Anura > Ranidae > Staurois > Staurois parvus. The sequence goes on along the minus strand of NW_028318095.1, from coordinate 4,810,724 downwards.
ATGTATATAGGACTTATCAGGTACTTTTTGGTTGGGTAATCAATGCCCAAAAATCTGATCTCCAACCCCCCGTTGCATGGAGTACTTGGGCCTCATCCTAGATGATATACTGGAGAGTGATAAAAATGGCTCTGCACCACAGGATCCCTTTCTTCAGGGACACCCAGTCAGGGTGAAATCAGACAACGCCACAGCTTTGACTGACAACAATGATCAAAGGGTTACCAAGAGTCATGCAGCCTTAAAGCAAGCAAGACAAAACACTGTCCAGGGATTTGTGCTGTCCACAGTCAAGGAGTGTACTATAGGAAGGCGGATTACCTCAGTCGTCACCACCTGAATCAAGGGGAATGGGCCCTCAACTTGACATTTTCTTCAACCATGGACAGGTTAATCACGTCTTCTGGCGTGCGTAAATCTGACCACTGAGTTCAACAAAAAGTTACCTCTGTTTATGGCTAGGACCAAAGATTCTGTAGCACTGGCGTTGGATGCTGTACTCATTCCCTGTAATCAGTAAAGGAGGCGTATTAGGGCTTCCTTGGCAATTCAGAATTAAGCTTCTCTTCAAGTTTTAAGGAAAAAATCATGGCCAAATTTTTATTTTCCCTTTCAATTGTGCTCTGCCTGCACAGCATGAGTTAACTGCTTGTTTTTGTCTAGGAGATTGCAGAGCAGAGATATACTTATCTAATCTGCCAATCCTCTTGAACGCAAGACAGGTCTTGTGAATGGATTGTTCCTTACGTCATCACACCCATACACCGCCTTTAGACATGAGGGCGGCAGGAACAGTCCACCACTGGGGGAGCACAGTTTTCTGGAGGTTCGAAAGGATCGGGTAAGTATAGCTTTTACTTGTGCCCCTTGACAAAACCAGCAGTTAACCCAAGCAGTGCGGGCACAGCCCCACTGCATGGGAAAATAACATTTTTGCCCGGAATCCTTCTTTAAGGCAGCCACCTGGTCTTCTCTTCACACCTTTTCCATTTTACACCAGGTAGATTTTCACACCTCTGCAGATTCCAGTTTTGTATGAAAAACCTTTTAAAGTGTCTTTGTAATGCCATTTTCCCCTGTTCTCTTTAGCATTTTGATGTGTTGGCCTTGTTGCTCTGTTACCCACCCTTCATGTTCAGGGCTTTGAGACATCCCATGTAGTCATGAATTTGAAGTACCCTGTGTCCTTTGATGTGCGATAAAGAAACTAGGATTTTTGGTTTACTTGTAAAGTTCTTTTCTTGGAGTACAATATGAGACGCACGAACCTATCGCTTTTTTGTCTGTTCCTCATTACTTGCTACAAGACTGAGGCTAATGCCGACCATAGACTGTTCGAAAATCGGCCGATTTTTCGGCCGGAAAAAAAAATCGGCCGATTTTCTCACTGTTAGTGGGTTAATTGGTTGGCTGTTTTCGGGTTTTTTTGCACTGAGATTATCGGTCATGTTGGAAAATGTTTGGCTGATTTGGACGATCGGTCGATTTTCCCGGCAATGATGGCCAAATCGGCCTATCGTTTTAACAATAAAAAAATCTGCGCATGAGCTGTGACCTGCAAGGGAAAGAAGTTATGGGGTGAACTTTATGATTTAGTTGGCCAATTTTTTTAATCGTTGGTAGTAACGTCGAACGAACCGATTTTTCGTTTATTGTTCGAAAAATCGGCTGATGTTTGACCCGTCTATGGTCTGCATTAGCTGAGCTGGGAAGGATTATGAATAGGTGGGAATTTCTTGCCTTTTTTTGGCCAGTTTTTATTCACCTGTAGGTGACAGCACAACCCGAGCAGACATCAATACAAGTACCCTGTTTCCTGTAATGTATTCGAAAAAAGGGGTTTTACAGGTAAATCAAAATGAATAAAAGTGCCGGACAAACATGTTGCTCCTGGGTGTTCCTGTCTTTTTTATAGTCTTCAAATGCCATTTGAACTTGTCCCCTTACAATGTACACACCATGTTTGTGATTATATACAGTGCATTCATAAAGTATTCAGGCTCTGTTCACTTTTTTCAGTTTTGTTATGTTGCAGCCTGATACTATAGTTGTTTAAAGTTTTTTTTTTCTCATTAATCCACACTCAGTACCCCATAATAACAAAGTGAAAACAGAATTTTATAAATGTTTGCAAATGTATGAAAAAGGAAAACTGAAATATCACATTGTCACAAGTATTCAGAGCCTTTGCAACAACACCTGAAATTGAGCTCCGCTGCCTCCTATTTGTCTTGATGGTTGCTAGAAATCTTCTACACCTTGGTTGGAGTCCACCTGTGGTAAATTAAATTGATTGGACATGATTTGGAAAGGCACACTCCTCCCTTTAAAAGGCCTCACAGCTAACAATGCATACTGTATGAGGGCAAAAGCCATGAGGTCAAAAGAACTGCCTATAGAGTTCAGAGACAGAATTAATGAAAAATCACAGATCTGGGGAAGGCTACAAAAATGATTCTGCTGCACTGAAGGTTCCCAAGAGCACAGCAGCCTCTATCATTCTCAAATTGAAGAAGTTTGGCCCAACTAAGATTCTTTTAAGAGCTGGTCGCCCGGCGAAACTGAGCAAAGGGGGAGGAGGGCCTTAGTAAGAGAGGTGACCAAAAACCCGATGGTTACTATGAGTGAGCTCCAGAGATCCTGCGTAGAGATGAGACAAAGTTTTAAAAGGACAACCATCACTGCAGCCCTCCACCAATCTGGGCTTTATAGCAGAGTGGCTAGATGGAAGCCTCTCCTCAGTGCAATACACATGAAAGCCCGCTTGGCGTTTGAAAAAAAGTTGAATGGTGCAAAGTACAGAGATATTCTCAATGAAAACCTGTTCCACAGTGCTCAGGACCTCATACTGGGCTGAAGGTTCACCTTCCAACATGATCATCCTAAGCACACAGCCAGGACAACACAGGAGTCGCTTAGGGACCACTCTGTGAATGTCCTACAGTGTCCCAGCCAGAGCCCTGACTTGAACCCTTTTGAACATTTCTGGAGAGACTTAAAAATGGCTGTCCATGGATAGTCCCCATCCTTCCTGACTGAGCTTGAGAGGGTTTGCAAAGAAGAATGGCAGAAAATCCCCCAATCCAAATGTGCGAAGATTGTTTTGTCATACCCAAAAAGACTCAAGGCTGTAATTGCTGTCAAAGATGTTTCAACAAAGTACTGAAAAAAGGGTCTGAATACATAACTACATGTGATATTTCATTTTTTTTCTTTTTAATAAATTCACAAGACCTTTCTAAAATTTTGTTTTCACTCTGTCATTATGGGTACTGAGTGTAGATTTAATGAGATTGAATTTAAACAGCTGTAGTATCAAGCAGCAACATAACAAAACTGAAAAAAAGTGAAAAGGGTCTAAATACTTTATGAATGCACTATAATCACAAACATGGTGTGTACGTTGTAAGGGGACAGGTACATATGGGGGCACCTGATCAGCCAGTCGTCAGGCACTACAATAAAAAGTGAGACAGTTGGAAAAGGGAAGGGAGGGGCAAATGTTTCAAAATGATAGGCACCAAGATTATGTAGAAGTCAAATTATTGATAGCCTGGAATGTATAAGTATCAGCAGCTCTCTTATGTTTGATGTATTGGAAGTTTAATGTTAGATGAGAAGCTTTCACATCTGAATGGATGCAATGATTCTCAATGCAACCATGAACTTGACTGTGTGCCCCTAGAAAAAGTATTTCTATCTACTTGTCACTTGTTTAGAGTGATGTCAGTGGATACCCTAGAGTAAAGGGTACAGTGTGTGTACTTTAACCTGGAAGGTTTGTATCAAAATTAGTTTGTTCGTAAAATATATTTTTATTTTAGCATCAACATGAGCGTCCACGAAGACCAAAAAGTGTACGAATATATGAGTCACATGTTGGAATTGCATCCCCAGAAGGAAAGATTGCTTCCTATAAAAATTTCACCCATAATGTCTTGCCCAAAATAAAGGAACTGGGTAAGTTACATTAATAATTGTCTGGTTCCCTGTAGGTTGTCACATTTTGCTGTAGAATCAGTATGTTTCCCCTCTTCAAACCTAGAACTCACTTTCTATCCTAAAGTTCACCTTTTGTCTTTTTCACCTAGAAAATATTCTAAGCTTTGAAATACTGCCTGTAGGATCATGGGAAATGATGCATTTAGTTCGAGACCTCAGTATTCCTTTAATAGCTAAGAGAGCAAAGTTCTTTTAAAGAATACATTTCTTTTGTCTTTGACTGAAAGTTTAGCTAAGTACATATTGCTATAAACTATTTTTATTAGAAGGCCTTTATAGGGATTATAAGAATAAAATATACAACAAAATTGCAGTACCACTTTTTACATTGAAACAATGCCTTACACATATATAAACATTTCACTCTATAAAAAAATAAAATAAAAAATAAGTTAAACATTTGTACCATTAAAATGTAACAATACAGTTCCATACTGGTATATAATCGTATAGTTGATTTTCTCAATATCTGTTGGTATAAATTGCATACAGACAGTGCTTTTCTTAGTCCCTACTATTTTTATGTGTTTCTCCTATGTGGTGTGCCTGCAACAGACAATTTTCTTTCTTTCTATTATGAGAAGAGATATAAATGCTTCTTTGTTTTATTTTATTTTATCTTTTTAGTTAGTTTTACTTAGAAAGCAGCCACAGCTCGAGAAGAAAAGACTGTCACCTGCTAGCAGTCTGGCTTGTTCACACCATAATGCACATGCGCTGGCATATGTTTTTATATTGTGCCACTCTGCAATGCATTTTAGCTAGGGTTGCGCCAATACCGAAATCAGAGGTGACACTAAGCATTTGCACAAGTAAGAGCACTCGTGCAAATGCTCTCATATCTGAAACCGATGCCTTTTCAGTGTGATTTGAGCCCATACAAAATGAATGGGCTCATATTGCACTGCAAAGAATCACATGTGACTTGAACAGAAATATGGTACGATTCCTTTCTGAATCACATGTGGTTTCCCTGCGACTGCTCAAATCGCACTGGAGATCATATCGCACCCACAGGGAAACTGCATGTGATTCAGACAGGAATTGCACCGCATTCCTGTTCAAATCACATGCGATTCTTTGCAGTGCAGTTTTAGCTCATTCATGTTGTATGGGCTCAAATTGCACTGCAAAGGTATTGGTAATCAGTATTGTTGAGTGTTAAGCACAAGTATCGGTACTCATACTCGCTGATAAAAATATGGTATCGGTGCAACCCTAATTTTAACACTTGTTGAATTGCATTTTTTTAACCTTATTTTGGATTTATATGGTTTTACCATGGGCTGCAATGCACTGCAATACAAGAGCCGCTGGATTACGTTTAGTGGCGGTGACAGGGGGCCCCCCCTCCCATCTTTAACAGGCTCTCTCAGATGATCGGGGAGCCCAGAAAGGATGTGACGGGCTGCATCTGACTCCAGGCACAGAGTGAGAGGAACAAATGTCATTCCTTCCACATTGTCACATTATGAACCCGAAGTGTCAGGGATTTTGTCACTTCCAGTTTTGGGTCTTTATTTACAATCTAGTTTTAGCTTGTGAAACATCAGATTGAACTGATCTGGGTTTCATCCAATGTTTTCAAGGGCAGTGGAGACATCTGGGGTGATAGACCCCAGGGGGTTTATTTACTAAAGCTGGAGAGTCCAAAATCAGACTCCCTTCTGCATAGAAACCAATCAGCTTCTAACCTCAGCTTGTTCAATGAAGCTTTGGCAATGAAACCTGGAAGCTGATTGGTTTCTATGCAGAAGGGAGTCTGATTTTGGACTCTCCAGCTTTAGTAAATAAACCCCCAGATGTCTCAGTAGAGAGGACCTGTCACTGCTTATTGTTATCACAAGGGATGTTTACATTCCTTGTGATAGCAATAAAAGTGATCAAAACAAAAATTAAAAAAAATGTAAGTGATTTCAAAGCAAAAAACATGTTTTGCCTTAATGCATTCTTTGCATTAAGTTAAAAAACATTTTCTATCTTTGAAGCCACCCCTGCCAACCCCCCCCCCCTTTCCCTGTGTAAAGGGGAAAACAGGGGAGTAGAGATCCAGCGCTGTTCATGGCTGCATCTCTTCTTCCCTCTCTTTCTCTTCACACAGTGCTCAAGCAGCCTTCTGTTGTCAATCAAATGCAATGAGGAGGAAGTGGGGGCAGGGCCTAGTCCTGTTTGTGTGTCTATGAAGCACGGCTCCATAGACACACAGCTCAGGAGGAAGCGGACACCTTGTGCCCCCATAGCAAAAAGCTTGCTATGGGCACACACAAAGAAGAGGAGAAGCCAAGATCACTGGCAGAGGGAGACTGAGAAGAGGAGTATCAGGGCCACTCTGTGCAAAACCACTGCACAGAGCAGTTGAGTATAACGTGTTAGTTATTTTGCTAAAAAAAACCTTTTGACTTCCGTAGCACTTTAAGGAGCCAGTGTAAAAATAAAATAAAAAGTTAAATAAATAATACAATTTAGATAAAAATTTAAGGCCCCCTCCGTCCCACTGTGCTCAAACAATGGTGATTGCCCATGTCAGTCCCGCACACATACATAAACGACAATCGCACCACACATGTGAGGTATCACCATGAACGTTGGAGCGAGAGCAATCATTCTAGCAGCTGACATCCTGTGTAACTCTAAAATGGTAATAAAAAGAAAATAAGGATATAATACGCATGCACTGCCACAAATAAATGATAAGCTGCTGCAAACACCTAAATGTGTTCCCACATCAATAAGACTCTCCAATAATAGTGCTGCACTGCCCCCTAGCAACCCAAGAAAATACACTAATAATAAATAAACACTTTCCTGAGCATCAAACCCAATGTGTAATAGAATAAATCTGTGAAACAAAAACAGTAGTAAATACATAAAAAAAAAACTGTCTGACCCACTAAATCCAAATGATATGTGAAACATATATCAAAAATAAACCAAAATCAAGTAGCAATTGACACCTGGCCAGCCTATAATAAACATCCAGCTAAGCTGAAGAATAAAGTGTATCCTCTGCTTCCACAGGTCTCTCCAGGCACTCACAGGAACAATCCTGTACTTCCCCTCTCTGATGGAAAGCTGCTCAAAAGATAAGGAACTCCTCATAGTGTAGTAAGGCTTTATCACCATAAAAAATGGCACTCACATAGATACATGGTTCACAAAACCTATTGCACACAAGTCACATCGATTCTTCAGGAATCCCTGAGGTTTTTTTTTGGGGGGGGGGGGGGGGGGGGGTTTAAATTGTGTTTGAAAAACCTCTGTACAAACACCGTGTGACATAAAAACTAGCAAAACACACCATTTTATTGTCTAGGGCCTCTGCTTAAAAAACAAAACAAAACACATACATATATATATATATATATATATATATATATATATATATATATATAAAACGTGTGGGGTTTCTGATTAGTTTTTTAGCAAAAATGTATGGTTTTTACATGTAAGAGAGGAGAGTCAGAATTGGTACAGACTGGAAGTGGTTAAGCAAAATAAGGTGGTAAACATAAATGTGTATGGAGTGGGCCTGCACAGTTATTATAAATTAGGATGCACTAATTAGGTTCTCGCATAGGCCCAGTCCTGTAATCTATAGAAGAGCTTTGTTGTTGAAACACCATTTTCACTGTCAAATTATTTTTCACTGTGAACAATGTTGAATCATTAAAACAAGCTTTTCATAAACACTGTAAAGATAGCTGCAGTATGTTCACGCTTCTCCATGATCAATAAGACAGGATGTTCAGAATTTCAGAGGAGGGGAAAAAAACAGAATTTATTACTGTGCTCTTAATAACCTGAAGGTTATCCTTTAGTGATATTAATCATTTGCTGTCTGTTTGAAGGGGGATCTCTTTTTCTGACATTAAAGTTTGACTTGAGAAGGATTTGTTCTAACTTCTGTGGATTTATCACTTAACTATTTTCCCTTCAGGTTTCCTTCATTTTGTATCAAAGAATGGCAGTTTAACTAAGTGACAAAAAGTGGGTAGGGAGGTTTTTTTTACAAACTATTTTCTTTTTGTATTGAATTAGGTGGGTTTTTTTTGTTTCTTTTTTACTCAAAGAGATCTACACTGACTTTTATGTCTGTTCATTTTAAGAGCTTCCTTGAGGGACTAGAATGTGATAAGGAATATGTAAATGATTAAAGATATAAGTTGGAAACGTATTTACGAAAAAAAAAAAGCCCTGGTTAAGCATAAGGCACAGTACAAAACAATCAATTACTTCCGCCTGCTTTCATGATCTACCTTGCAAATATCAAAAGTGCAAGTGAAGTTCAGGACATGCAGATGGGCATAGTTAGTATTCAGAAGTCAAACTGCTTTTTGTATTTGCATTTTGCTCATTTTTCCTTCTTATTAAAATAGAAAAATGCTACATTTGTTGGTCTTTTGGACATGTCAAAGTGACCTTTTCCCATCATTTACATGAAGGTCATTAGCATTAAAATATTAAGCTGGCTTTAATGTTAGTTTGCTGCTTGGATTTCTATTTACATTCTAATGAAAAATATCGATTTGAGGCTGGTGTACTTTTTGGGGTGGAATTTTTTGACCTGCTTATACCATAGAAACCTGAATATATGTTGAGGAATCGCCTAGAGAAAATGGAATTCCTTATGTCAAATATTTATTTTTGTTTTAGTTTTTTACATTAAAGCGGAACCACACTGCATTTGAGAACCACAAACCAAAAGTGCTATTCAATTCATTTTTTTAGTCAAAGCAAACTTCCCCATCCATCCATGTCTTTGCTTTATTTGGTAAGAAATCACTTTGAAAAACAACCCCCTAGCATTACTGGTCGTGTCCATCTTGAGTAAGGGCAGATAACTCATGTAGCATTTACTTTCTGGAATTCATCAGCCCTTACCTCAGCCATGCAGACAGGAGGGTGTACTTAGCTGAGAAAACCCCTCCTCCCCTCCTGAAGACTCCTGAGATGTATGACATCATTTGCCTAGGCATGGAAACCCGGAAGTAACAAGAAATGTAAAAAAAAAAGCTTAAAACAAGTTAATATGACATAATTTCCTATGTATTTACTAATGCTGTCAACGTAAGGATTACATATAGTCCATGTTGATTGAGAGTGTAAAGTTCCACTTTAAAGTAAAACTGGCCTCAAATTGAAATAGGTGCTACAGCACTTAATTGTAAGAGCCAATCAAAACGCAGTGTGCTGCAACAAATGCATTGTGACCCATCATAATAAAGTAAATGGATGTAAACACACCTCAGTGCACGTTAAAACGTTTGTAAAGGTTTTTTAATTAAAGTAACAATCATGTTATATTTGCTCTGTGCAATAGTTTCGTACAGAGTGGTTCCAAACCTCCTCTTCTGGGGTCTTCAGCAGGCGGCTCCTCTTCTCAGTGTGCCACAATAGGAAGCTGCTTCCTTTGATGGCACATGTGCAGGCTTGATCCCAAGTCGGGCGGTGTGCGTCTATTGACACACACAGCGTGGCTTAGCCCCACCCCCTGCTATCTGTTCATAGGATTTGATTGACAGCAGCAGAAGCTAATGGCTCCTACTGCTGCCTTTGTGAGCAGAGATCCGCTTCAGATGAGCATATTGCTGGATCGAGATAGGACTCGGGTAAGTATAAAGGAAGGGGGGGGGATGCGATAGGAACACTGGTACATATTTTACCTTAATACAGGGAATGCATTAAGGTAAAAAATGTCCAGGCTTTAGAACCACTTTATTTTGGCAACCGCTTCATTTTTTACAGTGCAACGCCCAGGACACACAAGACACAAAACGTGCAAGTGATGTGACTGAACCCTAAGTGAATCTTAATTTACAGTTTTTCCTTAGATCCCTTCAAAGCATAAATACCTGTTAATCCCTCCATTACAATCTGTCTCATGCAACTTCCTGTTATGGGGTGATATTACTACTGAATACAGAGCAAGGTTGTTACCTTCATGCATGCTGGGCCTGCTTGCACTACAAGGGGGTTGAGGTGCATGGTGTTGCAGGGTGTATATCTATCATTATTGTTACTGCTTATTGACAGGCCTGTAACTTGTCAATCAGCAGCTGCCACACCTAGTCCTCTTCACTGCTTTTCAATTGGCAGTGTTGCCTTTGCTGCTGAAACTCTCCAACTGTTAGTGGCAAATTTGGCTGATTTAGATAAGGTAAAGGATGATTTTCACTTTATAAAGTTTTTGCATCACATAGTAACTGGATTTGGGCCTTTAGCACCCGGTTGAGCCAGAGAAAGCATGGATTATTACAGATGTCTATCTATATGTTCCATTGGAGTATGCATGCCCGCTGACTACTGAGGAGCAGGGTCACATCTGGAAGTGATGCTTCTAGTCCTCACTAGACATACGCACCAGCTGCCCTTAGACTTGGAAAGGAGGGTGATTGCAGTTGCATGAAAAACAGTGAATCCTGCAAAATAAAGGTGTAAACACTGTGATTTTTGCATTTTGGGACATAATGCTCTGCTTAGCTTACAACAATGATTCCCAGGGAGTGTTTATGTATACATTTTTTTTCCTTTTTAAGTACATATAGGTCTCTAAGCTTAATACATTTATCAACGTTTATTTCATACAGGCTATAACTGCATACAAATGATGGCTATCATGGAACATGCATACTATGCAAGTTTTGGTTACCAAATCACCAGTTTCTTTGCTGCATCAAGGTAAAAATAAAAACTTGTACTTTAAAAATATTATCTGTAAAAAAAAAAGTTGCTTTTACCTTCATTAAAAGCATGATAATTTTTTTGGCCTGCCAATTGCTGTAGTGATTTTGAACACAAACATACATAATTTCAAAACGTAAACTGAGGGTGAATACACTATATATCACAGTAAATCACAATAAATCACACAGTATATATCCTTTTATTGAGGGTGAATACACAGCCATGTTCTTTAACGTTTTCTATATGCTTACTTTTACAGTCGTTATGGGACACCAGATGATTTGAAAGAACTAATAGATGTAGCTCATTCTATGGGAATTGTAGTTCTGCTGGATGTAGTTCATAGCCATGCATCAAAAAACAGTGAAGATGGACTCAACCAGTTTGATGGTACAGATTCCTGCTTCTTTCACGATGGACCAAGAGGCAACCATGATCTCTGGGACAGCAGGCTGTTTGACTACGCCAAGTGAGTATAGGTTTTATTTGTAATGTGCTTTTTTGACACTTTTATTTTTTTTTTTATTCTTTTGTTCTTTATATCATGTGAGTCAGGGGTAGGCAGCATTTGAGAAGTGGAAGTCTGCCTGAACAACATGGAAGAGATCACAAATCACCAAGATGCAGTGTCCTTTTTCTTTTTTAAACAAGTTAGCAAGGTTCCAATAACAAGTAAAAGGATGGCATGAAGAAAAATATAATAAGAGAAATGTCACTGTGAAAAACATAAAACTTAGGCAAGCTTAAAAGTTATTTTCAGTGAAAAACTTGGCTTCCATTCACAATTTTTGGAGAGTAATTGGCAGACAAATCTGATGCAGGAGTCCATCCTTGCTAGACTATTTTCAGGCCTAGCTGGCCTCAATTATAGCCTGGCTATCTGCTCTGAGTTCTGTCCCAACTGGCTGGGTTGAGTTCTAGTCAGTTTAAATAGTGTAAGAGCAGTGTCTAAGGGTCATTAGTATGTAGGGCAATTTGCAGGGATCATTGTAGGGCAGTGTACTGGGGTCATTAGTATGTAGTGCAGTGCGCAGGGCTTTGCAGTAAGTATGGCAGTGCACAAGGGTCATTATTATGTAGGGTAAAGTACAGGTGTCCTAGTTTGTAGGGCAAAGTACACGTGTCTGAAGTAGTAAAAGAAGTAGTAGAAGAAGTAGGGCAGATTATAGGGGGCAATAGGGCAGTATACAGTGGTGGGTCAACAGGGCAGTACACAGGGACTCTGTAGGTCAAAGGATAGAGGTCAGCAGGGCAGTGTACAGGGGTGAGAGTAGAACAGTGGATAGGGTCAGTAAAGCAAAGGGGTCAGTAGGGGGGAGGGCGGGATGTTAGCAGGATGGAACACAAGGGTCAGCAGAGCAGAGGACAGGAATCAGCAAGGCAGTGCACAAGAGAGACAACAGGTCAGAGGACTGTCCTACTGACCCCTGTCCTCTGCCCTGTTGACTTGCAGTGCATGGCAGAGATATAGCATAAAGTTACATTGATAGGACCAAAAACATACTTCAAAGGAAGCATTTTGTCTGTAGACCATGAACATGGTCTGTGTGTATGTATCTGTACAGTCTTAAATGACTCTACATGATTCTATGGGCCAGCTATCTGGGTACCAAGTCTAATATATGAAAGCTTTTTCAAATTTTCTTTGCAAATTATGAGGTAGGTCGCCAGGTGTTTCTCCAAAACTCGGCTTGGGACTGGCGTGCATAATGTGATAAAACATTTCCGTAGCCAGTTTGTACATAAATACTAGGGCTAATTTAGACAGGAGCCATTAACCTACAAGCATGTCTTTGGAGTGTGGGAAGAAACTGAAGTATCTGGAGGAAACCCACAGGAAAACATACAAATTTCATGCAGATAATGTCCTGGCCCAGACTTGAACCAAGGACTCCAGTGCTGCAAGGCATAAGTACTAGCCACTATGCTGACCAATTAATATTAAAGTAGATTTAAAATAAATCACTAAAATCTCATAAGCTTTACAATGCTAATATACACTCACCAGCCACTTTAATAGGTACACCTGTTCAATTGCTTGGTAACAAAAATTGCTAATCAGCCAATCATGTGGCAGCAACTCAGTGCATTTAGATGTGGTGAAGATGACTTGCTGAAGTTCCAATCGAGCATCAGAATGGGGAAGGTAAGGGGATTTAAGTGACTTTGAACATGGCATTGTTGGTGCCAGACGTGCTGGTCTGAGTATTTAAAAAAACTGCTGATCTGCTGGGATTTTCACTCACAACCATCTCTAGGGTTTACAGAGAATGGTCCGAAAAAAAGAAAATATCCAGTGAGCGGCAGTTGTGGGGATGAAAATGTCTTGTTGATGTCAGAGGTCAGAGAAGAATGGGCAGACTGATTGCTGCGACATTCAGATGGTAGGGTCAGAATTTGGTGTAAACAACTTGAAAGCATGGATCTATCCTGCCTTGCATCAAAGGTTCAGGCTGTGGTGGTGGTGTAATGGTGTGGGGGATGTTTTCTTGGCAGTAGCAAGGTGTACCTAATAAAGTGGCCAGTGAGTGTAATTTAAATAACAGTCCAATGTGGTCCACTACTCCCTGTCATGAACCCATTCCAGAGAAATGACACACAGTCGTGTAGATCAAGGCTTGAAATTTCCACTCGCCTGCTCGTCAATGGTGACTGGAAATTATGGTGGGGGCGAGTGTGTCCCCCAGGGCCGTCTTGCTGAGCAGGCTCGGATCTCAGGCCTGATCTGTCATTGGCACTGGGAGCCGTCAGACTGCTCAATAGCTGAGCGCAGTGAAAGCAAAGGAAGGAGTGTGTGCTGTGCTCTCTGCCTCCCCCTAGAGTGCAGTACCCGGCTCTGTGAGTGAACAATGAAGTTCTGCAACTTTTATAGGGGTGTGTGTGTTTGTGTGTGTCTGTGTATGCATGTACATGTGTCTGCGTGTATGTACATGTATGTGTGTGTGTACATGTGTCTGTGTGTGTGTGTGTACATGTGTCTGTGTATGTATGTACATGTGTCTGGGCCTGTGCATTTCTGTGTATGTACATCTATCTGTGTGAATGCGTGTCTGTACATGTCTGTGTGTGTGTATACATGTGTCTGTATGGGTGTGTGTGTACATGTGTCTCTGTGCGTGTGTGTACATGTTTCTGTGTGTGTATGTATGTACATGTCTGTGTGTGTGTACAGGTGTCTCTGTTTGTGTGTGTTTGTTGGTGGCAAGTAACTCTTAAGGCCTGGCTAGTAGCTCAGGACTGGAAATTTTAAGCCCTGGTGTAGATAAAAGCAAGTGTATGTAGACAGGGAGTGACTAAAAGAGGTTGGAGAGGATCAGTGACACAGATGTAGAAAAGGATCAATAAAAAGTTAAAGCAGTGTTTAAAATATTGTCATATACACACACAGTATATGACAATTTGATACACAGCATTTCAGCAAGCTAGATGTATCAAAGTTAGGGATTAGATCTGCTTTAAAACTGCTTGATAAACCTTTTATTCTGCCAAACTTTAAATAACACCTCTTTTAAGTGTGGCTAGCCCAATTTGCTTGTATTTCTGTTATTCCGTATTTGTCAGAAGCAATCTGTTCATTGTGCACGAGCTGTCAATGTTTGTTTTGTTCAGCTAAACACTATGTTATTTTTTTTTCCTTACCACTTAGTATCTGCATGTTAGTCAAGCAGAGCACACATAATGAGATTACTTCCTAAGTACATTATGAGGAAGAAGCTCATCTTGTATGGTGCTTAGATTCTGTCTGGAAATATTTAAGACATCTAAATCTTTTAAGGTGTTCCTTGTTAAATGACTGTGAGATGACAAATAGCCTCTGTGTATATGATGCAGCTGTCTTTTAGCAATAAGTGAACAGTCTGCAGTTTACTTTTGACAATAATGGCCCTGTATTGTAGTGTATTTGTGTGTGGTACAGCTAAAGAAGTGTATTAGTATGGGATTCTGGAGAACAAAAAAAGTAATTTTGGAAATGAGCTCAGGTCTGAGTTATAATTCACTGAGTGTTAAAATTTACAGTTCAGACAGAGTTCTATTTTAACTGCAGTTAAGGTAAACTTTGATAGAGAAATATACAACAGTCATTACAGAAAACCTTCTGAAAATGCTAATTACCTGGTTGTCATTCAGATTCTTTGGCTTCAGCGCTGAATCTAAATACCAGGTAATTAATTCTGATCTGTTACATACTTGTTTCTGGTTACTACTTAATAAAGTGTTCTAGTAAGGGAGTCAGCAATGGTAATAGTTTTATCTTAATCGTTTAGTATAGGACAAAGGGCTGGTATTTATAGACCAGGGGTTATTTGCTTTTAGCCTTCAGGTGATTGGGCAGTGGGAAAAAAAACTTTTGCTAGGGCCACACCTTGATTGTACCCATATAAGTCTGCCCACTCCTTGATGCTCCACTTTTTGCTAGTGTGTTTAGGTGATGGACCTGTTCTCCTCTGGAGAAGTATTTTTTTCTTTTTAAACCAGTGATCTTACATTTTTTTTTCATCTGACTTCTCCATCAACATCTGACTGCTTATTGCCTTGTGCTGCCTGGCGGTTTCTGGATCGTTTACCCTCAGTGTGTAATTTGGGAACTGTACTCATATATGTGGTTTGGCCACTAGGTCTAGGGCCGTGGTCTATTTTTGTGGTTTCCAGACCCTGAAGACCCCTTTGAGGTATATGCCCACTGTGACCTTAATATGGCCCAGCATTGTGGATAAGGAAAGACAGGGTTTCCCTGTACATGGACTTCATTTACCAGCTTTACCAACATTGTCTGCAGGTCATAACACATTATGCAGTTTAGTCAGCAGAGGTTTGGGTATTATTCACTTTTTTTTGTGGCACCCTCTGGCTTTTGACTCTAATTTCTTAGCGAACAATTTTAAATTTGGCATTTTACCCTTCCTATCTGGACCTAGGATGAGTGTAGCCACATTGCGCGGCCCAGATGATTGTTTCCAGCCACCTCTTCTGCCAAAAATGCAAACAGTACAATGCTGCATTGCCGTGGCCATCTTATACAGAGACACAACCATAGGAACTCAATTAGTGCATGGGTTTTAGCCACTCTTTCTCTGGACATACACACTTCATCCATTCCACAGTCTTTGAGTACCACACTGGATATCCACTCACCTTGACAAAAAGACATAATTGCATGCTTTCCGCAGACAGACTACAGAACACTCCTCAGTGTGATAGCTGTTCCCTTGACCCAGAGCAATGTTCTATTCTGACACTGCTCCCCTCATTTGTCTCTGGATCCCTCTCGGGCATACGCCACTGTCTGACAAAAACATATTTCTCTTCCCCTTTGTCTGATAATAAATTATTATGCAACATTGTGTGAAAATCCACCACAAAGTGCTGATTAACCGTTGTGCAAAATGCTGTCTTCTCAGTGTATCCTGCATACTGCGTGAACTTCACCTCCATATGCTGAGTACTCGCCAAGTTTCTTTCAAACTCAATTCATGAAAGCAACCAACAGTGTCCATTTCAAGTAACTACCCAATCTTCTGACTATCACATCACATAAGCTTATAATAATCAGTATGTCTCTGCAGCCTCCAAATCCCATCCAGAATAAAATGGCACATTCATCTTTCTCATCCTAGATCATAGGCAATAAAAAAAGAATATAGCATAAAATCCTCTTTATTCACAATATTCACAATATTTCTTCCCTAATGTTTAACTCAAAGACTCTCAGGTCACAAAGGCTCCCCTCAATATGTTTCTGCATGATGGTTCTGGGTCTCATTGTAGCCACCTTCAAGGCAGCCTCCTTTGCCTAATTTCACTCCAGACCCCTTCAATCCAAAATTCTCAAGATGTACAGCAAGCAAATCCAATCCTTGAATTGTCCAGTGCTTCAGGCGAAGATCTCCATGACACAGTAAATCTCCAGTCCTGCCCTGGAATTAGGGAAGTCATTCCCTCTCAGGACGTGGAGACTACAGTGTGAGCCTTACAGGCTGGGGTAGGCTTTTCAACTCGCTGACTCTTTTGGGTACATAATCCTCACAGGCGCCAACAACTTTGGATCTTTCTTCTACAAGGTCACCCAATTAGAGTATAATCAGACAATGCCACATCAGTGGATTACATAATCCATCAAGGGCACCATAAACCTTACAACCGTGACAGAAATTATTCTTATGAGCAGAATCTTACATTCCAATTCTCTCAGTAGTTCACTTTTCAGGAGATAACAATTGGCAGGTAGGTTTTTCCAAGCTGCCAATGTCTAGATCCAAGAGAATGGTTTCTGCCCACAAAGATTTTTCAAAATGCCTGTCAAAGGTGGGGAAAACCAGATGTAGACATCCGAGAGGTTCAGCAACAAGCTGAACAAATTTGTAGCCAAGACCAGAGATTCTCTAGACTTCACAGTAGATGTTCTGATAATTCTTTAGACTTGATTCCTACCTGTTAATGTCTTTCCTCTAATGAAGATTGTCCCTTGATTGCTGTGCAAGATAGAGGAGGAAAGGGTGCTGGTGATTCTCATTGCACCAAATTGACCCAGAAGAATGTGGTACACAGACATCTGGTGGACAAACCATTGCCCTCTTCCAAACATTCCAGACTTTCTGACCCCAGACCTCCTGTTTCATCCTATTTCTCAATCACAAGCTTCACTGGTCATGGAAGCTCATGTCCTGAATCACAGGAGTATCTTTGAGCAAGGAAATCCAACCCCAAGAAGATTTTCTATCACGCATGGAAGTCCTTCTTTGCATGGCATGAGGACAGAAGCCTTAACCCTGAGTAATACTCTGTTTGTTTTTTGACATTTCTTCTGGTCTTGACCAGCTTTTGGCCCTGAATACCCTCAAGAGACCAGTTCTTGCCTTATCTTCCTTTTCCAGAAACTCTTCACCTCCCAATCCTTTTCTTTAGGCAGTTGCTCATGTCATTCTCCCAATTAAACTTCCTGTGTAACTTTGGGATCTTAACCTAGTGTTCTTTGCTCTTAAAGTAGTAGTAAACTGGAAAAAAAAAAAACCTTTTTCCCCTACAAAGCAAAGTTATAATGTGCTAGTATGCATCGCATGCTAGCACATTATGTTAACCTTACTTAAATTAAGCCGTCCAGCAGTGCGCTGTCACCTCTGACAGGGTTTCCATCTTCACATAGTTACATAGTCTGGCTGAAAAAAGATAAAAGTCCATCCAGTTCAACCATTACAAAAAAAAAGTTATAATCCTACACCCACAGTTGATCCAGAGGAAAGCAAAAAAAACACAGCAAAGCATGATCCCTTTTGCTCCTGCAGGGAAAAAAATTACTTTCTGATCCCCAGTAAAAATAGACTTTACTGCCACTTTAACACACTCTAGGGGCGACCCTATCAAACATTTTTGCCAGTGAGCAGTCACCTAAAGGTTGCAACATATAACCTATAATCTTTGAATACCAGTCTTGTGTACTGTTCTCCAGGATGAGGAATTAACGGGTAGGTCAAAATTCCTTTTTTTCCATTTAGAAGAAACTCTAGTCAAGTCTGACACATCAGTAAACTTTTTTATCTGGGTATGTGTTCTTGCTTTGTCCATTTGTGTCTGTTAGCTGAACCTGAAAACAAAACAAAAGGTTGCAATTTACAATTCACCATCCCCTGCTGAGGGTAAGTCTAT
This sequence comes from Staurois parvus, assembly GCF_062004578.1. Classification (NCBI taxonomy): domain Eukaryota; kingdom Metazoa; phylum Chordata; class Amphibia; order Anura; family Ranidae; genus Staurois; species Staurois parvus. The sequence goes on along the minus strand of NW_028318095.1, from coordinate 4,792,397 downwards.
CATTGCTGATAAGGGGCATAGATGTTGTGCATGAAACGACATTTTTTTTTTAAGTGCAACTAAAGGCATACTGTTTTATTTTGGGTTTTGGATAGAGTGGAGAGGGATTAGGACTCCAGTCAGTTTTTATTGCTGCCTGTGCCCCCATTAGGGGGATTCACCCTCTCCATTTGTCCTGTTTACCTTTTATCAACGAAAGTATAAGTAAAACAAAATCCCAAATTTTGGGATGACATCTGAACACTAAGAGTGGGGAAATCTTCCAAAGGGAACACTAGTTCTGGTGAAACATCGGGATTACCTCACTTTGGAGATATTTCCTCTCACTTCCTATTTTGGCTGTGGAACAGGAAATGAAGGGAAATCTCCCCATTGGGACACAGATGGCAAAAAAACTGATAAGGGGTTTTAACTCTCCATTTACTCTATCCCAAATAAAAAAAAAATACCATCAGCTACACGTTAGGGTTTTGTATGCTGTCAGCAATCCAAAGTCAGCAAAGAGTTTTGCCAGACAAAGCCTTAATTTCCTCTTACAGGAATAGAAAACATTTTTTCTTGGAACTTATTTTTTGCTCTAAATGTTTCCATCAAAAACAGACCCATTTAATTTTTCTTATGCATGACAGAATTTCACATGTGCTGCAGACTTCTCCTTTAGGTTGGCTATGTTTGGTATATGAATGATTTGATATGCTAATGATATTCAGGCACAGTATGTTCGAGTAGAACTCAAGTTAAAACATTCATTCATCTGCTTTGAATGGAATAGTCTGGAAGGCTTATAATGTATTTTTTGTCCTCCTTTCAGAAGGTAATGACACAATAAATTCAGTTGTACAGTATGGAAGGTTTAGAATTATGGGCTGTTTTTGCCTGTTTCCCATACTTCCTGTTCTGAAGCTTACAGTTTCTGGGACAAAAACTAAGGACAACCTATCAAAAAGATACAGACAAACCTTAACGGAAATTCCTGCTAAAAAAAATGTAATGGTCTAGGGTCAGTTAATATACAAAAATAGCTTTGGTTGCAAAACACACTTTTAATCCCACCACCACCAATAAAATTCCTTTCTATCACTAGAAGTCCTCAGTTTGAATGACAGGCAGGTCTGTTGAACTCACTTCCTGTAAAGCCATCCTCTGGACCAACCCTGGGAATAAATTCCAGCTTTATGGTGAGTGCCATTTAGTGCAGCAATAAGGATCACTCTGGGCCACCACTGGAGGTGTCAAAGGATTCTTGATGTCACTGCACTGGCCAGAAGATTCATGGTGTTTGTTTATTTTATTTCAAACCTTAAGTTTCACTGTACCAATTTGAAATAAAACTAAAAGCTGCTTTTGATCTCTTACTTAAAAATACCAGTTAGCTGGTTGTACTGCTGATGTGCCGCATAATGTTTCAGAATGTGCAGGTATCTGACTCTTAATGAATATGCATTTTGGGAATATTGAAGTGGCTTGCTGTGTACTGATTCAGGGTCAGTGACCTAAAAGCATTTGAAATTAGGGGATCAACACGTCAGCCAAACAGCTAGCATTACCATAATAAGCAATAACAATGTTGTATTTGACTCATATCAGAGTTCTTGATAAGTGCGGAAAAGTGCAGTACAACCAGTGGATGAGCAGATTTGATCGCAGTTTCAGTAAAAGCTTTACTCACTCTCCTCGAGATTGATGGTCGGGTCAGACTAAGTGGATTTTCAAAAGGTCAGTCCACCTAAAATGGACCATTAACTGATATTTCAGTTTTTTGGTCTGCGCACATTACAGCAGTTATGAACACATCTTGCTATCACTTTGAGGACTCATCCTTTAATGTAGTAAATGCATATTATCTCAAAAAGCTTAAAATGCAACCCCAGCGATGCAAACCTGTACCCAAATTAATTGTATGTTTTAGATAGCGCTTTCTTTTTGTGGTATTTAATAACCAATAACCACTGTTTTTTATTTATTTTTTTACTTTATAAAGGAAAATTACAAATAAAAAAAAAACAATTTAAAGAAGAGAATATTTTAAAGAAATATTCTCTAGGAAAGACCCCAGAGAATATAGCAGTTATTCCCTCCCCGTGTGGCTTGAACCAGCAAAAGTGAATTAAAAAAAGAACACTCTAGGGGGTAAATTGCAATATAAATCTCTTTATTACAAAATCCGATAAGTAACAGTATACAAAAAGCACTAAAATCAAGGATACTCACCTATTCTCCAACAATCCAATGTCCAAGAGGTCCCTTGCTGGCATGTTCTCCTTGTATTCTTCTGGGAGCCAGTTTTTCGGTGATCTTGACATGAATGGGAGTGCAGTCATCTCAGCACAGTGGCCGTTTTAAGTATAAAGCTGGTCATACACTAGTAGAATTGCATTTGAAAATTTTCCTTTTAATTACATTCATTTGATTTTCTGATGATTTGTGGGGTCAAATCGACTATAGTGATGGGAAAATTCAGAGGAGCAGGATAGAATTTCTTTTTTTGCAAATTAATGAAATTCTAACTGTGAATGTGGTTTTCTTTTGGCAACAATTGTACATATTGTAACATATATGTTCTAGGATGAAATGAAAAGGGCTTTTGAGCAAAATTAGTTAAAATGGAATGATAGTCAGAAAATAAGTCCTGCTAGGTCACTTAATGCTGGCCCCTTTTCAAGTATAGCTATATAAAACATTAAAAATAAGTACTGTTTAAAATCCAGTAATACACTGTCTCACCCTGCTCTGCATATGCTCCGTTGCTCTCTATTTTTTGGCACTGTGCTGAAAATGTAGAGGCTGATCTGCTGACAGCCTAAGTATTTACTGCTGCTCAGGGGCTAATGGCTTCAGCAAAATGACAGCCTCCAGCAAGAAGAAACAGAAACAATGCTGGAGGCAGTTTACAGAAAACACTACATTTGGTAGCATAATTATTAATGTGGAATGTATGTTCCTTTCTAAAGAACATTATATTTTATCAAGTTGTTTTGGGTTAAGTTCTGCTTTAGCTTGGTTTTACCAATGAATACTCTGGTGAATGATTTCTTAAACTTTCCATACGAATACTCACAAATTCTACTGTTATGTGGCCATTTTAATTCTAGGTTTGTTTAGAAATTACACTTTCCTTTAAGTCAACTATAGACATTGCAAAGATTTTGGTAAACTTTGTTGCAGATTCTTACTTTTACTGTTCTGAAGAAATTGCTGCTTGTTTCACTATATCCCTTATTTATTCCTAAATGGAAAAGTCTGCCTTCACTTTAAGCACCTGAAAAAGATCTCTGCATTCAGAGGAGGAAAGATGCCTTAGATGTCTTAGGGAATATCTCACCAAATGAAACTCTAGTCAAAAGGGACACCTAAAGTGCAGACTTAGTGAGAACCAGTGAGACCGTCGCACAGGCAGGAAATTTAATTTTTAGGACCATTCTGCAGAATAACAATGTACAGAATATACTGTAGGTTACCATACTGAAATGTAATTTTTATTCACATTTATTTCAAAATGGCTTGTATAGCAATTATATACGTTATATTTTGGTGAGTGAATTTAAGCGAGTTTGTCTTTAACTGCTTTGGCACAAAGGACTGCGCACAAATAACATAGCTTGAATGTTTAACTCCTATTCTTATTTTATTGTGGTTGGTCAAGGGCAATTTTTCCATTTCGCAGGCATAGAGTGAATCAGAATTCACCCATGTAGCTTATCCCTAAATCAGAACAGCTATTTAAATTGTACAGCAAAGGTACAGATTTTTTTTTTTATCTATAAAAAATTATCATCTATACATTTTATTGTAATATTCTACTTACCTACCTCTCTCTCCTTAAAATTCTAGGTGCTCTTTTGTATATGGCAGTGCATATTGAGTCCCCTGTGCCATTCACCTTCTTATCTCTTTCATCTAATTCCATATTGGCAAGTCAGATACAACACAGAAATTGCTTATAGATTTTTAGCATAGCCGCATAATGTCTTCAGTGATTGTTAATACGTTTCAGAAAAACCTAGTTGTGTTTTCTTATTAGTCCTCTGATTTACAACATATTAATATGTGATGGCTTTATAGTGGATAGCCTACTGATCTATCATCTAAATTCTATGGCACTGAGATAATTTATAATGTGCTAAAATATTGATTGGGTCTTTCCCTTCCCTCCCCTTCATTCTGTTTCTGCTCATTGTAATTCCACAAGGCAGAAGATTTTTGCTACAGCAGATAGTTGATTTCCAACAGGCTTTATTGTAATTCAGAGAAGTGTTATACGTATAGAAATACCTCAGACAAAATGTGTACACTGCTTTATTAACCTTTTAGAATCCTAGAGCTTAGATTTTACATATGAGATAGTATGAGGGATGATAAGCAGTATGTTTGATTTATTTTAATTTTTCTTTGCATATTTTTCAAGGAAATATACTTTTCATTGTGTTTTGAAGACACAGTTCTGATTTTATATGGATGTAGCGGATGCATCTCTAATATTCTAGGGGAAATAAAAAAGAAATTCTCTATGTAGTAACATGGAGGGTCTGCACCCCATGCAGGCAGCTGACATGCAGCATGACCCTTACTCTGCTGTTGCTTGGCAGACTATTACTGTTAATGGTTTGTATAGATGTAACGTCTGCTTTGGTTCTCTACCAAATAATACAAGCAATAGTGAGCAATATAGATAACAGAAACATTTTGGTGCCAAATACCTACCATTGTTTAACATAAACAAATGCAGCAAAAAAAAGAAAAAAAAAAGAAGAGGGACTGTGTCCTTTCAGTTTATAGTCTAGAACAGGGGTGTCAAACTCATTTTCATTGCAGGCATTATAGTTGGCCTCAAAGGGCCAGTTGTATCTGTGAGACTATATAAATGTATCTACTCTTTATCATATTAAATAATTGCCTCTGCATTTGATTATTACTGGTTTTAGCTCTAACTTTAAAGTGTTGCTAAAGTCTGAAATATTTTTTCAATCAAACTAACAAACATGTTATACTTGCCTGCTCTGTGCAGTGGTATTGCACAAACTGGCCCTGATCCTCCTCTTCTCGGATCCCCTGCCAGCGATCTCGGCTCCTCCTCTTCTTTGTGTGTCCCCCAAAGCAAGCTGTTTACTATGGGGACACACACACTATGCGTGCACGTTCACAACCTGTATGTCTATGGAGCCGTGCTTCATAGACATACAAAGTGGGACTTAGCCCACCCACTTCCTCTTCACTACTATTGACTATTGGCTCCTGCTGCTGTTTGAGTCCTTGTGTGAAGAGGAAGAGAGGGGAGATGAGATACAGCCATGTGCATTGCTGATCTCTTCTCCCCTCTCTTCCCATTCACAGAGGGAAGGGGGAGCACAGGAAAAAGAAAACTTTTTTTTACCTTAATACTAGCAATGCATTAAGGTAAAAAAACGTTTTTAGGTTTAGTATCACTTTAAGACTTAGGCTGTGAAAGGCAGGTGCAGATCATCTCAGAGTCCCCTCACATTCCTATAGCAGATGATGCAAGTCTGAAAAAGGAGGGTCACACACTGTTGGTATCATCCACAACAAACTTTATTGTAGACTGCTCACACAAATGGTTCTACCATGGTGTTCTGTCTGAGCAGTCTCCAATCAGGTTTCTTACATGATACCAGCGGTGTCATCTCCTTTTCAACTTGCATAGAATTGTATTATTCTCATAATAATTATAAGCAGATGTCCAGAACAAGAAAAAGAGAGGAAGGCGCCTCTAAGTGCAGTATTGACAATTTATTCAGCAAACAATGGAAAATTTTCACATACAAGATAAACGGTTAAAAAGACTCATCGTGTGGTAAGTGGATCCAGGTGGGACATCCAGCCGTCCAGCAGCAGACTATGCTTATAGGATCAGGCAGTAGACACCAGGATGTGCCTGTGCATCAAAAATGAAGCTTGGAGAGCAGAGTCAGATGTAGCAGGTGAAGGGGGCGGTAATGCATTTCGGAGCATGCTCAATAGACTCCTTCTTCAGACCTTAGGAGTAGCAGCTTTTATTTTTTTGTTTTGTTTTGTTTTTTGAACGTTGACTTTGGACGCTTGGCTTTGTTTTTGCCTTATTTCTTTACCATTAAAGTGGACTTTATTTACCTCATTTATGACATGGTTTCTGCCTACATATGGATTAGTTATGATTGCATCTCATTAGGATACATGCCATTTGTCCTTGCTATATTTTGGTGTGCTGCAATTACTGACTTTGTTCCTACATAATGTACCTACAATTATTAGTTTAGATGGGAATTAAATAAAGAAAAATAATTGGGGCCCCCAGTTTGTACCAAAATGAATGATCCCACACCTCTTATGTGCTCTAAAAGTGGACCCTTTGTCGACTTAGTAGTTGACGTATCTGACAGGCTGGAGACTGACCGTAACATTTTAGTAGATTCCAAGGGGAACACTTTTTATTATGCAGTTCATTGCAGTACTAGATTTCACCAGCAGGGAACACTGAGGTCAGCCTGCACTAAGTGGGCTTTTTGCTTACCGCACAGAGGGTTGTGAAGGAAATAAGGGGTTTCCAGTTTTCCTTAAATCCCCCTTTAAATCCTCCTAACGAGAAATACATTTATTTAGGGCCAGCTTTAGAAGCATTGATTTTAAGCAGAAGTAACACTTGTACACTTACAGCATTAACCCACCTAATCCAGGGCAGCTTACTTTTTTTCCCTGTAACTTGGTACAGCTAGCCCTATCTAGAGTATATTTAATCAATACATTGCATCTTTCACTTACATTCACACAGCTGCAAGCCGGTCTGACAATAAGAGTTTACTCTTCACAAATGATAATCCTGTTGAATTTAAAAATAATCTACTCAACAGAGCCCCAGTGTTCTACATGCTGCTTTTCTATTTATGAGAATACCTGCAATCCACCCCATTGGTGATAGCCTCCTGCTATCTCATTTTAGCAAATCCATAGGATCTTTATCAATTTAATTTGCCAGTGTATTGTTGAAGTGACTGTGCCAAAGTAAATGTGGCCATAAAATTAGCTGTATGATGGAAAATATATTTTTTTTGTGCGCTGTCACCACACATGCTCATTAAACCGTTACTATAACATATTTTTTTACTTGTACGCACATTGTAAAAATAATGATTGTCGTGTCTTGGTATTGGTGGACAGAGTGAGTTTATTGTTTTAGATGTTCCGTGGATAAATGTGTCTGTTTCTGCATTTTAACTGTCATTTTCTTTGATTTTACATTTGTGTTACTTTTGTTCATCTCAGTGATTGCAGTTTTATAACGCTTTGAATACAAATAAAGTAATATTTCCTGGTACTCTTTTATTGTTTGGTATAGGTCTGAGCTATCTGCTTCTTTAGGATACTATCAGGAGAAAGTGCCATTGGAAATTATTATATAGATCTAATGTTTCTTCTAGAAAAAGAAAAAAACGCTAACACAAATTAGAGGGAATGGAGAACAGAAATATTAGCACTTCAGAGAGTTTAAAGAAGTTGTGAAGGTGTTCTTTTTTCTCCTAAAATAACAAACATGTTATACTACCTGTTTTGTGGAATGGTTTTGCACAGAGCAACCCCAAGTCTCCTCTTCTGGGGTTGCCCACCAGCGAAAGTTTGCCCCCCCCCCACCTCTCTGAACCTGGAACCTCCTGGAACACATGACAGGTCCCAGGAGGGATCGCAGCTCCATTTACAAAGAGCAGTGCAACTGGCTCATTGCTGACTGTAAAACAGTAAGAGGTCACAGCTGCCTTCCCACATCCAAGATGGCAGCACCGTGAAGCCGATCACTGGTGAGGACAACACTGGATCCATGGGCTGGTAACTGTGAGTTTTATTAAAAGTCAATAGCTGACTATTTTTTGACTGAAAATCTTCTTTAGCCACTTACCTGCCACCGTATAACAGATTACCCGCCGGCGCCCAGTGATTACCGGCGATCACCGACAGGGAAGGAAGGCTGCTTTGTTTACCAACAGTCCTCCTCCCTGTCGATTTGGACACACTGCTCTGGATGACTGAGCAGAGCCTCCGCTCCCTACTAAAACACTCCCATCACACATTTAACAGTTAGATTGCCCCTTATGTTAACCCCTTCTTGCCCAGTGCCATTAGTACAGTGTCAGTGGGGATGTCAGTGACACCAAGTCAGTTCCCCCCAGTGTCAGAATGCCTGCCGCTGTATGTCTCAGTATCTATACCGCCATTTTTAGACGCTATAACTTTCACGTAAACCAATTAATTTACACGTATTGTTTTTTTTTTTTTTAAACAAAGACATGGAGCAGAATACATTTTGGCCTAAATCTATGACGAAATTTGATTTTTAAATTTTTGTACTAAACATGTTTAATAGCAAAAAGTTCAAAATATTGTATTTTTTTCTCAAAATTGTCAGTCTCTTGTTTTTTTATAGCGCTAAAAATAAAAAAAAGCACAGGCAATCAAATACCACCAAAAAAAAGCTCAATTTGTGTTAAAAAAAGGACATAAATTTAATTTGGGTGCAGCGTTGCATGACTGCACAATTGTCAGTTAAAGTAACGCAGCATCGTAACGCAAACCGCTTCCTTCTGCAGCACCCATACTTCCTCCATTCACTGCCCAACACGGAATTCAGGTGAAAACAGCAAATTTAACTACTTCCCTTGATTTTTTGGAGCTTTTTTTCATGGAAAATCTGTATGCATTGATTGTGGATCAAAGCAATTTATATGCACAACTTATCGCCTCCAACCCAAATTCAAACCTTGCCAGACCATTTGCATGGAAACCCAATACGGTTTCTGAATTTACATTTTTTTTGGGCCTAACCCTCAACATGGGCATTACTAAAAACCGGGGATGCTGTGAAAAAAAATTTGATAGGTGAAGGGTGTGTTTTCTAATGAGGTCAGTGCAGGATGCCTGTGCTAATGAGATCAGCTGGTAATCTGCTTCCGGGTTCCTACTGGCTCCTCTGTCTTGTGTCTACATTTCAGCAATTGAAAAAGCTTTCTAAGAAATTTACCAAGGGCTAAGGTAAGGCCTTGTTCTTCAGATCAAAGAGTGCTTATATATTTTTGCAACTGAGGTACATTAATGGTATATTGGTGCATAGGGGAGCTGTATTTTATGTACACTAAGAACAAAAGTGAACTTAACCTTCAGCTACATTCAGTTTATATAGCACTTAGAGCCAATGCAGCACTTAGTGAAGGAAATAGTTTGTTTTGACCAGCTTGATCCAAATGAAGTATTTAAAGTGACAGGTACCTGGAGATCAGCTTTAGGCTAGGTTCCCACCATGCCGGTGATTGCCACTACAGGACCCAAACCTGTTCTCGCAGTTGCATCCACCCTCATAATGAAATATAGGAGATGCGGGTGGGTGTTATTAATCCTAAAGGCACATCGCCCACACTGGAATACAAACCTGCACTGGGAACTGCACTGTACATGCGTTTCCCTTGCAGACTGTGACTTCAAAGATGGTGCAGGGACCTTTTCCCTGCCTTGCAGGAAGCACGACAGCCCATTCAAGCAAAACAGCTGCCATACCTATGCAAACCACAGCTCGCAGAGCCGCACATATGTGAACCTAGGCCTAATGTCCACAGCCTATCCTTTTTAATAATTGGACTCCATTTCTTTCAAACATGGAGTCTTAGCATCATGTAGACATTATCACTGCTTCCTGTTTTGATAAGCAAGGTATATAAGGAAAATAGAATGGTTTATTTAATAAATAATGTTGATTGGGATGTGGGTGGGTTAAGATGGGGGGTGTTGCAGGGAGGGCTAAAGTATAAGCAGATTAAGCTTCAGCTTTAACCTGAAGACAAGGTTCATGAACAGTCTGTGCCTAAAATTCAAGCAGACTTCAAGGGGATCAATATGAAGACTAACCCAAGTACTTGTAGGCATTAAAAGGAGCTTGCACTTTAGCTTTGTTACCTTAGAAACATTTTAGACAAGTTCAGACTCACTGAATGTCAGTCTGAGATGATTGTTTAAATTTAAACCTAATATGTACTGTATAGTTTATACAGTGTAGCCTTCACATTGGGAAATTAAGAACAGCTGGTACCTAGGTGCACAAAGACATTTAACTTTATTGTAAGACCTTCAAAGCCTTGTATAGTTTGTGTTTCATAAAGATTTTCAATATTCCTATACTTTAAACATCATAGAATTAGTACTTATATATTGTAGACTATGAATATAAGCCATATCAGTGTCACATTTTGGCATAACACAGTTCTATTATATTCAATGTCACCTTGCATTTCAGCATTTTATTAATTAATATTCTAAAAAGGAACAGCTAATCGCTGATGGGGAACAGATTTTGCAACCAGATTATTGCCGTATAAAACCTAATATTCTTTTCTCGTTTTACAATGCACAGCCCGTCCAAGACTTACCTTTTAACTTCTCCACTTTAAATGATTATCTCTAGTTTTAAGCCCATGGCAATATGGTGCTTGCTGCTGGTCGGCTACGCACTTAAATGGAAGGAAAAAAAGAAGTAATTGTGTTATAAGAAGTATCTTTCATGTAACGGTATGCCCACACGTTTCACAGTACACCTCACAAAATACAATGACATTTGGGAAATGAAAGCAAAAACTTCTGAGAATCTGTCAAGGTTGGAAATGCCAAAATGAACATTAATTTAACTCAGGTTAATAATAGGCGCAAAGTGGGGAAGTGAAGTTAGCTGCTGGAGGGAAGCCAGAAATGATAACTGAAAGAAGGGGATGGTAACAAGCATAAACACATAAGCTAAAGCAACCCCGTCAGTTGCTTTAAGATATCAAGCTGAAAGCCTCTTGAGTTAAGCCGGCCATACATTGGTCGAATTCCAAAAGAAATTTCATTCGAAAATCTTTTCTAAGAATTTTCATTTGAATTTTGCATCATTAGTGGGCCACAGCAATGGCGATTTGCAAGGGACCATCAAATTTGAGTGATCGGGAAATTGGAAATTTTTTGAAAAATGAACAAATTTCTAATCAATGATGGGAGAATTCTGTGAGAAATGTAATTGAAAAATAAATAAGCATGAGCTGTGACCTGGAAATAAAAGAAAATTCTTGGCCACAAAAATTCTTTTCTTTAGCAACATGAGGTGAAATTAAAGGCTTAGTTGGTTGAATTTATAAATCAATGGTGGCACCATCGCATTACAAAACGCACTAAATTTTTTAATTTTCTACAGAAAATTAATTTAGAATTGGACCCATGTATTGCCTGCATTACACTCACCTCTCCGGAGGCCCACGTCTCCTACTTACTTTCTGTTCCAGCTCTTCAGCCTCCGTAATACTTTTCAAGCAGCTGCTACAACCAGCCGCTGTGAAGCTTATGCTAATCAACACATCAGTTTATGTATCTACAGCTATTTTATCCCAACGTTTGATTAGGGGGACAAGAAAACAGCGCTGTTTGAATTTACAGCATCACAAACTTGCATCTGAAGTTTAATATTATGGTGTGGTGAGTTAATCTTAGATTTACTATAGTTATTTACAACCCAGGAAAATCGCAAAAGCCTTTGTTATGTGCAGAAGCCGCCTTCCCAGTGTCCAAACACCTAACACCCAGTCTCCACCTTTTAGAGTGTTAAGGAAAACTACAGGGAATACAGAGCCACCCACCCACTTTCTTAGGCATCCTTAAGGTCACTTAGGGATTTGAAGGTAGGAGACACAGGCCATCAGAAAGGTGAGCAAAGGAGCTCTTCTTTTGCAGGAGTGATAAGTATTAATGGTATGTAAAGTAATCGGTTGTAAAATAATGAAACTGAGACTTTGAAACCCTAGGTGGACTTGTATGTGGCTTTTTTCGCAACCATGGGCTCGATTGATACCTATACAGGCAGTATGTGCCTTTATTACAAACTAGAGTAGCTTAGTAGCAGATCAAGAGTGAAAACATCTCACACGCAGTTAATGCACCATGCAACTAGGGAGGTTGAGAACACAGTGTAGTCTGCGTACATTAATTAGGAAAGTACTCTTTATTTGCCAAGTAAACGGTTGTCCTTTTTCATATGTAATATTTCTGCATTAAATGTTGTGGTATCAAAACATTTTAAGAAAAAAAAAATACCTTGGGATAGTAAATCGTTACATGGCCTTGATAACCAAGTTTCAGGACCTTCTGTAGTAATCAGCAGTCACTCTGGAAGTTTAAAGAGTGACATAGCTGTTATAGATCCTACTGATTTTCTTTGGCTGCTCAGCTGGAGAACTTTTATAGTCCGTTTTAAATATGTAGAATTATGCATCTTAATATACTGTATGCTGCAAACTCATAGACTTAGAATGTGTGTGAAATACAGTATATTAACACAGCCTTTTTCAGCCAGGGTGCCTTGCAAAATGCCCTCAAGTTGACCAAAAATTGTATACAAACCAGCAGGTGGATCAAGCCTGCCTTTTAGTTACACAAAGCCACAGGTTTTCATTATGCACCATTACGATCTTTTAGCCACCAGCATCCCAACAACCAATGACATTGTCAGTTGATAAGAAGGGTGTCGGTCATCTGCACAGCATCCTTTTTTGCCCCTCTCAATTAGTGCTGGGATCACATTAGCTAAGTGAGGGAGAAGAGAAACAATTGTATACTAGTCAGTACCAGTGTGCAAAAGTGTATTTGATTTAGAAGAGTAAATCACCTCCAATGTTGGGTGTCCTATGTATGTGGATGTTGATGCATTATATAAAACTATTAGAATAGTTTTTTACATTTTAGAATGGGGTGCCTTGAAGCTGTCCATAATTTTAAAGTGTGCCTTGAGTGAAAAAAGTTTGAGAAACACTGTATTAACATATAAGACTTACTTTTTCCCCCTAAAATGTTCTTTTCCCCCTAACAGCTGGGAGGTTCTTAGGTTCCTTCTGTCTAACCTTCGGTGGTGGATTGAAGTATATGGTTTTGATGGTTTCAGATTTGATGGTGTTACTTCTATGCTTTACCACCACCATGGAATTGGTAAGTATATTGTTTCAAAAGTAATTTTCTTTTGATTAATCTTCTGTAGCAGTCATTTGTTTCTACTATGGTTAACTGTGAAATACCATTGAAACCTATTTGCTTTTTTTTTTAAATGAATTGAAGTATCTGCAGGTAGGTATTTTTTGCACAACTACACTTAAATCAGAAGTAAACTCTACAACTCTGAGCACCACAAACTGAAAATGATCTTTGAATAATTTTTAATATTTAGAGAAAACTCACCCATCCATGTCTCCATACTTTATTTTGTTGAGAAATCACTTTGTAAAATTTCCCCCGTAGATTTTCTAGTTGCAGCCATCTTGAGTCAGGGCAGATGAGTCATGTATCATTTACTTCCTGGAATCCATTTGCTCTTAGCGTTAGTATGCAGGCAGGAGGGTTTGCTTAGCTGAGAAAGCCCTTCATCCCCTCCTCCAGATGTAAGAAAAAATGCCAATGAAGACTCACAGGATGTATGGCATCATTTTGGCTTAGGCCAGAAACCAGGACTTAACTGAAGAAATTAAAAAAAAAAGGTTTTAAGCAAGTAAATATAACATACTTTCCTATCTATTTACTAATGCTAACAGCATAAGGATTAAAATAGTTGATGTTGATTGAGAGATTTAGTTCCCATTTAAAGGTCGAGCAGCACAGTGGCTAAATGGTTAGCACTTCCGCCTGGCAGCACTAGGGTCGTCGGTTCGAATCCCAGCCACGGCACCACCTGCCTGGAGTTTGCATGTTCTCCCTGTGCCTGCGTGAGTTTCCTCCGGGTACTCCGGTTTCCTCCCACACTCCAAAGACATGCTGGTAGGTTAATTGGCTCCTGTCTAAATTTGGCCCTAGTATGTGTATGTATGAATGTAAGTTAGGGACCTTAGACTGTACGCCCCTTGAGGGTTAGGGACTGATGTGAATGTACTATGTGTGTGTGTTTGTAAAGTGCTGCGTAAATGGACAGCGCTATATAAGTACATGAAATAAATAATAACTAAAAGGTACACTACAGTCAAGTTTGACAATGTTATTTTGCATTAATACTGACTTAGATGACACAGTGGACTTTCTGGGCTGAAGTGTTCATCCTTCATATCTGTGGCTGGCTGTTGCACTTGCTGAAATCGTGTAGTTGCCAGTTTTTCTTCCAAATTGCCCTGTATTAAACTATTCTAAGAAGTCTGCTGAAAAGGCAGTGATATTTATAAAATTGTTATAATATGTAAACCCTAACAGTGAATTCTTGTTTGGTCCTTTTTTAGACTTTTAAATATAATATTGTTTTATCTATTTCTTAAGTAAAGATCTAAGAAATAGTTAAGAAATCTTGTAAGCTGACAACCTTCTGTGTTCTCTTCAAATTCTGTTGTCCTTGAAGAAGGGATCTGGAGGTGTTCTGTAGTCCTGGGTTACAATACTGCTCCTCCAAACATATGTTACAGTGAGTGAGCCTTGTCACCCTAAAACAGGAAGTATGCTTCTTTTAGGATTGCCGGTGAAAAAAAAGGCTTGGAATAAAAAAACTAATGCTGCTACCACATCTAAGGTCTGATAAGCTGCAATATATTAAATGTTTTTGTTCTTGGGTTTAGATAGGCTTTTAGCTAAAATAAATAGAATGGACTTTCTGACTTTAGTATAATTTCACAGTAACCTGGATCAGATTAGCAGTTACTGAGTTTGTCTGGAGTTAGGCCCTGTTCATGCCTATGCTTTATCATTGATGTGCTCTCTTGCAAACGCACATTATTTAAAGTTCAATTGTAATGCACCTAAAATGCAGCACATTTGTAAACAGCCCTAAATCTTTAATACTTTTTAGTGCAGCATCTAAATTTGCCTACCAAGGGGACAATAGAAACTGTTGTATTTAAGTCAGTCTGTGCCCAGACTATGCCCATTAAGCGCTTTAAAACCAGTCAACACATATGTGGGGCGGATAGGGTGGGCTTTAGGGTCCACACGCCACATGTGTTGCTGGGCAGTCAAAGTTTATGTGCTAAGAGCAGCTCTTGGGCCAGACTAAAGATCGGTAGTCGGCATAGTCCATAGACACAGACAGCGCAGCTCTGCCCCGTCCTCTGCTCCCTCGTCACAGGATTTGATAGCCAATGGTTCCCACTGCTGCCTTTTTTGTCATGTGGGGAGGGAGAGAGTCTCCGCAGTTAGGCACAGCGCTGGATTGAGATCGGTCTCCGGTATTAGGGGAGCTGTACACAAAGGGGTTTTTTTTTACACTAATGCAGAAAATGCATTAAGGCAGAAAAAAACTTTTTTAGGAACACTTCAAATGTTATAACTGCACATAATGTTAAGGATGAACATTGATGATAAAAATACTATTTCTATTCTAGGAAGTGGATTCTCAGGTGACTATAATGAATATTTTGGTTTGCATGTGAATGAAGACTCTCTTGCTTACCTCATGCTGGCAAATCACATGGTTCATTCCCAATTCCCAGATTGCATCACAATAGCCGAGGTAGGTTAAGGACTTTTCTTGACAATATAATGCAGTTTAATAGCTACATCTGAATAACAGCACGTAACCAGAAGATAGATTTCAATTCTTCTTCAGAAACTTGACATTTTTACGTTGTCTAACATGTAATTAAATTGAGTATGAAGACTGAATGCAGCATTCAAGACCTTGATGTATTAAGCTTGGTGCGGTTGGGACATTATATAGCTAATTAAATTTTAATTAAAAAGGGACAACCTTCTATAATGTGCTGGAATAATAAGCTAATATAGAGATAAAGTAAAAAAAATCCTCTGTTATTTAGAGTGAGGTAAGTGAATAAGAATTCTTCAGTATTTTCTTTCCAAATCAGTTAAATCTATTTTGAATAGCCGTGTTCCAGATAAATTTAAAAACATTATGGGTTTGTTCTCTATATTCAGCATTGGTATTTCTTTAAAGCTGAACTTAGGCAAATGGCTAAATACACAGATATTTGGCTGTGTACCTTCTAAAGAATTTTATATGTATTGTCCTTACCCTTTCCTCCTGTCTGCATGTTCCTTGATAGCAAAGGAGCACTGTAGCATATCTGAGTGGTTTCGTATCCTACTTCTCCATTTTCCAGTTCTGCTGTAAAGGGATTACAAGAGGTCAGATTCAGGTGCTTACTCCGTTTGCAATAAAAATACATTTAAAGGTCAAGTTCACCTTTTGAAAAATAAATAAATAAATGCTCATTTATTTATTTTTTTTTGCTGGTAAAAAAAAAGTGCATTTATTTATTTATTTTGCTTAGGAGCCCACAGAGCTTTGCATCCATGTTCAGTAGATCAGGGGTACAATGTCCGACTCCTGCACACACTGCCCAGAACCTTCTGCCCATAGCTCTGTACAGGCAGACAGTTCCTGAGCTGTAATGTGAATGAACTGTGAGCGTGCTGATTAGTGTGCCCGTAATTCATTCAAATTACAAGTCCGAATGCCATGGTGGCAGACAGGCTTATAGTTTTTTCATTCATAGATTCCAATGAATGAATGATGTGGCCGTGTGGGCAAAGACTCACAATTTTCAAAATGTGATAGCGGCCGTTTGGAGAAGGGTGTAACATGTTACTAAAGGTTAGCCTTTAATGAGGCCTTCATGAATATAAAAACTGCTTTAATTTGTGTCACTTTTTGTCTGCCTGAAGTTCAGTTATTAATTTAACTTTTAGATTGCATTTTTTGTAGTCTGGTGTATACATTTAAAAACTCTTCCTATAGTCCCTCTTTATATATCAGACTGTTTAGTTACTGACGAGGTAACAAGACATATCAACTAAAGTAGGGGTGCTCAACTGGTAGGCTGCAAAGCCCCCTGGTGTGGCCCTCATGCTCTGGGATGGTGGGTCAGCAAGCCCAGGTCGTGGGTTGCTCACTTGGCATCCCAGAGCAGCAGAGTGGATGGAGCCGGCGTTGGGGGGAAAGCAAGCATCTGTGGAGGGAGCAGGAGCCACATAAGCCGATGATTCCTCTGTAGCGCCAGCTCCTGTCTCAGGCGAAGTGCATTTGGTATCACTCCGCCTTTAACAGGAGGCTTTCTAAGAGCTTATCGATGCCAGCAGAAGCTGAAAGACAAAAATGTTAGTTTCTTAAACATGACATCATTTTGCAATGGATATATTATCACTTTTAAAAAAATATTTATTAGGCTGCTTTCACACTGGTCTGCAGGTACAGTTTAGCTGCACTGAATCATAGACCTGTATTATATCCTGCTGGTTTGGTGTGCATTCTGAATGCGCTCCAAAACTTTGAAATGCAGGAGTTTTGGTGTTCTTTCAGAAATTGTACCACACCCTCAAGATATAATAGAAGTCTATGACAAAGCACAGATAACCCTCAGGAAAGCTGCAGGTGCACTGCGCTGCACCCCCGGTGCTGCTAAACTACAGAGCATCAGTGTGAAAGCAGTCTTACAGGGGGCTCAGGATAGTAAAAGCTTGCTTATATTTGCTGTTTGGGGGGCAGTAAAACCCCATAGTTGAAAAGTGTTTTTGCCACACGCCCCCCAATCACTAGTGTAGCGACCCTGCCCCATGCTCCAGGGGGCCCGTGTGGCCTTCCTGTCACATTCTGTTTTACACTTCGACAGGCGGTGTATACAGGAACTGATCATCTCCATTTCCCTTCTGCAGCCACTGAAAGCTTGCTTTCCCTCTTCTTCCTCCCGACTGCATTCAGTAACTGCCAAAAGAAATGTTCATTATGATAATGGATTGATCTGCACTGAGAAAGAAAAGTAGTAAAGAACTGTGCAGCAAAACAAGCCATGAAGTATAATAAACCCAGCCTAAGCAAACATGACTGCTTCATGTGCATTTATCATTAACTATGACTATTGAACTATAATCAAAGATGCTTTTCAAACATTAGTACACATTTGTGAGATACTGCATATGCACCAAGCTTATCACATTAAAAAAAATTCAATGGCAATGCATTCCCTTTAAATCTGTCCTGATGTGATGGCATAGTGCCATGTTAACTGTCCCATTTTTTTGTGTTCCCTTTGCGGTTTCAAAAGCTTGATTAGTAGGTAAATAAAGTGAATTGATTTTATGTTACTGTTATTTAGGCAGATAAATACACAATAAAGGCATTTTCCATATTGTCAGTGTCCTTGATAAATAGTTGTCTCAGAAAGACAAAAAGCACAGATCTGGACACATTTTTTGGATTGTACACTAACAACCGTAAAATTTTAACTTTATCATGCTGGGTAAGATACTATGTAATGTCTGAAATCAATGGTCATTGAAATAACCTTGTTGCTTATTGCTCAAGCATTGCGGAAGAGAGAAAAAAAAATTTGGAAAGCGTTTTGATGTTCTTGCTGTGCAAGCAGGCAATATTAATTTTCCTAAAAGTAGTCTTTTGGGGGAAATTATCTATCAGGATATGCTGGCTGTTGAATTCATATGCCAAGCTGAAAACAGGATGCAATCAAAGAATTGATGAGTAATGACTGTATTATGGGATTATTGCAAAGCACATAGAACGGAATAAGTTGCTTTGAATGTTCTTGTTAAAGTGTAGGAAACATGTTCTATTTAACAAAAAAAAAATATAAGCACATCGAAGGTGCCTTTGTTCAGATTTTTTTTTTTTAAGAGGAACACAATTATTCATGTAATGAAAATGTATAAATATTAAAATATATATTGAAAAATATGTACTTTTTTAATGTTTTGCCCTGTAAGCCTAAACCACTGTTGTACCTTTTTGATCTCCTGGAACACCATCTCACCTTAAAGAAAAAAAAAAAAATGGAAACTTTGTAGGTTAGCTAAGATTTGTCACACAGGCTTATACTCAGCTCAAGTTGCCATAGCAGGTACAAGTAAACTATATCAAACTGTCAGTTGTATCCCTGAATAGGGCCTATATGTCTGCTCCCCCACCCTGCACTAGATCCTCTGTATAGTGTTACTAAAGGTAATTTAAAAAAAAAATTAAAATAACAAACATGTTGTACTCACCTGCTCTGTGCAATGGTATTGCACAAAACAGCCCGGACCTCCTCTTCTAGGGTCCCCTCTGGCAGTTTTGGCTCCTCTTCTTCCTGTGGCTTTAGAACCACTTTAAAATAGTGATTTGCAATAGAACCCAGTATAATGGAGGTCATACCTAGCTAGTAATGAATGGGCCACCCAATGCACAATTCTGTAGACTGGGGTTGGGGTTGTAAGCTGCAGTTTGGGCAATTTGGAAATAGAATAACACTGGGTTGTGGTTACTTCTTAAAGTGGAGCTCCAGTCTCCTGTAAAAAAATAAATAAATAAAAGTCAGCAGCTACAAAAACTGTAGCTGCTGACTTTTAAAAAACAGCCACTCACCTATCCCTCAAGCCATCGGTGTCCTCACCCCAGTTGGGCTTACCGTCTGTCCTCTGTTCCCAGCCCTAGCATGGGAAGTGGGAGCGGGTACCTGTCAGAATTGGGAACCCACTTCTCCAAGGTGCTAATGCTTAAGCAGAGGACGAGTCATTAAAGTGGAATTTCCTCTTTTGGGTGGAGCTCTGCTTTAATCATGTAGTGTCATTTTAAAAATCAACTGTGGAGAGAGCATGCAATTTCAAAAAAGACTATATAGTATCTTCCAGTGTGGATTTCTTTACAAAATGTCCCTTTGCTCCATAGTACTTACTGGAGCTTTCAGAGTGCATGATGTAATCATCTCCTTTGGAGACAACTGAGCATTTCCTTTCATGCATCTTGTCTTCCCTCTGAGTGTGTATTTGTTGAAGACAGATATTGCTTAACATGATGTGTTGGAAACCACCAAAGAGCACCCAATAATATGTAATGATCTGCTTGTCGGCAATCTGAGCTCCCTCTCCCTTGGTGTGCCAGTTAGTCTTATTGGTGTTTCAGAAGTGTAGAGAAAGGGAAGGGTGGTTACCGGTATACCCAACAGTTCTATGCTACAAGACATTTGGGGCTATTTACACTCCTTTGCTTTAGGTGTACTTTTTTGCATCTTACATGGCATGCAGGCTATAATACCATTATTTTCGGTTATATAGTTCACACAAATGTGTTTTCATGCAGTGTAATTACATAGGGTTGAACTTATGGGGAGTTTCATGCAAGAAATAGGAAGTCCTCCTGTCCCTTCCTGTTAAAAAAACAAACATTAATATGTGTTAATGCAAAAATGCAGCACTTGATTTTGTCAAAACAAATCATGAAAATCCATGATTAAGCAGAAAACACAAACATAATTTAGGCGGATCTATACATTACTAAACTCCCCTGCATATCCCTAGAAAAATATTTACGCTCTTTTTAAATTTTTTCACATACTGCAATTAGAATGTCAGAAAGTATAAGTCGATAATTGTTGCTGATGATGCATTTGTTTTTTTTTCATTTCCTAGCCTGCCTTTTGCTATTTTCAATAAATAAAATATATGTGCCATAATGCAGCTATTTGTGTTTTTGTTCAGGATGTATCTGGGATGCCAGCACTTTGCTGCCCTACATCCCAGGGAGGTTGTGGATTTGACTATCGACTAGCAATGGCAGTGCCTGATAAATGGATCCAGGTAAACTCTTTACATTGCGTTTTATGGAATTGTATATCAAAGCTAAGAAATTTATTGTACAGTATATGTAGTAACTGTGCTCACTTTTTTAATGCAGATTATAAAAGAGCTGAAAGATGAGGAATGGGATATGGGAAATATAGTATATACACTTATTAACAGAAGATACAATGAAAAGTGCATAGCCTATGCAGAAAGCCATGACCAAGTAATGTATACTTTTACAATTTAAAATAAAAAAATATCCTTTATATTTGACATTATAGGTATGGGATTGATATATGTTGTGTTAATCGGTAAATGCAGTACTCCTTCAAATGCATTTTCCTGCATTTGAGCCTGGTTTGGATGCTTCGGTGCTGATTCACAGATACATTTGCAGTTCAGTGATTTAACTGGCTTCAGTCTGCTTTTACTTTCCTGTTGATTAGTATGGAGACAGAAAAGCAGTTCTGAAGTGAGCAAAAGCATGCGTAAGCAGGCCTTTAGGTAGACACATGCACCTGTTTCTGTGCGGAACAGTTTATGCAGCTATTCTATGTAAAGAAAAGATCTGTATGCTTACCGATTATGAAGCCGCTCTAATCTGTTCCCATGATCAGCTGACAGCGGCGGCTTCTGTGTAGAGGTGGGACAGCTGACAACGGATGCCCTATAGTAAGTCTATGGGTGACATCATCTCCCAGGTATTTCCAGCCATTGTCGGAAATCCCTCCTGTACACAGAAGCAGCCGCTGGAGACTGGGCCTGGAGTATCTTCAGAATAGGTAAGTAAAATAATCTTTTCTTTACAGGGTTAGATAGAATAGCCTTAGAATGGGGTGGGACTAGTTTAAGCCTTAGTTAGGTTTTGCCTGAACTTCCACTGTACGATACTTATTAATGTACCAGTCATTACTGCTTAGTACAGAGATTGCATTGACTGTTGAGAAAAGTCTGTGGCTATCTTCAGTATACCCAGTAAGGTTCTCATGTCTAGCCTGAATTAAATTGCAAGCAAATTGTTTGAGCCAAAATCAATACAACCCTCTTCCCTAGCCCCCACAGTACAACTAGGTAGTGTACATCCTGGCCCCTCACAGGTCCATGCTATCTCCTTTGACAGCTGGCTGCAGCCCAGCCAATAGAAGCTGCCCACTCCTATGTACTAACATCTCATAGACTTGAATGGGATGCTGCTCCATTCAACTCTATTGGACGTAAGTGCCCAGGTGTTGGCTGTAGTGTGGGAGGTGTCGATGGTCATAGAAGGTAGGTGTGCTTTTGCTGGGATTGGGGGTATCTAATTGTACTAAGAGGACTGAAAGGATTTGTCCAAAACATTTGTTTGTACTTTAGGTTTGTTGGATGAGACCTTCTTGTATAAGATTCCTCCTGAATTGTATGTCTATGTCCCTGTTCTAATAGCTGTGACCTAAGTCGCAGTGACCTTAACAAAGGTTCCATCACTACTTTTGTGCGACTTGCATTGAGCTGTATGATTGAAGTCGCCTGATGTGGCAGCAAGTTGCACTGTATAGTTTATGTTAAAGTCACGCTGGTGTGAGCCAAGAAATGAGGAGCCCATTCGGTGCCGTTCCTAACCAATAAGCATGTTACAGTATTTCACACTTACTATTCATTATTAAAGAAACTTCTATTTAGCTAAATATATATGATGCTGTTGCTCCCCTTGCCTGTGAAAAGACAGTTACGTAATTCTCATGCCAGTAAAGTGATTTTAAAGTATTTCTCCAAACACAGTATTTTTCCTTGGAAGGGTTAAAAGCCCTGTCTGGTTTTCACTGCTCCCCAGGGCTCGGTTAGTAAGATTTCCCCTCACTTCTTTTCCTTATGATAGTGGTTTCATCCAACAGGGTATAAGGGTATTTCTCTAACAGCAACACACAGCTTTTTATTTCTCTCTTTGTCCCTCTTTCAGATTTTCCCTCAATTTCTGTTTGGTAAAATGTTGTCACAAGTAATTATAGAGATTATCTTTAACAAAGCCCCAAGTAGTAAGAATTAATCAGGGGTTTCTAATCCTTCCCTATTCTAACTTCTTTGGTTGCTGCATACTTGTTTTGAGTCCATAATTTGAAAAGTGCTGAATCTAGATAGTCAGCCAACTATAGAATTTGTTGTAGGAGGGCTGCTATTTCATACCAGGTTTCTTTCCTCTTCTATGTAACATAAGAGGAGGAAGTGCTTGAGTCATTTTGCTTCTTTATTTCTGACTTCAGAGACAAATAGGCAGTTGATAAGCAGAGTGGCCATACCCCATGCTTGTCTAAAGCAATCTAATTTTTTCCATTTCTTCAATCAAATGTTCTCGTTGTACAAATTCCTTATGTGGGATGGTCAATTCTAAAGTAGTTGTACATTTTAGTTTCTAATCATATCAATATTTAACCTGTCATTGGTTACATTGCAGATGCATAGCTCATTCAATATAGTTTCTGTATTAAATGCATTACCACCCTGTCTGGATGTCTCAGGCTACTGTCCAAGTATTAATATTGAATATTGTTGTTCTTCTGTCTCCTAGATTTTTTTTGGTGCTGCACTAATTACAGGAGCCTGTGGCTTTGAGTCAATGACAACGTGCATATTATAGAGCTAAAGCTTTTATAATTATAAAACTGCATAATGAGCCATTTTAGCTTCATACATCCCACCCCTACTGAATACAAAATAACTGATAAAAAGTTATGTGTGATTGTATATTAGATTTGTACATCACATTCATATTTAAAAAGAACATGGGATAAATACTCAGTGGTATTGAACCCAAATATTTATTATATTTCAGCTTAGATGTGATGGCTGCATTCTTTTTTTAGGCTTTATTTCCACCTGGTGATCCTGCCAGTAAGTTTGTATTTTTGTTTTTTTTTCCTCCCTGCAAATGTATCAGTGTTGAGACAAACCAATTAACACTTGCAGGGATGCTTACAATGATCAGATTTTATTCATGTAAAACCTTTATCCCAAAAACCTTTGACCATTCCTGGTCAGGACAAAGTAATGGTAGATGAACATATGTATATAAAGAAAAAAGTAGGTGTCATTATAACTACAGCAGCATGATGGATGAAAGCAATTACAGCTAAATGTCAACTATATTATAGGTAAGCTTCTGCTTCCTTACATGTGATTTTGTACTTGTGTCATTTTGAATTGTACAGGGGGTGCTGGGACCCTGCATCCTTTGCCATGAAAGTACCTGATTGATAAAGCCTTTTGAAACAGTGACATTTTTGATTATATACACCCGTTGGTTGCATTCATTACTGCCTAAAACTTGCTGTGGATTCCAGTGTTCTAATTCGGCAAAAAACCATAAACAGACCTTCGATGATCTTTGGTCCTATAAGAATAGTCTGCCTGTGTATCTGTATGGTAGAGTAACGGTACATTAAACATTTGCATTTAACCTTTGTTGTAGAGAGTAATTTAAACTGTTCATTGTTTTTCTGACTAGGCACTGGTTGGTGATAAAACACTGGCATTTTGGTTGATGGATGCAGAAATGTACACCAATATGAGTGTCATGTCTCCTTTAACACCTGTGATCGATCGAGGAATTCAACTCCATAAGATGATCCGTCTGATCACCCATGCTCTTGGAGGAGAGGGATATCTCAATTTCATTGGTAAGTGCAATTAGAACAGAATCTGTTTTGAATATACCACTGCTTGCCTAAGAGCATGACAGAGACGGGAATGTCTGTATACGCCAGGGCTTGAAAAAAGCCACTCGCCAAATGCAAGGAGAAATTCCTTTGTGGCGAGCGGCTGCGAGTGGTGAGCACAGATGAAGCTTGGAGCGACTGCACCTGCGCTCCAAGCCTCATTGTGAAGCCGAGTTCCGGTTTCCGGCTTCTGCGGCACCGCCGCCAAGGGGACAAGTTCAGGAGACGTCCGCTCTTCTCCGCTGAGAGGAGACACCCTCTCCACCGCCGCGGGGGACTCGGGGGGACAGTAAGTACTGTATACAACATGTCCTATCACTATAATGGAGTACAGGGGAGCTGGGATATACATTACTGAGTAATGTATATCCCAGCTCCCCTGTACTCCATTATAGTGATATGACATGTATATAGTATGTATATCCCAGCTCCCCTGTACTCCATTATAGTGATATGACATGTATACAGTAATGTATATCCCAGCTCCCCTGTACTCCATTATAGTGATATGACGTGTATACAGTAATGTATATCCCAGCTCCTCTGTACTCCATTATAGTGATAGGACATCTATACAGTAATGTATATCCCAGCTCCCCTGTACTCCATTATAGTGATATGACATGTATACAGTAATGTATATCCCAGCTCCCCTGTACTCCATTATAGTGATATGACATGTATACAGTAATGTATATCCCAGCTCCCCTGTACTCCATTATAGTGATAGGACATCTATACAGTAATGTATATCCCAGCTCCCCTGTACTCCATTATAGTGATATGACATGTATACAGTAATGTATATCCCAGCTCCCCTGTACTCCATTATAGTGATATGACATGTATACAGTATGTATATCCCAGCTCCCCTGTACTCCATTATAGTGATATGACATGTATACAGTAATGTATATCCCAGCTCCCCTGTACTCCATTATAGTGATATGACATGTATACAGTAATGTATATCCCCCCTCCCCTGTACTCCATTATAGTGATATGACATGTAGACAGTAATGTATATCCCCCCTCCCCTGTACTCCATTATAGTGATATGACATGTATACAGTAATGTATATCCCAGCTCCCCTGTACTCCATTATAGTGATGACATGTATACAGTAATGATTACTGCATACATGTCATATCACTATAATGGAGTACAGGGGAGCTGGGATATACATAATTGTGTACAGTTTTATATTTCGGACTATTTATTCTAAAGAAAAATTTAATTTCATAAGCTTTAAGGGGGCATGGTTGGGGGCGGGCCGGGGGTGGGGTTGGGGGCAGGCCTGGGCAAGGTTGGGTGGGGCAACTGGTGGCAAGTAAGTTTTGTGACCGGCTAGTAGGTCTGGACTCAAAATTTTAACCCCTGGTATACACCATAGCTTCTCTGCCATTCCTTCTGTTCATTGCAAAAAAAAGGACTTGCATCCTGTGGACCTCCAGTACAGGGTATCTAGTGCAGCAGTGAATAAAACCTATAACAGTCATGGGCAGTGTTGACGTGAAAGGTCCCTCACTCCATATGTTACTTGCATGTGATCACCCAATTAAACAGTCATAATCTTATCTACAACTAAGCCCTAATGGGTAAAACACATTAGAGGGGGACTTTCCTAGGACGGGGTCTTTCCGTTCAATGCCTGTGGATGTTCCATGCAATAAATGTTGATATCAGTGATCCTAATGGTGTGCGGCGGCTTCCTCTTTTTTGCATCTAGTCATAATATTAAGTTTGCATATAAGCATATACTGCTTTTCCATTTACAGGTGTACCTCGGTTTACAAATTTAATGCGTTCTCCGGGACGATTTGTATTGCGAAAAATTTGTAAACCGAAACGTGGTTTCCCATAGGAATGCATTAAAAACCAATTAATCCGAGGTGAGAAAAAAGTTAAATAAAAGTCGCTGTCACTATAGGTCAATGCTGGTTTGTAAATGCAATTACTGGATTTTTTTTTCTTCACTATAGCTCAGAGAATCAGCTGTCACTTTCCCCCCAGCTAAACGAAAGAAAGTTTCCTTTTCATTTATTTCTCCAAGTTAAAAGAAACAATGTTTCCTTTTAGTTTGTTTCCAGACATAAAAGAAACAAAGTATCCTTTAGCTCGTGGAAAGTGACAGCTAATTCTGTGAGCTATAATGAAGAAAAAAAAAATCCGGCAAATGCATTTAAAAATCGGCACCAACATACACTTCGTATTGTGAAAAAAATTTGTAAACTGAGGCATTATTTTCAATGGATTTTCATTCATAAACCAAAAATTACGTTAACCGAAGCGTTCCTAAACCGAGGTATACCTGTATATCCATTGAAAGATAAGAGATTTTCTTTACATTTTAAAATCTGAACTCTGGACACAAGAAAAAAAAAAATCCTCAATAGCCACTAAGGATATACATCCATTCTGTGTACACCAGATTTTCAGGCCCTATTACACCCCAGTCACACCAAATCCGACTTTGAAATCGTATGACTTCACTGTAAGTCGCAGGATTTTAAAGTCAGATGACATGCCAATTTCAGCTGCGATGTGCAAGACATTTATTGCACTTCTATGCAAACCTCACCAAAAGCAGTGCATGTACTACTTTAGAAATCAGTGTGGCTCCGACCAAGTCGGAACTGCACCAATATGACCGCTGTCATTGCGAACACTAGGGTATGCAGCTTGCAAGTTGCATGGCATGCAAATCGCATGCCAATTCGCATCCAGTGTGACCAGGGACTTATTAACTAACTAATTAAAAGTAGAGGGGACATTATCACTGTACTGCACATAGTCTAAGGAGGCTGCTGTAATAACCCAGCAGGCCCTCCCACTACACTCTGCCTGCAGAAAACTACAGGAGAGGACGGATACAAGTCAGCCATCCTGCTCAAGTAGAGAAAGCAGCAGTGACTGGTCTGTATTATAGGAAGATCCTTCACAAAGGAAAGTTTCACACTGGATTGCTGCACATATCTAGAAGAAATACAAAAAGCACACCAAGATTCAAGTAATGATACACATGACTAACCTTTTCTTATCCCGGAGTTCAGCTATATGCAAGGTAATAGACATACACAACTGAAATACGTATTTGTGAACTCTGTTACCAGCTGAAAGATTTATAACTCTGTTCAGCCATTCTTTGCTCTATATGTACCTTTCAGACAGCATAATCAGATAGGTGTCCTCTGTTTTTTTTTTTTATCCTAACCTAAGTAATACAGCTTGGTCACCGATCCCTCTCAGTCAGCTGGACAGTGGAGGAGCTCAGCATACCAGTTAGGTCATAACTCTCAACACTCAGACAACACTGTGCAATATACAAACAAACTGTGCTTAGTACAACAATAGTAACAAACAACAAAGAGTGAACAAGAACAGCAGGGCTCACAGATATTTGAATGCCCCAATACCAAAATAGTCTGCAAAATACGTGTTGCGTTATTCACATACTAAATTGTGATTAAAGTCCAAAATAATCATAAGTAAAAAAGTCCACAATGATTGGCACACTTCTAAATAAAAAAAAATTCACCATGTTTAGTGCTGAAACTACCACCAGCGAATCTGCTTACCAGATAGTAAGACCCCAAAGAAGGAGAGGTCTTACAAAGCTCTGAACTGGTCCCCAGCAGGATAGATGGTTATCTTCCTTGAATGTACAGGTGATAGCCACGAAGGTTAACTTATCCCACAGCTACTTTAACTGAACCCAGGTAGGATGTATATCTCATCTTCACTTGTAGTGGTAATCACCATCAGCATATATGCACTCTCAAATACATAAAAAGAACAGAAAGGCCCACATAGTATAGTGATCCCTGCTTTGTTTATTAAAACCAAAGACATAAACTCACAAATGTGGATTAGACAGACTGCTTATTCAAACACTGCCACTCGTCCAAGTCGGCATAATGACGTCACCACTTAGCTCCACCCTTATGCATTTTGTCCTACAGAACATCTTCAAATGGAGACACTGTGCAATGCCATGGAGCCTGAATGGCTCACTCTGCTCACCTTTGCTCTCCCAGTACTGTTGTGCAAAGGCTTACAGGAAGCTAACAAAAAGATAGAACAGGTATTAACTGTGTTTAAAAATATGTTACATTTTTAATTAATAATTAAGTGGATTAACTTGTGCAGTTTTTGTCTAGAGTTTTTTTTAAGCCTTTAGCCTGGGAACACTTTACCTTTCCTAATGTGAAGGCCATAATGTAATCATTCTCCTTGTATTCAATAAACTGATTTCTATAGACTTTAACATGATGGCAATTGCTCATAAAGCAGACATATTCGGGCTGATTTAACAAGATATTTTCAACACATTTTTAGTGGCGTGTATGCAATAGAAAGCCTTGCTCCACATTCATGAAAGCCCTGCTCGCTAGCACCAATGTATTCCTAAGTCAGATCACAACAATAGAAAAAAAAAGAATTTGGAGAAAACTGAGAACAGTAGAGGGTACTTTTTGATTTGGGAATACATACTTGAATACATATTTTTTAACCAGAGTTAAGTGTTACAGGACAAGAGACTTGAAGTATGTACTATGTTATTATATAGACAACTGACAGCTGGAGTTCTAATGGATCTTATGGGTAGCAAAAACACTTTCTCCTTTTAAACACTGTCAACATAAGAGGCCCAGTAGTGTTTTTTGTATGCAAATATTAACCTTGAAATGTAAGACACATGTACCCAACATTATTGAAGTTATTTTATTGCCGTTACTGAGCCCATAGCCAAAGGCATTTTCAGCTGTACTGACTGCTAATGTTCTCTGCTTTTTTCAGCTAGGTTTGCATTGAATTTCAGGTTAAACAACATCAATGTTATTTTTTTTTCTTCTTCTTCAAAATGTAACTGTACATGTGGTGAAAAAATAAATGCAGCTACTACAAGTACATGAGCTGAACCTGCTATTAGTCTCCTGTAATCACCTACATAGCAGCACTCAAGAGAAATGGAGGAGTAACACTAGTATTAAATCTGTAGTGCATATGTGATGATAGGAGGAGAGAGCAGAGTGAGCAGATGGGTGAGATGCTGCTGCTTTTTCACTGGTCATTTACAGGCTGGGGGCAGGGAAATGACCTAGCAATGAAAATCGGCCTGTATGTACAGTCTGGCAGGGCTGTTCACATCTCAGAACTGGATAAAAAGAAATTAAAAACTTTTAGCAGGTAAAACAACTCTTATATGTGTAGTTCATATGGTACTTCCTATGTGCATCTGGCATTTTCTCAGAGTTCAGCTTTATAGTAGAGATTGTAATTGTTTTACAGAAACTACTTTTATCATACACATTATTGTTACCAATATAATTAAAGTATATATAAACCCTCATCTTGTACAACAACCCATTTAGTTTAAAATAGAAATTAAAGGCAAAACATTTGTGTATACAGTAGATATAAAAAAACATTGTAAATGATTATTTTTTTCCTGTTTTTTTAGTGATCACATACCCTCAGTTATTTTTTTAGCTGCATAAGGGCCTTAGATGGCTGTACAAGAGGGGGGAATGTCATCACAAGCATGACCATTGGATTACCCCCCAGGACAGTTAAAACACTAACCACACTGTCCTCTCATACCTAGTGTGGTCAGTTTTTATTGAGAAAGCAGGGGAACTGGACCGGCAGTAACACCAAGTATTTCACACTAAGGAAGTAATGCAAAGGGAACAGGATACTTTTTCATACAAGTACATGGTACAGCAGGCACATATCAGGAATATGAAATTTCAGCTTTACATATTTTTTAATGGAATCAAAACCATTGTTACAGTCTAGAGAAAAATAAAAGGGGGAAGAGTGGTTTGTAACATTGGTGTGATGCAGGTGAATTACTCACAAGAAAAATGTGGATTGAAATTGATTCTTAAACCTCCTGTGTCCTACAACAGGAAATTAGACAAATAATATTGCTTGTGATACCCTGCACGCTCTAAATTTAAAAAAATTACCACGTGGAGTCTTCTTTAAAAACAACTTGCCTATAATGCAGCCAGTGTTATAATCTGCTTGACAGAAGTAGATTCTAGCTGGATTTTGCAACTAGTAAAAGGCGTGTGTGCTACTTTACTGGCTTAATTTCTGCTTTTGGGCAATGGTGTGAAAGCAGTGTTTGCCCTCTTGGTAGAAGTCAATGTTGTTACAAGTAACAAAGATGAATCACCTATTTTAATCCAGTTTTCTGCTCAAGAGACTTTGATTTTAAGAAATATGATTAGATAGAACCAGACAGCAAGATCACTGGAGTGTAGTATTTAGTTCCCTAAAGGTAAATACATAAGCTGTTTTGTTAAGAACACATGAAAAAGCTTAAAAATATGATGTGAGTGCATTTTCTTGAATGTAAACAGCATTAGGCACTACATCTTTTTATGATACCTTTTAGACTAACCATATTTTAAAATATATTATTAAAACTTTGCATAGAAAGTTCAGGTCTAATTTACGTGGTTATAAAAAAAATACAAACTCTAAACTATTGTGTTCCCAGACTTAAAGTAGAACTATAAGCAAACCTTTTTTTTTCATTTTGGATAGAGCAAGGGTGGGTTATATCCCCGGTCAGATTTTTATTTTTGTTTCCATCTGTGTCCCATTGCGGAGATTTCCCTTCACTTCCTGTCAATAGCCAAACAATTAAGGAAATTCCTTGGGAACCCGCAGGTAACCAGAATTAGTGTCCCCATGGGAAGCTTTCCTCCCCATTATTTTTCTGGGGACAACCCAAAATTTGGGATTTTCTTTACTTTCACTTTCAATGATAATGGTAAACACAACAAATAGAGCGGGTGAATCTCCATAACGGGGACACAAACAGCAATAAAAAGTTACATATTTTGTAATTCCTCTTCACTCTATCCAAAACTAAAAAACAGTTTTGCATTTAGTTATACTTTAAAGCGACCTAAATTTATCATGACATTTGATTTTAATACTTTTTTTTTGTTAACATGTTTTATAGAAAAAAGTAAAAAATATTGTGTTTTTTTTTTTTTCAAAATTGTCAAGTCTTTTTTTGTTTATAGCACAAAAAATAAAAATGCAGAGGTGATCAAATACTACCGAAAGAAAGCTCCATTTGTGGGAAAAGGACATAAACTTATTTTGGGTACAGCGTTGCATGACCGCGCACTTGTCAGTTAAAGTAATGCAGTGCCGTATCGTAAAAAATGGCCTGGTCAGGAAGGGGGGTAAATCCTCTGGAGGGCAAGTGGTTAATGACTCACATACAGTGAGGAAGTTCCCGCTCTGTGGCTTACATCACAAACAACAGGCAGGCGGGATTATGTAACAGCAAGCAGGTGGGTGGGCAGGATTACTGACACAGGCAGCCTAACAGTGTACGCACAGCAGGGAAGTAATTTCCCCATCTGTGTGTGCTGTGTTCCAGAACCAGTTGGAGATTTGACAGCGGCTCCCAGCTGGATCCTCACTGTAAAACTGAAGCTGGTTCTAGTACACAGCACACAAAGCAGTATCAAACCCAAAACCAAAAATGTAATATATTGCATTTCACCAATCATTACATATAGTGTCTGCATTTGTTTTCTTTTTTTAGTTTTTTTTTCCCCCCCTCTGTTTTCACTTGGTGATCTGGCCGGTAACACACCTGTATTAGAGTGCCTACATTCGGAATGAAGGAACAAAGACTCCTCTGGACAGCAACAATTAATTTTGGGGGAAGGGAGTGTTGAATGCACTGGCAGATTTAAATACACTTACAAAATGAAGCCAAACTCCAGCTCACACTTTATAAGGGATATGGGATATTAGTTTTACATAAATAAAAGCTGATCTTTATAAGCAACTTTGTAAGTGGCAAATGGTTTGTCTCATCCCTGTAACTGCTATATCTGCAAGATGGCTTGTTTTATTGAAAAAGAACAGACTTACTGGTCTGATCATCATGTGAAAATAAAAGAAAGAATTCTAAAAAAGAAAAATAATGCAGTCATCTAAGAATTGGTGAGCTGCAATATAATATTTGCTTTTGGGTTTAATCTTCTTAAAATCGCAATTGAACTTTTAATTTAACTAAATACATGTCAGGTGCAAAGGCTAGCATATCTGGCATCCCACCCCCCACTCCCTCAGTGCATGGCCATATTGTGCAAACAGTGGTAGGGGCTTAAAAATGCAGTTAAACCTGCGCCTACCCCTCCTGTACACAGCACACATAAGCTAGCATATTAAATATTATTTAATGACTGTGTCACAAGCGAGAGTCTGACAAACCTCAGCACACTCATTTTAAAAAATGAAACTGTTCCATTATACAGAGGAACTTTAGTCAGAAAATGAAGTCCTTCTAGATGACTTCAGGCTGGCCCCTTTTGCAGGTATAGCTACAGGTGAAACTCAAAAAATTAGAATATCATCCAAAAGTTCATTTATTTCAGTAATGCAACTTAAAAGGTGAAACTAATATATGAGATAGACTCATTACATGCAAAGCAAGATAGTTCAAGCCGTGATTTGTCATAATTGTAATGATTATGGCGTACAGCTCATAAATACCCCAAATCCACAATCTCAGAAAATTAGAATATTGTGAAAAGGTGCAATATTCTAGGCTCAAAGTGTCCCACTCTAATCAGCTAATTAAGCCATAACACCTGCAAAGGGTTCCTGAGCCTTTAAATGGTCTCTCAGTCTGGTTCAGTAGGAATCACAATCATGGGAAAGACTGCTGACCTGACAGTTGTGCAGAAAACCATCATTGATACCCTCCATAAGGAGGGAAAGCCTCAAAAGGTAACTGCAAAAGAAGTTGGATGTTCCCAAAGTGCTATATCAAAGTACATTAATAGAAAGTTATGTGGAAGGGAAAAGTGTGGAAGAAAAAGGTGCACAAGCAGCAGGGATGACCGCAGCCTGGAGAGGATTGTCAGGAAAAAGCCATTGTTGGGGACTTTCACAAGGAGTGGACTGAGGCTGGAGTCAGTGCATCAAAAGCCACCGCACACAGATGGATCCTGGACATGGGCTTCAAATGTCGTATTCCTTTTGTCAAGCCGCTCCTGAACAACAAACAATGTCAGAAGCGTCTTACCTGGGCTAAAGAGAAACAGACCGGGTCTGTTGCTCAGTGGTCCAAAGTCCTCTTTTCTAATGAGAGCAACTTTTGCATCTCATTTGGAAACCAAGGACCCAGAGTATGGAGGAAGAATGGAGAGGCACACACTGCAAGATGCTTGAAGTCCAGTGTGAAGTTTCCACAGTCTGTGTTGATTTGGGGAGCCATGTCATCTGCTGGTGTTGGTCCACTGTGCTTCATTAAGTCCAGGGTCAACGCAGCCGTCTACCATGAGATTTTGGAGCACTTCATGCTTCCTTCTGTAGACGAGTTTTATGGGGATGCTGACTTCATTTTCCAGCAGGACTTGGCACCTGCCCACACTGCCAAAAGCACCAAAACCTGGTTCAATGACCATGGGATTACTGTGCTTGATTGGCCAGCAAACTCGCCTGACCTGAACCCCATAGAGAATCTATGGGACATTGCCAAGAGAAAGATGAGAGACATGAGACCGAACAATGCAGAAGAGCTGAAGGCCGTTATTGAAACATCCTGGTCTTCCATAACACCTCAGCAATGCCACAGGCTGATAGCTTCCATGCCATGCCGCGTTGAGGCAGTAATTGCTGCAAAAGGGGCCCAAACCAAGTACTGAGTACATATGCATGCTTATACTGTTCAGAGGTCCGATATTGTTCTATGTACAATCCTTGTTTTATTGATTGCATGTAATATTCTAATTTTCTGAGATTGTGGATTTGGGGTTTTCATGAGCTGTAAGCGATAATCATCACAATTATGACAAATCACAGCTTGAACTATCTTGCTTTGCATGTAATGAGTCTATCTTATATATTAGTTTAACCTTTTAAGTTGCATTACTGAAATAAATTAACTTTTGCACGATATTCTAATTTTTCAAGTTTCACCTGTATATAAAATCTTAAAAATAAGTGTATATACTGTTTAAAATCCCATAATACACTGTCTCACCCTGCTCTGCACTTGCTTCGTTGCTCTCCATTTTTAGGCACTGTCGAATTTATAGAGGCCAATCTGCTTCCAGCCTTAGTGTAATTAAACCCTCCTATCCTTTACAGCCAAGGAAGCGACTTCTCTTTGATCAGCATGCCATGGTGCTGCTGTGATCAGCTAAGATCAGCCATTTTATGGGTAACATTTTGGTTGAGGACACACGTTAGAAAGCCCGGTATTCCAGGAATGTAACTATTTTTTGAAACCATTAATTGATGGGTTTATTTTTGCGTTATGATTTCCTGCTGCTCAGGGGCTCTGGGCTTCAGCAAAATGGCAGCCTCCAGTAAGATGAAACAGGAGAAATGCTGGAGGCAATTTATAGCACACACTAATAATTATTAAAGGATAAGTTCATCCCCCATTAGCCCACCCGGCTGCTTCACTCATTCACAGTCCACTGTGAATGAGAAGACTACAAGTCCCCACAGCCTTAGCAGATGTCACCTTGTAGTTCTCAATGAACTACCACAGCGCTGTATTAGTTCGATTGTTCCTGTTAGAATGTATCGGCTTGCTCATACGGGCAAGCAGATATACTGACAGGTCTGCAGAAGACCTGCATGGAACCAGTAATCTACTGATCGCTGGTGAAATGCTTTACAGGCTCCTGCAACAAAAAATAATAAATGCAAATTTTTTATACGTGCAAAAAAATGTGCATTTATTATTTTTTGTCAAATGGTGAACTTATCCTTTAGTGTGGAATATATGTTCCTTGCTAAAGAACATTTTTTTTTAGTAAGTTGTTATGAGTAAATCTCTGTTGTAAGTAAGAAGTTCAGGATGAATGTACTTAGAGTGCTGTGGTCAGGAGTATGTTATATATACAACCCAGAGTGTAGTCAGAAGTATGAAATGTTCAGTGTGGGGTCTTTATGAAAACTGGAGCAGCCAGAATCTGAAACAGTTGTTCATAGCAATTAACTGATGTGGCTGTCTGACATGTATTATTTTGTGTTGCATAAAAACACAAAAAAAGTGTTGGCCAGCCACATTACCCATAAAGAGCTGGCACCTGGTGCAGATCACACCCGACTTAGAATGCCACTGGCCAGGTGTAGGTAAAAAATAGATGTACAGACTGATAAAGCAGCAACAGAAAGGTATGTCCTTTCAGCAGTGAAGCATTTTTGTTCTCTGTGGAATGAGTGGTCCTACTGCAAAGGTTAAACACAACACTGCTCTAAAAAATTAAAGGAACACTTTTTAATCAGAGTATAGCATAAGGTCAATTAAACTCTTGGGATATTGATCTGGTCAGTTAAGTAGTAGAGGGGGTTGTTAATCTGTTTCAGCTACTTTGGTATTAATGAAACTAACAACTGGTGCACTAGATGGGCAACAATGAGGCAACCCCCAAAACAGGAATGGTTTTACAGGTGGAGGGTACTGACCTTTTTTTTCCTACTCATCTTTTTTTTACTGTTTTTTGCTAGTTTTGCGTTTGGCTAGGGTCAGTGTCACTACTGATAGCATGAGGCGATACTTGGACCTACAGAGGTTGCACAGGCAGTCCAACTCCTCTAGAATGGCACATCAATACATACCATTGCCAGAAGATTTGTGGTGTCTCCCAGCACAGTCTCAAGAGCATGGAGGAGATTCTAGGAGAGAGGCAGTTACTCTAGCAAAGCTGGACAGGGCCATAGAAGGTCCTTAACCCATCAGCAAGACCGGTATCTGCTCCTTTGTGCAAGGAGGAACAGGATTAGCAATGCCAGAGCCCTACAAAATGACCTCCAGCAGGCCACTGGTTTGAATGTCCCTGACCAAACAACCAAAAACAGACTTCATGATTGCGGCCTGAGTGCACGACATCCTCTAGTGGGCCCTGTGCTCACTGCCTGGCACCATAGAGCTCGATTAGCATTTGCCACTGAACACCAGAATTGGCAGGTCCACCACTGGTGCCCTGTGCTTTTCACAGATGAGAGTAGGTTCACTCTGAGCACATGTGACAGACGTGAAAGGGTCTGGAGAAGCCGTGGATGCCTGTAACATCGTTATGCTGCCTGCAACATCGTTCAGCATGATGGTTTTGGTGGTGGGTCAGTGATGGTCTGGGGAGACCTATCCATTGAGGGATGCACAGACCTCTACAGGCTAAACAATGGCACCCTGACTGCCATTAGGTATCAGGATGAAATCCTTGGACCCGTTGTCAGACCCTACACTGGCACAGTGGGTCCAGGGTTGCTCCTGATGCATGACAATGCCCGACTTCATGTGGCGAGAGTATGCAGGCAGTTCCTAGAGGATGAAGGAATTGATACCGTTAAATGGCCCCCACGCTCGCCTGACCTAAATCCAATAGAACACCTCTGAGATATCATGTTTCAGTCCATTCCGACGCCACCAGGTTGCACCTCAGCTCAGTGATGCCGTAGTCCAGATCTGGGAGGAAATACCACAGGCCATCATCTGTTGTTTCATTAGGCGCATGTCCTGACTTTGTCGGGCATGCATTCAAGCACGTGGGGGCCATACAAACTACTGAGTGCCATTTTGAGTTGCTGCTATGAAATTTCTAGCCTGCTGCATCATTTTTTTCACTTTGATTTTCGGGGTGTCTTTGAATTCAGTCCTATGTAGATTGATAATTTTCATTTCCATCAAACGATGGCACATCCTTATGTTCCTAACACATTAGCCAGTTCATATCGATATAGATATCCAGCATGATATATTTCCACATTGAGATCTGATGTGTTTTCAAAGTGTTCCTTTTTTGAGTAGTGTACTTACAGTTGTGTTCAAAATAATAGCAGTGTGTTGAAAAAAGTGAATAAAGTTAAAAAGCCTTCTAATAGCTTTTATTTCCATACACACAAATGCATTGGGAACACTACACATTCTATTCCAAATCAAAACATGAAGAAAAATATATCAAATTTGTGTTGTTCCTCTAAAAAAATTGAAGAAAAGTGAATATTAGTCTGTTCAAAAAAATAGCAGTGTTTGTATTCTTCTTTACAAACTCAAACATTCACTATATAAACTGAAAAATGTTTGAAGATTTTGCTTTCTTTTGAATCACTTAATAATTAGTTGTATAAGCACTGTTTCTGAGAACTGCTGTACATCTGTGTTGCATGGAGTCAACCAACTTCTGGCACCTGTGAACAGGTATTCCAGCCCAGGATGATTGGACTACATTCCACAGTTCTTCTCTATTTCTTAATTTTGCCTCAGAAACTGCATTTTTGATGTCACCCCACAAGTTTTCTATTGGATTATGATCCGGGGATTGGGCTGGCCACTCCATAACGTCAGTCTTGTTGGTCTGGAACCAAGATGTTGCACGTTTACTGGTGTGTTTGGGGTCGTTGTCTTGTTGGAACACCCATTTCAAGGGCATTTCCTCTTCAGCATAAGGCAGCATGACCTCTTCAAGTATTCTGATGTATTCAAACTGATCCATGATCCCTGGTATGCAATAAATAGGCCCAACACCGTAGTATGAGAAACATCCCCATATCATAATGCTTGCTCAACCATGCTTCACTGTCTTCACAGTGTACTGTGGCTTGAATTCAGTGTTTGGGGGTCGTCTGACAAACTGTCTCCGGCCACTAGACCCAAAAAGAACAATCTTACTTTCATCAGTCCACAAAATGTTGCGCCATTTCTCTTTAGGCCAGTCAGTGTGCTCTTTGGCAAATTGTAAACTCTTCAGCACATGTCTTTTTTTCAACAGTGGGACTTTGCGGGGGCTTCTTGCAGATAGCTTGGGTTCACATAGGCGTCTTCTAATTGTAACAGTACTCAGAGGGAACTTTAGACCACCTTTGATCTTCCTGGAGCTGATTGTTGGCTGAGTCCTTGCCATTTTGGCTATTCTTCTATCCATTCGAATGGTAGTTTTTCGCTTTCTTCCACATCTTTCAGGTTTTGGTTGCCATTTTAAAGCATTTTAGCTGAGCAGCCTATCATTTTCTGCACTTTTTTATATATTTTCCCCTCTCCAATCAACTTTTTAATCCAGGTACGCTGTTCTTCTGAACAATGTCTGGAACAACCCATTTTCCTCAGAATTTCAGAGAGAAATGCACTGTAACCAACATGTACAACATTTGCTGCCTTCCTTCCATAAATAAGGGCAATAATTGCCACTTGTTTTTCAAAGAATGAATGACCTCACTAATAGAACTCTACGCTGCTATTATTTTGAACTATTATTTTGAACATGCCCCTTTCAATTAGTGATTCAATTACACAAAATCAGCAGTATGCATGTCATGACTGTTGGGTTTGTAGGATTTCTATTACTCTACTACACCTGCTAGTAAATTATTTGCCATGTAGAAATATAATTTCTACCAAAAACAGTGATTAAACAGGTTAGTGATGTCTGAATGCTATTATTTTGAACACAACTGTACCTATAATTATCAAAGCTTGTGATCCCTACTGATTGGAGGGCCTTAGGTCTGACTCAGCAAGAGGTGTAGCGAATCTCTGCAGAGACTACTGCTATCACATGGCGAACAATGGTCCTTTCCTACGGCATGCTGAAAGCTGGGACTCTGTTTTTTGTTCCCATATACTTCTTCGGGCTTTTGAAATATGCATTGTACCTCTTAGGCAGGTATCAGTTTTGATGGTTGCTATGTTTTCATGTGCTGTGATTACTTTCTGAAGGAAACAAAACTGTAAAGCAGGGTATGCAATCACAGTTTTTGTTTTTTTTTGCTTAACCAGTGAGTTGAATAGAAAAAAACCTTACCTATCCCTGCATTAACACAAATTTTGACAGCGGGGACACCATCTCAGTCAGAATACAAAAATTAGTGCGGTAGCCATTGACTGCAAGCTTTGATCGAAAGCTGGTTTTCAAGAAGGACCGTTCAACAGAAGTTGGTAGTTAGACTGGCTTCTGTTTAACAGACAGCGTTACACACATGCCAAGAGTTCCTGCTTAACCAGCTGAATTTCGGTATGTGTATACCCAGCTTAAGACTTTTCACACCTTTAGATTTGATCCGACTGGATGTTTTTAGCTGATTCAAACTGAAAATTCAGTAGGGCTTTTTTAAAATAATGTCATACTTGCCTGCTCTGTGCAATGGTTTTGCACAGGACAGCCCCAAACCTCCTCTTCTAGGGTCCCCTGGCGGTGCTCCTGGCAACTCCTCCATTCTGAGTGCTAAGAGGGCACTCGTGGGTGCTCGATCCCAAGCCAGACTTTGTGCATCTATTAACACACAGTGCAACTCGGCCCACCCCTTTTTCTTCTCACAGGATTTGATTGACAACAGCAGGAGCCAATGATTTCCACTGCTGCTTCTGAGCCCTTTGAGGATGGAGAGAGAGTAGTGCTGGATCCAGATCGGTCTCAGGTAAGTATTTGGATGGAGACTGATCACAGAAGGTTTTTCCTTTACTTCAATACAGAAAATGCATTAAGGTTAAATTAAAAAAGGATATAAATATCACCATCAATCAAACCAGAATTAGTGAATCAGAATAGTTCAATTCTGTGTATAAACCAAATAAATGAGCATCCACTGACTTCTGCATATTTGGACCTGTTCATATTTGTGTGCTCAAAAAACATGGGAGAAAAAGAAAAAAGATCTTTGGGTGCACTGTGTCATGTCCAATGAGAGACATTGTACAAACTGCTACAGACACTACATGAAAATAGCAAGAAAAGCGCAACAGCCTTGGGTCTAACCTCCAGAACCATGTATGCCCTCTTCCTCAGAGCATCATCTCTTGCACCTACTGTTTAGTATTGTGCTTCTGAATTGGACATCCATATTTTTGACTTATGACTGTGGTTCAGGTTATACTAAAGACTTGTAGCCACATGGCTTCTGTGAGTATTTGAATGGTTTTAATCATTAAATGGTTCTTGAGGTAATACATAAGGCTGTTGCGTCCTTCCTACTGTTTTGTCATTTAGAAAGAACTACTTTCCCAGCATAATGCTGCAGTGTGTGCACATCTATTGCTGACAGCAAGTGCCATTTCAGCTGCCATTTTGTGCCTTTGAAATGGTCATTAAAAGTATAAACGAACTATACGCATTGAAGTGACTGCTCTAGACCTGGCTGCTGGTGGAGGTGGATGGGAAGTGTAAACACATGGGGCTTGCATTGAACTAGAACTTTCCAATTGTACACTGGACTTATGTATGTGTGCATGTACAGTATATATAGTACTGTATATATTGTAAAGTTCAGGGGTATAGCACCTTGGGATCACGTACAAAGCCATTTGTCTTAAACATAAAAAGTCTTTATTTTTCTTTAAAGCAAAACAAAAACAGCTTCCAGCAGCTAAATGAAACTGACTTTAATTTCATCAACACAACACAAAAGTCTGCTTGTCTTCAGCACAAATAAAATATAAGACATGAAAAAGTTCATGTAAGGGATTTACCAAAAGTTAGGAAAGTCCAGCTTTACTGTAAATGTTTGGGAGCTTGCAGCACACAGACAGGTCTCCTCTTCAAACTCCTGCTACTCCACCCCCAACACTGGGAACTTCCTATCTTCAGTGCTGCTTCCTGAAGGCTGCTTATCCACTTGTCGACCGCAGATAGCCGAATGACTGCTTCACCGTGGCTGGCCAGTTCTGGGAGGGCATCATATGATGCCCTCCCCCGGCAATCTCCATGATCGCTGTGTCCTATGGACACAGCTGATCACGTGATGTGGTAAAATGCCAATCACAACGGCTTTTTACCACGTGATCAACCGTGTCCAATGACACAGCACATCACCGATAAATTCTGTTGCCGGTTATCGACTGCACTTTCCTCACGCTGTCACAGTGTGAGGAAAGTACTGCCGATAACTGGCAATTGTTAGAGGACGGATCTGCACTGATGATCAGTGCCGCCCACAAGTGCCCATGAGTACCACCCACCTGTGCCATCAGAGCTGGCCAGCAGTGCCGCCATGCAGCGCCGTCAGTCATTGCCGCCTATCAGCGGCCATCATTGTTGCATATCAGTGCCACCTATCAATGCTCATCAGTGCCTGTCAGTGCTGGCTATCAGTGCAGCCTCCTCAATGCACATCAGAGAAGGAGAAAAATTACCTGTTTGCAAAATTTTATAATAGAAACAAAGAAAAAAAATGTCAAAATGTTGGCTCTTTTGTTTATTGCTAAAAAAATAAAACACCCAGTGGCGAGTACATACCACCAAAAGATAGCTCTATTTGTGTGAGAAAATTGACCGCACAATTGTCATTCAAAGTGCAACAGCGCTGAAAGCTGAAAATTGGCCTGGGCACAAAGGGGGTATAAGTGCCTGATAGGCAAGTGGCTAATCCCAGTAATCAGAGGTGGAGGATCTTTCCCACCTGAATATCACTCTGAACTTCCAAAATTCTTGGTCCTAAATAAGCAATTACTAATGCAGAGAGAACTGCAAGTCAGTCCTCTCCTCAATGCTCAAATGTCCTGGTACCTCTCACCTTGCATGGGTGAGAACCCCTGACTACAGCAACCATTTCCCTTTAAAGAGACCATAACCCAAATATAGGTGATACATAGCACCTGTCCATGTGTCCATGACCCATCTTCAGCATCCTTTGTATATGAAGAAAAAAATATATAAATATATATATATCATCATAAATGAGTAAAAGTAAGATTTTAATCAATATCCAAATGAGCACAAAAACATTTTCCTAAATTTTGACAAAATTGAGTCTTATAGAACATTTGTTTCGCTCATTACCTGAAAATAAGATTAATAATATAATTTATTACAAAATCTTAAGTTTTGCTCAAATTAGTTAATGCAAAAATGAATACACCCCACAACATAAACTACTACATCTAGTATTTTGCAAGATGATTTGTAAGGACAGCACCAAGTCTTGTAGACGTGGAATGAACAATTTGGTGACATATTGCAATATCTATCTTTTTCCATTTTTCAAGGACAACCTCTTTTAGAGCTTGGATGCTGGATGTTGAGTGATGCTAAACTTGCCTCTTCAAAATTCCCCATTGTTGTTCGATTGGGTTCAGATCAGGAGACATACTTGGCCATTGAATCACTTTCACCCTGTTCTTTTTCAGAAACGCAACAGTGTTCTTAAATGTGTGTTTTGGATCATTGTCATGTTTGGAAAGTGTACGAAGACCAAGGGTACGGAGTGATAGTAGCATCTTCTCTTTTAATGTAGAGCAGCACATCTGTGAATGCATGATACCATCAATGAAATGCAAGTCCCCGACACCAGAAGCACTCATGCAGCCCCACAGAAGGACACTGCTACCACCATGTTTCACTGTAGGCATCATGCATTTTTGTTTGTACTACTCACCTTTTGCGACATCAATCAGTTTTGAAGTCATCATTTCCAAAAATATTAATCTTGGTCTCATCACTCCAGAGTACAGAGTCCCAGTAGTATTCTTTTTCAGTATGGGCCCTGTCTAATTCTAGGCGAGCCTTTTTGTGCATGGACTTTACTAGAGGCTTCATTTGTGGACGATACCCATGCATGCCATTCCTTTGCAGTGTACACCGTATTGTGTTAAGGGAAACAATCACCACAGTTTGGCTTTCTACTTTAGCTAAATGCAGTGAACTTGCATGGTGATTTTCTTCAACTCTTCTCATCTCAGAAGACGCTCCTGTAGAAATGTTAACTTCCATGAATGTCTCTGTGAGATGGCTGTAGGTCTTTGTTAAATTTTTGTATCACTTTTCCTACAGTATTCTCACTGATAAGTAAACCTTTTCTGATCTTGTAGCCTTCACCTTTCTTGTCTAAAGAAATTATTTTCTTTCTTAGGCCTTGTGACATTTCTCTTCCAAGTGGTGCCATTGCAGTTGGTGATGTAAGGCTTAGATGCAGCTGCTCGGCCATGGAAACCCATCCCACGAAGCTCCCTACGCACTGTTGTTATGCTAATCTGAAGGCCACATGAAGTTTGGAGGTCTTTAGCTATTGACTTTGCAGACAGTTGGTGGCTTCAGCATGCGCTGACCCTGCTGTTCTTCCCAGATGCTTCCATTTTGTTATAATACCACTAACAGTTGACAGTGAAATATTTAGTAGCTAGGAAATTTCGCGGATGGACTTAGGTTGCCCCCCTGTGCAATATCATGGTACCACGCTTGAGTGCACTGAGTGGTGATTAGAACACCTAAATCCAATGATTTGGAGGGGTGTCCGAATACTTTTGCCATTACAGTGTGTGTGTGTGTATATATATATATATATATACACATACATATATATACAGTGGGGATCGAAAGTTTGAGCACCCCAGCTAAAAATTTGTATTAATGTGCATAAAGAAGCCAAGGAAAGATGGAAAAATCTCCAAAAGGCATCAAATTACAGATTAGACATTCTTATAATATGTCAACAAAAGTTAGATTTTATTTCCATCATTTACACTTTTAAAATAACAGAAAACAAAAAAATGGCATCTGCACAAGTTTGGGCACCCTGCAGAATTTATAGCATGCACTGCCCCCTTTGCCAAGCTGAGACGTGCCAGTGTCATGGATTGTTCTCAATCATCGTCTGGGAAGACCAGGTGGTGTCAATCTCAAAGGTTTTAAATGCCCAGACTCATCTGACCTTGCCCCAACAATCAGCACCATGGGTTCTTCTAAGCAGTTGTCTAGAAAACTGAAACTGAAAATAGTTGATGCTCACAAAGCTGGAAAAGGCTAT
The DNA here is from genome assembly GCF_062004578.1 of Staurois parvus. Taxonomy (NCBI): domain Eukaryota; kingdom Metazoa; phylum Chordata; class Amphibia; order Anura; family Ranidae; genus Staurois; species Staurois parvus. Next base: position 4,748,447 of record NW_028318095.1, on the reverse strand, counting down.
AAGAAGATAGCAAAGCGTATTCAGATGTCAATATTATTAATGTAATTAAGAAATGGCAGTCATCAGGAACAGTGGAAGTTAAAGCAAGATCTGGAAGACCAAGAAAAATATCAGACAGAACAGCTCGCAGGATTGTGAGAAAAACAATTCAAAACCCACGTTTGACTGCACGATCCCTCCAGAAAGATCTGGCAGACACTGGAGTTGTGGTACACTATTCCACTAAAAAGAGATACTTGTACAAATATGGTCTTCATGGAAGAGTCATCAGAAGAAAACCTCTTCTACGTCCTCACCACAAAAATCATCGTTTGCAAATGAACATATAGACAAGCCTGATGCATTTTGGAAACAAGTTCTGTGGACCGATGAGGTTAAAATTGAACTTTTTGGCCGGAATGAGCAAAGGTACGTTTGGAGAAGAAGGGGCACAGAATTTAATGAAAAGAACCTCTGTCCAACTGTTAAGCATGGGGTTGGATCAATCATGCTTTGGGGTTGTGTTGCAGCCAGTGGCACAGGGAACATCTCATGAATAGAAGGAAAAATGGATTCAATAAAATTTCAGCAAATTTTGGATGGTAACTTGATGCCATCTGTGAAAAAGCTGAAGTTAAAGAGAGGATGGCTTCTACAAATGGATAATGATCCTAAACACACCTCGAAATCCACGGGAGATTACATCAAGAGGCGTAAACTGAAGTAAGTTTTTGCCATGGCCTTCACAATCTCCTGACCTCAACATAATTGAAAATCTATGGATAGACCTTAAAAGAGCAGTGCGTGACAGACAGCCCAGAAATCTGAAAGAACTGGAAGGCTTTTGTAAGGAAGAATGGGCAAAGGTACCTCAAACAAGAATTGAAAGACTCTTGGCTGGCTACAAAAAGCGTTTACAAGCTGTGATACTTGCCAAAGGGGGCAGTACAAGATATTAACTCTGCAGGGTGCCCAAACTTTTGCAGACGCCATTTTTTTGTTTTCTGTTATTTTGAAAGTGTAAATGATGGAAATAAAATCTAACTTTTGTTGACATATTATAAGAATGTCTAATCTGTAATTTGATGCCTTTTGGAGATTTTTCCATCTTTCCTTGGCTTCTTTATGCACATTAATACAAATTTTTAGCTGGGGTGCCCAAACTTTCGATCCCCACTGTATACAGTGGGGCAAAAAAGTATTTAGTCAGCCACCAATTGTGCAAGTTCTCCCACTTAAAAAGATGAGAGGCCTGTAATTGGCATCATAGGTAGACCTCAACTATAAGAGACAAAATGAGAAAAAAAGTCCAGACAATCTTATTGGCTGATTTGGAAATAAATTATTTGCAAATTATGGTGGAAAATAAGTATTTGGTCACCTACAAACAAGCAAGATTTCCGGCTCTCACAGACCTGTACCTTCTTCTTTAAGAGGCTTCTTTTTCCTGCACTCATTACCTGTATCAATGGCACCTGTTTGAACTTGTTATCAGTATAAAAGACACCTGTCCACAACCTCAAACAGTCACACTCCAAACTCCACTATGGTGATGAACAAAGAGCTGTCGAAGGACACCAGAAACAAAATTGTAGACCAACACCAGGCTGGGAAGACTGAATCTGCAATAGGCAAGCAGCCTGTTGTGAACAAATCAACTGTGGGAGAAATAATTAGAAAATGGAAGACATACAAGACCACTGGTAATCTCCTTCGATCTGGGACTCCACGTAAGATCTCACCCCGTGGGGTCAAAATGATCACAAGAACGGTGAGCGAAAATCCCAGGACCACACGGGGGGACCTAGTGAATGACCTGCAGAGAGCTGGGATCAACGTAACAAAGGCTACCATCAGTAACACACTACGCCGCCAGGGACTCAGATCCTGCAGTGCCAGATGTGTCCCCCTGCTTAAGCCAGTACATGTCCGGGCCCATCTGAAGTTTGCTAGAGAGCATTTGGATGATCCAGAAGAGGATTGGGAGAATGTCATATGGTTAGGCGAAACCAAAATAGAACTGTTTGGTAGAAACCCAACTCGTCGTGTTTGGAGGAGAGAGAATGCTGAGTTGCATCCAAAGAACACCATACCTACTGTGAGGCATGGGGTTAGCAACATCATGCTTTGGGGCTGTTTCTCCGCAAAGGGACCAGGACGACTGATCCATGTACAGGACAGAATAAATGGGGCCATGTATCGTGAGATTTTGAGTGCAAACCTCCTTCCATCAGCAAGGGCATTGAAGATGAAACGTGGCTGGGTCTTCCAACATGACAATGATCCCAAACATACCACCCGGGCAACGAAGGAGTGGCTTCGTAAGAAGCATTTCAAGGTCCTGGAGTGGCCTAGCCAGTCTCCAGATCTCAACCCCATAGAAAACCTTTGGAGGGAGTTGAAAGTCTGTGTTGCCCAGCAACAGCCCCAAAACATCACTGCTCTAGAGGAGATCTGCATGGAGAAATGGGCCAACATACCAGCAACAGTGTGTGCCAACCTTGTGAAGACTTACAGGAAACGTTTGACCTCTGTCATTGCCAATGAAGGATATATAACAAAGTAATGAGATGAACTTTTGATATTGACCAAATACTTATTTTCCACCATACAAATAAATTCTTTCCAAATCCGCCAATGTGATTGTCTGGATTGTTTTTCTCATTTGTCTCTCATAGTTGAGGTCTACCTATGATGCCAATTCCAGGCCTCTCTCATCTTTTTAAGTGGGAGAACTTGCACAATTGGTGGCTGACTAAATACTTTTTTGCCCCACTGTGTGTGTGTGTGTGTGTGTGTGTGTGTGTGTGTGTGTGTGTATATATATATATATATATATATATATATATCAAATATATTCATATCCCCTCCCGCAACGTTTCTGCAGCATGTTGATAGACTGTGTGACATTTTATTTTCTGTCACAGATAATAAAATTTATAGATGGTATAATTCTCTAAGAAACAGTTAAACTTGCTCGACTTACAGAGCAAGAGGTTTTTTTGTGATTTACAGTTCTAGATCATCCACAGCAGAGAGGAGAGTTGTCTGAGGTCTCAGACAGTGTTTGAAATCAGCCCTGCTGACACAGTAAGCTGTTGAAAAGGTGCCACCATCGATACCTGTTTTTTTTTTTCGTACAAATGCTTATAACAGCAGTTCATCTAACAATCCGCCAGGCTGAACAGTGATGACCTGTGATAGAAGCTGACACTCCATTTCTTGTTCCCATATACTTCTTTTGAAATATGCATTCTACCTATTAGACAGGTCCCAGTTTTACTGGTTGCTATGCTTCCTGTACACAGCAGTCTTTACAAGTGGATAATATCTAACAATAGTGTGGATATGCTAACAATTTATTTTCATGGAATATGGTAGACAGTCAATATAGCTACCAGAAAAAAAAATATTCTGTTGGACATGCTATATATTTCAACAACATTTCTAAGAATTTCAATATAGATAACAAATGCTGTTTACAAAGTTTATCATATTATGTACATCCTTAAAACTGAACTCCAGGCAAACCGCTACATACCCAGTTGGAATTCATATACAGAAGGTGTTTTACCTGCCCATCCTGTTCTGAAATTTACACAGCCCTGCAAAGCGCCACAGTCAGACTATTGACCACATTTTATTTTGTGACAGTTAAAGCCTAAGTTTAACACAAGAGACAGTACTTACAATTAGTGAGAAATGTTACTTCTGCTGGTGTCTTAGCCAAAATCTTCAGTCCTCTGCCCACCCAAGCCCCCCTCCCCCATTCCCTCACAGTACTGGAAGTTCACCTGTCATGGACACTCATCAAGAGCACTGACTATGCTCACCTTTTCCACTCCCACCTCCACTCATAGAAGCTGTACTATAACTTCCATCAACAAAAAGCACTCCAAGATTGGGGGAGGAGAACCTTTGATTCATCCACCAATCCTGCATTCATAGAACACTTTTCTTTGATGGAAGCTATAGCACAGCTTCTTTGAATGGAGGAGGGTGGTGAAAAGGACAACCATAGTCTGTGCTCTTGATGAGTGCCTATGATAGGTCCAGTGGCTGCATTAACCCTACAGCACTGAATGATCACCACTGCCAGTGTATAGGGGTTCAGAGGACTGAAGATTTGAACGAAGTCAGCAGCCCCAGCACTAGGGACAATGCTCCTATGAGTGTTACTTGTCATCACATGTGCATTCCAATGTAACTTCTCGGCTACTAGTGCTACTCTTCTCTTTGTCAGACTTGAGTGCCACTGTAGAAGAGTTTATAAGAGGCTGATGCCTGGTCAAATTCAGGAATGTGTACTAGCTGTGCTATATAAATATCACATTTATAAAATGAGTACACACCACATTATCTGGTGTTGTTTTATAGCTACCTTGAGTTAAGCTTTAAATTTTACTTTGTTGTTTTAAACATTTAAAAGTTATGTCTTTTACGAACATCACATAATGGCTAATATTCGTTTTAGTAGTCAAAACACAATCCTCTCCAGAGAGACACATAACTGCTTTTTACTTTGCTAAGGGCTTGACATCAGGACTTACGGTAAAGGAGAAATGTGGGATTCTGTAAAACCAAAAACACATACTCTCGTCCATGCTGCAGCATCGGTCCAATGCTGCAGCTGTCCCACATTGACTCTAACATTGAGAACTGAGTGACCACTGATTACACAGTTCTTGGTCTGCTGAGAGGCTCCGCTAGCTTTCAGTCAGTCATCAAGGTTGATCCCCACATCATTATTGGGATCCTTCCAGTGCCTGGAATGGCTTTGTGAAGTCACCTAGCAGTTGGGTTTAGCCTGCTGTTGGCTGATTCTGAGTCACAGGCGAGCACAAGTAAGTGCATTCTTGTGACGCAGAAGAGAAGTATGGCCAAAAAAGCTTTGGCCATGCTTCTTTTTTAAAGTATATATTAACCCAGTCATTAAAGTTTGATACTCAATTCTTTAGCTAATTGTCATTCAGGTAGCTGTTTCTTCAGCCAAGTTTGTGTGTGTATATATATGCTTGTGTGTAAAATTTGTTCCATTTTTTCATTCTGCATAAACATTTTTGTAACTGCTTGAACCAGCCATTTAATATGTTCATCCTAATCTATTATTGCATTTAGGCTGGCCATATACAGGTGTATGTATACCTGATAGGATTTGTAACCACACTGTTATTACAATCACTACCACCAGCTTGAAAATTTTGCTCTCCAAAAAAAATGCATTCCTTTTAAATTTATCAACCTATACTTAAAAAAAAAAAAAAATTCTATATGTGGCCACTTAGCAGTCTATGCACAAAAGAAATTTACTATGCAGATTACTTCACGCAAGCATTCTTATAGACAAGTCCAGAAAGACTTATCCAATACTCCCACCCAGATTGACTGTGCACTTTATGATGACTGGCTCAACTTTGAAATTTTTTATACTTCTCCTAATGGTTTTGCTGAGATCTGTCCTATGGAAAAGGATTTTAAAAAGACATTAACTATTCTGGTAGTACATCCTGCTATTTACAGTTCCTATTGAGGATGTTCTCTCTTCTAGGGAATCTTCTGTTGGGTGTTTTGAAGAACTTTTAAAGCCTTTTTTTGCTCTTGCAGGCCCAGCCCTGCTACCGGTAATGTCTGCCATGTCTAGTTGCCATACTATCACAACCAGGCTGCACAGGAAAATAAACAGTTGTAGAATGCCACATTCATTATCAATTCTTGCTTTATTGTTTATTTTTCCAGGAGTTGATATTAGCCATTTTCCATTCACCCTATAACAGATTTACTGCTACAGGGTGGATGTTCTGTGCAAAATAACGTTTAGCACGTCCGCCATTGGGGGAGTGCGCCTCCCGCCGGAAATCCGCTTCTGCTGTGAATGAGCACCAGCATTGCCGAGGAGACAGAACACAGCTCTGCCTAAGTAAACAAGGGAGAGCTGTGTTCTGTCAGCTGTGATCTGCTAGATTTTATGCAGGAAATAAAATGTAGCAGATTGCCTAGTGAAAACTGCACACTGTACACACAAAAACACTGGCTAGGCACACAACCCTTTGATCACCCTAGATGTTTAACCCCTTCCCAACCATTCTCAGTACTGTGTTAGTGTATATTTTTAGCACTGATCACTGTATTGGTGTCACTGGTTCCCACAAAGTGTCAGTGTCAAACTGCTCGCCGCAATATCGCAACCCACTATAAGTTGCTGACCGCCGCAATTGCTGCTATAAAAATAATTCCAGTATATATACCGCTATTTCTAGATGCTTTTATAACTTTTGTGCAAACCAATCAATATACACTTATTGTGATTTTTTTTTTTTTACAAAAATATGTAGCAGAATACATTTTCTCCTAAATTTATGAAGAAATTAGATTTTATAAAAACATTTTTATTATATATGTTTTATAGCAGAAAGTAAAAAATATAGGTTTTTTTTTTAAATGTCGGTGTTTTTCGTTTATAGCGCAAACAACATAAAAAACCCAGAGGTGATCAAATACCACTAAAAAAAGCTCTATTTGTGGGAACAAAATGACATGAATTTTATTTATGTACAGCATTGCTTCACCACACAATTGTCCGTTAAAGTAACGCAGCTCCATATTGCAAAAAATGGCCTGGTCATGAAGTGGGGGGGGGGGGGTAAATCTTCCGGAGGTCAAGTGGTCAAGGCTTTCTGTTTTCATTGAGGCAAGTGGTTGTTGCTTTATGCCACATTTAGTCCTCACTGCTTTTATATGTTCTTAGCACCTTATGCTTACAATCACTCTATATTTGCATGGTCCTGCTCCTTTTCTGTTGCCTCTGCTATGTCCTCCCACATTGCAGACTTCTACAGTATTTGAAGTCCACAAGCAGTGATCAGTCCAGTTCCCTTTCTGAAGTGATATTGTCACTAAAAGCTCAGCTATCCTGCTGCTGAGTGCTGCAATAGTAAGGATAAATCAGTAGCTGAAGAATCGTCACAAAACAACTATTTCAGGAATGTCGATTTCCATGACACAGTAATGATGCAGGGGTTGATGATAAGAATGAAATTACCAGAAATGTCAGTTTCTGAAGATTCTTTTTCTTTTCCTTGCCACTGCTGTGCATAGTTTTTCTCACTCTGAAGTTGCAAAGTTTGTTAGGTATTTTTCACTTTGATTATGTTTCTATAACACCCTACAGCAGCCCTTTACCCAGCATTGTGGAATTTTTAGCTCCCACCAGTAAACCAATCCTAGGGACTTTGCTCATTGCACAAATATCCAACACCATCCCCAGAGGTTCTGGTGATACAGGTATTCACATAATCTTCAGCTTAACCATAGCCTATCTACATCCTCCAATGGCTTTGAGTATTCTCCGCCATCCTTGCTTCTCAGTAGCCTTCACATTGTTTGCAAGGTCTTTTAAATGTAATACTAATTGGTACTATATCTAACATACAAATATATCTGCTTTCCCTAGAACCTCTGCTTTCCCTGATAATTACCACTTTCCATCCACATTTACTGCTACAGGGCGGACGGTCTGTGCAAAATGACATATATAATTGTGATTTTGCATTTCTGCCACAGGGGGCAGGTGACTGTCACTGGAATGCCGCTTCTGCTGTGATTGAACACAGTAGAAGCCGATCAACATGTGTCGGCCAATGATGCAGGGGTTGGTGAGAAGAATGAGTGCAGTGGAGACCAGGAATCTGACATTCCCAGAAGTGTCAGTTTTTGAAGATTTTTTCTTTTCCTTGCTACTGCAGTGCTTAGTTTTTTCACTCTGAAGTTGCAAAGTTTTTTAGGTTTTTTTTGTTCACTTTGAATATGTTTCTATCACATCCTACAGCAGCCGTTTTCCCAGCATTGTGGAGTTCTTAGCTGCCACCAGTAAGCCAGTCCCATAGCCCATCTTCCAGTAGCTCTGAGTATCTTCCACCATCCTTGCTTCTCAGTACCCTTCACATTGTTTACAAGGTCTTTTAAATGTAATACTAATAGGTAAATATATCTAACATACAAAAGTATCTGCTTTCCCTAGAGCGATTAAAAATCATCTGCAATGAAACATTTATATTTTTGCTGTTCATTAGCACCCGATTGTTTTAATTTAATTAACTGTTCTCCTTGTCTTTGACATTTTATAGTTTCATAAGAAAAAACTTTAAATTAATTACAGAAAACCAAATCTCAGTTGTATGTCCCTATACTTACCTTCATATTATCCATGCTTCACATGTTGCTGTTTACAGAGGGATCATGAGGATAAAAGCCTTTAGATTTTTTTCCCTGCGGAAGTTGTTAATTATCTTTTGCATTGTTTTCCATCTTTTGTTTCTTGACTCTGTACCTGGAGTATGATTAAACTTGAAGTTTTCAAAACCAGGGACATGCAGTGTTGATAAAAGACATTTATAATGTTCTGTAAAGGCCTCTTATTTTGAATCAGGAGAGTACTGCTGGAAGGGGCTTTCTTTGGAGTATTATTTGATACCCTTTCTTTATTCTGTATAATAGTACTTTTATTGGTTAAAAAGAAAAAATAGTTTCAAATGATGCTTTTAGAACATAGTCAAAGTCAGTTAAAAGTTGTATAAGTGTCAGTAGTATGTCAGTAGGCATCTCCAGCTGCTTGCATTTCATTTTATGTTGCCTACTGAAAGCCCCAGGAACCCCAAAATCTGGGGATCTCTGGTATGCAATTCTAACCAGCACCTGTGGTCGAAAGCCTAGCCTTGTCATCTGCTGCACTTCAGTATTTGCCTAATGGATGGTCCTGGCCAATAGTGAGGTGTGGGGCAAAGCAGATCCAGATTAAAAACCACAGAAGCAGTCAAAAATGTACACACTAGGTGCCTTAGGATTTGGACCTTCCAGAAAACATAGTAGTAAAGGTAAACTGATGTGTAGTCATGTGGATACACCTGTTATGGTATACCAACTTCCTGACTTCAGATATGCAATACGAGCAAGTGAAAAAATAGAAAACCCAAGGTATTAAAGCACTATGGTCAACCACTGGTTTTGCAAATATACCTGAAGAAGAGGATATAGTGTTTTTTTACTGTCTCTATAACAGAGCAATCTGGGTCTCTGGGGTCCTTGAGTCCTATGGGTGTGTGGGGGATCGGGGGGGGGCGGGGTTGACTTACAATTATGTCAGAGCTTCCAGCAGAGAGAGCAGTGAGCAGCACAGTATTGATATCACCAAATGTCACTCCAAATCTCCTGCACAGTCAGAGGCAGCAGTGCCTTAGGTCTCACACAAGTGGGCAAAAGGTAATTTTTTTTTTGTGGTACTGCTTAATCACAATTAACATTTCTAAATTATTCCTTCAACATAGAAAATGTATATTTCCACGTGTCGATGAGCATTACAACACATATTATAGCATGCTTTAAAACATTTGTTCATGTGAATCCATTGATTTCAATGGGCCCATCAACCTGCAGCGCCAGGCATTTATGCATAGGTGTGAACTCAGACTAAACATTATGTTCTGTACGTCAGTTTAGTATTCAGTCTCATTTGCATTATATGTTGATACACTAATGTTACTTTTTTGAGTAAAAATACAAATTTCACTTTTAAATACAGGTAATGAATTTGGGCACCCAGAATGGCTGGATTTCCCGAGAAAAGGAAATAATGAAAGTTACCATTATGCCAGGAGACAATTTCATTTAGCTGATGATAATCTTTTGCGCTATAGATTTCTATATGCTTTCGACCGAGATATGAATAAATTAGAAGAAAAGTTTGGTTGGTTGTCTGCTCCTCCGGTAAGAACTTTGAAAAATGTAATTTGTAAACTATAACTTGGTTGTCAATCTGCTTATACCACAGTTTGCTTGTCTTTCAGTTTATTGATTCAGTGTTGTATGAAAGGGCTGAAGCGCTAGATTTTCTCCCTCCCATTCTCTAAGATCTTTGTAATCTGACGGTATGAGGCATGGATCTTTGATGAATGTCAATGTAAATACTAGTTTAATTGAATTTGACAATAATAGACAAGTTCTTTAGAAAATGGACCTGTAGCTTTGAATAACCTCTGAAGGAGAGCAACTGAAATTTGCTTATGGATGCAAGAACAGAAGCCCAGAATAAAGTGATCAGACATTTGAAAACTGCTGCACACTGATTAAGCATGATTTACTTCAGCAATGTATTAGGTATTTTGTATATTATTGCAGGCATATACAGTTAGGTCTATATATATTTGGACACAGGTACAATTTTAGTTTTTTTTCAGGTATTGACCAAAACATAGTCAAGTTATAATTATATAATGGATATGGCCTGAAAGTGCACACTCTAAGGTTTAATTTGAGGATTTGTACATCCAAATTGGGAGGAAGGGTTTAGGAATTACAGCTCTTTAGAGTATCCATGCCTCTTTTTTCAAGGTACAAAAAGTAAATGGACAATTGATTCAAAAGCTGTTTCATGGCCAGGTGTGGGCTACTCCATTATTTCTTTATAAATTAAGCAGGTAAAAGGTCTGGAGTTGATTCTAAGTGTGGTATTTGCATTTGGAATCTACTGGTGTGAACCTACATCATGCATTCAAAGGATCTGTCCATACAAGTGAAACAGGCCATTGTAAGGCTTCAAAAATGAAACAAATCCAACAGAAAGATAGCAGCAACATTACCAGTAGCCAAATCAACAGTTTGGTACATTCTGAGGAAAGAAGAATGCACTGGTGAGCTCAGCAACAAAAAAAGGCATGGACGTCCATGGAAGACAACAGTGGTGGATGATCGCTGTATCCTCTCTATGGTAAAGAAAAACCCATTCGTAACATCCAGAAAAGTGAAGGACACTCTTCAGGAGGTGGGCGTATCATTGTCTACAATCAAGAGAAGACTTCACGAGAGCAAATACAGAGGGTTCATCACAAGGTGCAAATTATTCATAAGCCTGAAGAATAGAAATGCCAGATTAGACTTTGCCAAAAAACATCTAAACAATCCAGACCAGTTCTGGAAAAGCATTCTTTGGACGGATAAAACTAAGATTAATCTGTGCCAGAATGATGGAAAGAAAAAAGTTTGGCTAAGGATTGGAACAGCTCATGATCCAAAGCACACAACGTCATCTGTAAAACCTGGTGGAGGCAGTGTGATGGCATAAGCATGCATGGCTTCCAGTAGCACTGGGTCATTGGTGTTTATTGATGATGTCACAGAAGCAGCTGGATGAATTCTGCAGTGTTTAGAGATATACTGTCAGCCCAGATTCAGCCAAATGCAGCAAAGTTGATTGGACGGCGCTTCACAGTACAGATGGACAATGATCAAAAACACACTGCAGGAGCTTTTGAAGGAAGATATGTGAAATATTCTGCAATGGCCAAGTCAATCACCTGATCTCAACCCAATTGAGCATGCATTTCACTTGCTGAAGGCAAAACTAAAGGCAGAAAGACCCACAAACAAAGAACAACTGAAGACAGCTGCAGTTACAGCCTGGCAAAGCATCAGAAAGGAGGAAACTCTTTGGTAATGTCCATGGGTTCCAGACTTCAGGCAGTCATTGCCAGTAAAGGATTCTCAACAAAATATTACAAATGAACATTTTATTTATGATTTTATTAAATTGTCCAGTTACATTTGAGCCCCTGAAAATGGAGGGACTGTGTATGAAAATTGTTGCAGCTCCTAAAATTTGTACTTGATATTTATGTTCAACCCCTTGAATTAAAGCTGAAAGTCTGCACTTTAAATTAATTTGGATTGTTTCGTTTTAATTTATTCTGGTGGCATACAGAGCCAAAAGTATGAAAATTGTGCCTGTGTCCAAATATATATGGACCTAACTGTACCTGTAGTTCTCCAAAGATTTGTGAAGGGACACCAAAGACATCTTCAGCATTTTGTTTGTATGTCCTTTAGAGTATCGGGGAATCCCAGAAACCCAAATCACCGCATTATGGAGACTGCAAACACCTTCTTCTGTTATCCCAGGCCCACACACTCCCTCATTCTTCTATTTGCCCATCATTCTAATATGTGGCCTTACTAACCAGTAGTAAATTGCAAAAGGAAAGGACACATCAGAGCAAGCGATCATGGACCCTGGTCACTGTTTCTATAATAGATTGATCCGTTGGGCCTTAGGCACTCTACAAGAAATCCAAATAGACACGCATCTGGAGATGTCTACAATATGGTGTGTCACAACATGGTTAAAATATTTTGCAAGGCCCTTAGGATTGCTTTAAAGCATCTCTTATGTCACTGCTGAGCTCTGCACTGACTCAGGAAGGAACCATAGCATGTGATGTTGGATGCAGGCATTTAATACTTCTGGAAATGTCGAATATTGAAGTCCTTTTTTTTTTTTTAATTTTTACATGAATGGGTTGTGCTTTAGCGATGAAGTCTTTTGTTCAGGGAAACGTCTGAAGAGGAGACAAGTACAGTTTTTAAATTGTACTTAAAGTAGTGTTTGAATCCAGGGGTGACATTTATGATGGCCCTAGCTTCCTAAACAGCTGCATACATTGCTGAATAAAGTGAACTTTTTGCACATCATTTATATGTTGCTCCGTTAACATTTCTGTTTTGGAGAGTCACATTTTTCATATCTTATATAACACTGTAAGGGCACTTTGGATACTGATACCTTGCAGACACCCTTGGCTGATTGATCTCAGAAAGAAGGACATTTGTTGGGTTATGATCAGCCGAGATGAACTCTTCTGTTCTCCCAAAATAAAACTGCTTCTAAGATTTCTTCTGAGTGTATAAACTTAGATTGTCATCCACTAAGTAACAGAAGAATTTATTGCTTGTTGGGTTACATTGCCATTTACCAGAGATATGGACACTGAAAAAAAAAAAGCATTTGTCCTAGATAACCCTGCTCCTGATTATCGTGCTTCAGTTTTTTGCTAGTATCCTCAGGAGAAGGGATATGTCGTCTTCAGCTCTGCTGTTCTTTTGAAAGAATTTTTATTAACAGGTGCTGGCAGATTAATGCTGGATATGTTAAAGCCCAACTCAGTGATTTCCCAAAAAACTATCCTACAATTGCCCCTGCAGTGCAAGGGCTAAATGCTTGTTAACTTTAGGGGATGAGCAATAAGGTGTAATAACTTACTCCTTGCTACAGCAGGCATCCTCAATTTGTGTGACAGGTCACCCAAAGTCTCCTATGTGATCCTCCGGGCCATGATTGCACGATAAGGCCAATGCAAGTGCAATAGCCCAGAATCATATGGAAGGATGACAAGGTGACTGTCCACCGCAAGGGTGGAGGAGAACGCTGAAGCCTGTCGGAGTGAAGAATACAGTAAGTATTGCAACTTATTCCTCATCATCTACAATAAAGAGCATTTAACCCGTGCAGTGTGAGGAGGCCCCACTGCAAGGGTAACTCCTTTTCATGCTGACTATGAAAATCTTGGGATGTTCTTCAGTTAGTTAAACAATGCAGATTTCTAGTGTGTTACCTATGCCATAGTTCTGTCTGCAACAGTACTTTGGTCAGCAGTGACTACTCATCAGCATCCAGTTCATATAGTACTCGGCTATTCAGGTCAGGCCAGTGTGTCTGCGGACTCCTATGGAGTTATCGGTCCAGAGCTGTTGCAGTTTTTCTGTCCCTGTCTCTACAAACTTGGGTAGCGAATTTATTGTTTTTAGGATTTCAGCTAGCGTAAACTCTGTTTAGCTCTTGAAGTTGTGTCAGAGTTAAAGATGGCAGATTGAGTTTGCTAAGGAAATCTATTATGGCTGTATCAGAAGGTTGGGTGGTGGTAGGATCACCTTTAAAGTATAGAGAACTATAGCAGTTGGAGAAAGAATCGGCTATTTCCTGTGGATTGATTATCTTATTATTATCTGCCTGCTGATACAAAAACTGGATTTTTTAGCTTTGGATCTTTGTGTTGCAATTATATTTGCCAAGAGTTTACCTGCTCTATTTCCTGTAGCATAATGGTTAAGTTTCAGGGTTCTGACAATGCATTCATATGAGTCTAGTAGGAGCCTAAGTCTAAAGTCTAAGCAGAGTTGTGTAAGATCTGAAGATAGTTTGGGACTAGGGGATTTTTTGTTTAATACGTCTAGATTGTGTATGGGTTGCAACAGATCATTGAAATGTTGCTTTCTTTGGCGTTTGGCTCTGGCAGTCATTTGAATGCATACTTCCCTCATATATGTGCTTTATGGGCATTCCATAGCATGAATGGATTTTATACAAATCTTATTTTATTGGAGAAATATTCCTGCAGATGTTTAGATAGATCAGTATGAGATTGTGGTGTGTGTAGCAATCTAGAATCACATCTCCATAAATACATCTGAGAAGTGCACTCCTTCTCCTCGATCACTAGAGTAATAGGAACATGGTTGAACCATGTTATGTTTTGTATCGAGGAGGATGAGACCTTCTGCACAGTATGTTTATCTACAAAAAACATCAATTCTTGAGTAAGTCAAATGTCGTGTGGAAAAGAAAGTGATGAGGAGTCCAGCTTTGAGTCCATAATGGAGTTGAAATCTTCACAGAAGACTAGTTGGCTGTCCTTAACTGCAGATATTTTCTTGTAGAGACATTTAAGGAAACGTATTGGATGGGAATGCAGAGCATAGATATTGACCAAGGTGTAGGGCTTGGAGTTGATGAGGCAAACGAAGATGATGTATCTACTACTTTGATCCATGTGAAAATTCCTTAGAGTAAAAGAGATCAAGTTTTTAATGGCTGTAAATACGCCTCTTTTCTTAGCTGGAGCATTGGCCATACAAATCATACGGAACTGTTTGTGGGAACATCTAGAAGGAGAGGATTCCAGAAAGTGTGTCTCCTGTACACAGAGGATATCACGTTGAAGTGAACAAGCTTCTCGCCATAAGGAGGACCGTTTAGCTGGGTGGTTTAGGCCATGTGCGTTTATGGAATTTTAAACACCATTGAAGATATGCAAAGGCCAAGATGTAGTAGATACAGAGTGTTTCAATAGTGGATGTGGTAGCTGAGAAGTTCACGGCTGCAGATCACAAAATTGTCGATGACTGCTATGCTGTTGGTTCTGTGCTGTGGAAGATAAACGTAGGACCAGGAATATAGAAAAAGTTTCCCAACTGGGGAAAATGAATAGAGAAGTAAATATAAAAAATAATGATCCAGGTGCACCTGAAAAGGCGCAGG
This sequence comes from Staurois parvus, assembly GCF_062004578.1. Lineage (NCBI taxonomy): Eukaryota > Metazoa > Chordata > Amphibia > Anura > Ranidae > Staurois > Staurois parvus. The sequence continues at coordinate 4,733,329 of NW_028318095.1, read as the reverse complement.
AAAAAAACGAGGGGTCTTGAGCTATGATGGACATATGCAAACCACTGTGTTGATCTCAAGTAAGAGGTGAGGTCGATGTAGAAGTAAGAGGCCGATTGCCAGGTGTTTTCTTAGTTTTCTTTTTGTGAGAGACTGTTTGCCAGGCCACTGTTAGAGGAGCGGAAGAGGTTGTAGCCAAGTTGGGAGTGTGAGTGTCTGGTAGAATACTTTGTTGTCTGAGGAATTGTAATCCTTTTTCAACAGTAGAAAGTGTGGTTATTGTTCCATTGACTGTAACCATAAGATGGTTGGGATGTCACCACTTGAACAGTATGTGATGATTGTGTAAAGCTTTGTTTATCATAAGCATGTTTTTCCTCATCTGCATGGTATAGCGAGAGAAGTCAGGAAAGACTTTTAGAGTTGCATATGATGGAGGTATCGATTCAGATCTTCTGAATAATGAGAGGGCATTCGGGTCGACTTAGCATGTTCCTTAATGTGGAAGAAGTGAAGTCTAAGAATTGCATCTCTCAGGATAGAATCAGGGAGGTGAGATGGACGTGGAATACGATGGCTTCTGTCCACAACTAATTCTGTAGAGGAAAGATAAGGGAAGATCGCCCGGAGCATCTGTTGAGCGTAAGTGGTTAGTTGGTCTGGGAGTACGGATTCAGGGATACCCCTTAATTTAAGATTGTTTCTTCTTGATCTGTCTATAAATCCACAACTTTAGCCTTAAGCCAAGCAATATCTTCTCTTTTTTCAGTATTTGAGTCTACTAATGCATTGTGGGAAGAAGTCATTTCACCCATTTTTGTTTCTATGTAGCTCATCCATTTCCCAAATCAACTACTCTAACTTTCCTTTGTGAGGAGGTTATGTCCGCTTATAAAGAGGACCTCAAGGATACAAACATTTCTTTCATGGTGGAGTCTGGAGTCCAGGATAGGTGTATTAGTGCTAGGGAAGGCAGCTATAGTATCTGTATGAGAGACAGATTCATCCATAGAGTCACTATGGTCACTCCCTTCTTGCTCTATTTGACAGGTCTAGGTCCAATGTCATCCACGGTTTAGACTTGACTGGACTCTTTGTAGAAGGAGTAGAAGACCCAGAAGTAGTAGGAGTGTGTGTTGAGGAAGTATATTCTGTCATCTGTGAGGTTGTTGCAACCGTTTCTGTGTCAGGAATCGGCTCGAGGCTGCCGCCATTTTGTTGTGGCCTCTGAGTAGCGCAGTCACCACCATTTTGTTGTGGGCCGCGGCCTGCAAGCAAGAAGAAAGCCGAGACATTCTGCGGTTGGAGGCGGTCTTTCCTCTTACTGAACATGGCAGCAGGTTGAGGAGCAGATCCAGAACAGCTGGCGGAGGTAGGCAGCAGGGTGATGGCTGCTAATCGGCCGCAATTAGAGTGAGATCCCGGAAGTGAAGCAGAGCTCTAATATGGAGTGGCCATCTTGGGTCACGGTCGCCACACCCCCCCGCTTTAACTAGTTTTTTATTTTCCTTTTTAATTTTATCTTCAGCTTCTTTAGTCAACTCCTTACTGACTTCTCCTGCCAGAAATAGAAAAAGTGCATTCGGATCAGCTCAACCTCAACAAACCTTGGAAGCCATTCACTATAAAATGCTTTTCTTTGAGGGACAAAGGTCTCAACCCTTTGTGTTTATTGTTATGGTCTTTGTACTGCTTTGCTATAACGTAAGCCATGGGGTTATCCTGTTTTAGCTAAAGGCTTTATTACTGTCAGTATCCATTTCTCCATAAAAGTTTGCCATTGCAGATTTATTTTAAAGGGTAAACAGCTACAAGTATCCATTGAACTCTCATTCTCTTGAGTCTTGCTATAACCCATATTTCTATCATCATAGATATCATGCCAATGTACTGATGGGAAATAGATTGTTTAATTATTGGATCGTTTATTCAATTAACCTTATATCACTGGTCAATCCTATAATTTTTTTTTTACCTACCTTATATTTCTGTCTGCATAATTATTTTGCAATTTCCCCTTTGTAGGCCTACATCAGTACAAAGCATGAAGGTGATAAAATTATTGCATTTGAGCGAGGAAATCTACTTTTCGTCTTCAATTTCCATCCTTACAAAAGCTTCACTGGATACAGAGTGGCTGTAAATTCACCTGGAAAATATCCTTTCATGAGTGTTGTCTTGCATGGTAGATGTTTACCTGGAAAAATTGAGTAGTTCTTGTTATTAGTGAGCTTAAAGCAGACCTTCATTAAGGAAAGGAACTACCCTTCCTCTGCTTCCTCCCCTCTTTTACATTTTCAATTTTTTTTATGTGAGCTGCCACATTCAGCCAAAAGAAAAGGAACTACACCTGTAATGAGGCACAACAACATTGCAAGGACTGCTTGTTTTTGCCCTGAGGTAGAGGAGTAAGGCGTTATACCTTACTCCTCACCACAGCAGGGTCCCTCCAGCGGTGCAACAGGTCCCATAAAGCTTCCCCTCGTTTGTGCTCCCAGCCACTGTTCTGCTCCCATCTCCTCCACGTACAGTGCACTGAACCCTGCACAGTACATTATGACAATGAGGTTTTGCCCACAGCCCAAAATGCTAGAGGCAGAACAGGACAGCACCATAGACAGCTGGATCAGGATGTAATGTAAGCAATTCAGCCTTTTCATCTACCCCTAAACATTTACTCCTTACAGTGTCAGAGGACTACCACTGCAAGGGCTTTTCTTTTCCAGCTTAAGTTTGTGCATTAAAATGTACATTTTTCCTTTTTTTGTATGATAAAAGCAAAAAAACTGTTGATCCTGTGAAAAATCAGTGCCTCACAGAGCATCACTCTGATCTATCCTGGAAGTGCTGCACAGAGATAAGGGAGAAGAACGGGGATTTAAAATCCCTGAACCACTGGACTGGCAGCTCAGCATACTTTGAGGTACGTACAGTGGGGAGGGTGTAAAGTGTTCACCTTTACATTTTTCTGTAAAGCTGAATTAACACTTTAAGTTTAAGTGGAAAACACTATGATCCTGTCTTATAATGTTATCACTATTTGTTCTATAAGCTTATGCGATTAGCTACCTAAAGGTGGTCTATACCACATATACATGTATAGTTCTCTAGTTTTCTTGGGTGGAACAATTCTGTACTACTTGTTGTTTTTTATTTTTTCAAGCTGGCAGTTTAGTGGGGAATAATGTGATGGGGCAGAATATAATTATTAATATTAGTATATTAGTATTATATTTATATTACTTCTGAAACTGCTGTGAACATAACCTTGCATGAGTGTCGGTTACAGGTTACAATTAATTATTTTTCTAAAATTGTGTACAAAACTTTTCTTTAACAAAACCACATCAAGTGTCCAAAACAAATCCCTACTCGTGTAAACTAAAAGTTCAACCAAGTCTCTTTATTTTCTTCTTTCAACGACAAATCTTTTTCTCAACACCCGCAAGTTCTGATGACAATATCCCTCAAAGGAAAAAAACTTAACATAGTGTCATACCTTTTTAAAAATTCAATACTCACGTGCCCCTTCCAGTGCAACATGCAATATTTGTGAACAAACAAACCCAAAAAAAAAAAAAAAACTAATATATATATAATTTTCTCCCCTTATTCAGTGAAACACTCACAAAACGTGTACACTCTAAAATCTGTGTAGACAACTCAAAAAGATATCACTGCAAATGTGTAACACCACACTAAATATGCATCAGTGATCACTATTAGTGTGGTGTTACACATTTGCAGTGATATCTTTTTGAGTTGTCTACACAGATTTTAGAGTGTACACGTTTTGTGAGTGTTTCACTGAATAAGGGGAGAAAATTAAATATATATATATATATATATATATATATATATATTAGTTTTTTTGTTTTTGTTTTTTTTGGGTTTGTTTGTTCACAAATATTGCATGTTGCACTGGAAGGGGCACGTGTGTATTGAATTTTTAAAAAGGTATGACACTATGTTAAGTTTTTTTCTTTTGAGGGATATTGTCATTAGAACTTGCGGGTGTTGAGAAAAAGATTTGTCGTTGAAAGAAGAAAATAAAGAGACTTGGTTGAACTTTTAGTTTACACGAGTAGGGATTTGTTTTGGACACTTGATGTGGTTTTGTTAAAGAAAAGTTTTGTACACAATTTTTGATTAACCTTCAAGGGTGGAGGTGGATTACTTTTCTGGGAATTTTTTGTGCTGTGTATTTGAAAATATAATTATTTTTCTAGTGATCATTTCTGGGATCCATGTATTCTGATCACAAGTAACAACCTATAAAAGCTGATATAAAACTGCATAAATATTGAAAAACAAATCGTATGGCTTGAAACATTATGAAAGTAGGATTTAAGGAGATCCTTTAGCAGTACTTCAGTTCTTCAGGCATGGCATACCAGGTAAAGCATGTTACTCATACATCCTCCCCTCTTCTGCTGCTTTGCCAACAAACTCCTCACTGATTTTGAGAAATTGTCGCCCAAAGTCTTCGTGGAAACCACCACTTCTGGGAGTATCGATATTCTGGTCCCCTGCAGCTCTAACAGGTTCCTCTTGCTGACATCCACAACTCATCAATATAGGAGACAGCTGTGACATAGAGATCATCAGGAGGAACCAGAGAGAGCTGTGGGGGACCAGGAGATTGATACTTCCTGGCGGCATAGGTCGCATGAAAGGTTAGTATGTACTTTCAATGGTATGTCTTGCCTCAAGAACATTATTTTAGTGACAAGGCTGCTTTAATATCAATTGTTTATTGGTAGGAGCAACGTCACCCACAAAGATGTTCATACAGTGCAGTCTGCAACAGCTGAAAGCCCTCAGGAGCTTGACTTGCAGTCCATAGGTATAAAATCTATAACAGAATGGTGCAAATGTAAGTTTTAGCATGGCTGCCTTGAACAAAAAAGAGAAATTGATCCTGGCTAATTACCTTATAAATCTAAACTAAATTGGTTGCTGGTACTGAATGTTAAGTTGTGGTATCTTAGGTCGTTCACCTTATGTCAGTGATTTTTATTACACTCCTTTATTTTCAATTTGGAATGTCTGCCTAGTTTCAGAAGTGGTCAGTTTGCCAGCTTGCATGTTATATGGTATTCTAACGCAAATCCAAAGTTTTTCTATGCATTTTAAAGTATCTAAATTAATGCATGGACAGAAAGCTACACTGACCAAGTATCCAGAACTTTAAACATGTTCTTCAGATATCACTGTCGCATATGCATTTAAAATGTAAATGCGCAATTCCTTGACATTTTTCAACTTGAGAATCAAACTTTTAATTAGGAAAAAGGTCATTTAGAATGAGTACGCATTTGTGATTCCTGAGCGCGTGCATGTTGCTTTGTTGGTTAACTACAGGTCTCATTTAAAATATAATTATATAGCCGGTGCCCTGATGATCAGTGTACATGTCGCCTCCGCGGAAAGCCGATTACCGGCTCTTCTCTACATTGCATTTCCCTGTTTACATGTGATCAGCTGTGATTGGACACCGCTGATCACATGACCGAGCTGGCATCTTTGGCTCTTTCCGTGATCGGTGATCCGCTGTGTCCGAGGGACACAGCGCACCGCTGATCGCCACCCTGCGCGCTTCCTGAACGAGAGAGCCACCTTGCGCCCGTCATATTACTATATGGCGGGCGGGAGGTGGTTAACCACTTGCCTACCAGGCACTTATACCCCCTTCCTTACCAGGCCAATTTTCAGCTTTCAGCGCTGCCGCACTTTGACAATTGCGCGGTCATGCAACATTGTACCCATATGAAATTTTGATCATTTTTTTCTCACAAATAGAGCTTTCTTTTGGTGATATTTAATCGCCACTGGGCGCTTTACTTTTTGCGCTATAAATTAAAAAAAGTGCAAAAAATTTGAAAAAAAAAAAAAGTTTATTTGTTTCTTTTATAAAATTTTTCAAACAGGTATTTTTTCTCCTTCACTGATTTGCGTTGATGAGGCGGCACTGATGGGCACTGATGGGCACTGATAGGCGGCACTAAAGGGCACTGATAGGCAGTACTAATGAGGTGGCACGGATAGGCGGCACTGATAGACAGCACTAATTAGGGGTCACGGATAGGCGGCACTGATATGCAGCACTGATAGGCGGCACTGATAGGTGACACTGATGATGGGTACTGATAGACGGCACTGACTGGCATCACTTCTGGGCACTGACTGGTGGCACTGACTGGCACAACCCCTGGGCACTGACTGGTGGCACTGACTGGCAGCACTGCTGGGCTGCACTGGTGGGTGGCACTGGTGGGCAGCACAGGTGGGTGGCACTGGTGGGCACAGGTGGGTGGCACTGGTGGGTGGGCACAGGTGGGTGGCACTGCTGGGCACATGTAGGTGGCACTTCTGGGCACAGGTAGGTGGCACTGCAGAGTGGCACAGGTGGGGGCACTGCTGGGCACAGGTGGGGGCACTGCTGGGCACAGGTGGGGGCACTGCTGGGAACGGGTGGGCGGGGCTAGTGGGCGCACTGCTGGGCGGAACTTGCGGGTGTCACTGCTGGGCACCGATCATCAGGGCACTGATCATCAGTGCCCTGATGATCGGTGCCGATCCCCGCTCTGACAACTGCCGGTTCTCGGCAGTACTTTCCTCACGATCTGACAGCGTGAGGAAAGTGCAGCCGAGAACCGGCACTTGCATTTCCCTGTGATCAGCGTGTCATTGGACACCGCTGATCACGTGGTAAAAGGCCGGTGGGATCGGCCTTTCACCACATCACGTGATCAGCTGTGTCCGTAGGACACAGCGATCACGGAGATCGCCGGGTGCGCGCCCCCTGGGGCGCGCAGGAGAGCGCGTTCTGGGAGGACGTCATATGACGTCCACTCAGAACTGGCCGGCCGCGGTGAAGCCGTCATTCGGCTATGCGCGGTCGGCAAGAAGTTAAAGAAATTATCATTTTTTCCCTTGTTAATATCAATGTTTTCTATTTCCACCAAAGATGCAATGATCTAACATTAGCTTACTGAGGATACCTAAAGGGGTTTTCCAATTTAAGCCATACAGTTGGAGCATTCATAGCAATGAGCTTCGAAGACTGGCATCATAACGCAATGAAAAGGCTGAATTGCTTCAAGCAGCCCCTTAGCTGTTTTTCAGTGCCATATATCAACTGTTCGGTTGAGATCAGTGTAGGGAGAATTTTGCTGTTTAGTATCATCTCACCAGTGGAAGAGTTTTCCTTATGTTTGTTGAAAATAGAAAACCTTTCAACATGCTAATACTCCAACACATGCGCACACACTTACAGGTGATTTTACTGGTTTGATACCCACACTTGAAACCTAATGTTCTTTAAATGGGTCGGTTAGAATAAATCATTATTTCATTTAATTAATCTGCCCATTTGATATCATAGAATGCTGTTTTTTTTTTATAGAGAAAGGTTGCAACACGTCAAATCATTTTTTGATGTCTGTGTCCTGTTCAGATTTCTCTTCACTAAGTGTAGAAGACTCCTAGACAGTCTTCACCAAAATAAATGTCACCATTATAAGTTTTTTCTTACCCTTGTTCTGGTGGCAGTTATAAAATTCAGAATTTAGTGTCACTTTCCGACTTGCTGACAATGGTCACCAGGTTAAAAAGAGTAGATAGAGCTTAACAGGTTTTGCATATACATAAACTTTAAAATATGCTGTAGGCAGTACCAGGCACTTTCTCCACAGTGACAATACAGTTTGTTGAAGAACCTGTCTATGAAACTTTGTAGTCTGCTAAAGAGAGGTGGAAAACATTAAATGTTACCTGTGCTTATGTGCACATGTTCTTTTCTCCTGGGAGTTCAGCACGAATTGCGCTTTAGATGTACAATATATTTTGGATAGAAATTTTTCAGAATGTATAGCCATTTTTTCGGATAGAAATGGGAAGGGTTAAAAATCTGCCAGGTTATTTTTGGCTGTCTGTGTCCCACTGGGAAGATTCCCTTTATTTCCTATCCAAAGATGAAATGAGAGGAATTCATTCAGTGATGAAAATTGCCCTCTTATACAGTTATCACTAGATAGTAGAGGTATCCCCAATGGGAGATTAAGCATCACCTCTTGTTTTTGGCAACTCTAAAATTTTGGACCTCTCCACACTTAGTTTTTTTTTTTTTCTTACAGTGTCACTAAAAATAGAGATGGGGATATTATATACCCAGTAAGGAACCAGGCAGAATTAAGGCCTAATCCTTCCCTACTCTATCCAAAGCTAAAACAAAACCCTAACCTACCTTTTAGGGTAATCAGACCAAAATGCTTGTTCTGCTAGATCAACTAAAAAATTATGCTAGGGGGTTTAAGAAAATTTCCTGATAGTAGTGTCGGTAATAACCAAACATACTCAAAATTAACTCAATAGCAGGTTTTTGCAATCTATTTAGATTTTTGGGGGAAACTTTAAAATGTGCTAGTGATGCAATTTTCACTATAATACAGTTGAGCTAAAAAGTTTGCATTAGCACAGTAAAGGCTTCATTCTAGCAACTTGACAATGCAGCTCATTTTTGTTAAAGTATCATCATATTGTGCTCCTTGAAACAACCACACCGACCTTTTCCAGAGCAGCCTGGGTTTCTCTTTGTATCCCGAACAATTCTTCTGGCAGTTTTGGCTGCAATCTTTCTTACCCTAGCTGACCTTGGCTTGGTATCAAGAGATCCCCAAATGTTCAGTATCTAGCCTGCTCAGTGCATCCACATGAAAGCTAACAAATTCATTGACTATTTATACATAGACACTAATTGCAATGCAAAAAAGCCACATGCTGTATATGGGAAAGTATCCTTTTAATTGCCATATTAACCTGTGTGTGTCTGTACCAATGCAAAACATTTGTATGTAAACTTTTGATGGGGTCCATTTAGGTGATTTGTTATCATTATTGTTTAAAACGTAGCCAGACAACTATGTGATAATAAATGGGTTCATATGATCATTATCCTTAAAGTGGTACTAAACTCACAATAGTAAAATCAGTCTTTTTATGCAGTAAAGAATGCTTGTTATACTCACTGGAACCTAAGGGGTTAATCTTCTGCATTGTGTAAAAAGGCTGTTTAATCCTTTCTTCTCTGCCCCTCCTCTTGTTGAAATGACCACCTGGCACAGACTGAATTCTTAGTCACATGTACATGCTCAGTTTGGTGTGTATTGCTATAGAGGTTTTTTTTTTTTCTTGGGAGAGTGCATGTGATCAACACAGGGCCAATCAGCACTGTCCAGACAGAGGGTCAGGGGTTTCACATCCTCCTACAGTAAAAAAACACCTACAAGCTTTAACCAGTGCTGTGCTGAAGTCACAAGACTGCTCTAACTGCTGATGAGAAAAGGTATCTAGCAGTTTATTTTTACTAAAGTAATTGCACTTCCATGTTGTGTGTACTGTGGGAGACCAGATATAGTGAATGCAGGGTCCTGGGTTTAGTAACACATTAAATAACATGGATCTTGTTGCATCTGCCCTTTGGTAGACTTCTAGATTGAACCCATTAACCATTTTAATTATTCTAAATGCAGCTTATCGATCCACCTCACTGCCTCTTTGTATGGCACGTTTTTTATGGCAGCAACAATTGTAAGATACGGAGTATTGTAGGACTGATTCCACCAGTAGCACTAACCAGCACCATGTAATATCCAAGGAGCTCAATGTAGCTTGAGGCCTGGTTTTTATCTATTTTATCCAGAAACATCCCCCAAACCTCCATACCCTGTTACCTACTCTATGTTACATGACTGTGGCCTTTGTAGATTGATTGTGTTTGTACAGCATACAATGGAAGGCTAGAGTGGTTTGATGTTACACATGCATTTTTTAATAAAGGTTAAAATGTGCAAGGTCATAAGTGGAAGTTTTACTTGTATTCTTCTGTGGGCATTGAGTTTAGCTTTTATCAGTTTTACTATATAATGGATATTATTCTACATGATATGTGTACATATTAAATACTTTTCCTACATGGTAAGTGTCCCTTTTTTAGCTATTGATATCATTTCCCTAGCAAGGTCATCTGATTACAGAAGAATAGAGCAATGATGCACCGCTTTGCATAGCGTTGTAGACTCTGTTAGCAAAGAGGTAAATTGCATTTTAACTATACCAGTTAATAACCTACATAAACTTTAAACTATCCCAGATATTCTGTAGTTCTCATTTAATTGAGTTAAAAAGAAAATGGATCTGTTTAGTGTCATTTGCATTTTGTTATTGTGAAGCTTTATGTTTCATTATGCTTTCATGATGTACAATACATCATTTTGTTTGGGCATTTATATTCCTGATCTCTGTATAGGCAAAGTAGTTTAATAAGTAATTAACCTTATAGATAACGCAATGCTCACTATTTTAATGTTGTTGCTGGAGACGAGTAATTTTATTCCTGCTTTACAGTACAATGGACAAAATAAAGTTAACCATAAACCGAATGAAACTATAATCCTCCTTTGTAAAGGAAATGTATTTGTTTTATTACAGACTAGGCAATTTCAAAACCTGCAGCAAATGCGTGTTGTCTAATTAACAGTGATTTCCAGAAATTGCTGCTATAATTTGAAAGTATTATTTGGATTTAAACTCCATTAATGACCACTCGCAAAAACATAAGTAATGAGATTGGTTTTCTTTGGAGATTTTGTTTGCATCATGGTTTGGTATGTGAATAGGTGATTATTTAAAACATATCCAAAATGAAGAACACAAAATGTTGTATATTGCTGTTTGTCCGTGCTTAGATGTGATTGCTGCATTTGTTTTCTTTTTTTTCATTATTTTTTTAACTTTCATTTTTACCTGGCGATCCTACTAGTAACACACTTTCTGTGCTAGGATGGCAATGTTAACTGGCTGTTCTTTATCTATTTTCAAGCTAGGATAGGGCTACAAGCACCTCCTTCTCTTTCAACTTTTCCATAACCTAGGGAGAGATATTCTGTGTTTCATAAAGAAAGCTGAGAACATTGCTAACTGATAGGAATGCAGATCAACCTAAAATATTTCTTTTAGAATCCACCAGTATTTTCTTAGACATACACTGCAGGACATGGGGTCTTTAGTCTTTAACCATGATTATATACAACTACTATCTAGTGATTGGGAGCCATAGTCATTGTGGCTCTTTTTGAAGCTTCCAAATCAGTTGGATTCTTGGCTGAGCATTGTACCCAGGCCCTGCTTGCATGAAGATACAAAGTCAGTCTGTAATATGGACAAAAGGTTGAAAACCCTCTTTATGGCCCTTTTTCCATAGGCAAGGTTTGGCATACAACCTTTAGTTGCTTCCATAGTAGTTCACCAGACCCTTTCTTCTCTAGTCAAAGTGCATGGCTTGAGACCCTAGCTCTTAGTGGATTCCACTATTCACTATCTAGAACTTTTACTTGTGGCCGTATGGTACTGCATGAACAGTTTGCCATGAGCATCAGCCTTTTGAAGGCAGAAACCTGTCTGGTCCCTCCTTAGATAAGTACAATAAGGATATCAGGCTTGTTAGACCCAGTGGAAACAGGGGGTTTAACTTTGCAGTGAGTGCAGTGTCAAAGGGGGAGCATGTGTGGAAGCACAAGTTTTTTATTATCACCCACAGCACATTGGAGCACAAGAAATGTGTCTAATGGACTATATTTGTTCCTGATTCAAAATATCTGATTTATGCACGGTCATTTATTTGCCATGTCTATTGCATAGTGCTTACTGCATTTTTTTCACGTATATTGTTTATTGTTCATTTGCATTGGTGAGTTTATGTATGGTATTCTTAGGGGAGGTGCACTATAGTACCACACCCAGGTACGTTCACCCTGGAGGGGGAGACATTGTTCATGCACTTCATTTTTGCAAAGGAGGAGGGTGGCTTGTAGATTTCACATTAGAGACTTAATTTGCTATGTTTATTGTACAGTGTTTACTGCATTATCTCATCTATATTTTTATTTTTCATTTGCATTGGTGAATTTATGTATGGAATTCCAAGGGGGAGGTGCACTATAGTACCACACCAAGGTACATTCACTTTGGAGGATGAGACATTGTTTATGCACATCATATTTTGCATGGGAGGAAGGTGGTCTTTTTATCCATCTTTTATTTAACATATGTTGGATTAAGCAGGGGAGGTTTGTAGTTCCTGTGTGATATACTTGGTCTACCCCAAGTAGGAAGGTGTCCTGTAAGATGGCGTGATCCTTTTAGGGAGTTACACTTCAACACATATCATTTCACATTATTTTCTTCTGTTACTACTACAGGAATAGAAAGGGGGAAGGTGTTGTGTACTACAGAGTGGCTTTTTTATTTCGAGTCATCAGAAATCGTCAGTGCCTGGGGTACCCTAGATATGGGAATTACGGTTCTCGGTGGTATTAGGAATAGGTGCAGTTGGCTCTCAACTAACCCTTTAAAGACATGTGAAACAGAAGCACTGTCTTACCTCTTCAGTGCTATCAGAGACCAGGAGTTACAATAATCGCCTGAGACTCAGTTTTTGAAGTATATTGGTTCCACCTACTGTATAAGGTTATTTACAGAGTCTGTTTCTCCATTTCCAATAAATCTCCGATAGGAGAGAGCACTTGTGATGTAGGACAGGCCTCTGATACCCATTTGTAGTAAGCCAACAACAAGAATCTTCATAATAGCATAAAAGTAAGCAAGAAGCATATAGAAAAACACTCATCACAATAACTTTAACGATAATGCGAGGGGGGGAAGGTAAACATAGGCATACAGTTAGGTCCATATATATTTGGACACAGGCACAATTTTAGATTTTTTCAGATATTTACCAAAACATATTCAAGCTATAGTTATATAATGGATATGGGCTGAAAGTGTACACACTCATGTTTAATTTGAGGGTATGTACATGCAAATTGGAGGAAGGGTTTAGGAATTACAGCTCTTAAGAATAGCCACCCCCCCCCCCTTTTTCAGGGGACCAAAAGTAATTGGACAGTTGAATCAAAAGATGTTTCATGGCCAGGTGTGGGCTACTCCTTCATTATTTCTTCATCAATTAAGCAGGTAAAATGTCTGAAGTTGATTCTAAGTGTGGTATTTGCATTTGGAATCTATTGCTGTGAACCTACATTATGCGTTCAAAGGAGCTGTCCATGCAAGTGAAACAGGCCATTATAAGGATAAAAACTAAACAAATCCATCAAAGAGACTGCAGCATTATTAGGAGTGGCCAAATCAACCGTTTGGTACATTCTGAGGAAAGAAGAACACACAGGTGATATCAGCAACATAAAAAGGCATGGACGTCCATGGAAAACAACAGTGGTGGATGATCGCAGGATCCTCTCTATGGTAAAGAAACAACATCCAGAGTGAAGGACACTCTCCAGGAGGTGGGCGTATCATTGTCAAAGTCTACAATCATGAGAATACTTCACAAGGTCAAATACAGAGGGTTCACCACAAGATGCAAACCATTCATAAGTCTTAAGACCAGATTAGGCTTTGCCAAAAAAACATCTAAAAAAGTCAGACCAGTTCTTGAAAAGCATTCTTTGGACGGATGAAACTAATATTAATCTGTACCAGAATGAAGGGAAGAAAAAAGTGTGGAGAAGGCTTGGAATAGCTCATGATCCAAAGCATACAACGTCATCTGTAAAACATGGTGTTTAGAGATATACTGTCAGCCCAGATTCAGCCAAATGTAGCAAAGTTGATTGGAATGCGCTTCACAGTACACATGGACAATGATCCGAAACATACTGCAAAAGCAACCCAGGAGCTTTTGAAGGAAAAGAAGTGGAATATTCTGTAATGGCCGAGTCCCAACCCAATTGAGCATGCATTTCACTTGCTGAAGGCAAAACTAAAGGCAGAAAGACCCACAAACAATGAACAATTGAAGATCGCTACAGTTAGAGCCTGGCAAAGCATCAGAAAAGAGGTAACCCAGTCTTTGGTAATGTACATGGGATCCAGACTTCAGGCAGTCATTGTCAGTAAAGGATTCTCAACAAAATATTACAAAAGAACATTTTATTTATGATTATATTAATTTGTCCAATTACTTTTAGTCCTTTGCAAAAGGGGGGGTGGCTACTCTTAAGAGCTGAAATTCCTTAACCCTTCCTCCAATTTGGATGTACTTACCCTCAAATTAAACCTGAGAGTGTGCACTTTCAGCCCATATCCATTATATAACTATGGCTTGAATATGTTTTTCTAAATACCTGAAAAAACTAAAATTGTGTGTTTGTCCAAATGGGAGGAGTAGTGCCACATCACTGATGTCAGTGGGAGGAATAGTGCCCCATCTTTGGTGTCAGTGTGGGAGGAATAGTGCCCCATCATTGGTGTCAGTGGGGGGGGGGAATAGTGCCCCATCATTGATGTCAGTGGGAGGAATAGTGCCCCATCTTTGGTGTCAGTGTGGGAGGAATAGTGCCCCATCATTGGTGTCAGTGGGGGGGGGAATAGTGCCCCATCATTGATGTCAGTGTGTGTGTGGGGGGGGGAATGGTGCCCCATCATTGGTGTCAGTGGGGGGGAGGAAATGGTGCCCCATCATTGGTGTCAGTGGGGGGGGGGGAATGGTGCCCCATCATTGGTGTCGGGGGGGGGGGATAGGGCCCCATCATTGGTATTAGTGGGGGGGATAGGGCCCCATCATTGGTGTTAGTGGGGGGAGAAATAGTGCCCCATCGGTGTCAGTGGGGGGAGGAATAGTGCCCCATTGCTGGTGTCAGTGGGGGGAGATATAGTGCTCCATCATTGGTGTCATGGGGGGGGGGAAATAGTGCCCCATCATTGGTGTCGGTGGGAGGAATAGTGCCCCATCATTGGTACTAGTGACACCAGTGATGGGGCACTATTCCTCCCACTGACAGCAATGATACCTTGCTGACCCCTGCTCCAGCCTGGGCTCGCTCCCTCCCTCTCCCATCTACAGCCAGCATACCTGGCTGCAGCAGAACCCTCTACATGGTACAGACACTTACCGGTCAGCTTTCTTCCTTCTCTGGCCGCTCCCTCACTCGATCTTCTTTGATCTTCGCGCTGCCGCTCGGCTCCTCCTCTCCAAGCTCCATCTCCTCGCCGGTGATTGGCTGCCTGTGTGCCTCTCCTGAGCTACAGTTTCGGCGGCCAATCACCGGCGAGGTGGCGGAGCTGTTGAGTGATCCCGGGGGTGTGGCCAGAAGACAGGGGCGGCATGTCATCCTGCCCACACATCGCGGTCCAGGGAAATGTGGGTGTATCTGCATGTGGGCGGACCCGCCTGGAGACGGAGAGGAGCGGTGTCTAGGTTCCTAAGACTATTAGAAATATTAAGGTGGTTTTGATATTCGCTGCAATATTTTGTAAATCCGCCATTTGTGGCATCTGAAAGATTTCAGACATGGAGGTCAGCTGTTCCCCTGTGCTAGAACTCGTGGCAGAGGCCTGTGCGATTGCAGCCGGAGGCGACTCCGAGCTCCGTGGGGTGCATCTCCATGTTGGGACCGGAACATAGGTGGAAGTTGCCAGCCCAATTGAGAATGAGTCTATCGGTACTGAGAGGGAGCTCTTCCTATCTTCCCCATGGTCGATTTGTGCCTAGGATGCTTTGCAGGGCGGTTAAACTCTCTCACGCGGTATCGGAGCTTCTCTACAGAACGTCCATTTTGGCTGCCGCCGGAACCATGCCCCCCCAGGCACTCTTGATAGGAGTGTGTGTCACTGTTTCCTCAGTTTTATTGACCCCTGCTGCAGGTGTAGGTGGCATCATAGAAGGAAGATTTCTACTGAACCAGAAGTCAACAGCACAAGCGACACATCGCATTGAAGGTAATATCTCTTGTACTGATTTTTTTTTTTTAGGCTTCTAAGATCCTGGGTCTACAACTTAAAAAACAGGATTTTGGACTTATAGGTAAAATCTGTTTCTTGGAGTACAGTACAGGACAGTGGTCCCTCCCCTCTGTTCTTTATGATTTTCCTATTGCTTGCTGCAAACCTGTGGCTAGCTAGGAGGGGTTATATGAGGGATATAAGAGATGTCCCTACAGGTTTATTTTTGCCAGTGTCCAATCCCCTGATGGTAGCATTCTATAATTATGGTTGAGGTAGAACTATAGGCAACATTATAACCCCTGTCAGTTTTTTTTTTCTGCCATCTGTGTCCATTTGGGGAGATTTACTTTCATCTCTTGTCCCACAGAAAAAACAGGAAATGCCTACAAATTAACACCTGGTTCACTAATGTTCGGGCCACAATTTGCATGGGCAGGAGAGCCCATTCATTTTAATGGACTCCTTTGCCCCAGGATACGCAGGAAAAAGGTCCCTGCACTACTTGGGAAATCACAGCCCGCATGGTAACCGAGGTTCCCGGTATGGTTGCGATTTCCAGTGCTGGCGGCGTGCCATTAGAATTAATGGCACCCTCCTGCGGGTCCTGCATTCCTCTGTGTGGGTGGTGCAGCTGCAGGTATTTGTGCTGGTCCCGCAGTGGCACCACAGATGTGAAACAAGCCTTAGGGAATTCTTAGTGGCCCCCCCAGGTCACCAGAATATTTTGCATTTAAATATACTTAAAGGCTCCATGCACGCTAGTGTTTTCTTAAGCTCCTAGAAGCTATTATGAGCATTATTTTTACTCCTAGAAGCTAATAAGGTTATTCTCTGTGTCCATGCACTATTGTATGCTAGAAGCATTATGCGCTTCAGCGTTTAGGAGGAAAAATTGTTTTTGTGGAGTTTTTGAGAGCGTTTTCCCAGCAGAAAAAAATGCTGAGCACTCCTAAATGCTTCTAAATACTAATAAAATGCTCCTAACATCTTTTTTCAAGGTTTTTTTTTTCTTTCACATACTGTTAAAACACTAACATTCCTAAACGCTACTACAAGCTGGCACAAAAATGTTTTTATCAGTAGTTTTTATCCAGCGTTTTTTGGAGCTTATAAAAAATGCTAGTGTGCATGGAGGCAAAAAGTTTTTTTCTTCTGCTCCTAGAAGCTGAAGCTTTAAAAAAATCTCTAGATTGAAATAGTGTGCATGGACACATAGGATACCACTATTTGCTTCTAGAAGCAGAAAGAAAAAAAAATGCTCAAAAGCTGCTGCTAAGAGCATTTTTTTATGCTAGTGTACATGGAGTCTAAAAGTTAAAGATCCTGTGTCCTCTACTGTACTCCAAGAAACTAATTTAACTAGCATGTCAAAAAAATGTTTCTTCTTTGCACTTATCAAACATATTAAGAAAAACACTCTTGATGGTATATTTAACAGGCCAAAAGAAGCAAATAAGAGAATTGCATTGTCAGGATTTACATAAACCTTATAGTTTAGTTTATAAAATAAATCCTTTACAGGTTAGTTGTATACATTGCATAGAAATTGGCATATATTGTACAATCATGTCTTTGTTCTGAAGCTGGTGTTTGCTTCCTCATTTCTTAAATTATCTTCTACATGATAAGCATATACCCTCATTATCACTGCCTGAACTATCTTGCATCCTATTTATAAGGAAATCACCAAAAGGATTGCCTTTGCAGCTGTGTTTTACTATTTCACCAGCTGTTTTTCTTATGATTTTATAAACCCGTGAAAAGGAAATCGTCAGAAATGATCTTTAGAATTTTCTATTATAATTTGAATCTATTGGTAAAAAATTATGAAAAGCATTTCAAGCTTCTATGGGGTCCCCAAAGGTGGCATGCTTTTCCCTAACTTTTATTAATGAAGTATATCAAACTAAAACTTTTTTTTTTTTTTTCATTTTTTAAGTAGTGTATGAAAATAACAAAATCCTGAAATTCCTATCAGAGTTTTTCTTTTTTTTTTTTTGCTGTCTTGTGTCCTATTTGGGAGTATTCCCTCTAGGTAGGGAGTTGAAGAAATTCTCTCCAAAGGGTAGAAAATTCTCTCTTAGACTGGGGTCACCTATTCAGGTGTTCCCTGTGGAAGGTTAAGGCCCCTTTTACTTGACTGTTCTGATCAGGCCCGCCTGTCAGTTTTTTAGGCGGACCTAACCATTCAGCCCTATGGACCGGCAGTTGTCATAGGACACAAGTCTACCTCCCATCCGGTCCACTGAAAACAAACAACTGCCCCCCTCCATCTAGGTGGATCAGTTCGGAGGACATTCAGGTATAAATGGAAAGCTGGTCCGTTTACACCCAGATGCCCATAGAGCAGAGCAGGTTCGGTTTGTGTCCGCTATGCAAAATCTAAGTGGACACAGACCTTTCATCCACCTGCTTAGCTCTGCTCAGGAGGGGATCCGTGGACGGATCCCCTGCTGAGCAAATCGAATTCTGCCCCCTGTGAAAGAGACATTACTCTCTATTCTTGTTCTGCGGGTAACTCAGAATTTTAATTTCCCGTGACAATTGACAGGACAAAAACAGAGGGTGAATATCCCCAGCAGAGACCCAGACAGCAATAAAAACTTGACAGGAATGCTGAGCCTTTTCTCTCTAGGGTTAATTTAAAAAATGCAAAACTGGCATCCCTTGTAGCAAATAGTTTTCAAATATGTCTCAACTCCTCTAGCAGGGAATACCTCTAATATGATTTAAAGTGGACCTTAGCTGGAAGTCCAGCTAGATCACTTCAGGCTGGCTCCTTTTGCAGGTATAGCTATGTAAAGAATTAAAAATACTGTTTAAAATAAATTCTTAAAATAAAATCATTCCACCCCAAATATACAATATATACTACAAAATAAACACATACATTGCTCCCTTAAAATTCACAAAGCTCACAAAATGGCAGTCCATTCACTTCTGGGTTGTGCGGCGTGATGTCATTGGCTCCTTCCTAAGCATTACATCACAATATCATGTGGCTGACAGTACAGTGCATGTAACCATGTGAGTGTATTTTTTATTTGCAATTTGATTTTAATAACATTGTGGTTTTGAGGCAAAGAGCGCTATGATCATTTACTTTTTTTGGGCTTCTGGTATTAATTTATCTGTGGACAAACCTGGATAGAGATGGATTGAGAGAGCTGGGAGTCACCCTGCCTAAAGGAGAAGGTGCATTAGACCTATAATTTTAGGTCAAGCAATAAGGTGAGAGCATTGGATTGAAGGTGGTGTGATTGCCCTGTGTATGGTGAAATTGGTGTTGAAATAGTATCCAGTGGAAATTGGACACAATGGGGATGATTTACTAACACTGGAGAGTACAAAATCTGGTTTAGCTGTGCATGGTAGCCAGTTAGCTTCTAACTTCAGCTTGTTCAGTTAAGCTTTGACCAAAAAAAACTGGAGGCTGATTGGTTTCTGTGCAGAGCTGCACCATATTTTCCACTCTGCAGTTTTGGTAAATCAACCCCAGTGTGTGTCATAACAAGATAAGGAATATGGAATATTGATTAGGAATGAACACTAACATATATTTGTGGTTGACTGATAGAATTTATTTTCGCTGTTTTTTATCTTTTTTTTTTTCAGACTTTTTTCCACTATTTATACACATTATTTAATATATTATATGCAGCATTGTATGAGTTTGGTATAATACTGCACAGCACTGTTCTTGTATTGATTATATGTGTGAACACATAGGGTTCGATGGAGCTGGATCAGCTTCCAGGTTTTATTGCCAAAGCTTAATTGAACAAGCTGAAGTTAGATGCTGATTGGCTACCATCCACAGCAACTGTGCAGCAACAGTTTTTGCACTCTCCAGTTTTAGTAAATCAACCCCACAGAGTGTGAGCAGCAGTAATAATATTTGTGTAGAAAAGGCAGGAGACTTTTGAAGGTTGTTCTGGAGGTTTTTTCAGTTATTTTTATTGTACTATGTATGTTTTTTTTTGTGGTGTGCAGGCTTTTGTTTTTTTTAAACAGGTTTTGGATTTTAATTACTTTTTTACAGTCTTTATAGAATGTTCCTTAACAGTCTGGTTTAAATATATGATAGCACTGGATACTGATGCTTCAGATTATGGAGGTCATCAAAGAATTAATCACAGGACAGAGTTCTTCTCAGAAAATACCCATTTCAACAATCGTTCAAATTCACTTTTGGTGAGTATTATATTTCTATTAATCCGCATGTAAATAAATATCTAAATCAACACAGTTCTATTATTGAGAAAGGCCTCTTCCAAATGATTTGTATGCAATAAAAAGATTGCTTAGAAACCAACATGGTTATGAGGATTCATCTTTCTTCCTGATGAATACATATGACCACAGAGAGCCAGTCATGCCTTTATTTTCTCTCCTGAAACATGTCTTGAGATAAAATATCAGCTACACTGGGGGTGCGTTGTTTTCAGTGAGATACTTATTTGCACATGCCTCTTAACCATCCATCATTTGGATCCAAATCCCTCCATCTTTCTTCCCTCCTCAGTTGTCCCTCTTTTTGGTCTGATGTGTAACTAACCATGAAAATGTACTATGTAACTACCAAAAGTTAAATAGTTAATAATTTTATAAAGTGAATGGGTGCAGCGCCTAAATAAAGTACATATGAGATATAAATATCTATAATTAAATACATTAACATAAATTCATAAGTGAAAAGCTTAACTTAAATCTAAATTACCACCATAAAGTGAATCAAACTATTAGTTATTAGAAACAGAGTGCTCAGTCTGAAAAGAATGTCCAGAAATCAAAATTGAACTCTTCATATATAACAATTCATCTGTGCAGATAGTCAGACAGTGAAATCTGCTTGCATAAATCTACCATTATGCACTCACCAGAAGACAAAATATAATGGCATCCAATGTGTGCTAAAACCTCCACAGATTGCTCATCTTTCAGGTATTGCCGCAAACGGCCAACCATCCTATAAAAAGCAGCTCACTCCTAGGACAAGTTTACTGAAAGAGAAATACCTGAGACACCAGGGAGGAGACATGTCCAGCATCGAGAAAATACATTTTAGGCTCAGTGTGGTGAGTTTCTTTTCGTAGGATCGTTGGCCATCTGCGGCAATACCTGAAAGATGATTTGGAGGTTTTTTAGCATATTGGACACTATTATTGTTTGTCTTCTGGTGAGTGCATAGTGGTGGGGAATTTATGCAAGGAGATTTCACCGTTTGACCATCTGCACAGATGAATTGTTATATATGAAGAGGTCAATTTTGATTTCGGACTGAGCACTTTGTTTCTAATCACAAATAGTTTTATTCACTTTATGGTGGTAACTTAGATTTAAGTTAAGCTTTTCACTGATGAATTTATTGAATTAATTTTTGAATTTATTTATATTGATATTTATATCTCATATGTACTTTCTTTAAGCACTGCACCCATTCACTTTATTCATTAATTTTTTTTGCTTGTCACCAATTTTGAACTAGCTGCTTCCCCCTCTAAGCGCTCACTTTTTGTTGTTGATCCTAGTTAATAATTTTAGTTATTCTGCAGTAAAACTTTCATCCTACCTATTAATTCATTTGCCCTTTTGAGAACCCACCATAAAAGAGATTTAATAGTAGAAAAAAAACTATTCTGGGTTTAACTCTTGTGCTGCCAGGCCTTGCGCTCCACTTTTAAACCCAGGTGGCCAGACCATTTTTGCAGTTTTTCCATTGCTTTTCCCTTACAGCTTATAGGGTTTGGAAAAGACCCCCCCCCCCCCCAAAACCATATATATTCTGAAGGCACGTGACCAGTGGAATAAGAAGAAAATGCTACTGATTTTTAGGGCCCCATGATATTTGCGCAAATGTTATAAATCATTATTTTCGCTAAAAAATACATTATAATCATCATTAACAGATACAAACACAGCACATTTTACAAAATTCCTAGTAAATATAAAAGCTTAACCTGTAATGAGTTAATAAATAACAAATATTTGTAAAATTTAAATTGTGCCTTTTTGCGAAATGGTGGAAATTGAACGTATGCAAAACTGTAAATAACCACATTTCTCTAAAACTCTGGAGGTTTTACTTTTTCACTTACAGCTTTTAGAGTTTATAGAACCCCTAAACCATATATTTTCTGAAAGCATATGACTAGTAGAATAAAAGGAATGTGCTACTGATTTTTAGGGACCCATGATATTTGCACAAATGTTCATCAAACAATATATACACTAAAATCATTATTAGCAGATACAAACACAGCAAATTTTACAAAATTCCTGCTAAATTCCTACTAAATGTAAACGTTTACAATAACCAAGTGTGTCACACTGCGCTGTCATCCAAATAAAACCAAAACTAAATCTAATGCATATAAAAAGGATGCAAAATCTGAACACATATAGGCTTTACACAATTTACACAATAAATTATCAAAATGAAAATAAAGTATAGCGCAACCCAATGTGCAAAATTAATATATAAAATAATTATAACCTAAACATATGTACAATATTCATAAAGTAAGTAAATGTCCATGAAATCCATGTGATATGAACAGTTCCCATTCACCAATCCGTGATTCCTTATAATCTTCATATTCATCAATATGTGACAAACCACCTCCACCAGAAGAATTGGCCACTCACCTTTAGAAACTGACCCCTAAACCAACAGGTAGTCAAATATGTTTTCCTGTTAATGGCATATAGAAGATCCAGGTTAAATTCTGCTGCGTTACCGTACACTCCCAGCAATATCAATCCATCGTAGAATAGAAAAAAGAGCCCATAGTGTTCTCCATATAACACATTTAATAAAATAAGTGGAAATATACTTACAATAAACGGCACTCCACTGTGCGGGTTTACACTCCAAGTAATCACAATCAAGATGGCTGCGGGATGATGTCACATGCTTGGCACTGTCCTCCTACATGCGTAACATCCAAAGGCGGGGCTTCCTCAGTAGATGATTTCCTCATAGTTGTAAAAGACCCCCAAACAATATATTTTCTGAAAGCACATAACCAGTAGAATAAAATGGTGCTACTGATTTTTAAAGCCCCACAATGGTTGTGCAAATGTTTATCAAAACAATATTTTTGCTAAAAATACACTAAAATCATTATTAGCAGATACCAACATAGCAAATTTTACAAAATTCCAGCTAAATTTCTTATTAATGCAATACAGGTTAAGCTTTTATATTTAGTAACAAATATTTGTAAATTTTAAATTGCGCCTTTTTGAGAAATGATGAAAATAGAACGTATGCAAAAATGTCTCTAAAAATCCAGAGGTTTTCGTTTTTCACTTAACAGCTGTCAGAGTTTGTAAAATACCCTTCAAACCATATATTTTCTGAAAGCACATGACCAGTAGAATAAAAAAATGGTGCTACTGATTTTTTTAGGCACCATAATAGTTGCGCAAATGTTTATCAAATCGCTATTTTCACTAAAAAAAAAAAATCCTTATTTGCACACAAAACTACAACATAAATTACAAAATTCCTGTTACATTCCTACTAAGGCCTCGTTCAATGGGGTGTGGTAAAGCGTATGTTCATGGAGGGCCCTGTTTACCTTCACGGGGATGTACAGGTGTTCCAATTCATGTCAACTGGGACACAGCAACTGCAAGGACAGATTTGACATCTGCATGGCTCCAAACACAGACAGTGTGAGTTAGAGACATGCACCCACATGGATGTCAAGTTGGGAGCAGGGGCTGTGTCGATGCAATTGATATGGATGGGACTGCCTGCACAGGAATGCACAGAACACCTGTGCATTCCAATGCAGTCGCTGTCTCCCAGTGACACTGCCTGTGTGGGAATGCATGGAATACCTGTGCATCCCTGTGCAGATAAACAAGGCCTTGCTGTATTATGCCCTGTGTAAACAAGGCCTTAGGCCTTGTTTAGACTCGCGGTTGGGGGCTGTAATTACGTAGTTGAGCTGCATTTTTGCTGACTGCCAAACTCCCCCGTTAAGCTGCAGTAGGCAATGGAGTTACAACTGGCTGTGAGCAGGCGTCGCATAGCTTCCTCAGCGCCTCTTAGTAGCCACTGGAGCACGATCCCAATGTGGATTGGGCATCAGAGGCAAGGGAGATTTAGACGCATCTAAATCTACCCTTACGATGTTTTTTATTTTTATTCTTTTCTTACAACTTGATTTTTTTAGCCTCATGCACACTGCTGCTCTTAAACGTGAGTTCAAGAGCTTTACGTGTTTTTTTTTTTTTTTGCCAACTCCCCTGAACTCAACTCAGTAAAAGCCTATGCGTCCATGCGCACACAGACTTTTATCAGAGTTTACCAACAGCAACGTTTAGTGCCAGTTATTCGTCCCTCTCTTGAACACAGAAGAATCAAGTTCAGAAAAGGAACGTTTTGGCCAAAAAACACTAAACGAATCATAAATTAATCTAAATGCGCCAAAGTGCAAACCATTTTTAGCGCTTGGGTGTGTATTCATTTTAATTGGAAGTACTGGCCAATGAATGAATAAACGTTCAAGTGTTAAACGCGGTACAGCGTGTAAATATGTTTTGCCACGTTTAGCAGAAAACCGTTTCAGTGTACTTAGAGCCTTTTTATGTTTGAACAGGTACATGTTTATTTTAAAGATTTGTTTTTGTTTTTTTTGGAGGGGGGGGCTTTGGAGAGACATCAGTGGTCCAAACAGACCTCTACTGTCTCTTTTTTTGAAACAGGGAAAGGAACTGAAGATGAATGAGATAGGAATCAGACTCCTAATTTATTCATGAAATATTTCATTTGCAAACTGACGCAGAGCAAATACAATTTACTCTGTGCCAGTGATGAAAGAATACAGGAGTGATCAGTAGTGATCTCTGGCTGTATTCAGGATACACATTCACCAGCCCCCCCCCCCCCCCACACACACACACACACTCCATGCTGACAGCAATCTGCCATGCTGACAGCAATCTGTCAACAGCTGCAACCAGTGGGAGAGGAATGAGGGAGCTCCAGCTAGCAGATTCCAGGAGAAGGCACCCGGCTATAGGGGAGGTGGGGGGCACTAAAAGGGGGTCAGAGCGGTGGGTATCTACTTTAGATGATTGATCCCTGTGCAGCATCCAAAATCGGCCGGAAGGCAGAGGAGAGAAGCCAACAGCTACAGGGCAGCCACAAGGGGATCAGGGTTTGCAAGGGGAGTATCAGTGCTGGGGGGAGGGGGGAACAGAGTAGGGGAGGTGAAGCGCAGGGTAAGGGAGAGTTGGGGGGTGGGAGGGCATTTTAGGTGACAGCACAGGTGGGTGGAGGGGCGGGAGACATATCGGTGGGGGGGGAGGTCACATTTCAGGTAAATAGCTCTGATTAATGGTTTGTCAGCCACTGATCAAAGTTATCAGTTTATTGAGCAATGTATACTGAATAATTCTGCCATAAGTTCATGGTGACCAAATGAGCTTATAGCAGAGGAGGACCGCAGGTCCATATGGCGTACAGCTAGAAGCAGTGCTGTAGGGCTGTACAGACCTGGCAGGGAAAGGGTTAATTATTATTATTATTTTTTTTTGTAATTAACTTTTCATTAATTTTCAAATATTTACAATAAACAAGTTGCGTAGGTAAACATAAAGTAAAAGGAGAGAAAGCCAAAAAATAGGCTCATCGATGAGAGGTTCATAAGTACATAAAAACGCAGGAACAGAATCAGCGTGTAAAGCAATTAGGTACTCCATCTTTCTAATATCTGCTATAACCTTCATCAATTCCAGCAACATGGGGGGTATAGAAGAAAGCCGATGCATGGGAATGGTTCTCCTGGCTGCCGTTAAAATGTGAGTGGAAAGTTTCCGTGCATATTTGGAGAGATCTGAAAAAGGTAGGCCCGGCAAAAAGTGAATGGGCTCAAATGGGATAGGAGCCCGCAAAAGTAACCACAATAGGGTAAGGCCCTCTCTCCAAAAAGGCGCAATGGACCAGCAATTCCAATAAATGTGGAAGAGATTGCCAGTTTCCTTGCCACAACGCCAGCAGGCAGAAGAAACATTTGGGTTACGAGAATAAAGAACCTCAGGAGTCCTGTACAAAAACATCAGAATTTTATAAGTATTTTCTTTATATACTACATATATAGAAGATTTAGAGGTGGCTTCCCAAATCCTGTTCCATTGATCTAAACCAATATCTCATTGGAGGAGTCGGGGCCATTTACGCATATAAAGGTGAATATTAGTAGAAAGGGGGCAGGCATCTAAAAGCAGCTTATACGTGGCGGAAATTATGCCCCGTTGGTATGGGCCTTGGATGCAGATATGCTCAAAAGGAGTAGGCATCTCGAGTCAGAGAAGAGGCTTTGGAGGAGAAAAAATGACATATCTGTAGATAAACAAAATACTGGTGGAGTGGCATATGAGCGGCTTTTTAAACATCAGGAAAAGATTTAAGCTTGCGAGTCGCTGGATTGACCAAATGTCGCAATTGGAATAGGTTGGCCTCAGCCCAAGGACGCAGACGAGCCATGGCCAGACTATCCGGGAGGTTTGGATTGAAAATGACATTGTTCAAGGGAAAATACTTGGAGCCTTGGGTGAATCTAACCCTACACCTCCTTCATATAGATAATGTGAACTGCATGGGTCCAAGCAGGAAACGTTTGTGAGATGATATGTCAGCATTGGTCATAGAGACCAAGGGTGCGTTGGACTGAGTTGTAGTGATTCAATCTCAGTCCATTTATTAGGGGAGTGCTTGGAGGACCACGAGACAAGGGTCCGGAGGTGGGTAGATAAATAGTATGTTACAATGTCTAGAGCCCCCAGACCCCCCTATATCGAAGAGAAAGAAGAACAGTGCGGGCAATCCAGTGCAATTTGTTTTCCCAGATGAAACGGAGAAAAAACTTCTGAAGAGAGTGCAATTTGGGCATGGGGATAGGGACAGGAAGTGTTTCAAACAGATACAGAAGCTTGGGCAATATAGTCATTTTTAGTACGTTAATCTGTCCAAGGAAAGAGATTGGAAGAGTATCCCAGGATTTTAAGGACTGGGAAATTGCATGGAACAGAGGGGGGAAGTTACCCACATAAATGGAGTGATATGAGGAAGTAAGGTTGGTACCCAAATATTTCAGGGAGTGAGGACACCACCAGTAAGGATAGTTTAACTGAAGGGAGAATTGGACTACAGGTGAGATATGGAGTGGTAGTTCTTCAGTTTTATACGCATTAACTTTATATCCCAACAAGGCACCAAAGAGTTGTAAAGTATGGTGCAAAACAGGTAAGGAAGTTTGAGGCTCCGTCAGTGTCAGTAAGATATCGTCAGCGAACAGGGATAATTTAAAATCACAGTGAGTGCGTATCCCCTGTATATTCGGGTTGGATCTAATGGCGATGACCAAGGGTTCCAGAGGATAAACAGCAGGGAGGAAAGCGGGCATCCCTGGCGCGTACTGTTTGACATCCAGAAGTAGGGGGACAAGAATGATGCTAATTTGACCTGGGAGGTGGGGGTGGAATATAGAGCTTTCAGGGCTGCCATAAATAGGCTGCTAAACCCAAATCTCTCCAGGACCAGAAACATATAAGGCCAGCTAAGTCGGTCAAATGTTTTTTGGGCGTCTAAGCTCAACAAGAGAGCAGGAGCCGAGGACTTATTAACAAGATCGATCAAATCAATAGTCCTCCTAGTATGCGCGTGTAAAATCGTGTGGGGGCAGACCTTTCGAAAGATCTTGGAACAAGGAGAGAAGATGGGGGGCCAGGGTGCCTATAAAATTCTTGTAGTATGAGTAAGAAAGACCGTCCGGTCCTGGGGATTTGTGTGTAGGGCAGTGTACTAGATGACAACATCTAGTAAATCCTCAGAGGAGATGTCCGCATCTAGAGCCAAGACATCAGAAGGTGACAAACCTGGAAGACGCAAGGGGTTGAAGAAAGCATCAAAAGCCACCTTCTGGAGGGGGGGGGTGGACATCAGGGGCTAGGCAACTATATAGCATCTCATAATATTCCCCAAAAACTGTAGCCATTACGTGCAGGTCATATGTGGGTCTGCCATCCGAATGGAGTAGGTGACCTGGCAGTGAGGGAGACTATTTACACACGTGATGTGGTTTGTTAGAGAATTCATAGAATTTCTGCTTAGCCCAGGCAAGGGACTGGGCAGTTTTGTGGAGGTCAAGGGCTTAGATTTGGTCACGCAGGAGGGATACTTTCCGAAGCCGAGCGATAGACGGTTTGTCTAGGAGCCGTCCTTCGGCTAAGGACAGTTGTCTTAAAAGGGATTGTCTGGTGCTTACCGAGGCCTTCTTTAAACGAGTGCCCATAGAGATACAAAGGCCTCTAAAGACAGCCTTGTGAGCCTCCCATAGGGTTGCAGATGAGGCAACTGAACCAACATTGCATTTGAAAATATGCATCCAGCCCCTGAGAGAGTTCCTCCCGAAGGTTTGAATGCAGAAAACTCTCATTGAGGCGCCAGTGACAGACTTTAGGGGGAGAGGTAGGAAAAAGGAGATTAAGCATTAGAGAAGCATGATCTGACTAAGTTATAGGGTTGATCTCGGAAGAAACCAAAAAGGGGATCAGGGGGGCGGTGACAAAAAAATTATCTATTCGTGAAGATACGCAATGGGGAGTAGAGTAAAATGTGAACTGTCTATGGAGAGGATGCCTAACCTGCCAGGCGTCAAAAACGCGATGCTCCCTTATCAGTTTACGGAAAGCTTTTGAAGAGGAACATTGCCTTTTCGAGGGAGTAGATGCAAAGAGAATCTTCCTATCCTTGTGAGGAGACATAATCAAGTTAAAATCTCCTCTGATCATGTGTGGAGTAGATAGCAAGTACAGTTTGTCTAGCGTTTGAGAGAGAAATGTCAGCTGACCAGAATTAGGTGCATACAGGTTCAAAAGGACAAGCAGGAACACTTATACATACATTCCAATAAAACATAGCGACCCAGTGGGTCACCCCTGGAGGAGGAGACCCGTAGGGGGAGTTTTTCCAAATCAATACAGCCACTCCAGCTTTCCCAGAGGGGTCAAAAGCTGAATAGGACTGTGGGAAGTTCCTACAGGCGAAACGAAAAGAGCCACCCTGTTTGAAATGAGTTTCCTGAACAAATATAATATCTGCTCCCAAGGATCTGAACTCCTTCAGAGCCATCCACCATCTTGGAATGGAGTTAAGACCTTTGACATTATATGACAACAGCCTTAAAGTCATCATAAAACAACATTAGGTATATCAGCTGCGTAACCGGAGTATGCAAGAAAATTATCATCCATGAGGTAAACAGAAAACAACAGAGATAGAGAACCAGGCAATTAACAAGGCAAGGAGTCTGTTGCATGGGTATATAATGAAATATATCACTCAAAACAAAG
Organism: Staurois parvus; assembly: GCF_062004578.1. NCBI lineage: Eukaryota > Metazoa > Chordata > Amphibia > Anura > Ranidae > Staurois > Staurois parvus. The sequence continues at coordinate 4,704,175 of NW_028318095.1, read as the reverse complement.
GATCACAGCTAGAAACAAAGATATCATCAAAGATATACACCCAGGAAAATTAAAATATCCCGAGTCGTCAAGGCCTGGCGTTCCAGGGGTCGACACGGCAACTGGTCCATTATGGCAGATGCCTACCTCAGAAAAATGCAAAATGTTTATAGTTAAGACATAGTAATACAAACTTTGTTAAGGCACACAGAAAAAGTAGACCAATTAAGAGGGCAGGAGACCCTCCAGACAAGAGCATCAAGTGGCAGAGCTCATCAAACCAGGAAGTCTTGGACTTTGAGGAGTGCAAGGGAAGCGCTTCCTTCCAGGTTTAGCTGGTGTACAGATCTTCCACAGTGCGATGGAGGATCAGGATGGGATTGGAGGTAGCGGAGATGCCTCGTCCAGCAAGGGAGGGAGCCCCAGCTATTTGAAAAAGAGTCTACTTCATGTAGGTCACGGAGTGTGACTTGGGTGTTATTCTTGGAGACAAAGAGCTTGAAGGGGAACCTCCACTGGTAAGGAACTTGATGCTGTTGGAGATGAATGGTGACCGGCTTCAGGACCCGTCTTTTGGCCAGGGTGATGGGAGATAAGTCACTGAACATTTGGAGCCTGTCTCTCTTGAATTCCAAAGAGGGCTTATTACGAGTAGAAGAGAGCAGGGCTTCTTTACAGTCAAAGTAATGAAATCGTACGATAACAGCCCTAGGTTTTGTGCCCTTGGAGGGTTTCGGACCTAACAACCTTTGGGCCCGATCCAGCCACCAATCAACCTCTGGGACCTTAGGGTCTAGAGTGGTGAATAGGGACAACCGGTGGCGTTGGAGTTGAGAATCAGAGACTGTTTCAGATTTGCCACGAATACGAATATTCTGGTGGCGCTCCCTATTTTCCAAATTTTCCTGTGTAAGCTGTAATTGAGACACAGAATGTTTCAGGCTGGCATCATCTTCCTCCAGAACATGGACATATTGTACCAGTTAGTCAAATTTAGTCTCAAGATGGTCTGTACGGTCACCTATCTGAGTAATCTCCCCCCTAAGCTCCTGGGCCAATTTCTCAACTTCAGCAGAGATAGTGGCAGTAATGTTACACAAACATACTTGCAGTTTATCTTCCAAGGTGCCCACCGTCAATGCTGGGGTCGCTGGCGAGGATTGTGAAGTTGCAAAGGGGTCTGCGTGCGTCTATAAATAACAAGCTGAATGGAGGCATAAATGTTTGTGGGTACCACTAATGGAAATAGGTACTGTCCAGTAACCTTATGAAAAAAAGAACAATATGAACAGAGTGTTCACAAAAAAGCGATTACATAAAGGACAAGGTGGTACACCAACATGTAATCATGTAATGCTTTTATTAGCAAAATTGCAGTATCAAACAGTTTAATGAAGACTGCACAATAACCATCACCTCACCTGTAGACAGTATACACAGTACAACCTAAAAACAAAAATAAAAAAGAGACATCATGGCTAGGCCAAAGTGCATGGAATGCTGAATGGGCAGCAACTAAATTGTCTTCTGCCAAAACAGCAAACACATCGGGGTGCACCACAGGAATAAATTTGTAAACCAGATGAATTGTAAATCAGTGCAAATAGACCAACTGTATATATGTTGGCAATATGCTGTAATGGATATAAATCTAAGCCTATCACAATATGTGAAATATCACAGGCCCAGATATGGGATAAGTCACTTAGTAAAGCAGTTCCTGGTAATAAATCAAGGCAAGCAGAGTCGATATTCAAAGATGTTTGTAGAAGTGGCGACAAACTTGGATGAAACCTCATCTTCTCAGCAGGTTGCTGAAATAAGTATTAATGACTTTGATGCACGTCATGCAGTGATAGTAATGATAACCTCACAGGATCAATAGGTAATTGATATAGCGTAGTTGTATCCGTAGTGTGAAGTGCGGTGTCGTCCAGGTATGAGTGGAGTGTAACAACTCAACACCTGCTTGGCCACTTGAAAACAAGGTCAGCCTTCCAGGGATGGACAATTCCTTGAGGGGAGTTTGTATGGCAGCCGCCTTATCGGGACTCTTACAGGCAGAGCCCTGCCTCCAGATAGGTGTGCCGTCCGTCAGTGGTCTGCACTGGAAAGTTGCCGTGACTCCTCGTGTCACCTCCCGGAACAAGGTGTGTAGACTCAGTGAATGCGGCCAGCTGTGACGTCACTAACATATGACATCAATGTGTTTCACCGATGGGCGTGTCTCACTCAGCTTCATCAGGACCAATGGGAGACAAGTTAATATGATCATTTATAGCAGGCAACCCTGCCCATTTATGTCAGTCATATGCTGCTAACAGCCGTTGGTATTTCATTAAAAACATCAGTACATTCATTCTACACACTTTTAGGTGAATCAAAGGGTAAATGAAATAATAATCTTAGAGTGAATAAAAGAAAAGGAAATATGCAATACTAGCATACAAGGTATTTGACTTTCATGGGATCCGTTAAAATCCCTAAGATCCCAATTTTTAGTTTTACAGACAGACTTGGAGATCTAATTCCACATTTAACCCTTTAGGATACAGAGTATTCAGTTTATAAATTCAATGTTTTTCGCATTTTAACGATTCCCTATCAAAATCTCCTCTTAATGGGAATTAAGGGCATAGAAACCCTTTACTTTGGTCCCCTCCAACTTACTACCATGGAATATCAGGAAATGTTGAGCCAGGTTACTATCTGGTTCTTTTGACTTAATATCCCTAAAATGTTCACCTATATGTATTTTAAGTTGCCTTCGTTTTCCCCACGTAAATCTTATTACATGGGCAAGTTAACATATAGAGCACTTTAGATGTAGAACAATTAATACGACTTTGAATTCTATATTGAACATTATTGTCAGAATCTGAAAATATGTCTGTGTGGTCAACATATCTACACATCTGACATTTACGACAGCTAAACATTCCTTTTGAACGTGAGGATAACCAAGTGATCTGCTCTATAGGGTTATAGTCAGAATGGATTAGAAGGTTGCCAAGATTTGGAGCTCTCCTCGCCACCATCTGTGGGTAATCACTAATTTTCTTAGTTTAGGGCATTCCATGAGTATCCTCCAATGTTTTTCGAACACCTTTTTAGAAAGGCGATTTTAAATCTATCATAGATGTAAGTTTAATATTCATTGTGTTGTAATTCAATTCCTGTATGAATATTTATTTATTTCAGGTACTTATATTGCGCCGTCAATTTACGCAGCGCTTTACATACAGTATATATTGTACATTCACATCAGTCCCTAACCCTCAAGGGGCGTACAATCTAAAGTCCCTAACTCACATTCATACATATACATACTAGGGACAATTTAGACAGGAGCCAATTAACCTACCAGCATGTCTTTGGAGTGTGGGAGGAAACTGGAGCACCCGGAGGAAACCCACGCAGTCACAGGGAGAACATGCAAACTCCAGGCAGGTGGTGCTGTGGCTGGGATTCGAACCAACGACCCTAGTACTGCCATGCGGAAGTGCTAACCATTTAGCCACTGTGCTGCCCATATGAATAGATTTAAATCCTCAACACTCCCTTCCCAAACAAGAAATACGTCATCGATATATCTCAACCAAATTTTAACATGAGTTAGAAATAATGATGATCTGTATACTAGCTGCTCTTTCCAGTACCCCAAATGTAGGCAGACATATGCTGGGGCCCATGGTGCTCCCATACTAGTGCCTCTAATTTGTTGATAGAAGCTATTATTGAACTGAAAGAAATTGTTATGCAAAGCAAAATCCAAAAGTTCAACAATAAATTCGTATTGCCCGCCCATATTGGGGTAATACATCTCCAGAAAGTAGCAGATGGCTTTCTGTCCACATTCATGGGGAATGGACGTATAGAGAGATTCAATGTCCACTCCCACTAGAATGGAATCGCCATCGATTACGAGTTCCTGAATTTTTGCCAGAACATCCTTTGTATCTCTGACATAAGATTTTATATTCTGAATCATTTCCTTAAGAAATAAATCTACATATTTACCTGTTCTCTCAAGGGGTCCATTGATAGCTGAGACTATTGGCTGATCTGGTGGATTTCGTAAGTCCTTGTGGATTTTAGGTATTAACATATTTTTCTCTCCATAAAATGCACCTAGATTTTCCTAGGAGGAAAACAAGAAAAAAATCTGTACAGGAAATGACCAGAGACTGCGGATGTACTACAGGAGATGACCAAAGACTGCAGACATAGTACAGGAGATGACCAGAGACTGCAGACATAGTGCAGGAGATGACCAGAGACTGCCGACATAATGCAGGGGATGACCAGGGACTGCGGACATAGTGCAGGGGATGACCAGGGACTGCGGACATAGTGCAGGGGATGACCAGGGACTGCGGACATAGTGCAGGGGATGACCAGGGACTGCAGACCTTTGGGGAGCGGGTACCCGAATTTGACAGGTACACATTCCCACTTCCGCTTTTGCCAAGGCGATCGGAAGAGGAAGTTGTCCTCCTTCCCTGTAGTCTTCTGGGACACATGGCAGGTCCCAGAAGGCTATGGGGCCATTCACAAAGCGCAGCGCTTCTTGTGCATGCGCAGTGGGCACCCGGCTCTGAGCCGCAAGCTGTCACAGCCAGGTGTCCACACTGAAGATGCCGGCACCGGGGAGAGAAGACAGTCGGTGAAACTAGTGCTGATGAGTGAGACCGAGGAGCAGGTTCTGCTGCACAAAAGAGCCAAGCAGCCGGCCCGGTATTCTAACACGGCGGCAGCGACGGGGGGAATACTGGGCCGGGCGCTCCATATTCGCTCCATAAGCTGCACAGACATTTTCCCCCATTTTTGGGGGGAAAAAGGTGCGTCTTATGGAGCGAAAAATATGATACATAGAAGGTTGGATAGTTAAATTCATCTACCCTCAAGTACTTTTCTAGTGAGTAATTTAGCTTATTTCCCTAGAGATAACATAGAGGTACGTTTTTTAACCAGGATGGGGAATGGATTTTCAGATACTTTACGATATGTATTCAGATCTCCTAGTTGGCGTTTAACTTCACATAATTTTCTTCTTTTAGAGTTCTATAGCTTGCTATGGGGGTGCCCGCTGCTCTGTGTGCCATTCACACATGGAGCTACTGCTTGGCCCCACCCCCTCTTCTCATTGGCTGACTGGTTGTGATTAACAGTAGCAGGAGCCAATGGCTCCCGCTTGTTGTCTCATTCAATGAGGAGGCAGAGACCCAGGATAGCTGAGGCTGTCTTGCTCATCGCTGGATTTTGATGGGGCTCAGGTAAGTATTGAGGGGGCTGGGGACACTGATGCACAGATGGTTTTTTACTTACAACCGCTTTAAAAAATATTTATGGAATTTTCACATGTACTGTATGTCTAGCATTAGTACTTGAAGGGTTTTAAATTAGCTCATACAAAAATATTGTTTTTTTTTTCTCAAAGTTGTTGGTCTTTTTTTTTATAGCGCAAAAAAGAAAAAAACGTACATTTGATCAAATACCACCAAAAGAAAGTTCAATTCATGGGAAAAAAGGACGTAAATTTAATTTGGTTGCAGCATTGCATGACCGCTCAATTGTCAGTTAAAGTAACACAGCGCCGTAATGCAACAAAATGGCCTGGTTAGGAAGGGGAGTAAATTCTCTTGACGACAAATGGTTAATGTGACCTATAAACTGTACAACTCAATATAAAAACAAACTGAAATATTTTAGGGGGAGAAGTAAACATAAAAAACTAAAACAATGTGGTTGCATAAGTGTGCACACCCTCTTATAACTGGGGATGTAGCTGTGTTTGGAATTAAGCAATCACATTCAAAATCATGTTAAATAGGAGTCAGTACACACCTGACATTGTTTAAACTGCCTCTGATTAGCCCCAAATAAAGTTCATCTGTTCTAGTAGGACTTGCCTGACATTTTCTTAGTCGCATCGTACAGCAAAAGCCATGGTCCGCAGAGAGTTTCCAAAGCATCAGAGGGATCTCTTTGTTAAAAGGTATCAGTCAGGAGAAGGGTACAAAATAATTTCCAGGGCATTAGATATACCATGGAACACAGCGAAGACAGTCATCATCAAGTGGAGAAAATGTGGTGCAACAGTGACATTACCAAGAACTGGACGTCCCTCCAAGTTGATAAAAAAAAAACAAGAAAACTGGTCTGGGAGGCTGCCAAGAGGTCTACAGCAACATTAAAGGAGCTGCAGGAATATCTGGCAGGTACTGGCTGTGTGGTACAATAATCTCCCATATGTCTGGGCTATGGGGTAGAGTGGCAAGATTTTTCTTTTTTATAAAGAAAAACATCCAAGCCCGGCTAAATTTTGCAAAAACACATCTGAAGTCTCCCAAAAGCATGTGGAAAAATGTGTTATGTTCTGATGAAACGAAGGTTGAATTTTTTGGCCATAATTCCAAAAGATATGTTTGGCTCAAAAACAACACTGCACATCACCAAAAGAACACCATACACACAATGTAGCATGGTGGTGGCAGCCTTTGGACTGCTTTTCTTCAACTGGAACTCGGGCCTTAGTAAGGGTAGAGGGAATTATGAACAGTTCCAAATACCAGTCAATATTGGCACAAAACCTTCAGGCTTCTGCTAGAAAGCAGAAGAGGAACTTCATCTTTCAGCATGACAACGACCAAAAGTATACATCCAAATCAACAAAGGAATGGTTTCAACAGAAGAAGATTGAAGTTTTTGAATGGCTCAGCCACAGCCCATAACTGAATCTGATCGAAAATCTGTGGGGTGATCTGAAGAGGGCTGTGCACGGGAGATGCCCTCACAATCTGACAGATTTGGAGTGTTTTTGCAAGAAAGAGTGGGCAAGTATTGCCAAGTCAAGATGTGCCATGCTGATAGACTCATACCCAAAAAGACTGAGAACTGTAATAAAATCAAAAGGTGCTTAAACAAAGCATTAGTTTAGGGGTGTGCACACTTATGCAACAATATTATTTTAGTTTTTTATGTTTACTTCACTCCACCTAAAAGATTTCAGTTTGTTGTTCAACTGAGTTGTACGGTTTATAGGTTACATTACAGGTGGAAAAGTTCTGAAATTATTTATCTTTGTCTCATTTTTTACATCACAGAAACCTGACATTTTAACAGGGGTGTGTAGACTGTTATATTCACTCTAAATAAATATTCACTCCAACCAGAAAACCGTTTGAACTTCATATATTTATGAAAAGAAGCATCATATAAATACATAACAGTAAATCTAGTTACATGCACAGAATCTCCCCACAGTTCCTCTATTTAAGCCAGTGGTTCTCAACCTTCCTAATGCCGCGACCCTTTAATACAGTTCCACATATTGTGGTGACCCCCAACCATAAAATTATTTTTGTTGCTACTTCATAACTGTAATTTTGCTACTATTATGAATTGTAATGTAAATATCTGATATGCAGGATGTATTTTCATTGTTACAAATTGAACATAATTAAAACATAATTACTATCACAAGGGGGCAGTATTCACATCAACCACAGCTGAATATAAAAAGACCGATCAGCATCCAGATTACGTTCCCATGGTACAGATATTTTTTTTTGCAATAGTTGATGATTTTACAGTACATGTTTTTACATTTACCCAGTAATTATAATTCATGAAGTGTCGTTTTACCTCCAATACTGCTGCTTTCAACACAGTAGCTGCTTTTAACAGAGTATGTGGGCGTATCTGCATTAGGGCAGACCCGCCTGGAGACGGATAGAGGAGCGGTGTCTCGGTTCCCAAGACCATCAGAAATATGTGTTTTCTGGTGGTCTTAGGCGACCCCTGTGAAAGGGTCGTTCAACCCCAAAAGGGGTCGCGACCCACAGGTTGAGAACCACTGATCTAAGCCTTCCTCAACCTTTTCAACACAGAGGAACCCTTGAAGTAACTTTCTGGTCTCAGGAAACCCCTGCTACCAATGACTATATCTACAACTCATGATGCATTAGTGTGATGTTCAGTGGGAGAATGCTCCTTACACTTGTGGTCATTGGAAAGAATTACCCCCTTACAAATAGCTAAAAAGATCATTGCTGTCAGTGGGAACTTATCTGAGAGGCAGAAATTGCTCAAGGAACCCCTAGCAACGTCTGGAGGAACACTGAGGTTCCTTGCAACCCTGCTTGAGAAACTCTGATGTAGACAGAGGCAAACTCTAAGCTACAAGTAGCATACATATTTTCATTAGAACAATGTGGAGATCCAGGCTAAGGCCTCATGCACATTGAACTTTTTTTAATTTGGCGGTAAAGGACATCTGGCTTTTTCTGTGGCGTTTAGAGGCAGAAAAAAAATCCACAGCCGGTGTGCCCAGGAGCAGCAGCGTTTTGGCAGAAAGAAATGTTTGATTCATCTAAATGCGCATTAACACTAGGTGCGTTTAGCACTTGAGCCTTAATTTATTTCAATGGCCAGAATAAATTATTATTCTGGCCAATTAAACGAATAATGAAATTAATGACCCACCTAAACACATTTACATTTAGGTTTCAAGCATTTTGTGTGCTAAAAATCTGCTGCCGGGAGGAAAGGCATCTAGGAGGGATGGTAAAATGTTCAGTGTACATGAGGCCTAAAGGTCTAGCAATTAACAAACATCAATACACATAGATAGATACCAGAAGAAAAAAACATCTGTTGGCATGCAGACAATCAGGGTCAGGTGAAGGTGGGAATCACGACTGTTTAACCACTTCAAGTCCGGACACTTTCACCCCCTTCCTGTCCAGGCCAATTTTCAGCTTTCAGCGCTATAACATTTTGAATGACAATTGCGCGGTCATGCAACACTGTACCCATATGAATTTTTTAGCATTTTTGTGAGACATAAAGCTTTATTTTGGTGGTATTTATGCACCACTGGGATTTTGATTTTTTTTGCTATATAAATGAAAATGTCAAAAAATTTTGAAAAAAAGTTTTTCTTATAAAATTTTGCAAATATTTCATCATAAATCTTGGCCAAAATGTATTCAGTTATCTTTTTAATAAAAAAAAAAAATAACCCAAATTAGTTTATAACCAAAAATTATAATTTTTAAACATTTTTTTACACATATTATTTTTATATTATTATTTGTTTTTGGTGACACTGTACTACTTGTGGGGAGTGATGAAGATTTTTTTTTTTTTTTACACTGATTGCTTTTACACCCATAAAGGATGTAAAAGCAATCATTTCTCCTTCTCTCTGGCTGCATTCTTGCAGCCATTGAGAAATTCTGTGTGAGCTGTGATTGGTCACAGCTTGTCACATGGTACAAGGCTGTTGTGAATAGCCTTGTACCATGTGACATCTTTCTTACTACTCTGCATGTGATCACTGATTGGCCAATCAGTGATCACATGATTGGGACCTCGTACAGAGGTCCCCTATGACGATCGGTGTTCCACTGTGTCCGGAGGGCACCGGATCGCGGTGCTTCGCGCTCCCAGGGAGCGCGCACAGCTTGAAAAGGCTTGTGCCTTTTATGAACGGCAACCCGCCCCTGGACTGCCGCCGTCCTGCCATTTATAAAAAGCGGCCGGACAGGATGTGGTTATAGTAAAAAAAAAAGCCCTTTCTCAAGTGAGATCTACCACCACCTTCCAGCCATGTTTGATAATTGCTGTACTTTGTGCCTGGGTCTCCTCCGTGTGTTAATGGAAATGTATTTGATGCTTGTAGCTGAGCTTTTTCCTTTGTCTAGATAGATGAACTTTTTCATGTATTTTGATTTACTGTTATGTCTTTATATGATACTTCCTTTCATAAGTATAAAATTCAAAAATTTAGATGCCTATTATTTTTTAGAGTGTATTATTCTTAGGGTTTTCTTGAGGAAACCCAGTCTATGGTTTCAGCACCCTTATTTATGTAATTAACCCTTTATGCCCCATTGTTGTGATTTGGGTGGGCATTAGTTTACTTTTTTTGTACTAATATACTATTCTTGTACCAGCAACTAAAGGCCAGGCTCCTCTTTTATGGACTTTCAATTAAAAGGCTTGTTATGCTTCTGTTCTGTAGTGTACAACAAAACACAGGTAATCTGCCATGTTACTCAACCAATCTAATTTGTTGCTCTGAACCTTTTTTTTTTTCCTTTTTTAGCTGCAAATTATAGATTATAAGAGATGTGATAACACCACACCTTCTAGTCCTCTTACTGAAAGCACAATTTAATACTTTTGTTTTTTCAGCTCTTCTAGATGACTTGCTGCACTCTAGTGGTTAACATTTACCACTTCACTTAACGCTTCACTTTTCTTACTTTTTTCTTACAACACTCACACAATAGGAATTTACCGATATTCTGGTTATTTGTAAAAATATACCCTTTGCTAACATTTTACCTGTCTTTCTGATTTGTTTTTTTCCATTCCAGGTCTACATTCCATGCAGAGTGGCTCTTGTTTTTCAAAACGTGGACAATTACTGAGGAGCACAGTGGCATCTTTATCTAAACAATGTAAGCTCAAGGTGTTTAGAAACAGAATCATTCACACAATGCCGAGTGTCATAGAATGTGCTCAGGGTTATTTACAGAACTTTAATGGATAGAGATTGCAGGCTGAATTATCCTATACTGAAAGAGATGGCAAACATTTGGAGAGAGAATAGTGTTTTTGAAAATGTTTTACAAAACAGAATTCAGGAATGTTATTTTGTGCTGGTTGCATGCAAAATGTAAACTGAAGGCTGAAAGGGCTATGCCACACGGGGATCAATTGCAGGCTGTAATACAGTGGAAGTCCAGGGACCAAACAGTTGTAAAATTGCTTTTAAATAACTCTGGTCTAGTTAAAACAGTACATTTGAAAATTCAATCTGTAAGCATATATAAATGGTTAAAGAACTTTAAGGACTTTTTGAAATGTAAACTGTCCATACAGCAAAACCTCAGTGCAGTCTCAGGATAACAACATTCTTTATGATAAAACACTTTTGTGTATGAATGCTTGAAGCCAGTCATTTACATTTCAGAGGATTCAAACATTTTGGACTTGTGTATGACCATTTCTTATCCTCCAGGATGTCATATCTGAGCAGGTGTCAACCAGGGGGATCAAAGCTCTGCTATTATGAATCAATAGGATTCTTCACATCTGTGCTATATGCACAGCGGTATCCAAACAGACCTATGACTTCCTGCTGCCGACCAGGGTTCCTAAGGCCAAGCTGGACCAATCCATGTCTCCAAAGTGGTTAGATATACCACTTAATTCTTTTTTTTTTTTTTCAATGAATTGAAAGAGCTTTTTTTTTCATAGAGGATAACACCTCCCATCAGTCTATTTTCTGAAGTGAAGTTGGGAACTTAACCATAGAGGTACACCGGAGGTGTTATTCTCCATAAACAATAAAGTTTTTTAATTTCTCTACTCTGTATATTTAAGAAACAATTTTATTTGAGAAATGTGTGACTTTGAATGTGCCAAAAGAGGACATAAATGTCACAATAAAATAGTATAACGCAATATCAATATCTGCGCTAATGGACCAATACGCTATCAAAACTATACATGTGTGGCTGTTTTCACCCCTTTTATATCCCCAAGGACATAAAAATGCAATATCAAATAAATGGTGTGGCGCTGAAAACGCATCCTATGAATACTGTGTATACCTACAAGTGCTTACTTAATAATAAAGTGACAAAATGCACAGTGGCAAAATCCGAACTATAAGACACCTCCCTCATCACAGGGAGTGGCTCCTAAATCACTAAAATATCTGAATATAATGTGTAAATTCTACTACTACATACACTATATTGTCAAAGGTATTGGGACACCCCTCTAAATCATTGGATCCAGGTGTTCCAATCACCTCCATGGCCACGGGTGTATAAAATTAAGCACCTAGGCATGGAGACTTTCTACAAACATTTTTGAAAGAATGGGTCACTCTCAGGAGCTTAGTGAATTCTAGCATGTTACCATGATAGGTTACCACCTGTGCAATAAGTCCATCTGTGAAATTTTCTTGCTATTAAATATTCCACGGTCAACTGTTAGTCGTATTATAACAAAATGGAAGCAACTGGGAACAACAGCAACTCAGCCACGAAGTGGTAGGCCATGTAGAATGACAGAGCGGGGGCAGCGCATGCTGAAGCGCACAGTGCACAGAAGTCACCAACTGTCTGCAGAGTAAATAGCTAAAGACCTCCAAACTTTGTGTGATCTTCAGATTAGCACAATAACAGGGCGTAGAGAGCTTCATCGAATGGGTTTCCATGGCCAAGCAGCTGCATCCGAGCCTCACATCACTTCTCTGTCTGGCAATCCGATGGACATGTCTGGGTTTGACGTTTGCCAGGAGAACGGTACTTGCCTGATTGCACTGTGCCAAGTGTAAAGTTTGGTGGAGGAGGGATTGTGGTGTGGGGTTGTTTTTAAGGGGTTGGGCTTGGCCCCTTAGTTTCAGTTAAGGGAACTCTTAAGGCGTCAGCATACCAAGACATTTTGGTATATTCATGCTCTCAACTTTGTGGGAACAGTTTGGGGATGGCCCCTTCCTGTTCCAACATGACTGCGCACCATTACACAATGAAAAGTCCATAAAGACATGGATGAGCAGGTTTGGGGTGGAGGAACTTGACTGGCCTGCACAGAGTCCTGACTTCAACCCAACAGAATACTTTGAGATGAATTAGGGTGGAGACATCAGTGTCTGACCTCACAAATGCGCTTCTGGAAGAATGGTCAAACATTCCCATAGACACAGTCATAAACCTTGTGGACAGCCTTCCCAGAAGATTTGAAGCTGACATAGCTGCAAAAGGGTGTGCCAACTCAGTATTGAACCCCACGTACTAAGACTGGAATGCCGTTAAGTTTCTGTGTTTAAAGGCAGGCTTCCCAATACTTTTGGCTATATAGTGTGTGTGTGTGTGTGTATATATGTGTGTGTATGTATATATATATATATACATACACAGTGCTCGGCATAAATGAGTACACCCCTTTTTAAAAGTAAGATTTGAATCAATATCTCAATGGACACATGAACAGTTTTCAAAATTTTGACAAAACTAAGTTTTATAGAACATTTGTTTAGCTCATTATATGAAAGTAAGGTTAATAATGTAACCTAGATTACAAAATATTCAGTTTTACTCAAGTTAGTTGATGCAAAAATGAATACACCCTACATCAAAAACTGCATCTAGTATTTGTATGACCTCCATGATTTGTAAGGACAGCACCAAGTCTTCTAGGCATGGAATGAACAAGTTGGCAATATACTGCAACATCTATTTCCATTCTTCAAAAACGACCTCTATTAGAGCCTGGATGCTGGATCAAAAGTGATGCTCAATTTGTCTCTTCAGAATTCCCCATAGGTGTTTGAATGGATTCAGATCAGGAGACACACTTGGCCACTGAATCGCTTTCACCCTGTTCTTCTTCAGAAATGCAACAGTGGCCTTAGATTTATGTATTAGATCATTGTTGTGTTGGAAAAGTGCACAACGAACGAGGGCACAGAGTTTTTTTTAGCATCTTTTCTTTCCATATAGAGGAGTACATCTGTGAATTCATGATATCATCAATGAAATGCAGCTCCCCAACACTAGCAGCACTCATGCAGCCCCACAGAAGGACACTGCCACCACCATGTTTCACTGTATGCACAATGCATTTTTCTTTGTACTCCTCACCTTTGCAGCGCCATACAGTTTTGAAGTCATCCGTTATAAAAACATCTTATCTTGGTCTCATCACGCCGGAGTACAGAGTCCCAGTAGTCTTCTTCTTTTTCAGCAAGGGCCCTGGCAAATTCTAGGTGGGCTTTTTAGTGAATGGGCTTTAGAATAGACTTCCTTCGTGGATGACACCCATGCATGCCATTCCTCTGCAGTGTACACCATATTGTGTCACAGGAAACAATCACCCAAGTTTGGCTTTCTACTTCTTTAGCTAACTGCAGTGAATTTGCATAGCGATTTTCTTCAACCGTTCTCATCAGAAGATGCTCTTGTCGAGGTGTTAACTTCCTTGGACAGCCTGGACTCCATGAGATGGTTGCAGTTCCATCTTTGTTAAATTTTTGTATCACTTTTGCTACACTATTCTGACTGATAAGTAAAGCTTTGCTGATCTTCTTGTAGCCTTCACCTTTCTTGTGTAAAGAAATTATTTTCTTTCTCAGGCCTTGTGACATTTCTCTTCTATGGGGGGCCATTGTTGACAGCATGAAATGTGAGGGGTTTTTCTTTGTTAAGTAACACCCTTTTATAGTCAACTGTCTGCTGGACACCTGTTTAATGAATAATTAGGCTCACCTGTAGTTGAATTCTTGTTCATTAGGATTTTGTTGTCTAAAATGTAGCTTTGCTCCTAAGACTTTCATTGGGGTGTTTTCATTTTTGCAACATGGTCTTGAATGAATTTGTTAGGAAAAATACTTTTTTGTGTGTGCAAATTAACAAAGCTTGTTTGCAAGCAATGGCCCACATTTGCGGTAGTATGTCGTAGTATAATGTCCCATAGAAAATATTGATTCAGAAAGGAAAGTAAAGGTTTTCTGACAAATCTGTCGGGGTGTACTCATTTAAGCCGAACACTGCATATGTATGTGTGTGTGTGTGTATGTATATATGTGTGTATGTATATATATGTGTATGTATATGTGTATATATATATATATATATATATATATATTGTAACAGGGTTAGCTCGGCAGCGGGTGTGTGTGACCCCCTGGATGGGTGCACAACACAAAAAAAAGATAGGCACAGCACAACAATAGTGGAGGTGAAAACAAACAGGTGCAATTTATTTACAATATTTACAGAAAAAATGATAAACAAAAAGAGACATCAAAATAAATCCTGGCCAACTTGGCTACTTACTGCAACAACAGCTTTTCCCTAGCTACCCACTAGGTACAGCCTGCTGCTATACCTAGTTGCTAGTACTGGGAGGTTAGCCACACAGGCTTTGGTCTCTCTGCACACAGATAACAGGTCAGCTCCCCAGACAGTTCAGGCACAGATCTGGTTCCAGGGTGGAGCAACTCCCTAAGCACTCTGGGAAGCTTTATACAAGTGTTAATGAGCCCACTACCTTCAGCTGGGCTCATTATCTCAGTGCTGAAGGACTCAGCACTTCCCTCTAGTGGTACAAATCCCCATAAACCCTGAATCTCGGACAAATATATCGTCCATCCAGGACGCAACCAGGTGATTTCACCTGCCTACTGTCACATACCCCCCCCCTCTTGTTTCAACCTTGGGGTTGTAACACCAGTAGCCAGGCAGGCATGTACCCGGGATAAAGCATCCACATTTCCCATCTGAACACCGGGGCGATGCTTCACCGTGAAGGTAAATTCCTGTAGGGCCAGAAACCACCTATTTACCCTTCTATTGGTCTCCTTATTTTGAGCCATCCATTTCAAGGGAGCGTGATCTGTGATCAGGTCAAAATGTCTGCCCAGCAGATAGTACCGAAGGGAATCTAGGGCCCACTTTACCGCTAAACACTCCTTCTCAATCGTGGCGTAATTTTCCTCGTGAGACTTTAGCTTTCGGCTGAGATAGATTACCGGGTGCTCCTCCCCCTGCCAAACCTGGGACAGCACTGCTCCTAAGCCAACATTGGATGCATCTGTCTGGACCACAAAGTCTTTTGAGAAGTCTGGTGAGTATAGGACTGGCTGGCTACATAAAGCCCTTTTTAAAGACAGGAAGGCTGCTTCAGCCTCAGGGGACCACTTAACCATGAGAGACTCCTTCCCTTTTGTCAGGTTGGTTAGGGGTACTGCCATAGAAGCAAAATGGGGAATGAATCGCCGATAGTAGCCAGCAATTCCTAGAAAAGCCCGTACCTGCTTTTTGTTATTTGGGCGTGGCCAATTCTGTATTGCTTCCACTTTGTTTATCTGAGGTTTTATTACCCCTCTCCCAATAGTGTACCCCAGGTACTTGGCCTCCTCCTGTCCAATCGTACACTTCTTTGGGTTGGCCGTAAACCCAGCTTTCCATATTGAGTCTAGCACAGCCTGAACTTTTGGCAAATGTGAGGCCCAGTCTGCGCTATGGATAATCACATCGTCCAAGTACGCTGCAGCATACTTCTGATGGGGACGAAGAATCTGATCCATTTTTCGCTGAAAGGTGGCCGGTGCATTCTGTAACCCGAACGGCATTCTTTTATACTGGAATGACCCTTCTGGGGTAACAAATGCAGTCTTCTCCTTTGCCGACTTAGCTAGGGGAATTTGCCAATAACCTTTCGTCAAGTCTAGTGTTGTCATGTACCGGGCTGCTCCCAGTCGGTCGATTAGTTCATCTATCCTTGGCATGGGGTAGGTGTCAAATTTTGTAACTTTATTCAACTGTCGAAAGTCGTTACAAAATCGCCAGCTCCCATCTGGTTTGGGCACCAACACTATGGGGCTGGACCAGTCACTTTGGGACTCCTCTATCACCCCCAAATCTAGCATTCTCTGTACTTCCCCACGTATTGCCTCCCGTCGAGCCTCTGGGATTCTATAGGGTTTCAGTTTTACTCTTTCACCCGGTGGGGTGATAATGTCATGCTCCACCCCCGAGGTTTGTCCCGGCAGCTCAGAAAAAACCTCTGTGTTGCGGAGCACAAACTCTTTAGCCTCCTGTTTTTGAATTGTAGACAAGGTGACTGCTATTCCAACCTCCGGAACCAAGCAGTTAGATGGCGCTGGTGACAAACCCTCAGCAACTAGGGATTCCCTGTCCCTCCAGGCCTTTAGCAGATTGATGTGGTAGATCTGCTCCGGTTTCCGCCTTCCTGGTTGTCTGACCCTGTAATTCACCTCACTCACTTTCTCAATCACCTCGTATGGGCCATGCCATTTGGCCAGGAATTTGCTTTCAACCGTAGGGATTAGCACTAGCACTCTATCTCCTTCAGCAAACGACCTGGTCCGGGCCCCCCGATTGTACACTCTCTGCTGCGCTAACTGTGCTTGGGACAAATGTTCCTTTACGATAGGCATGACCTGGGCAATTCTATCTTGCATTTGGGCGACGTGTTCAATCACACTCCGGTGGGGAGAACTCTCACTTTCCCAAGTTTCCTTGGCGATATCTAACAGCCCCCTTGGGTGTCTCCCATAGAGCAACTCAAATGGTGAAAACCCTGTGGAGGACTGGGGTACCTCCCGGATGGCAAACATCAAATAGGGTACTAAATAATCCCAACCCTTTCCATCCTTATCTACCACCTTCCTTAGCATTTGTTTCAGGGTTTTGTTGAACCTTTCCACCAACCCGTCAGTTTGGGGATGATACACAGAGGTGCGCAACTGTTTTACCTTGAACAGTTTGCAGAGCTCTTTCATCACCCGGGACATAAAGGGGGTTCCCTGGTCCGTCAGCAGTTCCTTTGAAATACCCACTCGGCTGAAAACGAGGAATAGCTCCTTAGCTATTGTCTTGGCAGAGGTATTTCGGAGTGGAATTGCTTCTGGATAGCGGGTGGCATAGTCGAGTATGACCAACAGGTACTGATGCCCCCTAGCGGATTTCACCAGCGGACCTACCAAATCCATGGCAATCCTTTCAAAGGGGACCTCAATGATGGGAAGAGGTACCAGTGGACTACGGAAATGGGGCATAGGGGCCGACTTCTGGCACACAGGGCAAGAGGAACAGTAATTTTCCACCTCCTTAATGACCCCAGGCCAATAGAACCGCTGCAGTACTCTTTCCCGTGTTTTCTCCGCCCCCAAATGACCCCCAAGGATGTGTCCATGGGCCAACTCCAACACCAACTTCCTGTAAGGTCTGGGCACCACCAGTTGCTCAATGGTTTCTTCTGCCCCCTGAGCAACTCGATAGAGTAGGTCCCTTTCCACAAGGAAGTATGGATAAGCAGCAGTTTTCTCAGGACTCACTAGTTGGCCATCTACTTTTACTACATTTTCCCGGGCTTTTATCAGCGTGGGGTCTTTCAGCTGTTCGGTGGCAAAATTTTCCCTATGCACCTCTAAGTCCGAGAAATCCAAAACCGGCAGATTTTCATCTGAGGAGGTGGGCTCCTCCCCAGTTCCTTGGGTCTCCCCAGCTAGTACCGACAAGGGGAACTTGGGAGAGACCTCACCACACTCAGACGCTTTCTGGGATTCACCTTCCTGGTCTGCAGGGGAGACAGTGGGGGGGTCAGAACAATCCCAGAGTTCCCAGAATTTTGGAAAATCCCTCCCCACAATGGCATCATGTGGTAAATGAGGTACCAATCCTACCTGATGAGACAGGTTACCTTTGGGGGTCTCAAAAAACACAGTAGCCACGGGATACTCCCTAGTGTCCCCATGCACACAAATCACTGCCACCTTTTTATGCCCAGAGACCTTTGTAGTGACCATCTCCTCTCTTATCAAGGTTACCAAGCTACCTGAATCCAGCAACCCCACAATATTTTTTCCATTAACAGTCATTTTGCACAAATGTTTCTCAGTGCCCGGGCTGGCCGTGCATACCACTGTCGCAAACAGCGACTGACGTCTATTGCTCAGAAAGTCACACTGCATAGGCTCATCCACCACTGGGCAATTAGCTGCAATATGTCCCTCTTGCCGGCGGCGGTAACAAATAATTTTTTTCACCGCTTCTTGCGGCCTTGGCCTTCCTGGCTGCTCTTGCCAGACATTGGGTAATACTCCCACCCTCTCACTCTCTCCACCCTCACCCCTTGTAGTCATCTTACCCGCCGCTGGGGATGGTCTGGTCTTAGGGTGGAAAGTCCGTGAGTCTCTGGAAGAGGAGGTCAGGTTCTCAGTAGCCAAGTATCTCTCCACTAGATCCACCAGCTTGTCTGCAGTTTCTGGGTCTCCATGGCTGACCCACTTTTGAATAGTATTAGGCAGAGACCTTAGGAACCGATCCATGACGACACGTTCCACAATTTTTGGGGCGGTCAAAGTCTCTGGCTGCAGCCACTTCCTGCTCAGGTGAATGAGATCATACATCTGTGACCTGGGAGGTTTCCCAAGCCGAAAAGTCCAATTATGTACCCGCTGAGCACGGACAGCGAGGGTAACACCCAACCGGGCCAAAATTTCCACTTTTAGCACATCATAGTTTTTGGCTTGGTCTGGCTCCAGGTCATAGTAAGCTTTTTGCGACTCTCCAGTTAATAATGGGGCCATCAATCCAGCCCACTGTTCTTTAGGCCACTTTTCCCTTTCAGCAGTCCTTTCAAAGGTGGTTAGAAACACCTCCGGATCATCCTCTCCTGTCATTTTTGGCAATAAACGGCCCACAGAAAATGATGGTGTTTTACCAGAATCATCACCAGCCTCAGTCTGCTGCCTCTGCTGGAGCTGCTTCAAAACAGCCTCAATTTGTTTCTGGTGTTTCTGGTCCTGTTGCACCAGCAATTCCCTATGGCGGACCTCTGCTTGTTCCAAGGCCTTCTGCTGGGCTGCAATGCTCTGCTGGAAACTTGCATTTGCCTGCTGTTGATTGGCATTTGCCTGTTGTTGATTGGCATTTGCCAGAGCCAACTGTCTGATTATCTCCTCCATGCTGGCCTTTAGTTACCACAACTGCCCGCATCCTCCACCATATGTAACAGGGTTAGCTCGGCAGCGGGTGTGTGTGACCCCCTGGATGGGTGCACAACACAAAAAAAAGATAGGCACAGCACAACAATAGTGGAGGTGAAAACAAACAGGTGCAATTTATTTACAATATTTACAGAAAAAATGATAAACAAAAAGAGACATCAAAATAAATCCTGGCCAACTTGGCTACTTACTGCAACAACAGCTTTTCCCTAGCTACCCACTAGGTACAGCCTGCTGCTATACCTAGTTGCTAGTACTGGGAGGTTAGCCACACAGGCTTTGGTCTCTCTGCACACAGATAACAGGTCAGCTCCCCAGACAGTTCAGGCACAGATCTGGTTCCAGGGTGGAGCAACTCCCTAAGCACTCTGGGAAGCTTTATACAAGTGTTAATGAGCCCACTACCTTCAGCTGGGCTCATTATCTCAGTGCTGAAGGACTCAGCACTTCCCTCTAGTGGTACAAATCCCCATAAACCCTGAATCTCGGACAAATATATCGTCCATCCAGGACGCAACCAGGTGATTTCACCTGCCTACTGTCACAATATATACACACACACTCTCCTTGTGCAACTCTGTATAAGTGCAAGTCACAACATTTCTATTGTTCAAATATTACATAAAGTGCAATATAAATTACAGTACTTTTAGTATACTTTACTATACACTGTAGTACGTAGGACATAATTTAAAAAAGTTAGAGATAATCACTAAGTAGTACGATTTCTGTTACACAAATTCAAGGTGTCTTATGTGTACACAGATGTTATTGTAAGTAGTGGTTGCAATACAGAAAAAAAAAAAAAGCTACTTACAATAACATCTGTGTAAACATAAAACGCCTTGATTTGGTATAAGGGAAATTGTACTACTTCTAGTAAATATATCTCACTATTTTAAAATTATGTCCTATGTGTTTCAGTGTATAATAAAGTATGCTATTTTATGTGTGTCCTTTTTTTGGCACGTTTCTCAAAAAATGTTTCTTGAATTGTTACGGGAAGTATTGCCTTTTGGCCTTCCCTCTTTCTATTACATCTCTATATTCTTTGTATATCTAATCATTTTAAGCAAGTGGACAGATTCCACTCGGCTTGAGCAACCATGGCTGACAACTGGAAGCCATAGGTCTGCCTGGACAGGGGTCACTTTGGAAACATATGTTTAGCATTTCAGTGGTGTGAAATAACTTTGTATATCTAAGTAAGATGCCAGCAAGTTTAATGCAGAGAAATGGGGCAGAACAAACACTATATTCAGGATGTCAGACATTGCCTTAGCTCTACTTGCATTGTAAGGAAATTAGGTACAAATGTCACAGTTAAGACGGCCATAGACAGAGTGATTTTCTTTCCTGCAACCATGAATTGCAGGAAAGAAAATCACTTAATTCCCCATCAACAAGTCAGTGGAGCCATTGTTTTCTCCCAGCAGGTGTAGCCTTTCCCTCCAGGAGAACACAGTGATTACTGCTAGCAGCTATTATAGCCACTAGCAATAATCACATATAAAATCCAGCAGGTTGGTTGTCCCTGCTGAACCGGCTGAGATTTGATCCGTTTATGCTTGCTTTAGTAGTCTTTGTTGTCTGCATCTAAGGTCTACACTCATCGCTCACTTTATTAGGTACACCTTGCTAGTACTGGGTTGGAATCCTTTGCCTTCAGAACTGCCTTAATTCTTTGTTGAATAAATTCAAGGTGTTGGAAACATTCCTCAGAGATTTTGGTACATATTGACATGAAAGCATCATGTAGTTGCTGGAGATTTGTTGGCTCTACATCCATGATCTCACGTTCCACCACATCCCAAAAGTGCTCTTTTGGACTAAGATCTGGTGACTGTGGAGGCCATTGGAGTACAGTGAACTCATTGTCATGTTCAAGAACCCAGTTTGAGATGATTTGAACATTGTGACATTATCTTGATGGAAGTAGCCATCCACAAGAACAGTAAAGATAATCTCCACAAAGTATTGGCAATTGGAAGCATAGGGGTTGCTTTACGAAAGGCAAATAGGTTGTTCACTTTGCAGGGGAATTTGCGCTTTCCAAGGAAATTATCCCTTAATTTGGTAAATGTGTTAACATTTCATTGTGCAAAGAATCTCATGCAGTAAAAAGAGAAACATTGTTTTTGCTTCACATACTTGGATGATGGAAGTCAACAGAGTTAACTAAGCTAAAGCTAAGGGAAAACTCCCTGCAAAGTTCAAAATCTCTTGCATAGTGAACAACCTATTTGTCTTTAGTAAGTCAACCCCTTAGGATTATCTTAAAAAGAAACAAATCTTACACACAATGGTTTTAGTTTTTCTAAAATTGCACATGATTTTGGTTCTTTATGACTAATAAATCCCCACGTTGTTTAACCCATAGACTTTGCTGGTATGTTTACATTTTGCTTCAACAGTTGTGCGTGTAGGTGATTTTTTTATAACGTTTGTGGCTTGAACCTTAATCAGTGTTGTACAACTTTTGGATATTGTACAAAACCACTTAATTTAATGCACATTATAGCAATTGTGCTGTGTACAGGGATCTTGTAACTTGCCAGTACTATTCATTGCACTTGTTTTGGTGTTTGTTTGCTCTATTTGGTTTATTTAAAGCAACACTGCCATTGAAACTGTATATTCATTTATCTTTATTTTCTTTTGAAAGTTAGTGTCTTCTCTGTTTATTTGCCTTTAAAAGACTATAATATATAACTGAAGGAATTTCTCTATGCTGGTTGGTTCTATCAACCTTTACTGAACATACCGTATTTTCCGGCGTATAAGACGACTGGGCGTATAAGACGACCCCCTACTTTTCCTGTTAAAATATAGGGTTTGAGCTATACTCGCCGTATAAGACTACCCCTCTTCCAACGCACACCAAATAAAAATGAAAAAACATCAGATTTGATTTCAATATGGTATGCTATTTCAGTATGGTATTCCAATGATGGGATGCTATTCCTCCCACTGACACCAATGATGAGGCACTACTCCTCCCACTGACACCAATGATGGGGCACTATTTCATCCACTGACACCAATGATGGGGCACTATTCCTCCCACTGATACCAATGATGGGACACTATTCCTCCCACTGACACCAATGATGGTGCCCCATCATTAGTGTCAGTGTGTGAGGAATAGTGCCCCATCATTAGTGGGAGGAATAGTGCCCCATCATTAGTCAGTGGGAGGAATAGTGCCCCATCATTGGTGTCAGTGGGAAGAATCGTGCCCCATCATTGGTATCAGTGGGAGGAATAGTGCCCCATCATTGGTGTCAGTGGGAGGAATAGTGCCCCATCATTGGTGTCAGTGGGAGGAATAGTGCCCCATCATTGGTATCAGTGGGAGGAATAGTGCCCCATCATTGGTATCAGTGGGAGGAATAGTGCCCCATCATAGGTGTCAGTGGGAGGAATAGTGCCATATCATTGGTATCAGTGGGAGGAATAGTGCCCCATCATTGGTATCAGTGGGGAGAATAGTGCCCCATCATTGGTGTCAGTGGGGAGGAGGAATAGTGCCCCATCATTGGTATCGGTGGGGAGAACAGTGCCTCATCGTTGGTGTCAGTGTGGAGGAGGAATAGTGCCCCATTGTTAGTGTCAGTGGGGGAGAGGAGCGGCTGCTCCTTCTTCCAGTTCGGCCGCTCGATTTTCGCGGGGCCGCTCGGCTCCGCCTCCTCGCCGGTGATTGGCCGCCTGTGTGCCTTTCCAGTGCTGGCGCCCAATCACCGGTGAGGAGGAGGAGCCGAGCGGACGCGTGACCATCGAGCGGCCGAACTGAAAGAAGGAGCAGCCGCTTCCTGGACCGGATCGTCGTGGGACCGGAGCCTGGTAAGGTACAGCAGCCCCTCTATCCAACCCTGTACTTTGTGTCCGTTGGAGGAGGAGGGGGGCGGCGCCGCGCCGCCCCTCGAAAAAGTGCCGCCCTGACACCGGCTCGCACCGGCGTATAAGACGACCCCCGACTTTTCAGAAGATTTTCAGGGGTTGAAAAGTCGTCTTATACTCCGGAAAATACGGTAAATGAAAGTTACAGGGGTGTCACAGCAAACAATATTTAAAAAGAAAAATGGGGAACAGCATTTTTTACCATGCAGCCTTCTTTTGCCTGTGATGGCAGCTTAAGCAGATTTATGTGGGCTGTTATATAAATGTCAGATATCTCAACTTCTGTGTAGGTGTAAGAACTTTTACACTGATTACAGTTTAAATTCCTGGTTTTTTTTTTTTTCTTTCAAGCAATGCATATAATATATTAGAGACCTCAAGACCTAAGAGAACATCACATTGGAGTCTTGAAATTTTTGAGCATCTCTACTTTACCTTCCCAGAGCTCTTGTGTGCCCATATCTGTCATTGGCCAATTAGCTTTCTGTGTCAAGAACCCTGTGCCAAAGTGTTTAGGCACATTGCTAAGCTGTGTACAAGAGTTACAAAAATGGAACACTATTTAGATAATAACTCATCTGCCTGACTACCAAATCTACTATTTGAAGCTAGAGAAGGCTCGAAGAAGGGGCTGTTGCATTAAAACGGAGAACAGCATGCTTGAATCTCTTGCTGGGTGTGTGCTTTAAAGCCTAAGTTTAGATTTAAATAAATAAACATGGAGATTACTTACTATAAGTGTGACATGTCCCTTGTGCTGCTGTCTCCTGGTTTAGTAAATGTCTTCCTCCTCTGAACCTTCCACTAACTCATCACTATAATCTTCCGGTGCAGCAGGCGGTTAGAGATGAGTGAGCTGTGATATTCACTCACCAAGAGTGCCCAACTATGCCCACCCCTACTCCATTCATGGAAGCTGTACTATAGCATCTGTATTCACTATCTCTAAACCGAGGCGGTGTGGATGAGTACAAAATCCATCTCCGCCCATTCTTAGATTGCATTTCAATCATAGACAGCTATAGACAGCTTGCATGAATGGAGGAGGTGGGCATAGTCAAGCATGTCACAGCTTCCTCGGCTCTATTAACCTCACTGTAAGATTATGGTGGGGGGGGGATGGGGCAAATCGGAGTAAAAAGATTTCTAGTAAACCAGGAGACAGCAGCACAATGGACACATTACACTGATAGTAACATAGTTTGTGCTATTTTTATTTTTTTTTATTAAGCTTAGGCTTTAAAAGTGAAGCAAAAGTGCCTGCTGTAAGAAAATAAAGGGAAATAGGTTTTGGATAGCCCGTGTAGGTGTATAATTCTATCTACCCTTTTCTAAACCTGGCCCCACATGTTACTCTCTGTACAATCTTCTTTAGATCTAAATAGATTGGATTGTTAAGCTAGGCCCTTGGACTGCACAGTTGTAAATCTTAAGGTGTTTGTTGTACAAGTTGATTCAAAAGTATATGACTCGTTTTTCAGATGATCTACCTTGGAACTAATTTTTCTTCTATTTTTTTTTCCATTCATTTTATTTTCCAACATTCTTTATTTATTAAAATTGAACTGGAATCTGGTTGTTTTTTGCTCTGCTGTGCTGAAGTATTTATATATATATTTTGCTTATTTTCTCATTTTAGGTTCCGCCTTCTTTAGTGTTTTGACAAATATAATGTGTTTACAATAATCAGTATTTGTAAAGTTTTATCATAATTTTTTCCATCAACATATGAAATGAATACCTCTACCTGAATGAAAAGCAATAACGTGCGATGTGTACAGTGGTCCATGATGACAGAACAGTTCTGACTTGTATGTGAAAAGCACTGCGTACTTTTCAAAGCCAGCGTATGCATGCTCTTTATCGGTTTCAGTGCTGTGTTACTGTAGTATTAACCAATACACAAGCAATTTAGTTGTTTAGAATTGTACTCAAGACACTTTGCACAAAATACACCATCTGTCACTTTATTTTGTGAAATAGAATTGGGGGGTATCTTGCAAATGTCACTTGTGAATTTCTTATTAATATCAATACATGGTCACCAGCTGTTTTAAATACAATGGGGCAAAAAGTATTTAGTCAGCCACCAATTGTGCAAGTTCTCCCACTTAAAAAGATGAGAGAGGCCTGTAATTGGCATCATAGGTAGACCTCAACTATGAGAGACAAAATGAGAAAAAAAATCCAGATAATCACATTGGCTGATTTGGAAAGAATTTATTTGCAAATTATGGTGGAAAATAAGTATTTGGTCAATATCAAAAGTTAATCTCAATACTTTGTTATATATCCTTTGTTGGCAATGACAGAGGTCAAACGTTTCCTGTAAGTCTTCACAAGGTTGGCACACGCTGTTGCTGGTATGTTGGCCCATTCCTCCATGCAGATCTCCTCTAGAGCAGTGATGTTTTGGGGCTGCCACTGGGCAACACGGACTTTCAACTCCCTCCAAAGGTTTTCTATGGGGTTGAGATCTGGAGACTGGCTAGGCCACTCCAGGACCTTGAAATGCTTCTTACGAAGCCACTCCTTCGTTGCTCGGGCGGTATGTTTGGGATCATTGTCATGTTGGAAGACCCAGCCACGTTTCATCTTCAATGCCCTTGCTGATAGAAGGAGGTTTGCACTCAAAATCTCACGATACATGGCCCCATTCACTCTGTCCTGTATATGGATCAGTCGTCCTGGTCCCTTTGCGGAGAAACAGCCCCAAAGCATGATGTTGCTACCCCCATGCTTCACAGTAGGTATGATGTTCTTTGGATGCAACTCAGCATTCTCTCTCCTCCAAACACGACGAGTTGTGTTTCTACCAAACAGTTCTATTTTGGTTTCATCTGACCATATGACATTCTCCCAATCCTCTTCTGGATCATCCAAATGCTCTCTAGAAAACTTCAGATGGGCCCGGACATGTACTGGCTTAAGCAGGGGGACACGTCTGGCACTGCAGGATCTGAGTCCCTGGTGGCGTAGTGTGTTACTGATGGTAGCCTTTGTTACATTGGCCCCAGCTCTCTGCAGGTCATTCACTAAGTCCCCCCGTGTGGTCCTGGGATTTTTGCTCACTGTTCTTGTGATCATTTTGACCCCACGGGGTGAGATCTTGCGTGGAGCCCCAGATCGAGGGAGATTATCAGTGGTCTTGTATGTCTTCCATTTTCTAAATATTGCTCCCACAGTTGATTTGTTCACACCAAGCTGCTTGCCTATTGCAGATTTAGTCTTCCCAGCCTGGTGCAGGTCTACAATTTTGTTCTGGTGTCCTTCGACAGCTCTTTGCTCTTCACCATAGTGGAGTTTGGAGTGTGACTGTTTGAGGTTGTGGACAGGTGTTTTTTATACTGATAACAAGTTCAAACAGGTGCCATTGATACAGGTAATGAGTGCAGGACAGAGGAGCCTCTTAAAGAAGAAGGTACAGGTCTGTGAGAGCCAGAAATCTTGCTTGTTTGTAGGTGACCAAATACTTATTTTCCACCATAATTTGCAAATAAATTCTTTCCAAATCAGCCAATATGATTGTCTGGATTTTCTTTCTAATTTTATCTCTCATAGTTGAGGTCTACCTATGATGCCAATTACAGGCCTCTCTCATCTTTTTAAGTGGGAGAACTTGCACAATTGGTGGCTGACAAAATACTTTTTTGCCCCACTGTATATATCTATAAGTAATAATTAACATTTTGACATCACACTCTACAGATGAAATGATAAGTTGTCATGTCCTGCTATATTGATCTTGTCCTCTCTTAGACCTGGTTCACACCTATGAGAATTTAACTGCTTTTTGCAGATACTCACTATAGTCCATTTAACATGGTTTCCTAAGGGACCCATTCACGTCTGTGTGTTTTTAGCTGCTGCATTTTTGGATAGGGTCAGGGACTTTTTTCGCCACAGCAGATTGCAACACGTAAGGTGTGAACCAGGCCTCATATTAGAGACATTAGAATATCACTAAATCCAGCCTGCTTACAACTATAATTAGGGAAGATTTATAATGGTATCATTGTAGTAGATTTCCATCTAAAGAGTATCAAGTCCACACATAGATTTTAGGAAGCTGTAACACTCTTTATAGGGGTTCTCAGGTAGTTTAAAGGGACATAAGCCAGCTATTATACACAGTGGCAAGAAACATGCATCCTAAAACAGAGCCCACTGGTTCCCATCTAAAAGAAGAGCCTACAAGCTAGGATTCACTGCAGCATCCAAAGCATAGCCAGTGAGGGTCCTATACAAAGTTTTTGTGTTTGGTATATGGTAGTAATAGGAAGGAGGGGGGGGGGTTCAGACACTGGGTCATTGTTACCATGATGTGTACTTATTCTTAAACGCAGCTAGGGATCTGTATATGTAACAGGGAGATTACCATTTCCCACAAGCCCCTGCTCTCTTTCCATGGTCATTAAAAATACTACTGTCTTTATTGTAAAGCTGTAATGGTCTGTAAAATGTTTATAATAATAAAGGTACAATCTGGTTTAATTCTTTGTTAAATGTTCATTTTAGATTACCTGTTAAAGTTAAATAAATGACCATTGTAGTGGTCAGAAAATAATATTTGTTTTGAAAAAGTAATTTGTAATCTTTTCATTATGTGCATAAAATAGGGAAAAATACTTTCCAACCAAAGTGCTGGATTTATGTTTTCAAATAAATACAAGAAGTTGAAACCCTGTATGTGTATCTTGTTTTGTGTATTTTTTGTGAGTTTTTTGGAGTTTGATTGAGGTGATTGTAGCTGTATATCATGAAAATATGCAGCGCTCATAAATTAGAGATTAACCAGATCCCATATGTTAGAGAAACCTGATCGCATATAATAGATATAGATTAGATAAAATTCATGATAAAAATAAAACATAAAAGGTAGACATAATAAACTAGTGACTTCTGTGCATCCAGGGTTGGGAAACCATAGAAAAAGTTTGTGACTGTTGTGTTGAAAAACCGAGAATAGCTTGCACTAACCAGATGTCTCAGCACATGGAGCATGGAGTAATTAAGACCTACTCCTGGTACTCTGAAAAAAAGCCACTGGAAGGGATGATGTCACCTGATCTCTCGCCACTAGATGTCATGTTCCCAGGACAGCAGGACGGTGATCACGGAGATATACATCAGCCAAAGGAAGAATTAATCCAGCAAACCAGCCAGCAGCACCCAGGAGACCAGGAGGAACCGAGCACCTTCAAAAAGCCCGGGCTCCCTCCAGAAAAGAGAGCCACAGGCCAGAAGCTTTGATAGTGTAGTATTGTATTTATTTCAGTAGAAATTTCAAGTAGTAGAGAAACACACTTACAAATAAAGAATCACAGGAACATGGGGCAGTGAATTGGTATGTCCAGACAGTTGGGGGGCACCTCTCTGACGCGTTTCGTGTCACACACACGTTTTCAAAGGGCAGTGAGGGATTGGGATTCAAAGGGATTGTAGCTGTATTTGTGCACTTGCACTTTTTTTTTCTTCCCTGAGAGATTGTCTTTTTTAACATTCTGCTAAAATTTTGTGAAGTAGTACTGCTTGGACAGGGGACATACCCTTAAAGCTTGTCCTGAAAATTGTATGTTGGAGTTTGATATCATTCAAAGGACAAATTACAGTTAAATTCTTGATACTGTCATCTACCTCAAGGTTATAGCTATTAACAAAGTTTACCTAACTTATTAAATGGTGTGTCCTAGCCCAGTCTTCTGCTGCCACTTGAAAAGTCTCAAATATTTAGCTGAATAGCAGATAAATGAATTGACCCTCTATTTACAATTACAGTTTTTAAACACAGTAGTGGCAGATATGAGGGCCACTAGAGTATCGCCTTGGTTTCAATCTTGCGGAAGAGAAGTCACAAACTCTGGGAAAACCTCACTTCTGGAGAAAAAAATCAAAAAGCTAGAGGGTGATTCAGCCCTACAAGTCCAACCAAAACTGAAAAAGCAGTTGATCATGTAAAGGTTTTTGTAAATGGACCTTGCTGTCAAATGCAGGCTTTTACATTTAAATACTGTGCATCAAACATATCCATTTGAATGCACAAGACATTTGACCTGCTTTGCCCACAATGCAAATACTTCCACAATAGAACACTAGAAACACAACAAAAAGCAGGTTAAAAAAAGCCTCAAAGCTGTCATCCATACTGGACCATTGAGGTGAAAAGGAATTTGCTGACCTGCATTCAATGTGCATTTCAGACTAACATAAAACTCAGGTTAACAATGCTTGTGTACACATGTCCTAAGAATGATTGCATTCATCCATTTATTGAGCCCCTCCCTCTTCCTGAGCATTTTTGCAGTAGATCATAGTTATCTGTATCTCCAGCTATCAAAAGTTGTAAGCCCCATTCACTGAGCTGCACATGCTGAGCAGCTCAGTTTAACATGCTGAAGAAGACAGCGAGCAGGCATGTAGGGGCATTTTATTGCAGAAGAGACATTGGGGTTGATTAACTAAAACTGGAGAGTGCAAAATCTGGAGCAGCTCTACAGACCTGGCCAAACGTTTTGAGAATTACACAAATATTCATTTTCACAAATAATGCTGCTTCATTGTTTTTAGATATTTTTGTCAGATGTTACTATGGTATACTCAAGTATAATTACAAACATTTCATAAGTGTCAAAGGCTTTTATTGACAATTACATTGTTTATGCAAAGAGTCAATGTTTGCAGTGTTGACCCTTCTTCTTCAAGACCTCTGCAATTTGCCTTGGCATGCTGTCAACTTCTGGGCCACATCCTTACCGATGGCAGCCCATTCTTGAATAATCAATGCTTGGAGTTTGTCACAATTTGTGAGGTTTTTCTTTTGTTCACCCACCTCTTGAGGATTACCACAAGTTCTCAATGGGGTTAAGGTCTGAGGAGTTTCCTGGCCATGGATCCAAAGGTTGCTCTCGGAGGATGTTTTTGTACCATTCTTTATTCATGGCTCTGTTCTTAGGCAAAATTGTGAGTGAGCCCACTCCATTGGCTGAGAAGTAACCCCACACATGAATGGTCACAGGATGGTTGGCATGACACAGGACTGATGGTAGCACTCACCTTTTCTTTTCCAGACAAGGTTCTTTCTGGATTTCCCAAACAATTGGAAAGGGGATTATTCAAAGAAATGACTTTACCCCAGTCCTCAGCAGTCCAATCCCTGCACCTTTTGCAGAATATCAGACTGTCCCTGATGTTTTTCCTGCAAGTTAAGTGGCTTCTGTGCTCCCCTTCTTGACACCAGTCCATCCTCCAAAAGTCTTCACCTCACTGTGTGTGCAGATGCACTTACACATGCCTGCTGCCATTCCTGAGCAAACTCTACACTGGTGGTGCCCCAATCCCGTAGCTGAATCAACTTTAGGAGATGGTCCTGATGCTTGCTGGACTTTCTTGGGCATCTTGAAGCCTTCTTCACAACAATTTGAACCTCTCTCCTTGAAGTTCTTGATGATCCGATAAATGGATGATTTAGGTGCAATCTTAGTAGCGGCAATATCCTTGCCTGTGAATCCCTTTTTATGCAAAGCAATGATGACTGCACGTGTTGCCTTGTAGATAAATTAATAATTGTGTCATTCTCAAAACTTTTGGCCAGGGCTGTACATGGTAGCCAATCAGCTTCTAACTTTAGCTTGTACAATTAGGCTTTGACCAAAAAAAATGGAAGCTGATTGGTTTCTATGCAGAGCTGCACCAGATTTTGCACTCTCCTGTTTTAGTGAATCAATCCCATTGCATGTCTTTTCTGCAATAAAAGCATGCCTGCTCACCATTTGCTACAGCTTAACTTCGGTATATAATATATATAGTATTATATAATTAGACAACACAGTGTCATAAACTAAAACAGTGTAACAATCAATAATAACAAATATACTAGTAGTAATAAACCCTCCATACCATAAGAGCCCATTCACACTTGTGTGACTTATGCCACTTAAGGGTCCAAAGTCTGTGTGCTGTTCTCTTTCCTGTGTCATGTAGATGCAACACGAAGTGAGATGAAATTTTACATTGTAGAATGCTGCAAAGTCTTTAATTTGAGCTTCATCCCCAGGTTCCTGTTTTCCGAACTGATTGCAGGGAAATCTGAGCATACATAAACCTCAGCATATTTGGTGTGCATTTCTACAAGCTGAGTGTAATTTACAGGTGTTTTTTCCACATTTAGATGGTACATTGACAATGATACAGACATAGCCCCTGTATTTCTCCAGAGAGGAAAAGACAACTGTCCCCAGAACAAGTATTGGTTTTCCCATCATTTTCTGTTTCTGTGACAGCTTGATACAGACAGAAATAAAAGTTTGAAAGGGGTTCTAACTCTTGTCCACTCCACCCAAAACAAAATGTCTATATGTACACTTTTTTTTTAACAAAGCAAGATGCCTTTATTAAAGCATATAAAAAAAAGTACAATGATCAAACAACAACCAGACAGACATGGTTATGGCTTTGAACAGGAGTACACCACAATACAAAATAAATGGTTACATAAGCTAAGTTGGACAGTCTCTTGGGGCAGTCCCATACTAAACAATATTATAAAGGAGTATGTATATCCAATAATGCCAACTCAGGGGACGCTAGAAGGCTCAATTGCAGACGGATATTAATGAGGTCAAAATCTTTTGACAACTTAGGGCAGGCCCAAAACATATGGATAAATGTACCAGGAGCCACTAGGCAGCAAGGGCAGAGACATGACTGTTCAGGGTATATTCTAAGCAGACATGAAGAAGTGTAGTACACCCTATGAAGAAATTTCTTCTGAGTCAACTTATCTCTAGAGGAAATCACAAGTCTAGGACAGTACTCAAGATAGGCTTCGCAATCTTCACGGTCTAGGGTTGGAATGCCATTGTTCAATTAATCAGTCTTAGGGGAGCTAAGAAGAGCAACATACAAGGGACAGAGGCTTCTGAAAGACCTCCTGAGACAAGTGACCCTCAATTTGATCATCTTGGAGGACAGCCGTATGTGGAAATTAAGACCAAGCTGCATATCTCATTTGGATATAATGGAACAACATCAAAACAGGCAAGCAAAATCTATTTGAGAGAAAGAAAGCAAGGTACCATCCAGCAAAATGTCTTGTAAGGTTTTAATACCAAAACATGCCCACTACTGTGGATCTGAAATAGTATGAAAGTGGGCTAAAGAAGGATTCCCCTGCAAAGGATGAAAAACAGACCAGCCGTCCGGTTTAAGAAATCTTCACCTAGCTACAGCCCACACCCAAAGAGTAGTTCTAGTGGGACATGGAAGGTACATATAAGCCCTAGCACCTCCATCAACTAAATTACTAAGTTATGCAAGGACCCCCAAAAAGCAACCTTCAAGCACACTTCAGCATTAGCAGGAGAGTGGACAAACCACCACCTAACAGTAACTAAAATAGCTACCCAATAGTAAACTTGGAAATTAGGCAAGGCTAGACCTCCCCTCTGAAGTGGAAGATGTAAAGTGGATTTTGCCAATTGGGGAAGAGTGCCATTTCGTATGAAGGAACTCACATACTGGTCAATCTCTTAAAAGAATGAACCTGGTACCCGAACAGAGCAATTGAGGAATACATAATTGAATTTTGGGAGATTCAGTTTCTTAAGAACTTTGTTGCGGCCCAGTAATATAAGTGGGAGATTAGACCAGGAGGCACACTCCTCCCCAAAGGTGTGATAGGATATAAATTAAGTGGGAGATACAGTTGTGTTCAAAATAATAGCAGTGTGTTGAAAAAAATGAATAAAGCTCAAAAACCTTCTAATAGCTTTTATTTCCATACACAAATGCATTGGGAACACTACACATTCTATTCCAAATCAAAACATGAAGAAAAATATATCAAATTTGTGTTGTTCCTCTAAAAAAAAATTGAAGAAATGTGAATATTAGACTGTTCAAAAAAATAGCAGTGTTTGTATTCTTCTTTACAAACTCAAACATTCACTATATAAACTGAAAAATGTTTGAAGATTTTGCTTTCTTTTGAATCACTTAATAATTAGTTGTATAAGCACTGTTTCTGAGAACTGCTGTACATCTGTGTTGCATGGAGTCAACCAACTTCTGGCACCTGTGAACAGGTATTCCAGCCCAGGATGATTGGACTACATTCCACGGTTCTCTATTTCTTGGTTTTGCCTCAGAAACTGCATTTTTGATGTCACCCCACAAGTTTTCTATTGGATTAGGATCTGGGGATTGGGCTGGCCACTCCATAACGTCAATCTTGTTGGTCTGGACCAAGATGTTGCAGGTTTACTGGTGTGTTTGGGGTCGTTGTCTTGTTGGAACACCCATTTCAAGGGCATTTTCTCGTCAGCATAAGGCAGCATGACCTCTTCAAGTATTCTGATGTATTCAAACTGTTCCATGATCCCTGGTATGCGATAAATAGGCCCAACACCGTAGTATGACAAACATCCCCATATCATGATGCTTGCGCAACCATGCTTCACTGTCTTCACAGTGTACTGTGGCTTGAATTCAGTGTTTGGGGGTCATCTGACAAACTGTCGCCGGCCACTAGACCCAAAAAGAACACCTTTGGGATGAATTAGAGTGGAGACTATGAGCCATGCCTTCTTGTCCAACATCAGTGCCTAACTTCACAAATGTGCTTCTTGAATAATGGTCAAACATTCCCATAGACACACTCCTACAGTTGCAAGAAAAAGTATGTGAACCCCTTGGGATTACGTAGCGTTTTGCATGAATTGGGCATAAAATGTGCTCTGAACATCATCTAAGTCACAACAATAGAAGAACACAGTCTGCTGAACATAATACTACACAAACATTAGATGTTGCCATGTTTTAATTGCACATAACATGTAAACATTCACAGTGCAGGGAGGAAAAAGTATGTGAACCTTTGGACTTAATAACTGGTTGACCCTCCTTTGGCAACAATAACCTCAACCAAACATTTCCTGTAGTTGCAGATCAGACCTGCACAATGATCTGGAGTAATTTTGGACCACTCCTCTTCACAAAACTGTTTCAGTGTAGCAATATTCTTGGGATGTCTGGTGTGAATCGCTCTCTTAAGGTCATGCCACAGCATTTCAATCGGGTTGAGGTCAGGACTCCAGAAGGCGTATTCTGTGCTGTTGCAGCCATTGTTTTGTTGAATTACTTGTATGCTTTGTGTCAATGTCCTGTTGCATCACCCATCCTCTGCGGAGCTTCAGTTGGCGGGCAGATGGTCATACGTTTTCCTGCAAAATGTCTTGATAAACTCTGGAATTCATTTTCCCATCAATGACAACAATCCGTCCAGACCCTGAGGCAGCAAAGCAGCCCCAAACCATGATGCTCCCTCCGCCATGTTTTACAGAGGGGATGAGGTTTTGATGTTGGTGTGCTGTGCCTTTTTTTCTCCACACATAGTGTTGTGTGTTCTTCCCAAACAACTCAATCTTGGTTTCATCTGTCTACAGTATATTTTGCCAGTAGGGCTGTGGAACATCTAGGTACTCTTTTGCAAACTTCAAACGTGCTGCAATATTCTTTTTGGACAGCAATGGCTTCCTCCGTGGTGTCCTCCCATGTACTCCATTCTTGTTTAATGTTTTCCTTATTGTAGATGTGTCAACAAAAATGTTAGCATGTGCCAGAGATTTCTGTAGGTCTTTAGCTGACACTCTGGGATTCTTCTTTACCTCATGCAGCATTCTGCGCTGTGCTCTTGCAGTCATTTTTACAGGACGACCACGCGTAGGGAGAGTAGCAACAGTGCTAAACTTTCTCCATTTGTAGACAGTC
Source organism: Staurois parvus (assembly GCF_062004578.1). Lineage (NCBI taxonomy): Eukaryota > Metazoa > Chordata > Amphibia > Anura > Ranidae > Staurois > Staurois parvus. The sequence continues at coordinate 4,668,966 of NW_028318095.1, read as the reverse complement.
TGTCTTACCGTGGACACATGAAAATCAAGGCTTTTGGAGATACTTTTGTAACCCTTTCCAGCTTCATGCAAGTCAACAATTCTTGATTGTAGGTCTTCTGAGAGCTCTTTTCTGCGAGGCATGGTTCACATCAGACAGTGCTTCTTGAAACCAGTAAACCCAAAACAGGTGTGTGTTTTTTAAGGGCAGGACAGCTGTCAGCAACACATCCAATATCATCACACTGATTGGAGTCAAGGTTGGCTCACTCCTTGCTCCAATTAGCTCTGGGAGAAGTCATTAAGCTAGGGCCTCACATACTTTTTCCTCCCTGCACTGTGAATGTTTACATGTTATGGGCAATTAAACCATGGCAACATCTAATGTTTTGTAGTATTATGTTCAGCAGACTGTGTTCTTCTATTGTTGTGACTTAGATGACGTTCAGAGCACATTTTATGCCCAATTCATGCAAAACTCCACGTAATCCCAAGGGGTTCACATACTTTTTCTTGCAACTGTAAGTCTTGTGGACAGACTTCCCAGAAGAGTTGAAGGTGTTATAGCTGCAAAAGGGTGGGCCAACTCAATATTGAATCCTACGGACAAAGACTGGGATGCCATTAAAGTTCATGTGCGTGTAAAGGCAGACGTCCCAATACGTTTGGCAATATAGTGTATGTTTTCTATTTTTTTTTTGTTATTTGCAAATCATTGCATCCTTTCTTTTACTTTTTTTTATAACTGGGGTTGTATACAGCAACCAAGAATTGGCTGGAGGTGGTAAGTAGAGACCAACAATCACCATTGCAGTATTATAGATCAGTGGGTTTAACACAATATACCTGCCCTCTGGGTCCACTTTAAGATCTATAGGCTGGTTATAAGTACACTTTTATTTAACTATTTATGCTACTTTATAGAAAGTTCATTGGAGTGTGTAATCCCAATATTTGGTATTGTAATTTTGGGAAGTTATATGTCATATGAAAGACAAACAAGAACAGATCATAGAGTTCAGTCCCTGAAATACACAAAGGATCTATTGATGGTGATGTAGAAAAAATAATTTTTGTCTTGACCCTTACAGCGGTATTAAACCCAAAAATGAAAAATTGATATATTACCGCTTACCGATCCTTAAACGTAGTGTCTTTTTTTTAAATTCTTTTTTCCTTTATTTTCACCTAACGGTTCAGGCAGTAACACACTTCCTGTCTTAGAATGTCTCCAATCTTGATGGAGGAGCAACAGACTAACCATTGGGCAGCTGCGCTGTCACTTCAAACATGACCTGCAGCTAAGGACAGGGAGTTGAAAAAAACTGATGTACTTGTTCTTTATTTATTTTTTTATTTATTTCATTATGGTATGCATTTTTAATAATTAAAATGTTTTATCTTTTATGAATTTTGGAAATAGAACGGGCATTGTCATTATATTCCAGAAGGAGTTAGTGTTTACATGAAATATATCATTTGACAAACTGACCAAGCATTACACTGTTTGTATACATCAGTCTGAGTTTACAGTACAAATGCTGAATGTAAGGGTTCCTTGTTCCTACTGAAAAATATATGTTTTGATTTACACAATTACAAAAGGAAATGCATGATGTCTTGCAACTGTTCTCCAGCTGTGATATCAAACGCTTAAACAGTTATGTTAGCATATTTAAATATAATTAAAATTGATTTTGTTGTAAATAAATTAAGATTCCAGGCAACATGCTGCATGGAATTTTCATGTAAACTCTAAATGACAGATACGAATAATCTGCAATCTGTACAGTTTGCATGCCAACAAATGGCATAAATTTATATTGTAAAGTATTGACTTTTTTTTTTCCGACCACCCTGCTTTTTTCCAGTCCATTGTCCCTCACAGCATCCATCTAAAAAATGATCAAATCTTGCTTTTAGGGAAAAGGATGGACAGTTATTAGGGAGTACCTGTCCCAATCTATGTACATTTAAGTATTTAAATAGACTTAACAAGCAGTAAAAGAGTTAATGAAAAGCGTTTTATATGACTGGTGGTTCCCAGCCATTTGAAGATGGAGTAATTCTCTGGGCTGAAGTCCCAATTACACTGAAAAATATCACCAAGTTGCAGTATATACAGGAATACCATAAAGTAAAAAAAAACTATGTGGATCTACTATACTTTTGGAAAGTGGAAAAACCATTTCAGCTTGTGACAACTGAATTTGTGGATGGAGTAATCAATTGGGGAAAGGTTGAGTAAGGCAGGGTCTTGCAGGAGGTGCAAGGAACAGTGGGTGAGAGAAATCAGTAAGGGGGCCAGAGCAGGGATCAGGGACAGAGCAGCAACAATCAGAGAAACGGATACAGAAGCAGGAACTGAAAGTTTGGAAAGCACAGAAAACTGCTCACTGGGAAACTGGAAAGCTAGAGGAGGGACTAAATATCCTCCCAGCAGCCAGCATCAGATGGGGACTTATTCCTGGGATCTGCTTGCTACTTGGAGACACCCACTGGTGGACACTGGGACTACACCTTTCAGATCTGGAAAACAGTGCCACCAGCAGGTGATCCAGTTTCAGACACATCCCAGATCCAGCAAGATTATCATCCCTAAGGATGCAAACTGACTTTTCAAAATCACTTCAGATTGCTCTCTATACTCCTGTTCATTTTGATGAAGAGTGAGTCCAAACCATGAACTAGTACTCCACATTATTTGCTATTATATATTAAAAGATGTTAATAAGAAGCTGATTCACATACTGTATATCCAAATATCTCTATAAATAATGCACACTTTATTACACCTAATAACACAATACAGTATTGCTGATATATTTAATGGGGCTGTTTAAAAAATTGGTTTTCGTTTGGTTTATGCTTTCCAAAATATTATTCATGTGCTTGAGTGTGTTGTCAGTTTTTTTCCTACTTTATTTTACTTCTTGTGTACAAGAGGCAAGCAGCTGCTCTTGGTAAACACTGAAGGTGAAATAGATGAGAACATCTGATATTGGATTTTGGGAAGTTATATGTCACATGAAAGACAAACAAGAACAGATCATAGAGTTCAGTCCCTAGCCGTGGAATACACAAGGGATCTTTATTTCCCAGCTTCCTGTTTTATTAAATTATGTCTGACAAAGCAAGGTCTGCCTTTTAACACTATGAACACTGGTCTTATTATAGGTTTGATGGTAATGTAGAAAAAAATAACTTTGTCTTGACCCTTAAAGCAGTATTAAACCCAAAAACAAAAAAGGGATTTATTACCGCTTACCAATCCTTAAATGTAGTGCCTGCATTAGGTTTTTTTTTTATTCTTTTTTCCTTTATTTTCACCTAACGGTCCAGACAGTAACACACTTCCTGTCTTAGAATGTCTCTAATCTGGATGGAGTAGCAACAGAGCCACCATAGCGCAGCTGCGTTGTCACTCTGGGCAGAGGGCAGCGTTAGATGCACTAGCAGATTTAGATGGACTCCAGCTAACAATTTTTAACCACTTGGCAACCACGCTATAGGTGAATGACGGGTAGAGTGCGGTTGTCCAGTTCTGGGAGGTCGTCATATGACATCCTCCCAGAATGCGCCCTCCCGCTCGCCCCCAGCACTGCGCACCTCTGTGATCACTGTGTCCTACAGACACAGCTGATCATGTGCTGTGGTTAAATGACAATGACACAGCAGATCACCAGGTAAATGCAGTTGCCAGTTATCGGCTGCACTTTGCTCACGCTGTCGCAGTGTGAAGAAAGTACTGCCGATAACCGGCAATTGTCAGAAAACAGATCGCCACTGATGATCAATGCCCAGCATTGCCACCCACATGTGCCCAACAGTGCCACCCACCTGTGCCCAGCAGTGCCACCCACATGTGCCCGTCAGTGCCCATCATTGCTGCATATCAGTGCAGGATCATCAGTGCCACCTAACAGTGCTGCCTATTCATGCTACCTCATCAGTGCCACCTATCAGTGCAGCCTATCAGTGCAGCCTCATCAATGCACATCAGTGAAGTAGAAAAATTACCTGTTTGCAAAATTTTTTATAGAAATAAAGAGAAACTTTTTTTTCCAAATGTTTTGCTATTTTTTTTGTTTATAGCGCAAAAAAAATACCAGCAAGAGAAAGCTCTATTTGTGTGAAAAAAAATGATAAAAATTTCATATGGGTACAGTGTTTCGTGACCGTACAGTTGTCATCCAAAGTGCGACAGCACTGAAAGCTGAAAATTGGCCGGGGCAGGAAGGGGGTTTAAGTGCCCGGTAGGCAAGTGGTTAAACAGTTACAACAACCGTTTTTTCTGTTTTTCTGTTCTGTTAAAGGAGATTGCAAATAACAGTGTTCTGGGCCACATCACCAGGTGAAGATAAAGGAAAAGAAGCCTAAAAAAGGAAATCATGCAGCTACCACATCTAAGCATCAATAAGCTGAAATATAATAAAATTTTGTTTTTGGATTTAATACCACCCCAAAATTCCCAAGGAAATATAGACCAGCATAAATATACAGTATATAAAAATAATTTCTTTAGACATAAATATTTAATCCAGGGGCAATCACAGGATTTTCCAGTTTTTAAACAGACTTACAAAGTGGGGTTGATTAAGTAAAAGAATAGAGGCTGTCCATTTAGCATGAATGTTTACTATGTAAAGTACTGATTGAACATTTAAAGTTAGTAATGTTATTCCTTTAGTAAATCTATACAATCCTCTGAGGGGAGTGGAAGTAGTTGATATTCTTACATATTCACTCGTGTGTAAATATCAGGTCGAACTCTTAGGCTAGGTTCACACAGTAGTGGGTGATAGCGGGTATCGCAGCTCTTCCTGCCTCCAAAATTACCTGCAGCCAAAATTTTTGTCTCTGTAGGGACGTGTGGGGCTGCCATTCCTTCTTAATGGCACCCCCCATGGATCTCAACCTGCAGCACATTTGCAGGTGCAGGAACCACCGGGGGGCAAAAGCACTGTGCAATTTCTCTGTGGCTGTGTTTTGAAAATGGTACAGGCACCTATTCTGGCAGGAAATGCAGGCACAGCAGACCATTCAAATGATTAGCCTGCCCTCCCACGCAAATGGTGTGAACTTAGCCTTAGGCTTACTTACTAGGCACATAAGCTCTTCACTTTGTAAAGTGATTGTTCACTTTGCTGGAGAATTCTCCTTTAGCTTAGTAAATGAGGCTCTGACAACTTCCTCATCCAATCCAGTGCAGGCAAAACCATTTTTTTTTTCCTTTGCATGTGATCGGGTATCCTTTGCAAAGTGAACCTGAACTAGTCCATTAGTGAATCAACCCCACGGTAACAGTTTTTTTTTAGGTTTTTATTTCTCAGCATATGAATCATGTATTCAAAACCACTATTTATTCCATTTAAATAATGTGTTTAGGATTGTTTTTTTTGTTTTTGTTTTTTTTTTATTTAAATCCACTTGCTAACATTTATCATTGCATATTTGTAACTTGATGTAGGAGGTACATACTGTATCAGCTTCTCCTTGGTGTTACACTTGCGATTCTGGCAATATGGGCCATTTGCTGTTTGGTTGTGCCAATGCTAACCTAGGAAAATATGCAGAAAGAAGGCCATCATATTTGTGGCATCACTGCATCCAAGAAACCCATTAATTCAGCACCTGACCTTGTGAACCCACGTAAGTTTTTTCTTTTTTCAAAAAATATTTTGTCGTGTTATCTTTGTGAATGTTAGTGCTTGATAAAGCCGGCCAGAGATGGGTTAAAATTTGGCTGGTTCAGCAGGGATCTGCTGAATTTTAATCCATGTATGGACAGGCTGACTGGTTATACAGAAGTCAAAATTTTGATTAACTTCTATACAACCATCCTGTTGGAAATTGTTGCTTGATCAGTGCTGAGGAGTGTATTCTGATGGCTGGTAAGCCTCCCTGCTGTTAGAATACAATAGCTCAGTGGGAGGGAATCCCCCATCCACCTTTAATGTGTGAATGGGAAAATGATTAATTTTCTTTCCTTCAACCTGCTAGTTGAACAAAAGAAAATGGATCATGTATGGCCCACCTTAGATGAAGTGGTTTGCTGGCCAACTCAATCAGAAAATCTCAGCTCCACAAGGCACTACAGAAAAGGAAAATAAAGAGCAGACAATTATGTGCTATAAGATGGTTCCTTTTTGGCCCTATTTTACCGCATCATATAAAGTTTGCTTAGCATATACATAAGGGTTGATATACTGCTGTTCACTTTGCAGAGGAATTTGTCCCAGAGTTTAATGAATGAGATGAAGTTTCACTTTGCAAAGAATATGCAATCACATGTAAGGAAATATAAAAAAAAACAAACAAACAAAAAAAAACCAGCATTTTTGCTTACATGTGATTGAGTAATGGAGATCAGCAGAGTTTCACCGCATTCACCAAGCTCTGCAAAACATTCCCTTGCAAAGTGAACAGCCTATTTGCCTTTAGTAAATAAACCCCAGAGTGATTTCAACAGTGTTTTTATATTTAATGAATGTACAAACTGTTACATGCTGTTTAGTGAACACAAATTGTGTAAAGATTGCTGAGGTTTAAGGCTACTTTCACACTGAGGAGTTTTTGAAGCGCGTTTGCATTTTAAAAAAGTGCCTGAAAAGCTAAAAAAAAATGCTTCTCTATGTATGTCTATGTATGTTTTCACACTGGGACGTTGTGCTTCTGTGTTGGTGTAAAAACTGCTGCTTGCATGTTTGTTCAGGTAAAAAAAAGCCCCCAGAATGCCTGAAAATCGCCTAAAAAGTGCCTAAAAAACACCTCTAAAAAGTGTTTTTGGTGCAGTTTTTAAGTCACGTGTGCTCTAAAAAACACTTAGAAAGCATGACAAAAATGCATATGCATTTTTGCTGTGTTTTGCAGTCGATCAGTGTGAAAGTAGCCTAAAGCAGAAGTATAGCCTACTTTTTTGTATAGGATTTTTTTTTTGGGTGGGGGGGTATTTTGTCTTTTTGTTTCTTAAATACCATATATGTTCCTGTTTTCTGTCATGGCAGCACCATTCTCTGTTATAGGACATGAAAGTACATCTTCTCACTAAGACATCAATGAAAATTTGACAAAAGCTGTAACTTATCTCCATTTCTCAAAAAAAAAATGAAAATGGAATTTATTATTGGTATGTGTATTCAAATTTTGGGTGGGAGACCTTGTCATTTAAAATACAATGGCACAATCCCCAACAGCAATCATTAGATAAATAAGTTCCACAATCTCCCTGCAAAGGAGGAGACTATGGGAAATGGGGATTTTAAGATGCACCTTAAAATCCTCATTCCCCATAGTCTCCTCCTTTGGGGGAGATTGTTTAACTAATTATTGCTATGTGTATTCCTAAAGGTTCCCTTTACTCACTTCACAAAGCTGACACTGGTCACCAGAACAGGAAATTATCTGAAATGTAAAGATAAAGACTAACATCACCAGCACATCAACATGATCAAAATTGGTTCTCTGTTTCCGTGAGAAAGCAACCTGCCAAATGCCTGATGAAGGAGTCCTTTTGTTGCTTTCCTAATGTGACAAATAAAGAGTTAATTCTGAGCATGCCTGTGACTCTGCTCTTCATCTACTGGCCTGGTTAGGATGCAATAGCACCTTCTGTTTTGTCACTTTTATACCTGTTTAGAAATGGTCTACCACCATATGGAGTCCACCTAAATGCATATCATGTTGGATGTTCCCAATATAGATACAAACAAAAGAAAATGCGTTACTTTCCTACAAAAAAGTGTAAAAGCTAGAAAAAATAATTGTTTAAAATGTCTACAGCATATGTGTTTCTGGCCCATCCACCCAGCAAGTTTACTTACAGTTTTAGGGTCCATTCCCACGGCATATTTTCATTTTCTGCATGAACACAGGTTCCTGCTAGCAGACGATCCTGCAGAAAATATACATCTAAAGTACTCGCAGTTAGATGCCTACAGCATACAATTCTTCTTCCATTCAAATGAATGGCTACACATTTAGACACATATGCATTGAGGCGTGTTGGCACATAAAATCTGAAGATCTGTGTGGCCCTGTGCACAGAGGTGTCCTTTTTTTCTGCACGGATAAACACGGCGCAAATTTTCCAGATAATCACAGCTGCATGTTTGGACACATTGATTACTATAGTGCTGTATTTAGATGCCCACAAAACTATGCGAAGTGGGCATCTAAATGCAGCTCTTTTCTGCCTTTCTTTACCCGCACCTTGCTGTCCATCTCATGAACAACTAGATTAGCTATTCCTGTGTTTAGGACTGCAAGACAATGCCATGATTATAAACTGATTACAACTTTGTTCACTTTGAACTCATCAAAACAAGTATGTGTAGGCAGTTTGTCTTTAATGCATATAAGACTTAAGAATAAGGCCCCTTTCACACGAAGGGTCCAATTGGGTCTGCCCATCCGTTTTTCAGGCAGACCTGATCAGGCCCTCCATTCACGCCTATGGACTGGTGGATGTAAATGGACTCTGCTGTCCATTGACACCCTCCTACCTCCAATCTAGTTCAATTTAAAAAAAAAAAAAAAAAAAGGAAGGGGATCCATCCCCCTCTGTCTAGGCAAATTGGATTGGGGGGCAGTTGGGTGGAAACAGACAGTGGATGTGCTGTAATTAGACACAGCACAAGCCAATCAGCGGGTACTGACCATCAATCACTGATCGGCGAAGAGACTGACAGAACAGAGCTCTGTGAATGTAAATAACACAGAGCTTCATCCTGACAGCGGGGGGTGAGTAATTGTTTGTTTCCCTGCAAAGCAGAGAATAAAAAAGTCTCATTCCCTATTAAAAGTACCACACAGTGAACACACATTGCACTGTTAGGCACACATTTACAGCAACCCTTTGATTGCCCTAAGATGTTAACCCCTTCCCAGCCAGTGTCATTAATGGAGCGTCAGTGTATATTATTAGCACTGATCACTGTAGTAGTGTCACTGGTTCCCACAAAGTGTCAGTTAGTGTCAGATTTACCACCGTACTATCACATTCCCGCTTTAAGTCACTGATCGCCGCCATTATTAGTATGAGAAAAAAAATCCAGTCTCTATACCGTCATTTGTAAACCCTATAATTTTCACACAAACCAATTAATATACACTTATTGGGATTTTTTTTTTATCAAAGACATGTAGCAGAATACTTTTTGACCTAAATTAATGATGATATTTTAAAAATTATGGGATGTGTTATAGCAAAAAGTAAAAAAAAAAATGTTTATTTTTCAAAATGTTCAGTCTTTTTTTTATTTATAGTGCAAAAACAAAAAGTGGTGATCAAATATCACAAAAAGAAAGTTTTATTTATGTGAAAAAATCATACCCGCGCAATTGCCTGTTAAAGAAGCGCAGCTCCTTATAGCAAAAAATGGGCTGGTCAGGAAGGGGGATAAATCTACCACTGGGCAAGTGGTTAATGCAATTTCATTGGTTGTTTTAAATCAGCAGAGACTACGCATAACTGTACTGAGACAAATTGCATTACCCACTGTTGTCACTATGAGGAAGACGGTTTAGAACAAAGAACAGTTGACTCTGAAGCAAGTGCATGTAGGCAGGGAGTGGATGGAAGAGGCTCAGCAGTAGAAAGAAAGTAAAAACAACATTTTACCCAAAACAATCTATACCTTTCTTTTATGCAATGTGCTTTAGCAAACTGAAAGTCATTGTATTAGTGTTTACATCTATAGAAATGAAAAAAAAAAGCCAGGGCTCAGAAGAGTAAGCAGCTGGCACTAAAGCTGACAATACAAACCTTGTGAAATAAATACAATAAAAAGAATGTGCAGAGCTGAAATAATAAACATTGGTGATCACAATATCAAATTAATATAAAGAATATTCATTAATATTGGACTGTTTGATGTTTATGGACCTTTTCACTGCATTCTTTATATTAACTTACAAAATGTGATCACCAGGGTATATATCTACTTTAATACTTTTAGCTGGTGACTTTGGCTAAGTGTGCAGCAAATGATGCCAGAACTCTTTATCTACCTATTCAAAGTCAATGACATAAATATCCCTGAATCCAGACAGTCAGCAAGAAAGTGAAGCCATGACCCCTTATTTGGAAGGAGGTCACCAATGGCAGTCCCTGCGTTTATCTCATGACAACTTTCCTTTAACCACTTCATTACTGGGCACTTTCACCCCCTACCTGCCCAGGCCAATTTTCAGCTATCAGCGCTGTCACACTTTGAATGACAATTGCATGGTCATGCAACACTGTACCCATATGACATTTTTTATCATTTTTTCCACACACACAGAGCTTTCTTTTGGTGGTATTAATCGCCACTGGATGTCTTATTTTATGCACTATAAACAACAAAAGAGCAAAAAAAAAAAAAGTTTTTCTCTGTTTCTATAGTAACATTTTGAAAACAGGTAATTTTTCTCCTTCACTGATGTGCATTGATTAGGCTGCACTGATAGGCAGCACTGATGAGGTGGCACGGATAGGTAGCACTGATGGGAACTGATAGGCTTCAATGATGAGGTGGCACTGATGATGCTGCACTGATATGCAGTAATCAGTAAATGTGAGTCAGTGAGCGCATTCAAAAAGCGACCAATGCACTAAAAGCAACCACAAGGCCTTTCTACTAAGATCATAAAACAGGGAGTGCAGCGCTAAATCAAATGTAAACCTTTAACATAACAGAATATGTGACTGATATAAGTCCACTTATACTCTTAATAAGAGTTATATAGTCCACCATATAATATCAATCGCTGTAAGTATGATCCAGTCTTCTATTGCAGAGGTATGAATAGATTGCCTACTCACCGGAAGCGCAATATAATTGCGCATATTTGGATCGTATACATCCTGGGGTCCTGGGTGGAAACAGCCTGGTGCCAAGATCCTATGGTGATCCCTCAGTGATACATGGGAAGGTTACAGGTCTGATCACAGGTGTTTAATCCTCAGGTCTGCCGCAGTGCCTGAAATACTGGTGCTGAGGTATAAAGGCTCAGTGCCCTCGCACGCCTTGACGTCACGCCGCCGGATCAGGAGGTCCGGCGGACCACACATGATTCACTACTTACAGCGATTGATATTATATGGTGGACTATATAACTCTTATTAAGAGTATAAGTGGACTTATATCAGTCACATATTCTGTTATGTTAAAGGTTTACATTTGATTTAGCGCTGCACTCCCTGTTTTATGATATGCAGTAATGATGGGCACTGATAAGTGGCACTTATAGGCGGCGCTGACAGGTGGCACTGATTGACAGCGCTGACTGACGGCACTACTGGGCACTGATGGCTGCAGCTGTTTGGCTGTTCTGCTGGGCAGCACTGATGGGGGGCACTGGTGGGAGGCACTGCAGTACACTGATCATCAGTACCCTGATGATCGGTGCAGATGTCCTCTGTGTCATTTGCCAGTTATCGGCAGTACTTTCCTCACGCTGGGAAAGCATGAAGAAAGTGCTACCAATACCCACAACTGTATTTACATTGTGATCTGCTGTGTCATTGGACACAGCTGATCACGTGGTAAAAGGCCGCTGTCATTGGCCTTTTACCTCATAATGTCCTACAGACACAGCGATCACGGAGAGTGCCGGGTGTGCGCTGCTGGGAGCGCATGGGAGGGCGCTTTTTGGGAGGACGTCATATGACGCCCTCCCAGAACTGGGCAACTGCGCTATAGCCGTCATTCAGCTCTAGCGTGGCTGACAAGTGGTTAAAAACTTGAGCATTAAAAAATATTTCTTTCTGTTTGGGTTTGTTCAACTTTTATATTTTATTGTCTTTTATTGACAGGAATTATATTTATTTTATTTTGAGGCTCGGTTCACACTAGTATGACACCCAGTGTGACTTTCATGCAATTTTACACTTTCTGGCATTCAAGTCATAAGAAATTTGCATCAAAGTAGTGCATCATCCTTTAACTGTAAAGGTTTAAAGTTTAAGTCGCATAGATTGGAACAGGTCCCATTGAAATCAATGGACTGCAACTTGTCATCTAACTTTATGGGGTTTATTTACTAAAGCTGGGGAGTGCAAAATCAGGCTCACCTCTGCATAGATCAATCAGCTTCTATCATCAGCTTGTTCAATTAAGCTTTGGCAATAAAACCTGGAATCTGGTTGGTTTCTATGCAAAAGTGAGCCTGATTTTGCACTCTCCAGTTTTAGAAAATAAACCTCTATGTGTCCAAAATCACGACAAGTTGTATTAGTGTGAAGAGAGCCTTAGTATTTTATTCTCTCATCGTTTGTGTAACAACTACATTCTAAACTATTATTCTAAATTCTACACCACTTGGTCATAACTTTATAACTATATCCAAATATTGAGTAGGTCCCCCTAATGCCACCAAAACAGCCTTGACCCATTGAAGCATGGACACCACTAGACCTCTGAAGGTATGCTGTGGTAACTGGCACAAGCCATGAGTAACAGATCCTTTAAGTCCTGTAAGTTGCGAAGGTTTGTTTTTCCAGCACATCCCACAGATTGATTGAATTGAGATCTGGAGAACTTGGAGGCCAAGTCAATACATCAGACTTATTGTGTTCCTCAAACCATTCTGGAACCATTTTGCAGTGTGGAAGGGTGTGTTACCCTGTAGAAAAAGGTTTCTGCTATCAGGAAATACCATTTCCATGAAGGGGTGTACTTGGTCAGCAACAATGGTTAGGTAAAAGCTAGATGTCAAATTATCATCAACTTGAATAGTAGGGACCAAGGTTTCCAAGAAGAACATTGCCCAAAGCATCACACTGCCTCTACCAGCTTGCCTTCTTAGCAGGTACAGTTAGCTCCATATATATTTGGACACAGGACAAATTTTAGATTTTTTTCAGGTATTTACCAAAACATATTCAAGATAGAGTTATATAATGTATATGGGCTGAAAGTGCACACTCTCAGGTTTACCATGAGGGTATATACATCCAAATTGGAGGACTGGTTTAGGAATTACAGCTCTTAAGAGTAGCCAACCCCCCCCCTTTTTTTTCAAGGGACCAAAAGTAATTGGACAATTGAATATAATCATAAATAAAATATTAATTTTTAATATTATGTTGAGAATCCTTTACTGGCAATGACTGCCTGAAGACTGGAATCCATGGACATTACCAAAGACTGGGTTTCCTCCTATCTGATGCTTTGCCAGGCTCTAACTGCAGCTGTCTTCAGTTGTTCTTTGTTTGCTGGTCTTTCCACCTTTAGTTTTACCTTCAGCAAGTGAAATGTATGCTGAATTGGGTTGAGATCAGGTGATTGACTCATCCATTGCAGAATATCCCACTTCTTTTCCTTCAAAAGCTCCTGGGTTGCTTTTGCAGTGTGTTTTGGATCATTGTCCATCTGTACTGTGAAACGCCGTCCAATCAACCTTGCTGCATTTGGCTGAATCTGTCAGTATATCTCTAAACAATGCAGAATTCATCCAGCTGCTTCTGACTTCTGTCACATCATCATAAACACCAATGACCCAGTGCCACTGGCAGCCATGTATGCCCATGCCATCACACTGCCTCCACCATGTTTTACAGATGACGCTGTGTGCTTTGGATCCTGAACTGTTCCAAGCCTTCTCCACACTTTTTTTCCCATCATTCTGGTACAGATTAATCTTAGTTTCATCCGTACAAAGAATGCTTTTCCAGAACTGGTCTGGTTTTTAGTTGTTTTTGGCAAAGTCTAATCTGGCTTTTCTATTCTTCAGGCTTATGAATGGTTTGCACCTTGTGGTGAACCCTCTGTATTTGCTCTCGTGATGTCTTCTCTTGATTGTAGACTTTGACAATGATACGCCCACCTCCTGGAGAGTGTCCTTCACTTGTCTGGATGTTGTGAATGGGTTTTTCTTTACCATAGAGAGGATCCTGCCATCATCCACCACTGTTGTCTTCTGTGGACGTCCATGCCTTTTTATGTTGCTGAGCTCACCAGTGCGTTCTTCTTTCCTCAGAATGTACCAAACTGTTAAATTGGCCACTCCTAATGTTGCTGCCCATCTCTCATGGATTTGTTTTGTTTTTGAAGCCTTACAATTGCCTGTTTCACTTGTATGGACAGATCCTTTGAATGCATGATGTAGGTTCAGAGAAATAGATTCCAAATGTAAATACCACACTTAGAATCAACTCCAGACCTTTTACCTGCTTAACTGATGAATAAATAATGAACGAGTAGCCCACACCTGGCCATGAAACAACTTTTGATTCAATTGTCCAATTACTTTTGGTCCCTTGCAAAAAGGGGGGATATCTACTCTCAAGAGCTGTAATTTCTAAACCCTTCCTCCAATTTAGATGTACATACCCTCAAATTAAACCCGAGAGTGTGCACTTTCAGCCCGTATCCATTATATAACTATAGCTTGAATATGTTTTGGTAAATACCTGAAAAATCTAAAATTGTGCCTGTGTCCAAATATATATGGGCATAACTGTAAGTGGCATATGCAAACCCAACCATCCACATGATGTAGAACATGTGATTCATCAGACCAGGCCACCTTCTTCTATTGCCTTGGTCCAGTTCTGATGCTCAAATGCCTATTGTAGGCGCTTTTGGCTGTGGACATGGGTCAGCATAGGCACCCTAACTGGTCTGCGGCTACGCAGCCCAATACACAATGATCTGTAATGTCCATTTTTTTCTGATTTCAACACATACATTTCAAGGACAACATGTTTACTTGCTGCCTAATAAATCCCACTGACTTTCAGATGCCATTGTATTGTGTGTACTGCCAGTGGTCATAAAGATATGGCTGTTATGTATAAACTGAATACTTAAACATGTGTAAATGCATAGCCTATCATATGCATGTGGAAATGACAACTCTTCTTAGATGAGTTAAGTATTCATCTTGTGTTTATATTACTGGTATGATTATCACGAAAACAAATTACTAAATATCATACTAAACCAAGCAAAATTATAACAATTGTGTAGATTTCAAACATAAATTATTTTTTTAATTAAAAGTGCATTTTGACTATACTTTTAATTCAGTATAGTCTCACTGGTTGCCAAAAAATAAACCTTTACAATGACATACAGCTTCTCTGAATTTATTGATTAAGACAAGGGCAGCATCCATCTAAATCCCAGACAAAATCATTAATTTTTCCTAAAGGTCACTGAGCACTTTCATAGCCCGTATTAGCCCAATATCTGTTATCTCCAAACTGGTGTTTAAATATATGTGCTATCACAATATCACAGAAATATTGTTCAATGGTTGGCAGATAACAGATTTAAAAAAGAATAATCATTTTCCAAGTTACATTATGATTGACTTTGGCTTTATGCCTTGGGTTAGACAGTCACACATGTCTTCTAATTCAACGTCAGATATTTCTTTGTACCTCAATGGATAGCTACCCAGATGAACATGACATGATCACTGCCAATGATCTCTGAATTTTGTTCATTAAAACTGAAACAAGCTAAACTACTGCCCTGAAATGAAGCTCCAGCATGGTAAAAATGTACATTGCAAGGGACCTGCATTTTATTTCAGGATTAGAAATATGCATGATGAAAAAATTAATTGGGTTTCATTTCGGATTCATTGATTAAGTTAATTGATTTGTTTTGTCATATTCGTTATGTTACAATGATTTGCTTTCAGAATTCATTTTGTATATTCGTTATTTTCAAATCAATTTAAAATTTGAATTTCAGAAGACTGCTATAGTCGTTCTATATTATTCTATTCTATTTATTTTTCTATTCTTTTACTTTCTATCCTATTCCTTTATTTGTATTCTGATCTAGTCTATTCTTATCTTTTATTTTCTATTCTATTCTGTTGTTTTCTATTCTATTCTATAAAGCAGCCTAAGTAGAAATCATCATCTTATTTCACTTTTATACCTTACAATTGCAATATGTTTCCATTTTGAAATTAAGTTTCAATTTCTAATTAATTTTAGAATTCAAATTCATTTTCAAATTCAGATAATTCCTTTTGTTATAATTTATTGTGGATTTGTTGAAATTAGTTACCATTGTGATTCGGAAATTTGGATACATATGAATCTCCAAATGCAAAAGGTACACTTAAAATTCACATTTATTCATTTTCCCCTGTAACATAGCACATTTTCCATTTTGAGTTCAGTTCCAATTTGAACCTTGAGTCTTGCCCTCTGCTGTTTTGTAATCATCATTGCAGCTCAGGTCTCTGCACTGCACATCTACTGTAATCAAGAAAGCCTAAATAGACTGGTGGACCTTCAGTTTGAGCATGATCAACAGATTAGTCGCTTACCCCCTAGATAAAGGGTCTCCAAACTATGGCCCTCCAGGTGTTGAGGAACTGCAAGTCCCATGAGGCCTTGCAAGACTCTGACAGCCCCAGGCAAGACTCCCAGAGGCATGATGGAACTTGTAGTACTTCAACAGCTGGTGGGCCATAGTTTGGATACCCCTGCCCTAGATAGAAGTTTGCCTGACTTTGACAGTTCAAGCCCTGGATAAGTCCTGTGAATTGTTTAGACTGTGTTTATACTCAGCTTTTCTCTTCTTTCCCTGATCATCAGCATATTTGCATCTGATCTGTCTGTAGTCTTCCGGCACTCTATCATCTGTCCTGCTTGTTAGCTGACTGTCGCTCCTGGTGAAACAGTGGGTTTATGACAATACTCATGTAGACCTTATCTTAGACTGTTAAAGTGCAGGTAAACCCAAAAATCTATTTTAAGTTCGTTTTTTCCTATCATGCCTCACTACATTCATTTTTCATAAGCAAATCATTTTGGTGAATGTGTTGCTAAGTTTGTTATCTGGAGATCCTGCCAGTAGCTGCACATGCTGTTGCAGGTTGACAATGCTCTGACACTGCTGCACAATTACCAGCAGCATTCTCAGACATGCATGCTCCTTTAATTGGTTGTTGGGGACAAAACTGGCTATACATTAATCTTTTTTTTTTTCTCAACCAACTTGTGGAAGGGAAAAGAATGACCATTTTCCCCATCCACACATTTGCTGTGTCGTCGTATTCTCACAGCAGGGAGGCTTACATCATCAATAGGAAATTTTCTAGAAGGATGGTTTACAAAAGCTGATCGGTAGATCAAATTCTGTGCAGCTGCAGTGCCCATACATGGATCAACATTTGTCCAGTCCCTGCTGAACAGGATGAATTCTGATCCATCTAAGGACAGCTTAACAGCCAACTGAAGGAATACAGACAGTGTACTGAAAATGCTGCTGCTAATTGCAAGATACTGTAGCAGCTCGGCATACAATAAGTGTTGTTACTTGCAAGTACTTTTTAGTAAGAAAAAATTCAATAGTTTATTTGTTATGACCAGGGGCGGACTGACAACTCATGGGGCCCCCGGGCAATAGGGGATCATGAGGCCCCTGTGTCTTTGCCCAAAGTAAAAAAAGCATATGAAAAAGGTACGAGGGGCATCTCATGGGGCCCCCTACTGACCCCGGGCCCTCGGGCAGTGCCCGAGTTTCCAAATGGTCAGTCCGCCCCTGGTTATGAACAGTCTATATAGTGTGACATGATACCAAAACGTAAATAAAATTTGGGGGTTACACACACTTTCAGCGGGTAAGATCTCTCTTTACTGTAATCAGCTAATCAGTCTTAGGACTCATGTAACCTGCCATCATTTTCCTTTTTTGATATATGTTTAAAACATGAACCTGAGCAGATTCCTATTTACTTCAACATAGTAGAATGCTGGTATGAGCTGCTTTGCTTTGTATTGCATTTGTTTGAAACCCACTGGTTTTCAGGAAAAGCAGGTCAAACACAACGTTTAGCTGCATTTTGAGTTTAAATGCATGTGTCTGAGAAGCTCTGCATTTGAATACGAAATCCAGCATTTCATTTACCCCATTTTAAGCTGCTCCACATTTTCATTTGCACTGTTTTATTGGTATACAAGGAGAGATTTGCTGGAGCTATGAAATGAGCCTAACAAATAAAGCAGAGATTAAAATGATTTTTGTAAAGCATTTGTAAATTCACTTTTTTTTTCTTTTAAAATAATAAACATGTATGCTTACCTGCTCTGTGCAATGGTATTGCACAGAGCAAACCCGAACCTTCCCTTCTGGGGTCCTCCGCAGGTGCCCCTGTCTCCTCCTTTTATCAGTGTGCCACCACAGGAAACTGCTTTCTGTGGTGACACACCTGCAGGTTGATCCTGAACCGCACTGCCTACATCTATAGACACAAACAGCGAGGCTTGGTCTGGCCCCCCACTCCCTCATCACAGAATTTGACTAATGGCTAATGGCTCCCACTGCTCTCAGCAAAGCCTGTAAGAGTGGGGAGAAGAGGAGAGATCTGCTATAGATGGACACAGTGCTGGATAGAGATCAGGGTTAGGTAACTATAAGGGAGGTAAGGGGGCAATACACATACTGAAACATATTGTAACCTTTAAGTAGGCAATGCATTTAGATAAAACATGTTTAATTTGCCCATGCCCCACTTCCTAGACAACTTTTTCTAAATAAACTCCCAGATAGATATTCGAGCTGATTGCATTTAGTATACATATTCCATACACAGCAAGGAAAAAAAGGTTAAATGAAATAAACACTCAATAAAAGCCTTTTTTTTTAGTTTACATATTTTAGCAGTCACCAGCTTAAAAATTGCTTATAAAAAGCACAGAGAAATCAGGTACTGTAAATGCTCCTTGCAATGATTTTCCTTTTCAGAAATTATTTTTATTCACTTTCAGTATGCCTTTGATTTTGCTAGAAAATGTGACTACTCAACAGTGCCAGGACAAGGTCATTCAGCACCCAGGGCAAAGATGCCAAACTGCACCCCTTCGCCCCCTTCCTTCCTGTTCATGATGTGCAAGTTTAGGGAATCCTACACCCAGCAGTCACTTGCTTGTGAAAAATCACTGCGGCTGTCACTGCTTCTATCAGCCTTGTAACAGATTGAAGGCACTCCCATTTCTACAGTAAACCATTGCGCCCAGGGCAACCGCCCGTCCCACCCACCCCTTGTCCTGGCCCTGCTACTCAAGGAAGAGTCAGTTCCCAAGCACAGCTCCCTCCCTCCTTGCATGTTATAGCCCTCTTTCCTCCTGGGAGTGTCTAATTACTCTCTCTTCTGGTCCAGATTTTCCACCCCTTCCATCACTTCCCTTTATAACTGTTTATTTAGCTCCCACGGAGGAGCGAAGGGGAACTATACAATGTCACTTGAGTGATAACTCTGAGTCCACTGCAGCTGCTGGCATTGCATCCAATATGGTGGCACCCATCAGTCACCACAAGGGAGAAGTCATGTAATTTTTGTTAAAATGAGTGGTCTGCAGATACGGTTTCTTCAAGCAGTTTACATTTTTTTTAACTCTGTTGGTATTATTCACTTATTCTGCATGTAGGAAGGGGCACAAGTAACATCAAAGCCAGTCATAGACATATGGAACAATCAGACCACTGAACAACCTTCATATTTTTAATGATTGACAATACGAACATGCATGCTTATCCACCTAAAAGTACATGTTTGAGCAAAGACCAGAGATTTTTGACATTCAGTTCCTATTCAGTAGATAATGGGGTTCATTTACTAAAGCTGGAAAATGCAAAATCTGGTACAGCTGTTCATGGTAGCCAATCACCTTCTAAGTTCAGATTGTTCAATTAAACTTTCACAATAAAACCTGGAAGCTGATTGGTTTCTGTGCAGAGCTGCACCAGATTGTTTTTAGACCTGAGAAATTACTATCTATCTTTAGTACCACCTGATGAGTGAAAGCAACCCGTTACACAGTTCCCTATATTTGTAACTAATTCTTGTATTAAAAGGTCTCCTTCACCAAAACAAATATACAATTTAGTGTTACATAGTTACTGACAAGCTAACTCAGGTGTAGGTGTCTATTAACCACCTGCCAATTGCCCACAGTACTTTTACTGAAGATTGGCGGCAGCTACAGGCAAAGCGACGTACTGGTATGTACAAACACAGGGGGGTACAGTGCACACGAGAGAGCATGCGGAATGTGGATCCTAATAATCATGACCCGGTGATCATGTGATTGCTATACGATCACATAATCACAATGCTAGCAGAGCTGTTATGAATCAATCTGATTCATAAAAGCTTTGCTTCTGTTCCTGGTAAGCTGTGATTGGCCCACAGCTCTCACATGGTACATGGGCCAATCAAGGCACCAGCTGTAGCCAATCACTGATCTCTGTATTTGAACTGTCATGAACTTAACCCATTATGCAACGCAAAGTGTAAAAAAAAATTTTTAAATCCCTAATCACCCCCCTTTGGAGTAGTACAATGTTGCTATGATATCATTGCACTACTCTGATGAAAGCATTTTTTAAATAAATTGTTAAAAAAATAAAGTATTGAGAAATGTAACAAAAAATGTTAAGGTTTTTTTTTAACTACCTGCCAATCACCGCTTGCCCGGAATGTGCAGGCTAGCGCTGACTCTGGGCAAAATGACGTAACCTTACGTCACTTACTATTTCATGGTTTGCATGCACATGTGTGCACCCCCCGCTGACCCCATGCCGGTCTAGGGAAAGAAGAGAGAACACATTAAGTAAAAACACTACATTTTACACACACGTTAGATTAGCACATTTAGCCCTTTGATAACCCCGTTACCCAGCCAGTGCCATTATTACAGTGTCAGTATATAGAATGTTTCACTGATCACTGTAATACTGCCACTAGTGACATCAGATAGCATCAGGGTCTATAAGAGCCCTTCCCAGCCAAGGTCAGCTAGAGTTAGATTGCCTGCACACTATCGCATTCACACTGTATGTGGCTGATCACCACCAATACTAGTATGGTGTTTGCACGGATCAATATATTGATCACGAACAGAACTCTACTAGTGCCTCCTTAGTATAGTGTCCCCCAAAAACACAGTGTTCGCAGGATCATCCCCGTTTGCTACCAGCATTAGCATTTAGGTCATAGAAAAAGACCAAAGCAATTTATACGCACAATACACGGCCGCCCACCAAAATATGGCTCTTGCCAGACAATTTGCATAGAAATCTATCACGGTTTATGAATTTAAAACTTTTTTGGACCTAACCCTCAACATGGGCATCACAAGAAAGAATGAATTGTGATCATATTGGCAACTACAGGCATCATTCTGGTATTGTTTTGTACAGCTGGCAATGGCTTTCATGTAAAAGCAATTCTAGTGGCTAATTAGCCACTGGATCACTTTTACAAACAGCTTGGTGTGATCATATGCTTTAAGGGCAGAGGAGAGATCTAGAGTCTAATAGACCCCAGATTTCTCAGAAAAGAGCACCTGTCACTGCCTATTGCTATCACTGGGGACATTTACATTCCCTGTGATAACAGTAAAAGTGATAAAAAAAAAAATTAAAGGACCATGTAAAAATAAGAAAAGCAAAATAATTAATAAAAAAAACCCCTCCCCTTGCTCATGCGTAAAAGCAAATGCAAGCATCGGTCCAGTGTTGTTATGTAAACAGGGATTTTGCCATGCACGGGAAGTATCACTGTGAACATCAAATCAAGGGCAGTAATTCTAGCACTAGACCTCCTGTGTAAATCTAAGGTGGTAGCCTGTGAAAGCTTTTAAAGCATCATCTATGAATATTAAAGATTTACGTATTTTGTCACCGTTCAATTTTAAAGCATGCCGTGTTTGGTATCTATTTACTCAGCATAACTTCCTCTTTTATATTTTATTAAACATCCTCTTTTATATTTTATCTATTTACTCAGCACAACATCCTCTTTTTTATTTTATCAAACAGGTGGGCAATACATTGTGTTTTTGTGCAATAAAATTCAAAAAGGTGTATTTTTTCCAAAACATTCGCATTTGAAAAATCGCTGCGCAAATACTGTGTATAAAAAATTGCAATACCCACCATTTTATTCTCTAGGGTCTTTGATTAAAAAAATATATATAATTGGAGGGGGGGGTTCAAAGTAATTTGCTAGCAAAAAAAAATGTTTTTTTTATGTAAAGAAAAGGTGGTTGGAAGAGTGGGTGATGTGTGACGTAAGTTTCTAATGTTGGTCTTGAAATTAGACACTCCAAGGTATTGGAGGAGCATGGTGAGTATTTTTCAAATGGCACCTGGCATTTTAGCATCTCAAGAAATGTGATAGGCAGTCAGAAAGTAAAAGCTGTGTAAATTCCAATATATATACATACCATAGTTTATAAACTCTATAGCTTTCACACAAACTAATAAATATTCACATATTGGGATTTTTTTCACCAAAGACATGTAGCAGAATACATTTTGGCCTAAATTTATAACTAAGTTTGAGTTAATTGATATTTTTTATAACCAAAAGTAGAAAATTTTATTTTTTTTCTAAATTTACACAAAAAATAAAAATCCCAGTGGTGATCAAATACCACCAAAAGAAAACTGTGTAAAAAGGGGGACATAAATTTTGTTTGGGTACAGCATTGCATGACCATAGAATTACCAGTTGAAATAGAGCAGCACTGAAAAGCAAAAAAATGTCCTGCTTAGGAAGGAGAGTAAATCTTCTGGAGGGCAAATGGTTAACTTCTGTTGACTGTAGTGGCTAAGTATCTTCATCAGATTCCCAACTGTCATCCACCCACCTATGGCCAAAGTAAAGCCAAATATTGGAGTCACACCACTGATAGATTCTACAAAATGTAGACTATACAAATAACCAGAAAATGTGGCCACAAACTACCCCAAATAAATATCTCAATTAAAGTGCCTGAGAGGTTTAAAAAGCCAATGTGTGATGAAACCCTCAATAACCTATGCAGATTTCAGTGGAAAAGTCTAATTGAACACTTTTACCAAGCAAAGACACACAGTTTTGTTTATTGATTACCAGTAAGACATAGGTAAAAGAGTCATTGCTGAGAAGAATAGACACGTGGCTTGGTTACTACACTGACTGACAAGCTCTACAAAGCAAAGGGAAGAGTAATTATAAATTACAGTCAGTCTTGTGTTGCTTTTCCTGAGAAGTAGTTTGAGTGGATTTGCAGAATATTTTCATCTCTATTTTAAGACTTCAGGCTATATAAATTTTGTGTCGGTGTCAGTATCTACATGCTCAGATATATCTAAAAATGATAAAGTTCAGTTGCTCATTTTTTCAGATGTCCTTTTCTTATACAATATATGAAATGTTTTCAAGAGTTTCCTTGCCTTCCCAGAACAGAATATTGTATTTAGTAATATCTATATGTTCCTTTGAAAATTATAAACCTTTCTTTGTGTTTTTTAAAATCATTAAATCAAAGCTTCCCAGGTTCTTATTTTTCTCTTTATCTTGTAAAATGATATTACTCCATAACCTCTCTCTACAGATTCCTTGAGAAGCTTATGTGGTTTCTTTGGTAATTGATTGCCGTCTTGGGAAATGCTTTAGAAGTGACCAGAAACTTTCTTTCCTAATAAATGTAAAAAAAAGAATGTTGTTTTTGAAGCTAAGCAGTTGTGCAGTCTCTGGCTATTTGCTGTGTGTATTTTGTAGAAAATATATATGGGTTGATTTACTAAAACTGGGGAGTGCAAAATCAGGTGCGGCTGTGCATAGAAATCAATCAGCTTCCATTTTTTTTTGTCAAACCTTGATTGAACAAGCTAAAGTTAGAAGCTACCATACACAGCTGTACCAGATTTTGCACTCTTTAGTTTTAGTAAACTAACCCCACTGTGTTTTTGGCATAACTTCTTTATTTATTATGGATAGGACTTACAAAATAACATTAAAAAAATGTAGGGTATGCATTTTTTAATGGCTATTTACTTTTATCTTATATTTGGCTGTACTTCTACTTTAAGCCCCATACACACTGGGCATGTAGCCCTGCTGAATAGGGCTTTGGCATTTAGCTGCAACACCATCCTGTTGCTGCCAGCAACCTGTCAAACTCTAAGAGAGGCTGACAGCTGCTGTAGCTGGGCTGGACAGTGAACCTAGTGGCACAAACACTTATGGTAGTACACTCACTCACTGGCTATTTTATTAGGTACACCTTGCTAGTACCAGGTTGGACCCCTTTTGCCTCAGAACTGCCTTAATTCTATGTGGCATAGATTCAACAAGGTGTTAGAAACATTCCACAGAGATTTTGATCCATTTTGACATGATACCATCATGCAGTTGCTGTAGATTTGTCGGCTGCAAATTCATGATGAGAATCTCCCTTTCCACCACATCCCAAAGGTGCTCCATTGGATTGAGATCTGGTGACTGTGGAGGCCATTGGAGTACAGTAAACTTATTGTCATGTTCAAGAAACCGGTTTGAGATAATTTGAGCTTTGTGATATGGTGCATTATCTTGCTGGAAGTAGCCTTCAGAAGATGGGTACACTGTAGTCATAAAGGGATGGACATAGTCAGCAACAATACTCAGGTAGGCCGTGACATTTAAACAATGTATGTTAAGAGAATATACCCCACACCATTACACTACTGCCACCAGCCTGAGCTGTTGATATAAGGCAGGATGGATCCATGCTTTCATGTTGTTTATGCCAAATTCTGACCCTACCATCTGAATGTCACAGCTAAAATCAAGACTCACAAGACCAGGCAATGTAGTCCAAGTTTGGTGAGCCTGT
Organism: Staurois parvus; assembly: GCF_062004578.1. NCBI lineage: Eukaryota > Metazoa > Chordata > Amphibia > Anura > Ranidae > Staurois > Staurois parvus. The sequence continues at coordinate 4,644,381 of NW_028318095.1, read as the reverse complement.
GTAAACTGTAGCCTCCGTTTCTTATTGTTAGCTGACAGAAGTGAAATCTGGTGTGGTCTTCTGCTGTTGTAGCCCATCTTTTTTAAGGTTTAATGGGTTGTGCATTCAGAGATGGTATTCTGCATACCTTGGTTGCAATGAAGGATTATTTGAGTTATTGTTGCCTTTCTATCATCTCAAACCAGTCTACCCATTCTCCTCTGACATCAGCAAGACATTTTCATCCACACAACTGTTGCTCGCTGCATATCTTCTCTTTTTTGGACCATTCTCTGTAGACTCTTGAGATGGTTGTGGGTGAAAATCCCAGTAGATCAGCAAAATTTGAAATACTCAGACCAGCCCATCTGGCACCAACAACCATGCCACATTTAGAAAACAAACTCCTTAAACTCTGATGGGGATTTTACAGGAGTCTGTGCCCTAATTACACCACCTATATCAAAATGACCTAATTCACTAAGTATAGCATGTATTATTATCATAACAATCATTATTTTCAATCATGACTATCATTTTCAGCTCCCATTGGCTTTTGTAAAAAAAAAAGTTTGCTAGGTCACATAAGCTATAGGAAGTCAGCCTAAAAATAAGTGACTTTTGATTTTGACCTTCAGCTATCTCCTTTGCTCATCACTTGTCATGTCTTTCTCTATTGTTTGTCACATACCTCTTCTCTGCATGATTCTTGCTTTTGTGTGTATACCATGTGCCCATGTCAAGCTATTCTTCCTTGTACAGTGACTGCTGATTAGTGTGCTCCCTTCTAAGGGTTCCTTGATATTTTTGCCCTTGGTTACTGCACCTTGCCTTGCTATTGTTTCACTCTCTCATTGTTCACTTTTGCCACTTCTACCAGGAACACCAGCACTGACTTCTGTTTATAACATCCTTTGTCTGCAGATCAGTATGCTTAGGAGTGCTTTTGAGACCATTTAACATTCTGCCATTTCACCCAGCCCAGATGAGGGGGATTGTGTGGCCCCCAAAATGCTTTGGCTGTCTTTTGCCATGCTTGTTGTAACCAGTTGAACAATATAAAACTTGGACTCCTAAGGAGTTCTCATTTGGTACTCTGACCTATTAGACTTGGATTTCTCATTTGAGGTTAATGTCCTCTCCTGGGGGGTCCCTGTATTTACAATGAGCTACTGAATACATGTGTAGCACTACCTCTGTAGGAGCTACTTGAGTATTGCCCGAGTATTCCCTACTACTATGCTGACTGCCATCCAAGGTATTTACTTACAGCCAGGTGCACACACAGGGCTCATTGGAGTCAAAGACCGGTCTAGGGATGTTGTTTTGTAGTTTTATTTTAGAGGAACTTGGATAGGGTAAAAGGTTTGCAGTACGATACTCTGAAACAAAACTATTCACAACTTGAGAACACTAGCTGTTCTAAGCTAGAGCCTTAGGTGAAGCTGCTTGCTGGGAGAAGATGGCAAAATGAGCCCTTTGGATCCCTAGCCAGGGATCCCTTTAGCTGGGCCCTTAGCTGACTATAGGACAGCAGAGAGTGGTTAACAGCACCAGGTTCCTGAGATCCCACAATATCTGTACTCACAGGCTCTTGTAGAAAAGCCTCTCTCAGTGATACCAGATGGATCCTCAGTGGACTTCCCCTCAGTCAGCTTTTAGGAGAAGCAGGGCCACTCGTCAGTTTTAGGCCCTCAGGTTGCCCACCTGAGGCTTCTTGGTGGCAGTTGCCAGGGGAGGCAAGCCTGCCTCGACTCTGGTGTAGTGCTATCTACTCTGGGAAGCCAGGAATTGGCTAGAGCTGAATCCATATTCATGCTGTTCATTTGCTTAGTTCCCACCTATGTTCTGGAAAGCTTTAGTGGCTTCCAGAAGGCAGGAGGAGCTCAAGGAAAACTCAAACAGCACCACAGCATCATGAGTAATCCTGACTAATAGATTGCAGCACATTGTTAAGCAGAATGCCAAGGCTACATATACCTATTAGCTCCCCTGTTAGGCAGAAGAGCAAACTACACTAATCTAACTATTTACATCCTAGCACCTATACAAGAGGGTGCTACTCAGGCCAATTGGGCTCATGTAATGACTTTGTCTGCAATTTGATAATCTGTGACCAGTGCCCCTTTTATGACTACTTCTCTGTTCACACTGTCAGCAAGCTCCTTGGCTTTGTATGTGCCCTATCTGTATATCAGTTTTCCATGTCCACCATAACCCGTGGCTATATACTATTTTGTATTCCTGTCCTTTTTTTCTTGTCCTTTTGCTGTTACTAGAGGAGTGATCCTGAGGTTATACCCTTGGGATTATCCTGCCACAAAACTTCAACGCCATCTCCACGATTAGGAGCTCTGGTGTAGACAAGGTACTCCCAGGCACTGGGATAATTCAGTAAGGCCTTGTTTACATGGGACATATTCATTAGTGCCCTCTATGAGGTCTGTGATTACCCGCATGGAGATGCATCCCCATGTGGGCAGCCCCATTGAAGACAATTGGAACACACCCTGAGTGCGTTTTGGGCCATGCTCCCACACCCACAGGGATGTCATATTGCTGTGTCCATGCAGGCACCATGTCCCATTTGACTTGAAAGGGACTTGCGCACATGGAGATGCACAGAACATCTGTGCAAACCTATGCAGGTAAACACAGTCCTCACACAGGGCACAGATGCATATGCCCGTGTGAACCAAATTCAGTAAACTTAAAAAATGTTCATTGATAGTACTGGTGTGTGTGCTAAATTTATGTAGTTCCTATATGCAACACTGTTACTGTCTGTTGCTATTGTTGTGACAAATGCATGAAGAATATAAACCATATCATTGATAAGTAAAGTAGAGGTAAATAAGACCTGTTTTTTGAATAATTTTCCAAATTCAGACAAATTCTTCTGAGACAGTTCTGTGATAGATTCATGTACGCCTCACTGTCATGGTACGTAAATCTGCCATTTGAACTATTTGTTGAAGTAGCGCAACATAGATTTCTAATCAGTATCTATGACATTCTTTATGAATTTCACAGACTGTACCTTAGCTGCTATTTCCAGTTTAGTTTTTGTACGGATTTTGATTTAAAAGTTGGTAAGTTAATTTACAAAAAGTCATCTGAAATGGCAATATTTCAAAAATGTATCTGTGTACCACATGTAGTGAAGTTTGCATTCTCACTCATCAGTAGTAAAACCATGGAAATGTATGTGTTGGCCTAATTTAGTTTTCCCGTAGGAAGTAATTATATGTTTGTGTTTAGCTACATTTTAATAAAGATATGCTTATTTGTTTCATATGTTATGTTTTGCATACTCATGAGATGTTTAATTAGAACTTTGTTTACAACAAAAAGGCATTCATACTCCATGTAGTCTCATATAGCAAAATCATTTGTGAGTCTCATAGACTGTATAATGTGATAAATCTAAATTTTTAAGGCACCTGTTATCTGAAATATGAATTATAATACAATATTTTAGAATTATGGCACACTACCTATTCAGAAAAAAATGAATGTCTCTTGATAAATGTAAAAAACAGTTTATATAACTAATTTTTCAAGATTATGTTAAATTCTATTATATACACAGGTAAAAGATCAGCTTGATGTAAATAGCCTTGTCAACGCGTTATAAAAAGGAACTTCAGTCCACTTACCAGATGGCTCCACCCCCTCGATCATCTTGGGCGCCTCCATCATGGCACATACACAGATGTGCCCATGGGCTCTACCCAGTCTTTGGGTCTTGGCAGAGCCAATTGGCACATCTGTGCATGGGCAGATGGTTCCCGAACATGCGCAAAGACAGGGAAGGTTTCAGACTCCCTTGGTAGCAGTCTTTGCACATGTGTGTGAAACCCTGTACATATACAGATGGCCGGTGAACCCAATGCATTTTCAGACGTACCGCAGGGCTCTCTTGAGAACCAAGCCCTGTGGCACATCTATGCATACATGGGGGTAATTCTCAACTCGGCGAGAATGGTGGAAGCGTTGCTTTGCAGCACAAATAAATCACTTGAAAAAAATCCTTTTGTAAGAGAGGGAGGGGGGAGAAAGCAGGGCAGCACAATACGCCCTTAAGGGTGAAAGTCTGCTTAATGTTTTAAAATCTTAGTTACTGTGCATAGTCTTTAATAGTATGCATACAAGGGGGCAGCCATATTTACTAATTGCATATGCAGGTTGTTCTTCCTACTTTGCAGTGCTACGCTGTGAACATGCTTTACTGCAAATCTGTAAGTCACTGACACATAAAAATAATAAGCCCTGACCCTTTGAGAACGTGCATCGCACGAAACGCGTCAGGGGGGCTACAGCACATGGACATCTAGCCACTATATGTGGCCAACTATTCATGGTCAGTAACTTTTTGTTGATTACCATTTTGTGACTAATAAACCTAAGTCAAAACAACATCACACTATGTGGCGTCCTTCATTGGGCTCTCTCTGAGAGCACCACCTACCACAGTGCCTTCTGGACTAAGGAGTATTTTTGACGCCCACATTGTCTGATGAATCCTGGTTACTGCTCTTCGCGGTGAGACAGAGGATGGTACGGAGTGCGATCTGACCAGAGTTTTGATGCCGGAGATATTCTGCTGATTTTACTTCTCTACATGCGTTATTTATACGCACTTCTGGTGAGTGCGCACTCTATCTGCTTATAGGATTCTTCACCTCTCTTCTAACCACTGATCTGGGATGAGGACTTTATGCGTGCTCTAAACATATTCTATGGATTAGCGCACTGTTCACCATTGTATCACATTTGCATCTACTTTAAAATTGTTTTAAGCATTGAGACTTATATGCATATATATCTTATAGAGTACTCTTTTTGTATTCTGATTTAAGCGCTGCACCTATCCCTTTCTTTTTATACATAAAAATAATACTTTTCCCTTTTATCTAAATTTTGATTTTGAATCAACATTATGCACATTCCTATATATACCCTTCCATATGTTTAGTTTTAGATTTGAATTGGTGACCAGCTCCAGCTATTCCTATACACAAACTGTTGCAATAAAGAACAAGCACTCCACTGACATAGATTTCCATTACAATTAAAGTATATGTAAACTGTTATCTTGTAAAATAACCCATTCAGTTTAAAATAGAAAGAATAGGCAAAACATTTGTATACAGATATAAAAAAATTATAAATACATTTTTCCTCTTTTTTTATAAGTGATCACATGCCCTCTGTTCTTTGCTGCATAAGGAGCTTGGGGGGGGGGGGAGAAACAGCAAAACACTGATCTTCCCATTGAATGGCAGGGGGAGGGGCGTGTCCACACAAGTTTAATCATTGAATCAGCTATCGGCACAGCTGAAAACTTACCATGCTGTGCTATCATGCCTAGTGTGGTCAGGTTTTAATAGGAAAGCAGAGAGACTGGCAAGAACGCCAGGGATTTCACACAAAGGAAGCAATACAAAGAGAACAGGATACTTTTTCATACAAGTACATGGTACAACGGGCACATATCAGGAATATGAAATGTTGGTTTTACATATTCTTTAACTAACAAACAGGAACAGGTGCGCATAGCCTGACATTATATGCTGCTGGTTTTTATCTCGCCTCCTCTAAGCACTGTCATCTGGTCATTAAAAACTATACCAGCTGCCATTAAATGTCCCTTTGAAAAGGTCAAGGCAATTAAATAGCTTTTAACAGTTTGTAATATCTAAGTAAGAGTTACTGTAGATAACTTAAGAGTATGTCAAATCCTAGAAATCTTTAATGAGCTTTTAGTGTACAGTATGTTAACACACTGCATATAAACCTTTAATCAGAAGTTAAAAAAAAGATCAAGAAAGAGTTACAGAGGGAGAGGGCAGAAATCTAACATTTTGATTTATTGAGCACTTTTTTAGAGTTACAATAAAGTAAATGGTAGACATAAACACTTTAGCTTTGTTTAATACCAAATTAAGTTTCATGCCTTATTCCCTACCAGGTCCTGTACTGACTTTTAATTGATATTTCATAGGTAATGCCTGCAATCCCTTTTCTTTTCCTGAAAATATGTTTTTTTGCCCTCCCAGTCCAGTGTTCTATCCTGTCATAGATGAGAACGAGCATTGCGCCTGATCAATGTTCTGAAAATGTTCTTGCACAGACTTGTAGTGCTGATAAGGAGTAGGAGTATGTCTGACCAGTTCTGTTAAATCCAAGTGTGGGAGTACCATACCATAAGTCATAGGAGTTGGTTTACTAAGCACAAGGAGGTTATTCACTTTGCAAGGGAATTGTACCTTAGTGTAGCACTACCCCGTTAGGAGTCGTTGAGTTTTTGGGTCCCCCTATAGTCCTGCACAGCCAGGCAACACACATTTTCTTCCACACTTTGCACACTAGAGACAGTAAACAGTCCTCCAGCTTGTTTTTCTTTTAAAATCAAGGGTATAAAGCGAGCGCTTACTGTAGCAGCTAGTGCACCAAAAAGAAAGTAACCACAAACTTTCGCAAACAAATAAATCATATAACGTAGTGCAGCATTAAACAATCATCAATCTGATCTAAATGGTTAATCACTCATGAATGAGATTCCAGATCAGTATAAAATACAATGAAAATATTGTCTATGAGATAGTGTCCAGAACTGGTGATCAAAGTGGATATAGAAAGATTGCCCACTCATCGGAAGCGCAATCTTAATGCACAAGGATCAGACTCAACAGCAGCAGGGATTCCTTGGATGGTGCAGCCTGAAGCAGGATCCCTTCCTCTGCTAATCCGGATAATGGGTGTCTCCCTCCTAATAGCCTTGGATCAGACGAACTTTAATGGGGTCTGTGAAAGGATCTAGATAACTTCCATTTTGTATTATGTACGCCATTTTAAGTATTAAGTTAGCTTTTTGTAGAAATATTAGAAGTTTAATGAAACTGTTTTTGGTTGTTCAAGGATGTATCAACAGAAGCTAACACGACCCTGACAATGTCTTTGTCTGTCTGTTTTCCCAGAAAGTTAGCCAAAATAATTTGTACCAAGAAATGTATATGTCATGTTTCATGTAGTTAGCTCATGATGGAAAGTTACAAGTTACAGTTTTGAAACTCGCTCCCCCCCTCCCTTATTATTATCTGCAGTCTATATAATCTTATTAATGTCTAATAAACTTTGAACATCTCTGAACATAAGCTGTCATGATTTCCGTGTTCAAGGGGTGTTCCCAGAATTCTGCTGATAAACCAGGAATCTCTCCACAGACCGGGGGTCTCTGAGGGGAAAAGAAAATCATTCCTTTCAGCTGGGGGCTCAGCCCGGGATGACCACCCACCTCACTTGGTAAGTAAACCTTTTGTCTTTTTATGACTAAAAGCTCTTTCTTGCCCTGTGTTGAGGGAAGGTCTTGAATCATTCTGTATTGTCTATATAGACCCGTGATAACCTGTAGCTGCTTTTGGTAAAGCAGACTTAACTCTTTGGTAAGAGTTACAAAATAGTGCACTATAATATAAAAAAAAGGTGTTTTGGTAAACACAGTTCTCTGGTAGAACACACTGTTTTTGGTAAAACAGTGAAGAGATAACTTTTGGGAAGTTATCAAGAGGTTAATAAGTCTGTGGAGCAGATTCTGGTTTATCTGTCTTTTGCTTTTTCTTTCTGTTGCGTAGAAGTATAAGATAATTTGTTGTGTGGAACAAAATAAGATTTTAAGCTAAAATTGTTTTATACACTGTCTAAATATGGGTCAAGGAGGTAGTTACCCACCAGGTCCCCCAGAAAAGGGAGAAAATTGTAAGGATTATGTTGCTAGAGTTTGTGGAACGGACTATTATTTAATAAATCCCTGGGTGGATTGTATGGCAGGCTGGACAGAAGCTATGGGGAGTACAGACCCATTCCCAAGAAAGGGGGCAAATGATCCTTTTCATACAGACATGATTAGAGGATTATGTTTGGGGGACAAACAAGCCTTTCCTTGGTATGAGGGGGACCCACAATGGGACCAAGTTTATATGAAGAAAGGGGGAGAAAACTGGTTAAAATGGTCACCGTATTGGGTTGATAATAGCAAGGGAAAGTTCAATTTGATTTTCTCTTTAAAACAAAAGAGGAAGTTGAAATTGGATACATTAAAAATATGCCAGGAAAAGCATCAATCTGAAAAGACATGCAGACCCAAGATTGGACTGAAAACAGTTCAGACACCAATCCCACCCCCTCCGTATAATATATATCCTTCATTAAGTGGTTTTAAAAATGCTGCTGATGATGATTTTTTGATTAGTTTGGGGATGATTACTCCCCAGCCTAATGCCCCTCCAGTCCCTGCTCCTGTCCCTGCGCCACTTCCCGTCCCGGATCTACAACCAATACAGCCAGGCCCCTCCACTAGACCCAAACAGATCATTAGTATAAAATCACCAGAGGAGGGTAGCCAAGTTCAAGGCATCCTTACAGAGAATATTGACAACGAAGGAGAGTTGGAATACGAAGAACAGGGACAGGTAAATATAATAAAATTACAGAAAAAGGATGGTCAATGGAGAAGAAGTGACACCAGTCATAGAAAGGGCAGAGAGAGGTGGAGGAATTTAGAATGCAGCTTAGATCCATGGATAAGAAACAAGAGGGAAAAAGAGAAGATGAGGGGGCCGTAGGAGGAAAGGAGTTGGCTATATTGACACTACCTTTTCTCACAGCAGGAGCACTAATTCTAAAAAAACCCATAGAATTAGAAGATATTAATAAGATTGTTAAACATTGTCCCAAGCCTACAGTATCTCCTGGAGGTACACTTGCTTATTTAAAAAAGGCATGTTTAGGAAGAAATTACACGCAGGAAGATATGAGATTGATCATTGATGGTATTCTGGGAAATAATCCAGCTTGGGATTGGATAAATGTAAAAAGCATTAATCACATAGAACCAAGTAATACACAGGCTACTGCCTATAAACTGAACACCACAGAAGGGAGAGAAACTATGTGGGAGGAGCTTGACACAGAATTAAAAAGGGTTTTCAAGAATAAGGCTTCCCTCCCTATTGCTACAGCATGTAAACAGAAGGTAGAAGAAACTGTTTCTCCTTACAACACACCTATCAATCCTGTTAAGAAGCCGGATGGCTCTTACAGGTTTGTACAAGATTTGAGGGCCATAAATAATTTGGTGGTTCCATTAGCCCCAATAGTGTCTGATGTGCCATCACTCCTCACCTCCATTCCGTCCGATGCAGAATATTTTACAGTGATTGATTTAACAAATGCATTTTTTTCGGTTCCTGTGGACCACCAGACAAGGGCGCTATTTGTATTTATATTTTGAAAATTGCCAGATGAGCTGGTGTAGAATGCCTAGGGCTATGTAGATTTGTTTGCAGTCTACTCACTTGCCCTCCAGACCACACTGAGGTCCTGGACCCCTCCCAATGGTTCGGTCCTCATTATATATGTGGATGACCTATTGATTTGTAGTTCAAGTCAGGAGGCCAGTCAGGAGGATAGTTGGTCTCTGTTAGAATGGTTGTCAGGGAATGGTCACAAAGCATCTAAAAAGAAATTGCAATGGTGCCAAAAACAGGTTGAATACCTTGGTTTTATTCTAAGTCATGGTGAGAGGAATGTCAGTCACAAAAGAGCTGCGGCTCTCGTGGGTCTGCCCCGCCCACAAACAAAAAAGGACATGCTAACTTTTCTTGGTATGATTGGTTACTGCCGCCAATGGATACCTGATTGTTCATTCTATGATCACACTCTGAGGTCTGCCACACTTTCAGAATCACCTTACATTCTCACATGGTCAAATGACATGGTTGATGCCTTTGTGTACTTGAAGAATGCTATGGTAACGGCCCTTGGTCTTGGACTACCTGACTATAAGAAAATGTTTCATCTGTATGCTAGGGAAAATTGTACAACCATGGCGGGGGTCCTGGCTCAGGAACATGGAGGCAAGCTCCGCCCTGTAGCTTTTTTTTTCCAAAGTAGTGCCAACTCAGGTTCAGGGCATGCCTGCTTGTCTGAGAGCTGTTGCACGTGCGCAATTCTGGTGGAGATGGCTATTTCTTTCACATTGGGACATGAAACTACCCTACACACCACACACCAAGTGTCCTTACTACTGAAAAACATACACACTCAACACATGTCAGCACAAAGGTTGAGCGGATATGAAGTGATTCTTCTATCTGATCCCAACTTGATTATTAAATATTCTTCAGCAAATTCAGGTCCTACTCCAATTTTGAATGCCCTACTGGGGCTAAAGGGGGAACAGGATGAAGTGGCACCAGAACACAATTGTATAACCCACATACAGCAAGACACTTCCCCTAGGTCCGACATGTCAGCTGTGGCTCTTGATGGGGCCCCAGATGTGTTTGTTGATGGTTCATGTTCTAGGCCAAATGATAATACTTACCATGCAGGAGATGCCATTGTGCAACTTCCTGACAAAATACTCGAGGCAAAGCCAATTCCATATCAGTCAGCCCAAGCAGCCGAACTGATTGCCCTTACAAGAGCATGTCAATTATTTACAGGACAGGATGTCAACATTTACACAGACTCCAAGTACGCCCATGGTGCTGTACATGATTTTGGGGTCATTTGGGAGAGAAGAGGATTTATTGCTGCTGATGGCAAAACCATATCTCACTCTTCTTTGATATCTGATCTACTCAAAGCCATACAGTTACCAAAAACATTAGCCATTCTTCATTGCAGGGCACATACAAATCACAGAGATCATATTGCCAAAGGAAATGCATTAGCAGATAAGGTAGCAAAGGAAGCCGCATTACAACAGGTGGCTAGTGAGCTGATGCCTTTGCTCACTTCAGGCATCACAACTACCCCACATGACCAGATGTATGCAGATTTACAAAAATTTGCTACAAAAATCGATTTAGCAGACTGGGATGGTTCTGGAGCACAACTAGATCCAGCTTCTGGTCTAGTGTGCTTAGAGGGGAAACCATGCATTCCCATGTCAAGTGCCCCATTGTTCATTGCACAGTACCACGGTCTAGGACATAGAGGATGGAAAACAACATGTGAAACATTATTGCAGGATTTTTACATTACAGGTTTATCTAGGTTGGTGAAAGAATATGTTTCTAGGTGCATTACATATATAAGGAACAATCCACAGAACCCAAAGAAATCACAACACCAGCATCTAGTGTACCCAACTACACCTTTCACCCATTTACAAATAGATTTTACCCACATGCCAAAAACAAGACGATTAAGGATAAGTTGAGGAAGGCCACTGGAGGAACCTATACCCACTGGAAGAAGATGTTACCTGCAATTCTAGCAGAGGTAAGAATGACACCTAATAAGACTACAGGGTTATCTCCTTTTGAAATATTAATGGGAAGACCGTTCCCCACTCCTTGGGCTAGACAGCCACTTATGTTAGAAAGAGGGGACCTTGACCTGGTACAACAAGAATATGTGAGAAAATTGATTCAAACTTTAGATAAGGTTGAAAGAAATGTTGCTCGCACTTTTTCTTTATCTTTTCAGGAACCAACACACCTTTTCCAAGTGGGAGATGTCGTAGTGGTCCGCCAACTCGCTAAAGACAAGAAGCAAGGCTACCCCTTTGGACCACCTACTACGGTGATAGCGGTTACCAGAACGGCTGTTCTGGTGGAGAATTCCCAGTCCTGGATCCATGCTAGTCGAGTGAAGAAGGTGAACCAAACACCTGAGAAACATGAGATGGAAAAAGGAGGTGAAGTATGAGAGAAAAATCCTCGAAGAGTGGGTGAAGTAAGTGAAAAAGGCCCTGAAGATGAAATTTTTTACTGCCCCTCATGGTGCTTTGAAACTCTGGGTCCTATTGGGCACACTGACTGTGCTCTTTTTCCTGCCAGTATGGATCCTAACTAACTGTATTTATCACCCTGAGGACTTGGGCCTAATAAAAGGTACCTGTGGTCAAGGACTAGTTTTAAATGAGACCCAGATAACCAAAAGTGAAAGAAAGTCAAAAAGAAAGTTTTGAAGAGAACAATCCTTTTTTAGGAAAAATGTTGATGATGCAGTTTAAATATGCTTATGCTCAAAAGTCAGGTTCTGATAAATGTTGGATATGTAGTAAGTTACATCCTAGCACATATGAAATTCCTCTTCTGGCCGCTCCAGTCAAAATATTTTTGTTAATAAAAGGGAATGTAAGTATTGGTTTGACCAATATTACTTCTAATGCCACCATATCTTTTCCAACTCTGGGAGTCACTCAACTCCCCGATTGGTGTTTTAGACTGGGGAATACTTCCCACAAGGGAAGGGGAATGTGCTCTCAGTCCATATTAAACATATCTGATCCTGGAAGGAGGGATGGAACTTCTTCTGTGAAACTCTGGCAAGTAAATGGTAAAACCCTGAATGAAAGTTTAGAAGGGATACAAGATAATGTGGGGAAAACTATGTTTGGAAAACTTCTTTTTTATTTCACACTTGTTGTCACCCCTGAATTTTATTCTGCAATACAAAAATTGCCGATCTCCTTGGGAAACAATACCTATATCTGTTGTGGTAAGATCTGTTACCCTTGGATACCGAGTAATGTCCAGGGCTGGTGCTATGTAGCCCAATTAGTGCCAATTATGGCAGCTATAGACCAAAAGGAACACCAGGTAAAAGCCAGTACATACCCAAAATACCAACTAACTCTGAGACAGAGAAGGGAAACCAAACAAGAAAAGGTAGATCTATTCTCTACAGGGGATAAGGTTTGGTCATGGTTTCCTACTTACACTGGATGGGGAATAACACTTATGAACAAAATAAATAATTACACAAACATTATTGATGACATACTGGAGAGGAACTCTAAGGACATAGGGTTGCTAAATACTGAGACCAGAGCTATTAGAAAACAGCTGGAGATGCAAGAATTAGCTATTGAAAGTATGAGTGCTGCTCTGACAGGTTTGTGTGAGATGACAGAGGATTATGAATGTTGTACTTGGATATATAATACCACAATGACTGTTCCAGATTATTATGAAATAATAAAGCAACACAGGGAACAGGTAGATGGTTTGATGGAAGAAGTTAGAGTTATAGGAAAGATGGATGGACTCCTTTTGATTGGTTAGGATCAGGATTTGGTTCCATCTTTTCATGGATGAAAGGTATCGCTGTAAGCATAGTCATGATATTGTTTTTTGTTTTATCTTTATATCTATGTTTTAAATGCTCATTATATTGCATTGTTAGAGCTACCAAGCCGCAAAATACAAATGAAGGTTATCTAGCTATGTACAAAAAGATGAATGAAGTAAAGAATTGAGATCATGTTCATGATCTTAGAGGGGATTGAAAGGATCTAGATAACTTCCATTTTGTATTATGTACGCCATTTTAAGTATTAAGTTAGCTTTTTGTAGAAATATTAGAAGTTTAATGAAACTGTTTTTGGTTGTTCAAGGATGTATCAACAGAAGCTAACACGACCCTGACAATGTCTTTGTCTGTCTGTTTTCCCAGAAAGTTAGCCAAAATAATTTGTACCAAGAAATGTATATGTCATGTTTCATGTAGTTAGCTCATGATGGAAAGTTACAAGTTACAGTTTTGAAACTCGCTCCCCCCCTCCCTTATTATTATCTGCAGTCTATATAATCTTATTAATGTCTAATAAACTTTGAACATCTCTGAACATAAGCTGTCGTGATTTCCGTGTTCAAGGGGTGTTCCCAGAATTCTGCTGATAAACCAGGAATCGCTCCACAGACCAGGGGTCTCTGAGGGGAAAAGAAAATCATTCCTTTCAGTCTGGTCACTGGCTCCCTCCTTTATTCCTTGTGTAGCTAGATGGATCCTAGATGGATTTAATTGCTTGGTGTGGAGCAGAGAAAAAGAATTCATTGATGTTAGGTGAACAAATCCTGAATAATGTGAAGCAGTACTGCTGAATGTACACTGACCAGCTGAAGTTAAAGATGGCCGCCGGACCTCCATGATCCGGCGGCTTAATGTCACAGCGTGTATGGGCTCCTCCTTGACGCGTTTTGTAAGCAAATACGTCCTCATAAGGGGTGCTGAAGCATGAATCCTTTTTCTCTGCTCCACACCGAGCAATTAAATCCATCTAGGATCCCAATAGCTACGCCAGGAATAAAGGAGGGAGCCATTGACCAGACCCCATTAAAGTTCGTCTGATCCAAGGCTATTAGGAGGGAGACACCCATTATCCTGATTAGCAGAGGAAGAGATCCTGCTTCAGTCTGCACCATCCAAGGAACCCCTGCTGCTGTTGAGTCTGATCCTTGCGCATTACGATTGCGCTTCCGGTGAGTGGGCAATCTTTCTATATCCACTTTGATCGCCAGCCATCGGATTTCCAGATCCATACACACTGAGTGATTGATGTGATTAGTTACCAGTGGGATTAACCACTACCATTTTGGCTAGTTCTGGAAACTATATCATAGACGATATTTTCATTGTTTTTCTTTTAATTTATTAGGGGTTGATAATTTGGATGGGTTTGAGGGGTGTAGGAAGGAAACTACAAACATGAGAAAAAACTCCTTAGCAACTATGTACAAGTTCATAGACAAAAAGGTTTCTTCTCAGAAAAGCTCTCCAGCCCTCCTGGTGTGCCACCTCAGACCCCAGATGAATTCTCCTCTTCACCCAGCTGCCTGAGGGAATCCCTGGGCAAGGGGACCCAGAAACTGTCACTTTAGCAAAGCAGCCCCAGCTGATGAGCTAGTTGGGTTTGCCACCTGACTGTCCCATCCCCTTATCTGGCCAAGGGGGTGTAGGATTACTTAGCCAGTCCTCTCCTGTGGGCTTGATGGGTTGGTGGCCTCTCCCAGGCCCCTTTCCAAACTCCACACACCAGCCTTCACTTTATCTTCCATCCGACACTACTACTCTGATCAGGCACTATCATATTTAAGGGCTATCCTGAACCCATGCTAAGCCTCCTGCTTAGGGATTGGTCAGAGTCCCTTGAGTATGCAGATCAGCTCCTGCTCACCCCCACCCATTGCCTATAAACTTCTCAAACTTCTAGAGCAGGGGGGTGGTATTAGGGAACAGACCTGCAGAGCCCTCAGCCCTGACCTAAAGTAACCTGCCTGACTCACCTCAGGCTGCAACTCAGCCTCTATCTAAAAACCTATATACAGTAAGTATAGACATGTTTGTTATTAAAAAAACAAACAAAGCTTTAGTGTCACTTTAAGAATGAAAGGCTGAAACTGATTGGGTATTGTTAAGTCATAACAATAAAAAAAAATCAGCTTACTAATGTCTAGTGTAACAAGTCCATAAGTCCCAATATAGTCTGTAGTTGGTAATCACTTTAGGTGGCAGCCGTCCCAGGGTGAGCCAACTCTGTATGCATAATAAGGAAAGAAAGACAGGCGCCTTCTAAATGCAGTATTAAAAAGAAGGCACCTCTCTTTCTTTCCTTATTGTTAAGTCATGCAAACTGTTCTAGGCCATTCCTCATACACTGAAAAAAGCTAAAGTGGTATGTATGTATTCCTATTTGTCTGCTATACCACCTTCCTATATTGTTAAATATAAAAAAGCAACCTACAAATGATTTGCTATGTTCATGTTTTATTGAAATTAAATTTTGCCCACAAGGACAACCTTCTCTAAAATTTTTTTGACTTGTCTGAAGTTTTGGAAGATATCATGGTGAACGTCTCTTATTTCCCCCTTTTCTCTCCTAATTTCCTTTTTTTCATTTTTTTATATATATATATATTTTTCAGACCAAGCAGAATCAATAATGTCTTTCCCGCCAAGTGCAGTAATTGTCATTCACATTACACAATAGGATGCCATGATTCACTGGTTTCAATATAACTTGCGGCTCTATAATATCTAAAACAAGCCATTGTATGCTTTGACAGCCACTACAATAACAATATGGCATTAAGAGATCAAAAATTATGAGAACTAATATATTTCATGTTCCCAAAAGAAAGAGGAAAAAACTATACAATAGCTACTCTTATCCCAAGAAATGAAGTTGCAGTGGAGACGTTTGATTGCTACAAGCAAATTAAAAAGAGGGTTTCACATAAGAAATTATAGTATGCACTGGAGTGGTTTTAGTTTCCTGCCTCTTTTATTGTTCCTTTAAAAAGGTATATGAAGTTCCACTTTGAGTCAGGTCTATTAGTTCAGAAGTCTATTACAGGGTACACTGGTAGTTTACAAGGCAGCAGTAATTACAGGTCTTTATGAAGAACAGAGGTAATTGTAATTTTATACATAAGCTGCTCTGATCCTCCTCCAAAACGAATACTAATGGATCAATACACCCCAAGCTGACATTTCAGTTTTAGAAATTCAGTCACATTTCCGCTTTATATCTATAGATAGATAGATTTCTTTGGGTTTGGGTTGTAGAACTGCTGCACCTCTTTTCTCAGCTTCTTACCATGGTGCCCCATACTCCGTCATATGTTATAACTGAAGTAGTATGACTCCTAGTTATTGGAAGCAAATTTTGGAACTTCAACAAGGAGATGACCACTGCAGTAACTTTCAAATATAACTTGTTGTCCTATATCATCAATCTTTGAAAGCACTTAAAGTGGACCGTAACCAAATTTGTAACTACAGCGTCAGCTCCACCCCTTTCTCCTTGCCAACTGAAACTAACACCGACACCCCAGAAATACTTACCTTTAAAAAGGATTAGGCTTGCACTGCTTACCTGTGCACCTCTTCTTCCTGGTCATAGATGCAGTGTCATAGATCATTGTAATGATCATAATGATCACATGATACCCTGGCCGCTCACAGCAACTGGGTACCTAGCACTGTGATCCACTGCATCCGCCGGGCAACTTATGGGTAAACATACCATGGGCGGGCAGCAAGTGGTTAATATACAGTGAATGATTCACAATCAGTAAATATTTTGAGAATGTTACCAGGGGCAGACCTACAACGCATGGGGCCTCCGGGCAATAGGGGATCATGGGGCCCCTGTGTCCTTGCCCAAAGTCAAAAAAGCCTATGAAAAAGGTACCAGGGGCATCTCATGGGGCCCCCTACTGACCCCAGGGGATCATGGGGCCCCTGTGTCCTTGCCCAAACTCAAAAAAGCCTATGAAAAAGGTACCAGGGGCATCTCATGGGGCCCCCTACTGACCCCGGGCCCTCGGGCAGTGCCTGAGTTTTCAAAGGGTCAGTCCGCCCCTGAATGTTACTTTCACTGCTTTATATACAGTATACACCCTATATGTGTATAAAAGCTTTATTTTACAAATAAACATTTGCCTGCAAACTCTCGTTCTCTCTGATTAAACCTCCCCACAGATATATAGTGCAGGGGTGTACAGTTGATGAGTGTGTTAATGTGTGTGTAAATTGTAAAATGACCCAGGGAGCACTGTAAACAACTGGCCTTCGTTTTCAGATGAACTGCCAGGAATAGGTAAGTTGACAAGCTGTAATTTTAAGTTTGAAATACACATATGCAGTTTTGAATATTTACTTGGTTTAAAAAAATAAAAATAAAAAAAAAGGATGTTTGCGCTCTAAACCAGGGGTCTCCAAACTTTCTAAACAAAGGGCCGCTTTATTGTCCTTCTGACTTCATGGAGGCCAGAGTAGCCAGTGGGAGTAGAAAATGCCCCAGCGTCAGTGGGAGTAAAGAAAGGACATCACGTTTGTAATCAGTGGAAAGAGGAATAGTGCCCCATCATTGGTATGAGTTGGAGGAATAGTGTCCTATCATTGGTATGAGTTGGAGGAATAGTGTCCTATCATTGGTATTAGTTGGAGGAATAGTGCCCCATCATTGGTATTAGTTGGAGGAATAGTGTCCTATCATTGGTATTAGTTGGAGGAATAGTGCCCCATCATTGGTATCGGTTGGAGTGCCCCTTCATTGGTATTGTTTGGAGAATATTTCCCTATCATTGGTATTGTTTGGAGAATAGTGTCCCATCATTGGCATCAGTGGGAGGAATAGTGCCCCATCATTGGTATTAGTTGGAGGAAAAGCGCCTCATCATTGGTATTAGTTGGAGGAATAGTGTCCTATCATTGGTATTAGTTGGAGGAATAGTGCCCCATCATTGGTATTAGTTGAAGGAATAGCGCCTCATCATTGGTATTAGTGGGAGGAATAGTGCTTCATCATTGGTATCAGTTGGAGGAATAGTGCCCCATCATTGGTATCACTTGGAGGAATAGTGCCTTATTGTTTATATCAGTCACAGGTGCAAGTGAGAGAAATGGTTCCCTGCTGTTGGTGTCAGTGGAAGAAATGGTGCCTCCTTGTTGGTGTCGGTGGGAGGAATAGTTCCCCAAGGGCCAGATAAAGGCAAGCACAGGGCTTCAGTTTGTGGACCACTGCTCTAAACAAACTAAAGATAGAAAATATAAGCAATTTTTATACATTCTCTTTCATACCCTATGAATGTCAAAACTTTTTTTTTTCACACGTACGTCGCTTGGCACATACGCACTGGTGCGATCCCATGACCGCTGTGTCAGGTGTACATGTTAAATGTTCACCGGACACAGCGGTCATGGGATCGCGCCAGTGCGTATGTGCCAAGCGACGTATGGGTAAACGTACTGTGGGCAGCAGCAAGTGATTAATATACAGTGAATGATTCCCAATCAGTAAATATTTTGAGAATGTCACTTTCACTACTTTACATACAATATATATGCTATATACATATAAATGCTTTATTTTACAAATAAACATTTGCCTACAAACTCTCATTCTCTCTGATTAAAACTCCGCACAGATATATAGTGCAGGGTATGTCAATATGTGTAAAAATTGGAAAAATAGCCAGGGAGCACTGTACACAACGGGCCTTCTTTTTCAGATGAAATGCCAGGAATAGGCAAGTTGACAAGCTGTAATTTTAAGTATGAAATACACATATGCAGTTTTGAATATTTACTTGATTTAAAAAAATAAAAATAACCCTTCTAAACAAGTTTATTGTCCTTCAGACGTTAGGGGGATCAGAGGGGCCAGTGGGAGTAGAAAATAAAGGCAAGCATACATTTTTGACCTAAAGAATAATTTAAATCCCCAAACAGTAATTTTGTTTGCAAGCAGACACCCTGGAGAATAAAGCAGACATGTTTTCAGTTAAAAAAAAACACAATATTTAATTTTAGTGCAAATAAACACAACATATTTTTCATTTTAAAGAGGGGGTATAATATGAAAGATGAGGTTAGATGAATTAAATAGTGAAAAATGTTGGTACCCAAAATTGTCCATAGGTAATGCTTTAAAAGTCTTTCCAGATCATCAGCTTCAAATTTTTTGAATTATGTGTGTAGCTCAAATGTAATTTTTTAAAATCTTATTTTATGAGATTGAAAGCCTAAATGAAGCCATAATTAAACAAAATTGAAAAATCAGCACAAGTGACATATCTTACAGTCAGCAGGATTTTCCTCTTGTGCTGATACTTTGGTTAGTTGAAATCCTCCTCCGTCCATGCAACCCTCCCCCCCCCCACCCCCACCCCCAAAAATATTTAACTATAGCAGGGATTAATAGAACTAAAGAGCTGTCAAAGGTTCCCATTAAGACAGTCCAAATATGCCCATTCTTTTCTGCCCAGCTGCCATAAGTCATAGTTGAATGAAAAAACATTATTAATGTGTGGCCACATGGTTTAAATTAGTTAATCTACATTCTGAATTAATGTTAGTTTTAGGCTATTCCTGACATAACTGGCAACGCTACCTACACTCTTTTCTCCTTAGTCATTCCTGTATAGTGTGCACCCTGGTACAGTTATTTCCCTGTCATCTGAATACCTGAACCATGTCTCTGTAATCACAACAAAGTGCAGTTATCCCTAGACATAAGAGCTGTCAGCTCACAAAGCTTGTTACCTAAACTACGAGTATTAGTGCACATGACATTTATTTTATTTTTTATTTATTTATTACAGGTACCTATATAGTGCTGTCAATTTTATGCAGTGCTTTACAAATATATTTGTACATTCACATCCATCCCTAACCCAATCTACAATCCCATACATACACATACTACAGCCAAATTAGACAGGATTCAATTAATCTACCAGCATGTCTTTTGAGTGTGGGAGGAAACCCCACAGGGAGTACCCAGAGAAAACCCATACAGTGAGAACATGCAAACTCCAGACAGGTGGTGCCATGGCTGGGATTGGAACCATTGACCCTACTACTGCCAGGTAGAGGTGCTAACCATTTAGCCACTGATAAACACTTCTATCTACTGTTGGATGTGATCTATCTATCTATCTATCTATCTATCTATCTATCTATCTATCTATCTATCTATCTGTCTATCTATTGTATCTATCATATCTATTATTGGATTTTTAGTACAACCACACCGACATTCAAGTCCTTAGAGACACAAACCCTCATATTTGTTTTTACTTGTTGGAGACATAAATGTTCTTTATCCCTGCCCTCATTTCATTTAAATGCGTGTCCAAAAACTCCTGAATTTCATACTAAGTAGCTCAGTACCCTTGTCTGAAGGATGGAGACCATCTCCTTTACAAAGCTCAATGTCATGCCACTTGCTAACATCATGGCTAACATAACCAACTCTTTTGGCCTTACATTATTCTTTTTGGCATACATTGACTTTCCTTTTTGACAAATGAGACCTCTGAATATGTACAATGTTTAAAGCGGTTCTAAGACTGAAGGTTTTTACCTTAATGTATTTTCTGCATTAAGGTAACTAACCTTCTGAGTGCCGCTTTCCCCAGCCCCACTAAATACTTATCTGAGCCCCATCTCATTCCAGTGCTGTGCATGAGAGCAGGGGCTCTCTGAGCTTCATCTCTCCTCATAGGCTCAGAGCCATTGGCTTCCACTGCTGTCAATCATAGCCAGTGGGAAGGGAGCAGGGGATGAGGCCAAGCCATGCTCTGTATGTATACAGATAGCCGGCTCCAAAGTGAGCCCATATGGCTGCCAACATAGCAATTTGGGCACTCTGTGGGGGACTCCAGAAGAGGAGGATTGGGGATGGTTTGTGTAAAACTCATACAAATGAGCGCAGAGAGGCCACTCCAGGTGGAAACATGTGAACAGTTAATCATGAGCTCACCACTGCTGCCTTGTTAATCATATGCATGATGAAGAGAACTGGAAAAAAAGGCGCTGTGGAAAATGCTCTCAGACAAGCACCTTAGTGGAGGTGCATCTTTATTGGGTGAGATAAAGTAGCAAGTATAATAAAATTAACCAGCCTGAAGTGGACAGTGTGATTCCAATGGACGGCCCGTCCGCTCTGGGGGGAGCTGAGATCAAAGAATGCTCCTGTCGGCTTCAAATCACGTGGTGTCAGCGTACCAGCGTCCTGGGTGGTGTCACCATGGCAAACGAAGGCAGTGTCCGGCGTTGGCTTCAGCTGGGAGCATATGTGGGGTTACCAAGACGACATGTTTCGCGCAGTTGCGCTGTGTAAAACCATTTCACAGAGCAAGTAAGTACCTGTATGACATGTTTGTTATTTAAAAAAAAATATGGATTTACAATCACTTTACCTTGAGTCTTTAATTCTGAAACTCCTCCTGTACAGAAAGCACATCATTCTGGGACAAATCATTGGTGCCAAGGTGCAAAAGAACATTGATATTGCGCTCTTGAAAAGCCTTATTGACAAAATGTAAAATATTATAGCAGATTGGTGCCACTCTAAGCCTTATTTCTATTAGTATTCCACACTATTAGTCTCTTATGTTTACACTCTGTATTCATGTGCTGGCAGAGACAGAGCATATCTCGCTACAAGATACTGTGATCTGTGTATTACATACTCCTGAACCCTGTGCTCTGTGTTTTACATATTCTTGACCCCTGCATTTCATACTCCTGACCCCTGCACTCTGTCCTTTACATATTCCTGACCTCTGCACTTTGTGCGTTACATACTCCTGAGCATTGTGCGTTTTGTACTTTTTGTATTATCAGAGACTTATCATCTATGCCTGACCTCTTCATCTCCCCAATCCTCCTTGTGCACAGGCACAAAGCACAGGAAGTTACTGACTCACAAGATATCTGGCAAAATGAATAGTGTTTTTTAAATAGGTATAAGAAAACACTTCCATTGGTAAATATAGAAGAAAAAAAAGTGTGCAAATATGAGCTTATTGTTAGGGTTTCCATCTACCTTAATGGTCATTCTGCATGTGTATGTATGAATCTCATCTATCATGTTGCTGTCCAATGGCCTGCTTTGAAAAGGGCTTCATGTTAAGATGATGCATGTTGTACTGTGTAAACTATCACTATTCATGATTCTGTTATATATATAGTGTTTCAAAGATCACTTTGCATATAATTTGTCAAGGAGGCATAAAACATTAATCAAATGTATGAATCCATAAAGGTTTGGTGTGTGTAACCTAACCTCTGTTTAATCTGCATATATTCATGGTACAGTTACATTTTTATGAATGCTACAGTACAAATGTTTTACCCCATCAAATATTACTTTTGCTTAGCTGTTCTCTTGGTTTGTATGGAAAGCAACATACATACTGCAGGAATATAAATCAACATTTACAAAAATATACATAGACAACATCACCTAAACGCAATATATTTGATATATAATTTTAATTAAAGCAGGCTAAATTTTCAACCGTACAATAGAATTCCTACTGCTGTAATCCTATTGAAAGACACAGCAGGCATTCTCTACCCGTTCTGAAAATGGCTGGCAAATCTGCATAAATATTTCAACAATTTTGCTAAGCAATATTTGTAAATGACAACTTAACACTGTACCATTGTAATTGCAGTAAAAAAAGGTTTTCATTTGAAAAAAATAAAACAACAATTAAAGCTCACACAACTGTCAAATTGGAAAGGAAGTTTAATTCAAAACAAAATAAATTAAAATTATGTTTTGAGCACTAATAACTCACAAAAATAGTGTAAACTTGTCCATATTAAGAGAGGGTGGAAAACCAAACATAGCAACAAAAAAGTTCCAGTAAAAGGTCACAAAAAAAATTCAGCATTTTCAATAAAATATCTGCGGAAATAAACAGTAACACTTCTTACCAAATAAGTCATAAACAAACAACAATGGGCCAGTGAGTTTGTGCTAAATATCCATATTATACAGCTAACATAGCAATTGATTACATAGTAACCATAGCTATGATGGAATGCCTGACACCCCGCTTGAGTGCCTCCATCTGAGAACTGCTCTCTCACCACTGTGGCACAGGACCAAGGTATTATAGCTGGGAATTGCACCCAAGGAATAGACAAACACTAGCCTAGGTGCATTTCATTGAACAGAAATACAGGTTTTCATACACTTCAGAAATAGTGGCAGTCCCCACATAACAATAAAACAAACATTACACATTGGGATAAACAGCTCACACTGATTAGGCAACAAGCGCAAGTTGACACAAGACTAATCCCATTATGTAGAAACCTCCAGGAAGACTAGCCAACAGACAGAAACAGTAGGAGACTCAACTCAATGAACAATGGGACAAACACAGTAAACACATCACACCTTAATAAAGAGAATACAGCAAAAGACCTCAGCATCAGGTTGTTTCGAGCTAAATATATTAACATCTGCTCTAAGAGGAGGTTGAAGCAGTCAATGCTGTTTGGGCACAGAGACCCCAAATCTGTATTATGTTCCTCTAGTTCTCAGAGTCGGTGTGTTTCGGGGAAACATGGACTTAAATCCAAAGTAAAACTATTCTAAAAAAAAGGGATGGAGGGGAGAAAAAGGCAAAATGACAAAAAAAAAACAGACAAACAAAAAAAATACTGAATACTGCACCCAAATGAAAATACAATACTAAGGAAGGCAATTGATTCCACTTCAACATGCTATGAGGAGGTCTCTCAATTCTTGAGAAAGTGTAAAGACCTGTCATTGATTTGAACAGTCTGCCTGCATGCGGCTACACGGAATATAAATGCATCCTACATGGATGAAGATGGTCTTTGTACAGGTGTTCAGATCTATACGTGAATGAGGTCTTAGCAGACTGAGTTTGGAATACATTGTTAGCTCCTGATCCTAAAACAGCAATGTATTCAGGCAAAACAATCACTAAAACTCATGTTTCCACAAGGAACAACACTTGTGACCTCTACAAAAATGTGTGTCTAAGGCTAGGCTATACTCCCCATGGTACTATTGTGAGACTTAAAGTGGTTGTAAGCCTGAGACATGACATATGAGCAAAGCATATCCCTCTATAGTGTGTAGTTGTTTCAATCCAGAGTACTAAGTGTCATTTTTGTCTGCTGCCTCGTTCCTCTGCTATCTGTATGAGTCATTTCTGACAGGTTTTCATGGCACCGAGAGAAAACAGGTGACAGGGGAGGGAGCTCCAGCACACAGCCTGTGATTGATAGCCTCAGCCCTGTTCCTGTGTGGGGGTGTATCCCTTCCCTCCAATCATTTCTTACTGAGATTTGCAGAGTGTAACTTCAGCTCCCCGTCCCCTGAGAGATTCTGTGGAAATTCTGCACTTTTAAAGGATGGACAGATTAGATGGATGCAGATAAACAGGCACAACCTATGTAGGAGGATTTGTTTAATATCTGGGTATCATCTAAGGCTAGTCACTTAAATGGGTTTATGTAAGGTTTTACAACCAATTTAAGACAACTTTGCCACCAATGTGTTATTAAAACTTTTGCCTGTAAATAGGAAAATAAATAATTATCTCCTCCATGTAACTATAGAAGGAAGAACCTTCCACTCATCACTCAGGTAGTAGGATCTGGCAGCAGACAGTAGAGAATGAGAAATTACCATGGCAAATCAGGAAAGTATTTTTTTTTTCTCCAAAAATGTAGAGTTACACTTTAAAAGGTCCAAACAAATCTAAAATTCAATTTAGGGAACATGGCAGGCCTTGCTTCCTAATTCTCCTGAAGATACGGGACCTGAATGCCTGCTTATTACATCAATCATTAGAAAGGATCTCATTGCCCCTGTTGGATTTTTCAATTATTTTTTCAGTTATTTAACATCACGGAAAATGTAATAGGAGTGATGGCAGGGGACAGAGCTAGGAACATCGTGCTGCCAGCTGAAATATCAACTTTCGGTGGACTAATCCTTTAACGATGGAACAGGTATTTTTGTTACCCAGTGGACCTGTTGTGTTCATCTGCCTTAAACTCTGTTAACTTTCAATTACCAGATACTCACTGGCAAGGAAACCTAATGTGCAATATTTGGAAAAATAAAAGTATTTATAGCACTACTCAAAGCAGTAATATAAACTAACTTATTAATAAACTTTAATGATGATTCACAGCGTATATACAAATGTAAACTTGATCTCCAATATTTTTATATGCAGTACATATTTAGCTGTATAACAGCATGCAGAGGATAAGCAGTCATATGAGGCAAGAAGGTTTAGCTGCACCAGCTACAGTCATATATTTATTGTTTCCATTTGCCGTGGGATATATTGTAGAAATTTGTATTTTTGTGCAATTATCTGGAGGCAGTAAACATGATTCACTTGTATAATTTTCAGATATGTGCTTAATAAAACAAGAGGCATTACAAGGCAGCTCTGGAAATGCTCTGTTCTGTTATTAGTGAAGCTCCTGCTACACAAACTATTAGTGATCCTGGGAGCAGTAATGAATAATGTAATCTATATCCAAGGGCTTTTTGCATGCTTTTGCTTAATTATGTAAACTTTTTTTCTATCTTGGCAACTGTTTCCTTTCGTCTTTTCTTGGTAAAGTTTTTGACTGTCTAGAGTTTTAAATAGGCTGCAGCATTCACTTACAGCACAAATGCAATGAAGGGACAATAAAGGGTTGGATGTAAGGGACATAATATTGCAATGGCTTTCCTGGCACAGTACATATACTGACAAACTTTGTGAGATATCAAAGAGGGACACACACTAATATTGATTTTGCCACTTCCATTTTCCTATTTCTTGGAAATTGATTATGTTTATATTTATTAAGTAGGCATAAACACATTGGATTGCACATACCACATCTGGAACAAATTTTGGAACGTACATCATAAAATGAGGAATAGCTCCACATTGACTTGGTGAACTTGTAAAGTGGTCCAAAGGCCCCCTACTTGTTTGTTTCTGCATTTTAACATTCTGATGATCCTAGCTTATCTCCAAAAGGGATCCCACTTTTATTCAATTTCCATGGGATTATGGGACAAGAGATAATGCCATATGTGATGTTATAGCCCCAAATAAGGAAGCAGCATGTTTCCTCATTAAGTGCTGGCCTGTAGAGAAGTGGGCCCCCATTGTAGTCTCATTTACACTCTGCAATGACGTTAGAAAATGAGTAATGACCCTTTTTTTAGTTTATGACGTGCAGAGTCAATTTTGATAATTGGCTCTGTAGTGGAAATCTCAGCCTCGAGATTTGCTCATGCCTAGCCCTCAGTAACTCTATACATTTTTCTGAAACAGATATAATTGTAATATTTACAGCTTTTATACAGAAACCTCAGCTTTTATGGGTGAATTAAAGGAAAGTGAATAATGGAAAATCCACTCTGCTGGTGATTTGCTACAGTGCATTACTTACTTCACTGGGCAAATTTTTTTATCAGCTTGGAATAATAATGATGTGGTAAAAAGTAATTCAAAGAAACCCTATTCTACTCACTAGTTGTAGAGTGGCAACATGCTGCTTCATAGAAGAAGCCTGTGTTCAAAGCCCAAGGTGTCTTAACCTGGGTAACCCTAATTCTCACACTTTAGCCTCCTGCAATGTCATGCCTCTTTATTTAGTCTATATTACCAAGTTATATCCAACTCTGTAAAACTGATCAATAGAAAATGTATCCACTGAATAACCTATTCAGTCAAGGAAAATAAAATAGAACAAGATCATCATCCACAATATTTAACAACATGTCTATCATTAGCCCTTTTTTCTACTCTTGTCAACCTTTTACTGGTCTAAAAAATAATTTTATTAGACTGTTATCAACAGAGGAATTGCACAGTCAGAGGTACAGAAGTTGTCTGTGGCTTGCTACCTCACTGTGGTGAAACATTGAAGGGTGACTATTCTCCTGTCAAGTCCTCTATTTCCTATTGTCTTTGCTGTCATCCCTGTGTCCTGCTGTCCACCACTTACTGTTGGTGCTGTACTTCCCATCCTCCCTTGGTTCTGTTGTCCACCAATTGTATTATTAGTATCACTTTCTAGTATCCTAGTATCACTATCCTCCCTGGGTCTTGTTGTCTGCCTGTTGCTGCTTGTTTTGTTGCTCACTCCACTGCAGTGCTCTCCCGGCGTTTTCTGCACTCTAGGCTTTCTTCCTTTCAACAACATGATCAGATCTGCTCTTATTATGCATCAGGTGATCTGTGCATATACTGGGGTGTGGCCAGCTGCACACCTCCTGATTGGTCCATAATCCATTAAAAGGACACTATGATCCATACTCTGCTTGCAAATTGTTACATTCAGATTGCTGTTCTAGGGTGTGCTTCTGTAGGAGCTTTTTTTGTTTGTTGTTCTTACTCATGAGACCTGTCCTCGTTGTTCATGGTTAAGTCTGTCATTACTATTTTTTTCTATACTACATTCTCTCTTTTTGTTCTCAGCCTGCTTAGACATTGCTACTTTTCTACTCCTGATCTGCCTTTTCCTAATCTCTGACCTGTTGGATTCCCTGGATTTGACCTGGCATGGCCTTTGCTGTTTTACAGACTATTTCTTTGGTCCATGCTAAGCTTTCTCCTTGACTATACTCCCCTTTTGGCACCAACTTTGCTTTTCTGAATAAGATTAGCTACTCTACTTACTTCATATTTCCTAGCTTGCCTTCTCTATGGAATTGTCTTCTTATTAAAACCAGATAATCTGTCTTTTAAAGTATATCTTAAGCCAAAAATATTATTTAAATTCATAAAGTTTTATTAAAAATGTAGCAAAGAAAACATACAGCAGATCATGGTGATAGATTTTGTATACAAAGCGTGAAACTGGTACATAGTTTGAACAAAAATGTCAACATTTGGTAGCAAAACATGTTGGCTGCATATACTCGTAATATCAGAGAAAGCGGGAAAATGCCCAAGAACATATTAGCAGCAAATAGGAGTTTTGTGAGTTATATACAGAACAAAAAATGTTATTGTCAAGTTGTAGCAAATCAAAGAAATAAAGCTATAATCCAAAGATTGTAAGTCTATAGCTAACAACGATTTAGAGATTATCGTTTAGCATCCGTCAAAGAGTGAAAACAAAAAGAGAGGATGGAGTAGATTCTGGGTCATCTACTGCATTCCAAAGATAGAACAAAAAGATAATAGCGTTCACCTCTGCAAGGGGCTGCATCTACCCACACTCGGGGGGATGGGGGGGGGGTCATCCTGATTCAACCAGTGTCACTGCATCATTATAGTTAGAAAAGAATAAAAAGAATAAAAGGATGACAGAAACAAAAATATTATTTTAGTTTTGGATAGAATAGGGAAAGGTCAACACCCATCAGGTTTTTATAACATACTATATCTAATTGGATACATTTCTCTTTGCTTTCTGTCCTGTTGACAAAACAAGTAGGTGGAGCAAATCTCTTCAAAGTAAGGAAGGTTCTCTCTTAGATAGTTTTCATGAAAACAAGTGTCCCTATTAGAAGATTATACCTCTAATCCTGTTCAGGTGACACCTTGAAATGTTGTATCTTCCCTTACTTTAGGTCGCACTGTCAGCTGTCACCAAGACAAATAGAGAGAGTGCATCTCCCAAGTGGAACACAAACAGCAACAACATTTTAAAGCAAACTCAACCCATCATTATATAAATAAAATTTCATACCATACCCTAGGCATTTTCCAGTACCTATACTTACCTTTTTCCCCTGGTTCAAGGACATATTTGGTATCCTATTTGCTTTTCAATGTCTCTTTCTTCCATGCTTTAGCTATTTCTGCCAAGTTATCTGATATGCTTTACATTTCATACCTAATAACATTTCATTTAATCACAAATATATTTGCATAACCAAATAAAAATATAATGTCAAGCTAAATTTATTTTATTCATCACTTCATGATTGTTTTATTAAATAAAGCCTGAAATGGCAATGACAATACAGGCATTTCAAGATTCATAGAAAATGTGAGATTATTGGAAGAAAATTATTTTCCTGGCTGCGTAGGCTGCTGTGATTAAGATGTCTGATGCAGATGACCCTCACATAAGTCATGATGTAGGAGATGTGCAACGGGTCATACCCCTTCTGCGTATCATCATATGAAGTTATCATATAGACAATCACTTTTTAACACTTGAATTATTCATCATGTCTGTCAACATGTTAGGGCTATGGAACAACAATCGGAATACAGTCCAAATAATCTGCTGAGTTATTATCATTGAACTATAAGTTCGCATAAACATTGATCCAGCAGGATATGGAGATAAATGTATTAATGATGAGGTTCATTGCCTCTGACTTAAGAAAATAAAGCAATTTTGCAAAACTGAAGTCAGATATGGCTGTAATTTATCAAGTGCTAGATGTAATTTCTGAAAAACAATGACGGCAAGTATATTGCTTGTAAAAAAATGTTATTTATAAAGAAACCATGCTTCAAAATGTATATCTTGTGTTTTATTTGCTTTTCTGTCTTTGTATGTTAGAAACATTTTGGCATGAAATGGCATAGCATTACTGTAAAGGAAAACACAGCTAAAAACAATTATATATATAATTGCTTTGTACGTAATTTTGAAATTTGATGACATTTAAAATTACCATTACAATTCAATCTGCAGCTGCTATGATTTTCTAAAACTGCCAAAAAATTCCAATGGACCATCCTTTTAATATGGCAGACTGGGGGCATACTGTACACTGTGCATGGAATGCCTTCAGATGTATTATTTAATTCGTGAGTGATTGGATCACTACATTTTCCCAGAAGTCTGCAGAGATCGAAGTCAACGAACGCCATATGCCACAATAGGATTTTGTTCTTTTTGATCATAGACTTTTTAGACACTATAGAGCTAAACGTATGTGAATGGTGCTTATTTTTTCATTACACTATGATTGCTCAAGAGATGAAGAAGGCAGACACTACCCATAAGTCTGCAAAAGGCCATAGGGAGGTAACCATCATTTTTAGGTCTGAGCCTGCAAAACAATTTGCTGAAATTGTTGCAACATATATTGTACAGCTCATCTGTAAGGTTTTTTTTTCTAAACAAAGCTGAATTTTCCTTTAAAGTTTAACTAAATACAAACTTTTTTTTTTTTTAGTTTTGCATAGAGTGTAGATGGATAAGAGTACTTGTAATTTTTTTCATAATTGTATTTTTATTGAGATTTCCCAAACAAAAAAGGAAAACATAAAATAAGACATTGAAACAGAGTCAAATTAAAGGAATTGCCATAAGAACAATAATATAAGATACACAAGGCAAGGTGTTACAAGCCACATAAAACAAGATATATTCACATAAGAAATAACATCTTATTATAGAAAGAAGACCCGGATATATGGTAAAGGGCATTTAAAACCTAGTAACGCACCAGGGAGCAAGATATTGGGCAAGAGTTTTAGAGTGGATAAGATCAGGGGCGGACTGACAACTCATGGGGCCCCCGAGCAATAGGGGATCATGGGGACCCTGTGTCCTTACCCAAACTCAAAAAAGCCTATGAAAAAGGTACCCGGGGCATCTCATGGGGCCCCCTACTGACCCCGGGCCCTCGGGCACTGCCCGAGTTTCCAAATGGTGAGTCTACCCCTGGATAAGATCAAAGCAGAAAAGAGGTGACTAGAGAAGGGGAGTTAGGAGAAAGGCCATATTCAGTCTGGTCCCAAACCTCATTAATTTGCAAAAGGGTATCATTGACCGATCTGTCAATTTTTATTGCTGAAAAAGAATAAAGGGGCAAACCCATGGTGTAGCACAAAAACTAATGAAACATTTATTTGAGTAAAAATTGCACTCGCAAATGTGACATGGATAGGGCGTATCAACACATGTCCGAGAGATGGCAGAGCAGTTTCCTTAAGCCCCAGCCTTGCACACAGACATGGGGATGAGATTGTGCTGTGTAGGTAGTAAGCCGCTGTCAGAGGTCTGTGGGGAACACTGGAGCCAGTACTTGAAACTGAGAGCGAGGCCACCCAACAACACAATTTGGCACATGCACAATACAGGAACGCGTTTTGAAGCCTTGTTCGTTTATTCTTTTTCAGTTTTTTTTGTGCATTCAGCACCCTCTCTGGTTTACAAGGCTGCATCTCTTTAGTTAGTGTAGTTGTGGTTGTTTACTTTTTCGGCTACTCACACCAGATTTATCAATTTATTATTTTATTTATTATCATTAGTGTAATTATTCAGTCCATGGGAGGACATGTTGATTATTTTTATTATTTATGACCTATTGGAGCAAGTGTATCTGCACTCGTGTTGTGTGCTGTGTTTTCTGCATTGCAGATTATAGTTCTGTTTACCCAAGTGTTATTGCTGTCTGTGCCCCCTTTAGGGAGATTCACCTTCTCTTTTTGTCCTGAGCCACTGATGAAAAAGAAATTACAGGAGTTATAACTAGAGATGAGCGAATCGAACTCGGCGAAGTGGAATTCGTTTCGAATATTAGAAAATTTTCGAAATTTTTCCAAAAATGGCGGCGACATGTGCGGCGACGGAGCAGGGATCTCTGGGAAGGCGCGCAGACAAGGCGCGCTGACCCATAATGCATTCATTCATGACATGTGATCGCATTAGCCAATCAGCAGCCAGCCAGCCAGTACTGTGTAATGGTGGAGCTATAAATTGCGGCCATCTTACAATTCTCCATTTGCCTCTGGTCATTCAAGAGAGACAGATCTCTCTGTATTAGGGACACAGAATCGTTACTTAGGGACACAGAACCGTTACTTAGGGACACAGAATTGTTACTCAGGGACAGACACAAAATTGTTACTCAGGGACAGACACAGAATTGTTACTGAGGGACACAGAATTGTTACTGAGGGACACAGAATTGTTACTGAGGGACACAGAATTGTTACTCAGGGACACAGAATTGTTACTCAGGGACAGACACAGAATTGTTACTGAGGGACACAGAATTGTTACTGAGGGACACAGAATTGTTACTCAGGGACAGACACAGAATTGTTACTGAGGGACACAGAATTGTTACTCAGGGACACAGAATTGTTACTCAGGGACAGACACAGAATTGTTACTGAGGGACACAGAATTGTTACTCAGGGACACAGAATTGTTACTCAGGGACACAGAATTGTTACTCAGGGACAGACACAGAATTGTTACTGAGGGACACAGAATTGTTACTGAGGGACACAGAATTGTTACTCAGGGACAGACACAGAATTGTTACTGAGGGACACAGAATTGTTACTGAGGGACACAGAATTGTTACTGAGGGACACAGAATTGTTACTGAGGGACACAGAATCGTTGAATTAAAGAGTATGTCAGACAACATGCAGAGGAGTGGCAGAGGAGGCAATGTTTTAGGAGCGAGCAGACGTGGCAGCAGAGGAAGGGGTCAAGGCAGCACTAGTCGCAGCCAGAGGCCAGTGCTCCCGGTGTCATCCAGCGGTCGTGTCTCCACCGACAACCCTGCCGTCATCGATTGGTTGGCTCGGTCGTCTTCCTCTTCCCAGGTCACCTCTGACACCTACAGCCAACGGTCGGTGGGTACGTCAGACACAATCGTTAGTTGGCATGGCCCGGGAGCAAGCCCACTGAAATCACGTGTCCTCTACCTGCCTCTGTCCTTTGGTGTTCCCTCACCAAGCGAAGTATCGCATGCTGTGGGCTCAGCCCCACTGTACAGTGAGGAAGAGCTAACAGAGGGCGGTCAGGAACGGGAGGAGACATCCGCCTCTTCAGCAGCCAGGCGAAGAAGTACTGGCGAGGAGAGTGGCTCGGTAGCCGGTCTAGAGACAGGTCTGTCTCCTGACCCACACGCAGCCGAGGGGGCTAGTAGTGAGGCGGAGACCCTAATTGATGATGATGAGGCTGATCGCACTTGGCAGCCTCGTCGTCATCAGGCTATTGCTTCCGCATCATCAGGAGAAGAGGGTGCCAGCTTGGCAGCGAGCAAAACAGTCGGTGGGTTGCCCAGGAGGCAGCAGGGTCGCAGCAGTGTCAGTGGAGGCATACGGCCACGGAGTAGAGCACCAGCTCCACTGCAGCCTACCACCACGGCCAGTGGTGGTGCCGGTGTGCACGGAGGAAGTAGCAGTCAGCCAGTGAGGAGTAGCGGGGGCAAAGTTTCCTACTCGGCGGTGTGGCAATTTTTTGTCAAGCCGCCCGAGGAAGTAAACGTAGCCGTATGTCGACTATGTGGCCAGAAAGTCAAGCGTGGCCAGGGGGCCCATGTTGGGACTACAGCGTTGCGTCAGCATATGCAGCGTCGCCATTTGGTGGCCTGGGAAAACCGTGATAAAGATACGGCGGTTCTGCCTGCCTCCTCATGCTGCTGCATGAGGAGGTCCCTGTACGGCCTCCCATTGCTGCTGTCTCCATCGCCACACTCTGCCATGTGCCACTTTCAGGTCTCCTCACACTGCTGGTGTGTTCCATTTTGTCATAGGGTGCTGGCAGATTACGGGCCTCCCATTGCTGCTGCCAGGCCTGTAATCTGCCATGGGCCCCTGTACCGCCTCCTCATGCTGATGCCAGGTCCAGAATCTCTCATGGGTCCCTGTACGGCCTCCCATTGCTGCTGTCTCCATCGCCACACTCTGCCATGTGCCACTTTCAGGTCTCCTCACACTGCTGGTGTGTTCCATTTTGTCATAGGGTGCTGGCAGATTACGGGCCTCCCATTGCTGCTGCCAGGCCCGTAATCTGCCATGGGCCCCCGTACCGACTCCTCATGCTGTGACGTTGCAACAAGATGGAATTCAACCCTACATATGTTAACCGCCTTTACGAACAGCGAAAGGCCATCACCGATTTCCTGATGTTACAAGCGGATAAAGGTACTCCCCTGTGTAACTTAGAT
The DNA here is from genome assembly GCF_062004578.1 of Staurois parvus. Taxonomy (NCBI): domain Eukaryota; kingdom Metazoa; phylum Chordata; class Amphibia; order Anura; family Ranidae; genus Staurois; species Staurois parvus. Next base: position 4,610,405 of record NW_028318095.1, on the reverse strand, counting down.
GTCAGCCATTGGCAGCTCATGCGTGACACCTGCCGCTTGCTCAGGCCCTTTGAGGAGGCCACGCTATTCGTGAGTCGGCAGGACTATGGGATGAACGACGTCATTCCTCTGTTGCACGTCCTGGAACAAATGCTGTTAACAATGGCTGGTCAGGGTGCGGTAGACGTGGCGCACAGATCTCAACGCCACATGACCCCTGTGGGGGCAGGACAGGAAGAAGAGGAGGAGGTAGAGGAGGACATTGGTGCTCAGGAATTATTGAGTGAAATGGGTGGTTTTTCCACTCAGCGGACAGGAGTGGAGGAGCAGGAGCATCTGGCAGAGGAGGAGACAGAGGACCCAGACGCACCGTGGCAGTATGCTGTGGAGATGGAGGCAGGGAGTCCCTCGCATTCCTTGGCACAAATAGCACCATTGCATGCTCGGTTGCTTGCGTAGCGACAGCCGAATAATAACCATCAGACAGAGGGATGACTTTTGGCTGTCCACCTTGTTGGACCCTCGCTACCGTTCAAAAATGGTGGCCTTTTTCACACCTGCTGAGAGGGAGGCCAAAATAACGTACTATAAAAACCACCTATGTAGTCAGTTGGTCTCTGCCTTTCTGCGCCAACGTCCATCCTCAGACACTGTGGGCCCTGTGCACTCGCGTTCAGCTGCCATGGCAGCAGGGGAGGGGTGGGGTGGTAGGAGCAGTGGCAGCTCCACCAGCAGCGGCTGCCTCAGTCTGCAGTCGATGATGAGTAGCTTTCTTCACCAGCGCAATGAGGAAACTACTAACCAGCCGCAGCAGCAGCAGCATCAGGTGGACCTGGAGCAGGACCTCAAACAACAGGCTCGGGCCTACTTGGACAGCACCCTGCCAACCGAGGTAGACAATCCCCTTGACTACTGGGCAACGAAACTTGACCTTTGGCCCAACTAGCTGAATTTGCCCTTGAAAGGCTGTCATGCCCGGCCAGTAGCGTGGCATCGGAGCGCGTGTTTAGTGCGGCAGGAGGTATTGTAACTCCGCGGAGGACACGACTGTCCTCCCAAAGTGTGGAGAGACTCACGTTTGTGAAAATGAATCAGGCGTGGATTAGTCTGGATTTCAAACCACCAGTTCCTGACACAACTGACTAAATCCGCCATGAATCATGCCCCAAACATGTTATTATTTTTAACATAGGCCTCTGTATGGCCTTTATTTAAGCTGCTTACGCTTCGCCACTCTGCCATGGGCCCCTGTACCGCCTCCTCTTGCTGCTGCCAGGTCCAGAGTGTGTCATGGGTCCCTGTACGGCCTCCCATTGCTGCTGACTTCATCGCCAGACTCTGCCATGTGCCACTTTCAGGTCTCCTTACACTGTTGGTGGGTTCCATTTTGTCATAGGGTGCTGGCAGATTACGGGCCTCCCATTGTTGCTGCCAGGCCCGTAATCTGCCATGGGCCCCCGTACCGCCTCCTCATGCTGCTGCCAGGTCCAGAGTGTGTCATGGGTCCCTGTACGGCCTCCCATTGCTGCTGTCTCCATCGCCACACTCTGCCATGTGCCACTTTCAGGTCTCCTTACACTGTTGGTGGGTTCCATTTTGTCATAGGGTGCTGGCAGATTACGGGCCTCCCATTGTTGCTGCCAGGCCCGTAATCTGCCATGGGCCCCCGTACCGCCTCCTCATGCTGCTGCCAGGTCCAGAGTGTGTCATGGGTCCCTGTACGGCCTCCCATTGCTGCTGTCTCCATCGCCACACTCTGCCATGTGCCACTTTCAAGTCTCCTCACACTGCTGGTGGGTTCCATTTTGTCATAGGGTGCTGGCAGATTACGGGCCTCCCATTGCTGCTGCCAGGCCCGTAATCTGCCATGGGCCCCCGTACCGCCTCCTCATGCTGCTGCCAGGTCCAGAGTGTCTCATGGGTCCCTGTACGGCCTCCCATTGCTGCTGTCTCCATCGCCACACTCTGCCATGTGCCACTTTCAGGTCTCCTCACACTGCTGGTGGGTTCCATTTTGTCATAGGGTGCTGGCAGCTTACGGGCCTCCCATTGCTGCTGCCAGGCCCGTAATCTGCCATGGGCCCCCGTACCGCCTCCTCATGCTGCTGCCAGGTCCAGAATGTCTCATGGGTCCCTGTACGGCCTCCCATTGCTGCTGTCTCCATCGCCACACTCTGCCATGTGCCACTTTCAGGTCTCCTCACACTGCTGGTGGGTTCCATTTTTGTCATAGGGTGCTGTATGGCCTCCCATTGCTGCTGCCTCCACCGCCACACTGTGGCTCCTCACTCTGGTTTTGGCCCCGTGACTGCCCAAATGAGTGAAGTGTGCAGTGATTCTAAGATCGACGGCACTCATCTGCATGTCATACTGACTGACAGTATTATTTCTCTTCCCCAGCAAACTCCAAGGGCATTTAAATTAAAGGTACAGTGTTCTGCACTAATATAAAGGCTCTCTGAAGCCTAGAAACCCTTTTTATAAGTTAAATTCGCAGCGAATATATTCGCATCGAATCGAATTTATTCCTCGAATTCGCCGAATCAGCCGAATCGAATTTTTGAATACTTCGCTCATCTCTAGTTATAACCCTCCCTTATGGTATCCAAAATAATTTTTTTTTGCTTTAGTTACACTTTAACTTCTGGCTTTCTGTTTGTCTGATATAAAATTACATATATGCTGCAAACATATAAACATTAAAGGCTAATTCCAAATTTTGAACAACATTTCCATATTAAGGTGTAACAAGAAACATCGTAATATTCGTCATCTCCCACCCTCGAACTGACTCCCATATTACCTGAATTTTGGGGTTCTTCTCCCCACTGCCTTCTGTTCAGTTTTGAAATTGATGCAGCTTTGTGTGTCTTTGCTTCCACAGCTGCATCCTCAATTCATAGAGATGTGCAGCTGTGGGACTCATAGCTCTCAATGGAACACAAGGGAGGTGACATCACTGCACTTGTATTCCATTGTTTACTTTCTCCAGCCACATAGCTGAAAGTTTTCACCTTGGTAAGGATCTGGAGCTGTGGTAAGAGTACACAGAAGGCAATCCACTGGAAACAGCAAGGCTCTGGTGATTGTATTTTGTGCAAGAAGTGTTGGGTTGCTGCACTTTAAATGGCCCGTATAGTTTAAAAATACAGTCTACAGTTTAAATCAAACCATAAATATTTTTAACCACTTGCCCTCCAGAGGATTTACCCCCCCCCCTTCCTGACCAGGCCATTTTTTGCGTTAAGGCGCTGCATTACTTTAACTGAAAATTGTGCGGTCATGCAACACTACAACCAAATTAAATTTTTATGTCCTTGTTTTCTCACTAATAGAGATTTCTTTTGGTGGTATTTGATCACCTGAGCAGTTTTTGTTTTTTGCGCTATAAACAAAAAATGACCGACAATTTTGAGAAAAAAAACAATATTTTTGACTTTTTGCTATTAAACATGTCCAATAAAAAAAATTTAAAAATCAAATTTTGTCATAAATTTAGGCCAAAATATATTCTACTGCATGTCTTTGCTAAAACAAAATCCCAATACATGTAAATTAATTGGTTTACGTGAAAGTTATAGCGTTTACAAATTGCGGTATATATACTGGAATTTTTTTTTATTTATTACTAGTAATGGTGGCAATCAGCAACTCATAGCGGGACTGTGGGACTGAGGCGGGCATTCTGACACTGGGGGGAACTGACTTGGTGTCACTGACATCCCCACTGACACCAATACAGTAATCAGTGCTAATAAAAAGCACTGACACTGTACTAATGGAACTAGGTAGGAAGGGATTAGCATGTGGGGTGATCAAAGGGTTAACTGTGTGCTGTGTGTGTTTCACTATGGGGCTGTGTCTGTGCTTTCCATGCATAGCCATACAAAGCAGTGTGCTGGAGCTGACAGGGGAGAGAGCTGTCTTGTTTACATACAATTCTCTCCCCCCATCAGTATTACTCAGCGATCACCGGGTGCCGGTGAGTAATCACTGTCCAGGACCCGGTGATTGACAGCTGAGCCCATGACTGGCTCCCCTACCCAGACATGCTAAATCACACACACATATATATATATATATATATATATATATATATATATATATATACGTGATTTTGCGCACCCCTGCCGCCTTGTAGCAATATTTCTGCTATAGGTCGACGGTAAAGCGGTTAATAATGAACAATCTCCCTTGGCTGTGTTTCTGTCCTCAGTACAGCCTGGGGTTGGCAACCTGTCGGAACCTGGGAGATGGGGCTATGGGGGCAACATTTAGTGGAACCAATTGGCAGTAGTTTCCTCTTGCAGTGGCTGAAAGCCCACTTCTCCTCCTATCCGTCTCAACAGCATTGAGCTGCTGCAGTGGAAAAATACAGCCCCCCATGTGCAAACTTGCCCCCCCACCCCACAGTTCTGCTGGATCCCCTCCTCTCCATCCAGCTGCTGAGGGGAATGTTTCAGGATGGAAAACGGGGAAAGGGGCCTGTAAATATGTATTTTGTGAATGAACAGAGTGAGTGATCAGTACCAATCTCTCACAGTGTTCAGTCATAACTGAAGCATAGTAAACTGCATTTTCTGAATTCTTCCTGAATGAACAGGACGCCGCTTAGCACAGAGCACGTCCTATTCATTCACTGTCAAGTGCAGCTGAGGCTGCAGAGATTGGGGAATCTCTGTACTTAGTCCCTTTCTCTATCTCAAAAGTGAGATATCGGGGTCTGTATAGACTCCTGATATTTCCCCAAAGCCCCCCAAGAAGGCTAATAATAATTATATAAAATAGTATTGTAAAATATAATAATAATAATAAAAAATAGTAAAAATAAAACACTACTGACACCATCCAATGCCCTACTGACACCAATCTCTGCTCTACTGACATTGTTTTGTTTGGTGAAAGGGGCCATGCCAAACTGAGACTTTGCCCCAGGTGAAAGAACATCTAGCTTCACCACTGACTGATCCAATGTAAATATTCTACAAATGCACTTTTTAATAATGTGGGTGTATTTATTAAATTTTTTAAAAAAGGTGGAATTTATCCTTACATGGATGCTTTTGTTCTCCTGATTTTTCTCTGCCCTCATAGTTCTATTACCTGTTAATCCTGCTGTGGATCTATTATGTTTTTCCATATTCTTTGAGAGGGCACAAAGCCGTTCATTGTGCATTGAAATGGTGCAGCGGGGTAGTTTTAAATAGACATGTAGGCCCTGATTCACTATTGGGCGTGGGCGCATATTTATGGGCTTAAGCCCAATTTTCATGGGCGTCCGTCATTTTTTTACCCTGCAACCTAATTCACTATTGAGCAGAGCCCATAAGCAGATGCCCAATCTAATTCACAAACAGACACACGCCCGAAATCAGACTCACAAAACAGACTTGCTAAGAAGCAAGTCTAAAACCATGAAAAATCACTGCAGAGACATGTTCACTTAGAAATTTGCTTTGCCAAATATCAGGACTTCACTTTAAACAATATCTGCTATTTCCAAAAAAATTAAAAATGTGTTAAAAATCGTTTTTTTCAAGGAAATCGACACAGTAAAAATCTAGAAGCCCGTGCAGTGTCTTTGGCAGATACAACTGAGCATGTGCAGAACACATTTTAGACTTCTGCCATGGGCGTTTGCTTTTTAGCCACTGACTAATAGTGAATCGGATTGTGGATTCCTCTGAGAGCCGGTACTCGCTCGCGACTATTGTGTTTAATAAACAGCACTCGGCATATCTTCATGTAATCTAACTAGATTTCCTTAGTTCTAGTGATTCTATTTTTGTTTCTTATCCTTTCTAATTATTTCTGTAATGATTTTACTTATTTCAAAGGTCTAGATAATATTTATTTTGACAGCTGAATGTAAAAATAAAGGTCCACATTAAAAAAAAAAAAAAAAAAACAGCGTGGGTCCCCCCTCTCATCCATACCAAGCCCTTCAGGTCTGGTATGGATATTAAGGGGGAACTCCACGCTGAAATTTAAAAAAAAAAACAGCGTGGGTCCCCCTCAATATCCATACCAGACCCTTATCCGAGCATGCAGCCCGGCAGGTCAGGAAAGGGGGGGGACGAGCGAGCGCCCCCCCCCCTCCTGAACCATACCAGGCCACATGCCCTCAACATGGGGGGGTGCTTTGAGGCAGGGGGGCTCCCCCCCCAAAGCACCTTGTCCCCATGTTGATGAGGACAAGGGCCTCTTCCCCACAACCCTGGCCGGTGGTTGTGGGGGTCTGCGGGCGGGGGGCTTATCAGAATCTGGAAGCCCCCTTTAACAAGGGGGCCCCCAGATCCCGGCCCCCCCCCTACGTGAACGAGTCTGCGGTAGATGCTCCCGCAGACTCCTTCACAAAAAAAAAAAGTGTGGTGTAAAAAAAACACAGTACAGGGTCTTTGACAAGTCCTTTATTAAAACAATGTCCCCCGAAGTAGATCCAACGTCAATCACGGCGGCGGCGGCAGGGACCCGAAAAAAGAAAAAAAAAAAAAGGTTCCGCTCCCGTCGGAGGCTTCCAGCCATGTGAAGAAGAGGCTAGCTGACAGTTCTTATATAGGTATGGGGCGGGGCCAGCCGGGCACATCATCCCCGCCCCTTACCTATTTGAGAAATGTCACCCTGTCTCTCCGCTGAGGCTAACTAGCTGAATGCAGGAGACAGTCTGACATTTCTTATATATAGGTATGGGGCGGGGCCAGCCGGGAACAGCAAGCATGTGACATGGGGCGGGTCACTCGGATGATGTCCCCGGCTGGCCCCGCCCCATAGCTATATAAGAAATGTCAGACTGTCTCCTGCATTCAGCTAGTTAGCCTCAGCGGAGAGACAGGGTGACATTTCTCAAATAGGTAAGGGGCGGGGATGATGTGCCCGGCTGGCCCCGCCCCATACCTATATAAGAACTGTCAGCTAGCCTCTTCTTCACAAGGCTGGGAGCCTCCGACGGGAGCGGAACCTTTTTTTTTTTTCTTTTTTCGGGTCCCTGCCGCCGCCGCCGTGATTGACGTTGGATCTACTTCGGGGGACATTGTTTTAATAAAGGACTTGTCAAAGACCCTGTACTGTGTTTTTTTTACACCACACTTAGTTTTTTTGTGAAGGAGTCTGCGGGACCATGTACCGCAGACTCGTTCACGTAGGGGGGGGGGCCGGGATCTGGGGGCCCCCTTGTTAAAGGGGGCTTCCAGATTCTGATAAGCCCCCCGCCCGCAGACCCCCACAACCACCGGCCAGGGTTGTGGGGAAGAGGCCCTTGTCCTCATCAACATGGGGACAAGGTGCTTTGGGGGGGGAGCCCCCCCTGCCTCAAAGCACCCCCCCATGTTGAGGGCATGTGGCCTGGTATGGTTCAGGAGGGGGGGGGGCGCTCGCTCGTCCCCCCCCTTTCCTGACCTGCCGGGCTGCATGCTCGGATAAGGGTCTGGTATGGATATTGAGGGGGACCCAAGCTGTTTTTTTTTTAAATTTCAGCGTGGAGTTCCCCCTTAATACCCATACCAGACCTGAAGGGCTTGGTATGGATGAGAGGGGGGACCCACGCTGTTTTTTTTATTATTTATTTAATTCACGGAAATAATTTAAAATTCAGCTGTCAGTGGGAAACCCCGATGACAGCTGAAACATTCCTTCTGTCCCTGCAGAGAGCTCCGCTATTATATTTGACATTAAAAAGTATAGAGACTGCAACATTGTATCCATTTGTATCCATTCCGGATATAGATGTTTTTATTCGGATACAAATAGATACAATGTTGCAACCTTTATACTTTTTAATGTCAAATATAATAGCGCAGCTCTCTGCAGGGACAGAAGTAATTACTTCGCTATTATATTTGCAGGCTGTAGATGGGGCGAAAATCAAACAATTTTTTTGCCATTGGTGGTAACGTCGGCCCATTGAACAACCGATTTTTTTTTTTTTAAAACGGTCAGTTTTCGCCCCATCTAAGGCCTGCATTTTTCTTTTTCTTATTCTTTTTTTTTATTCTTTTTCTTGCAGGTCATGGCTCATGTGCAGATTATTTATCTGTTAAAAGATCAGCCAATTTGCCGATCATTGCAGCTAAAATCGGCCGATCTGCAAAATCGGCCAATTTTTATCCAAATTTACCAATTAAAAAAAGTTGCAAAATCCCCAAAAATGGCTGACCAATTAACCCACTAACGGGCTGAAAATCAGCCGATTTTTTTTGCGGACGATTTTAGACCCATCTAAAGCAGGCCATAGATGGGTCTAAAATCGGCCGATTTTTCTGCCGAAAAGAAAATCGAACGATTTTCGGGCCGTTAGTGGGTTAATTGGTCAGCTGTTTTTCGGGATTTTGGCACATTTTTTTTATCAGTAAATTTGGAACAAAAAATTTTCAACTTTACTGGTAAACAAAATATGCTAAAATCCCAAAAAATGGCTGACCAATTATCCCAATAACGGAAGAGGCCCTTGTCCCCATTAACATGGGGACAAGGTGCTTTGGGGGGGAGCCCCCCTTCCCCAAAGCACCCCCCCATGTTGAGGGCAGGTGGCCTGGTATAGTTCAGGAGGGGGGGCGCTCGCTCGCCCCCCCCCTTTCCTGACCTTCCGGGCTGCATGCTCGGATAAGGGTCTGGTATGGATTTTGGGGGGATCCCCAAGCTGTTTTTTTTATTTCAGCGTGGAGTTCCCCCTTAATATCCATACCAGATCCGAAGGGCTTGGTATGGATGGGAGGGGGGACCCCACGCTTTTTTTTTTTTTTACATTCAGCTGTCAGTGGGGAACCCCGCTGACAGTTGAAACATTAACACATGGCTGTCGCTCCTACAATCCCGCATGAGTTATGTTATCAACTCATGCAGCATTTTAGTAGCGAAAACCAATGCAGAGCTCATGTTTCAGCTGTCGGCGGAGTTCCCCACTGACAGTTGATGTAAAAGTATTGCAGGGAATTATAAACAATTTGTAGAAAACCCTCCCATCCATACTAAGCCCTTCGGGTCTCGTATGGATGTTAAAGGGTAACTCCACGCTGAAATTAAATAAAAAACAGCATGGGGTACCCCCCAAAATCCATAACAGATACTTATCTGAGCATGCAGCCCAGCAGGTCAGGAAAGGGGGGGGGGACAAGCGAGCGCCTCCCCCCCTCCTGAACCATACCAGGCCACATGCCCATACCAAATTATTCAAACATTTGTAAACAGACCAATTAACTGAAATGGTTTGGCATTTGTACCCCAAATATGACGTTCCCTGAGGCATTGGTAAACCGAGGTACGCCTGTATTAGTATTGCAATCCTTTGTATTGGGATACATAGAACCATCATACATGTGAATTGGCAACATAGCACAACATTTGTGTCACATTGGAGATATCTGGTAGTTACACTGAACTTGCCCAGGGACCTAGGATTGATTCACAGCACAGAAATACAGGCTGGATTAGCAATGTAGCTCCGTGGATTAGTGGTTAGCACTACTGCCTCACAACTCTAGGGTTGTCGGTTTGAATCCCAACCACGGCAAGTGAAGTAGTATGATCTCCGTGTGTGGCTGTCTTCAAATAGATGTTCTGGCAACATCTTTGCTTTCTGTCTAAGTGATCCCTAAAATGTGAATTAGAATGAGGCCTTGTCTGTTGAAACACCTTCAAAGCTGTACCTCATGTGAATGTCATACAATGGGGTAAGATAAGAGCCTGGAGCACTAATAGATTTGATAATGATGGTTTACACTCAACCCACTTTTGTGAAGGATTTGGCAAGCAAAGAGCTGACAGAGAGAGAGAAGAGCGAGCCAGTGAGATGAAGAAGAGTGAGCGAGAAAAACATACTGAAGAGTGATAAAGAGAGACATACAGAAGAGTGAGCGAGAGAGAAGAGCGAGCCAGTGAGACAAAGAAGAGTGAGCGAGAGAGAAAAGACTTGGTTGGTGAATCCACACATCAAACTTGTCACAAATACTGGTATGGATTTTTCCACCAAATGCAAAGCAGACCGCACGCCTTCAAAGATTTATTTCCTTTGTTAATTCTCCTGCTTCGTTCACACTATATGCAAATGAAAATTACTGTTTAAGTTGCCAATTTTACTGTGTTTTCTAGAGAATTACTAACTAGTTGTGTTTTCAATTGTGTGTAGCATTGCGATTTCTATTTGAGTCTAGATGTTAAATTGCTAATAAATGGCCAAAATCTTCAAATACCTTTGAACTCTCACTGCAACAAATGGCGTACGTTAATACACTCACATTCACATTCATTATATCCAATATCAGGTACCATGTCAATTCACAAATCGCACCTGAAATTGCACACCCTGGATGCGACTTGTCATGCGATTGGCATGGCCAGCAACTTGCCCTTTGCATGGCAAATTGCACCCAATGTTACTGGGGGCTAACACCACTGTCACATCTAATCCGATGCGGCAATTGCCCAACTTACAGTGAAGTTGCACGAGTTCACAATCCAATTGGATGTGAACAGAGCCTACAGTGGCCAATAGGGTGCGACTTGGTCTACGATTTGCAAGTCGCCTGTAATGCCAATTGCATGGCAATCGCAAACAATGTTACTGGGGGCTACCCGGTCACATTAAAGCAGATTTCTAAGTGGTGTTATTGACACCACAGTCACATCATGTGACTTGCATAGAAGTTGCATGATTTCAAAGTCGGGGTACATGGTGATTTCAAGTGCAATTTGCAAGACAATCGACATCGATCTCTCAGCAAATTGCATGAAAAGTAGTGTATTCATTACTCTATTATTACTTGCGGCTCCAACCAAGTTTGAACCACAACAATATGAACGCTCCAATAGCGTGCACATTGAGTGGGACTTGGCATGTGATTTGCACAACATGCAAGTTGTAAATCGTCTGCAAAGTCGCACCCTATTGTCTGCTATTAGAGTGACCACATGGGTGCGTTTCAAACACTGATTTCTATAGTAGTACATGTACTACTTTAGTGGCAATTTGCATAGAGATCTGTGTCAGATGTCTTGAAAATTGCATTAAAATGGTCAACTTTACTGTAAGTTGCATGATTTGTAAATCAGCTTTGCCCAGAGTGTAATGTTTGGTGATGTTTGATTTCTGGAGTGTTTTGCCAATTGATGGGAAATTCACCATACTAGTCAAATCGATTTGTCATTTTCAGTATTGCATACAAGATGTGGTCATGTGACTGTCTTAACTCATGCGAGAATCTGGAGGGAATTGTGACCATAGTAGCAATAACGGTTCCAATTGGGGTTCCCTTTCACATCCCTGCTCAATGTTCTGTTGTATGCTGCACACGTACATTTCACTGTATATATCTTTCTGATTTGTGGGGCCTGTATACCAAGGGTTAATGCAGGTAGGAAGCGGATTCATCAGGTGAAAACACTTTCACTGACCAAACTAAGGTCAGTGGTGGGTGTGGCTTCATTGGGTGTGGGGCCTTGTTTGGCACGCTCCAAATACAACCTAGCTTATATAAAGACGTGCAGTAGTGAGTGATTTGGCCTGTTACTAGGCCGGGTGGTTTGTGACTAAGTCCTTGCTTGTAGTGGTTTGGGGGAAGAAGAGATTTTGTGCTGAATTGCCCCAGACACCACTCAGGCTGTGTTTGGAAGTGGGCTGGAAATGTTTGCATATTTTTGGCCTTGTAAAGTGTTTGTGTGTTATTGCACAATGATTGTGTTTTTTCTCTTTGCATTGAAAGCCTCACACATGTCAATCGTTTTGTTTAAAATCTGCTCTTGTTTTAATTTTGTTTGCTTATTTAGACTCCAATGCATTTTTCTGACAAACCTGCTGACAAATGTATGTGTAGGGGATTTGTAGAGGTGGGAGGGGATTTGTAGAGGTGGGAGGGTTTTTTTTCACATGCTTTGTTTTCTTGATATTTTGATCTGAAGACTTTTTTTTTTGAATGGATCTTTATACTACGTGATTGTGTAAGTAAATCCTATGTGCATGAAAATGTTACTTGATTCATCTTCCCCTGTGTTTCCTGCTATAACCTGAGCACGCACCGTTCACTAGAAGTATCTTTAGATTGTAAGCTCTTATGACCAGGAGTGTTTTATTTTTGCCACATCAATCCTATTTTTGTGACTCACCAAGATATTGACTGTACCTACTTGTTCCTGCTGACCAAATAAATGACGATATATTTGATCAATAAATATTTGACCGATGTTTTTGTGTTTATTTTATGTTCAATATATGAACAACCTTAATAGTTACTTTGTATACTTCTATAATCTGCTCAAATGTAGCTTGTAAGAGCGTGAATATGCAAGTGGGTGCAAACTGACTTTTTCAAAACCAAAAAAAAAAAACCCACTTGCACCACAATATTGTTATGTACTAATGAATGTCACATTCACTGTGCAGCCAGCTACAGGTTTTCTACAATTCGATTTACAGTAATAAAATAGTTCACACTTTGTTGATTTTTGGCCTTTGGCAACAAATATTAGCCAAGGTTAAAAAAAACAAATCAATAAGAAACACACATTTGCGAAAGCTATCATAGCCGCACATAAAAATGCGCGATTGCAAACAAATAAGCACCAAACAGGTGTCCGCATGGCGCATGAACGGCTATCCTGGAAGTCCGTCATCACGTGCGCACGCACCCGGAAGTGGTTGTGGGGAGTGTAAGTGGATGACAAGTGGTTGGAGGTTTTGTGTTGGTTGAAAATTTTGATAACTTTATTGGCATTTGGACATGGCGAGAGCACAGTTATCAACTGAGGAGATGATCCTTATATGTACAGTAAGTGTGGCCATTGCAAATATGTTAATAACATGTGAGGGACAGGTAATTGCAATTTTGTGGGTGGGGCCTAGCAGAATCTCACTTGGTGCACATCCTACTTATCTGTACATTAGCTCCTGGGTATTGATGGGTCAATGATATTAACCACTTGCCTACTGGGTACTCCTACCCCCTTCCTGTCCTGGCCAATTTTCATCTTTCTGCACTGTTACCCTTTGAATGACAATTGTGCGGTCATGCCACATTGTACCCATCTTAAATTTATATCAGTTTTTTCAGACAAATAGAGCTTTCTTTGGGTGGTATTGACTTGCTGCTGTGTGTTTTACTTTTTGCTCGATAAACCACAAAATAGCTCATAATGAATAAAAGTCTGTTTATATTATAACATTTGGTAAACTGGTAATTTAGCAACACTGATGTGCGTTGATGAGGCAGCACTGGTGGGTGGCACTGCTGGCCACAGGTGGGCGTAACTGTTGGGTGGCACTGGTGGGCACTGATCATCGGGGCCGACCCCTGCTTTGATAACTGCTGGTTCTCGGCAGTACTTTCCACACATTCTGATAGCGTGATGAAAGTGCAGCCAAGACCCGGCAAATGCATTTCCCGGTGATCAGCGTGTCATTGGACATGGCTGATCACATGGTAAAAAGCCGCTGTGATTGGCATTTACCACATCACGTGATCAGCTGTGTCCTTAGGACACAGCAATCACGGAGAGCGCGTTCTGCCAGGATGTCATATGACACCCTCCCAGAGCTGCCTGGATGCAGTGTAGCGTTATTCGGCTATCTGCGGTCGCCCAATAGGTAACCAGCTAGGCCTTCATGGCTAATCTTTGAATATCTGGACATGTATACTGCGTATAATGCATTACATTCTACAATGTGTTGGTGTACATGGTATTACAGTGTGCAATGCGTTGCTGGATTCTGCATGACAGTGGACAGCGTATCACAGTGTGCAATGCGTAGCTCCATCCTGCATGATAGTGTACAGTGCATTACAGTCTACAATGTGTGGGTGTACACGGTATTACAGTGTATTACAGTGTGCAATGCGTTGTACACTGCAGTGTGCACTAAAGCATTTTACACTCATGCACTGTACACACTAAAGCATTTTACACTCATGCACTGTACACACTAACGTATTTGACATTTTTAGTGTGCAATGCGTTAGTGTGCAATGCGTTAGTGTGCAATGCCTTGGACAGTACAATACATGTGCATACCCTGAAAAAGGGTCCTGCACATTTTTGGCCCGGATGCGGTGCAATTTGAGGTGTGCAAAATGTTTGTCTCTAATTGCAACGCACACAAATTGCATGTGATTTGCCCAGGAGTGCGGTGTTAGACCACAATGCATGTATGTGAAGCCAGAATAAAAGGATGTGGATTTTGTCTACTTTTACTTGCGCATGTTAACATTATGTAAGTGCATTTTTTTTCTGTTTAACATGCTATAGAAATGCAACATGCATTTGGATGGAGTGTATTTGTATGTGCATTTTGGAAGTATTCTAAACACACATTGACCCTAGGGCCACACCATATCTTATGCAGGCCATAGATGGGTCGAAAATTGGCTGATTTTTCGTCCGAAAATAAAATCGGCCGATTTTCGGATCGTTAGTGGGCTATTTGTTTGGCCGTTTTTCGGTATTTTGGCAGATTTTTTTTTTCGGTAAAGTTGGAAAAAAAAACGGCCGAATTTGCCGATCGGCCGATTTTCGCGGCAATGATGGGCAAATTGGCCGATTTTTTACTGATAAAAAATCTGCACATGAGCAGTGACCTGCAAGAGGAAGACAAAAAGAAGAAAAAGAAGAAGAGGATGAAGAAGAGGATGATGATGAAGAAGAAGAAGAGGATGATGAGGATGAAGAAGAAGAAGAGGATGAAGAAGAAGAAGAGGATGATGATCAAGAAGAAGAAGAGGATGATGATGAAGAAGAAGAAGAGGATGATGATGATGATGATGAAGAAGAAGAGGATGATGATGAAGAAGAAGAAGAGGATGATGATGATGATGAAGAAGAGGATGATGATGAAGAGGATGATGATGATGAAGATGATGAAGAAGAAGAGGATGATGATGATGAAGAAGAAGAAGAAGAAGAGGATGATGATGATGATGATGATGATGAAGAGGATGATGATGATGAAGAAGAAGAAGAAGAAGAAGATGATGATGAAGAGGAGGATGATGATGAAGAAGAATAAGAGGATGATGATGAAGAAGAAGAAGAAGAGGATGATGATGATCAAGATGATGAAGAAGAAGAGGATGAAGAAGAAGAGGATGAAGATGATGAAGAAGAGGATGAAGAAGAAGAGGATGATGATGAAAAAGAAGAAGAGGATGATGATGAAGAAGAAGAAGAAGAAGAGGATGAAAAATGAGAGGAATTCCAGTATGGCAAAAAGTGTCCCTGCAGAGAGCTCCGCTATTTCTTTGACAGTTCCTTGACATTTACAGCGGTTGCAACATTGTATCTATTTGTTTCTGAATAAAAACATCTGTATCCTAAATGGATACAAATAGATACATTGTTGCAACCGCTGTAAATGTCAAGGAACTGTCAAAGAAATAGCGGAGCTCTCTGCAGAGACACTTTTTGCCGGCTGTAGACGGGATGAAAATCGGCCGATTTTTTTTTTTACCATTGCTGGCAACGTCGGCCGCTTGAACAACCAATTTTTCATTTTTTAAAAGAAAAATCGGCCGTTTTTCTCCCCGTCTATGGCCTGCATAAGCATTAGTGTGCCTGGGGGAGGGGGGGACCTTTGGCCTTTCCAAACACAGTAGATGCTCCAAGAATGTTTCCTTGAACTCTTGAAATGGTTAAAAAGGAACAACACTCTAGATAGCCTGCACTGAGAATTGACTGTCATGATGACGTGTCAATGATTATTTGCTCTCATTTTTCAGGAGTGGTACTGCTTGCGGTTGAAGCTGGTAGAAATCCACCATCACGTCCTCCACTCACCTTCACTCGTGGCCAGTGGATATTTTGTGGCCGCAGGCAAGAACTGGCATCGAGGACCTGCATAATGACCCTGGCATGCCTGAGGTGGTTTGGAAGCAGCACAGCAATTTGACCATCCCTTTCCTCTATGTTGGTTTTAGGGGTGCAGAATTGCTTCTCGTTCGTGAACGGACTGTCGCCGGATATCAGAGTCCCCATATTTTCAAGATATGTTTTAGCCATGTTGGCTTATTTTTATGTTATTTTCCAAGTGTGTCGCACCTAACCGCACAGTAGTGTGGTGCCATGCGTATTTGTGGCTGTGAATGGGGCTGTTTTTAATAGACGTGTGTAGGTGCAACAACGTTTTCATCATGGTACCTGCACACATCTACATAGGGCATTGCATTTCTTTGCTGTGCTGGAAAATGTGTGTTCTTGCATGCGTTTCTGCACCACCAATGGTGTGAACAAGTCCTAAGGGCCGGTTCACACTATAGAAACAGTCTAGATGTGTTCCTGATGGGTTTTTTTCATGCCCTTTTGGCATGCATGTTTAGTGTGTTCCAGTACATTTTGAATGCGTTTTGGACATGTTTACATTGCATTTTTATATCCCTTCCACTTATTTTTTTCTATTTTCTTTGTATTCAATGTAGTTAGGGACATGTGCGTTTTAGTACATTCAAGGACGTTTCAATGTGTTCCAGTACAGTTCTGTGCAGAAACAATGCAGCGTGGTCAACTTTGTTTACAGCACCTGCAATGCACTGAAAATGCAAGTGCTGATGTGAACTATGACATTGACAACCATATAACCTTCTTTCTGTGCGTTTGTGATGCCGAAAAAGCAACTGAAACACATGTAGTGTGAACTGGCCCTAAAGTTTATTAGAGGTCAGGGAACGGGACTGACCAGGAATTGTGAATTCAATCAGACTAGTGGTGAGATACAATCAGCAATTGTATAATAATGTGAGATCTGAGCTGTAGCTGATAGAAAATGAGACACATTCACTTGATCAGTAAATAGATAGTTAAAGAGTGGGGCGGTGATCCATAGATTTGCATATGGGACAGGTGATGGCGGGGTGGGGGAGGGGGTCAAGTTGTATAAGGAGACAGATTTAAAAGAGAAAAATGTTACAATGAAATATACACGGCATGAAACTTGCACATTTCCTAATTGGCAGAAGAGTACATTCATCCACTTTCTAGTCATTAGGCAAAATCATAATTGTTTGATCAATATTCCTGGCACTGACACAACCCAGAAAATTGATCTCCATTTTTTAGGATGCAGCCATGACCGGGATTAGAACCCATGACCCAAGTGCTGTAAGTTCTGAGCTCTAACCACTAAACCACTGTGGGAGACACAGTTTGAGTTATAATGTAGAATAGTTCCATTGTTTGAAAATGATAGAGCGAGCGCTGGTCAAATGATATAGACTAGTAAAATGGTAATACACAAGATAAATATAACCACGAACAGTAGTGCATGAACTCGTGAAAGGTCATCCACCCCTGTGACAGTGTACTACACTATTGAGCACCTTTCTGGCTCCTGTGGCTGAGCTAATTCCTCCCCAGGACCATTTGGGCACCCACCCTGATGGATGGATGGATGGATGGAGCTGGATGACTAACCCATAACTGCCAGCATACCGCTGCACCCCCAGATGTGTGGAGTGTATAACCCATACACATTAATACTTTTGTTCTGGTGAGTGTAGACCAGTCCCAAGGGTGGTTTACCTTTCACGAGTTCATGCACTACTGTCCGTCACGGAGAGACCACACGTGCCATTCATAGGCACTCTCTGAGTTGGTACTCTCACACGAAGGACATTCCATTATTCAGGAATGATTCTATGAACTTATTTTAGCACCATTTACAATATTACATCATTGTTGCAATTCTTTGCACTTTTTGGTTTTTACATGCGTTCATTATTGATCACATGCATTTATAGCGCTGCACTTGTCTTTACCATAGAATAGTTACGTGATTAAAGAGAATGAAGATATATAATTATATTGGGAAATTAGAAGTATATAAATTATTTGAGATATAAGTGTGTAAATGTTTAACATTTGAGTACAGAATGTTTGACATTCATTAGTAAATGCATTAGTTTCCTGATCATTTTGGAGACACAGCAAGAAAATAAATAGAAGAAAATAGAAAATTCTAATACAGGTGTACAGGTGTATTTATAACATTCTAAGAATTCTTTTGCCATCATGAAAACGCCAATGTAAATAAAGCCCGCGCTTGTGCGCCATCTAGCGAACATATCCGGTATTGCACCTAAAAATGTGCCAGTGATAGCAAAGTAGTCAATAGACGCTCGTCAATGAGCTTGCTAGACGCTGGTCAGACGACTGATTGATTGACCGGAGTCTGCCTGAATGGTCAGTCTCTGCTATTACACTCACATCTTAGTGAATCAGGGCCGTAGTGTTAAATGGGCTTTGAGTAAAGAGCAAACAAATAGAATCCTAACACAAGGCAACACGTTTTAGGCACTTACTGTAGAGAAGTTTATTTTTTCTTTTGAAAAAAAAAAGATTTAAACCATACGAATAAAAGCAGTGAGTTGTAAGCTTCTTATATGATTTTGCCCAATCATAACTATGTTTTTTTTCTGAATAGTTTGGTCTGCATGTAAATATTAAAAAAATAGAAAAAATAAGAAATATATAAACGAAGGCATGTAGAATAAAAAAGGACTTTATCTACTAAATATCATCATTGCTTACCACACACAGTGACTAGAACACAATAATGTTCACTGTAGTGGACTTTTAAAATTTTTAAAGCACACTATTTGGCTTATACATCTTTTGCCTTTTTTTTTTTAAGTGAATAAAGCTAGCTCCTGAATTGTCTTGTGAAAGTGACTTCAACACTTGTTCTCTCTAAAAGGCATGATGTGATTTTCATATTGTTACTGTGTTGATTACTTCTTCAGTTTTATCACCTTCAGCAACTTTGGAAATAATAACTTTCTAATGCATTTCTAAAGCAAATCTTTATTTTTTCATAACCCTATGGAAGCTCAACAGCTGCAAATTATTATGCCAGTCTTGTTCTTTTTAGGTGGGCATTATGCAAATGTTCTTGTTAACGGGCATTTTATTCATTGTCGATGTACTGTAGGTTTTCTATTATAAAAGAAAAAAAAAACTCTTACTGTACTATTTATTGTATTGAAGGATTTGTATTGAAGAGACACAGTATATGACAGTGGTCTACAAACTGCGGCATGGGGGCTGGATGTGGCCCTTTGCTTGCCTTTATCCGGCCCTCGAGGCACTTTTCCTCTTACTAATACAGGACACTATTCCTTTCCTCCCACCAACAATGGGACATAATTACTGCTGCTGATGTCAACAATGAGGCACTATTTCTTCCATTGACACCAATGATGGGGCACTATTTCTGCCCCCGACACCAATGATGGGCCACTATTTCCCCCAGTGACAACAACAATAGGACATTATTCCTCAAACTGACACCAATGATGGGGCACTATTCCTCCCACTGACACCAATAATAGGACACTATTCCTCCCACTGGCATCAATGATGGGGCACTATTCCTCCCACTGACACCAATGATAGGACACTATTCCTCCCACTGGCATCAATGATGGGGTACTATTCCTCCCACTGACACCAATAATAGGACACTATTCCTCCCACTGGCATCAATGATGGGGCACTATTCCTCCCAGTGACACCAATAATAGGACACTATTCCTCCCACTGGCATCAATGATGGGGCACTATTCATGCCACCGACACCAATGATGGGGCACTATTTCCCCCAGTAACATCAACAATAGGACATTATTCCTCAAACTGACACCAATGATGGGACACTATTCCTCCCACTGACACAAATGGGCACTATTCCTCCTGTTGACACCAAGAATTGGGCACTATTCCTCCCACTGACACAAATGGGCACTATTCCTCCTGTTGACACCAACAATTGGGCACTATTCCTCCCACTTACACCAATGAAGGGGCGCTATTCCTTCCCCTAATACCAAAGATGCATTGTTTACTCCCACTGATAGGACAATTTCTACTCCCAATGGTAACAGTCCGGCTCCCCGAAAGTCTGATGAATAATAAACTGGTCCTATGTTTAGAACGTTTGGAGATGCCTGGTATATGACAAAACAACATGGATTTACTGGAGGAGATTTACAAAAACTGATGAAAACAGAATCTGGTGCAGCTTTGCATAGAAACCAATCAGCTTCCAGATTTATTGTCAAAGCTTAAGGCTGAGGTTAGAAGCTGATTGGTTACTATGCACAGCTGCACCAGATTCTATGTACACCAGTTTTAGTAAATGTCACCCATATAGTTACCATTGTTCTTGCTGTAGAGATCCATTTTTCCAAGCCTATTACAATCTTAACTTAGGATGCTTAATCAGTTGCCGACCGTTCTATAGCCAAATGACAGCTACAGCATGGTTGGCTATTTCTGGGAGGGTGTCTATTGACGTCAAACCCAGAACCCTGCTCCCGCCATGCACCCCCAGGGCACACTCTGTGATCACTGTGACTTTCAGCTGATTACAGGGTAAGGTAATCAGCTAATCACAGCAGCCCTGTGTCATGTGATCAGTTTTGTCCAATCACAGCTGATTATGTGTAAACAGCCTTGCCAGTTATCAGCAGTCGTTTTCTCATGTGTTGTGACAGCGCGAGGAATGGAAAGCCGATAACTAGCAATTCTCACAGGTACAGTTACACAGATAATCAGGGCACTGATCATCAGTGTCCCAATTTTCACTACAGCCCTATAAGTGCAGCCTGTCAGTGTTCATTAGTGCAGATCAGTGTCTATCAATGCAGATTGGTGCTGCCTATCAGTGCAGCCTATCAGTGCTGTCCATCAGTGCCACCTATCAGTGCCCATCATTGTCATCTATCTCTGCAACTTCATCAGTGCCTCCTCATCAGTGACCATCAGTGCCACCTCAGTGCTCATCGGTGCTGCATCATCAGTGCAGTCTTTCAGTGCCCATCAGTGCAGCCTATCAGTGTCCATCAGTACTATTTCATCAGTGTCCATCAGTGAAGAAGAAAAATTACTTATTTGCTAAATTTTCTAACAAATTAGAAAAAAAAGTTGTTTTTTCAAACGTTTCAGTCATTTTTGTATGTTTAGCAAAAAATAAAAACCCCAGTGGTGATTAAGTATCACCAAAAGAAAGTTCTATCTAAAAAACATGACAAAAATTTAATTTGGGTACAGTGTTGCATGACCATGCAATTGTCATTCAAAGTGCGATAGCACTGAAAGCTGGAAATTGGGCAGGAAGGGGGTGAAAGTGCCTGGTAAGTAAGTGGTGAAAGTGGGTTTGTAGTTCAACTAAACATTTGCTTATCTGCTTGTGCCCTATTGAAGCTTCTGCACATAACCTGGACTGAGAGCTGTGATCCCATATACTAAGTGGAAGTAAAGACAAACTGCTAAATTGACAGCTGAATTATGTAAATGTAATCTGTCCTTTTGTAATTTTGTTCTGCCGTGTTTCTAATCCTGAAATCCCTATGAGCACTGCTGGGATCTTTCCTCACTTTTCTCTATGGCAGTTAAAACTATACCAAGGGCTTTGTCAAGGGCTGTCCTGTCCTTGGGATTGGACAGTGATGAAAAAACACACTTTAGAGGTTGCACACAGGTCGGACAGCTGACAAAACACAGCATTTTTTGGACTTTATGGTGTCATCCCTGTCCAGTTGTCTTTTACTAAGTTACTCAGATACTCCCACTTTCTTAATAAAGTCTTATCATTCTGTAGTCCAATATTAGAACTAGGAGGGCTCTTTGAAATAACACAGAAAGTGCAAACAGGTCACAGGATGGCTTACAAAATATAGCACTTTTGTGGATAGAGTGGTGTCAGCCCTGCCCTCTTGTCTTCTGCTAAACTACTCAGCTACTCCCATTCTCATAATAAAGGAACATCCTTCAGTAGTCCAAGATTAGAACAAGCATGAATATTTGAAATAACAGAGAAAGTGACACAAGGAAGTTGACTAAACACAGCATTTTGCTCTTTGATTGTAAGCTCCAAGGAGCAGGGCCCTCCTAACCCTCTTGTATTGAACTGTATTGTTGCTGTATTGTATCCCTTTTATATTGTAAAGTGCTGAGCAAACTGTTGCCGCTATATAAATCCTGTATTATAATAATAAAAATAATTTTTATCAAATTGAGTGGTCTCAGCCCTACCCAGTTGTATTTTGCAAAACTTCTCAGCTATTACTACTCTCAAAATTATTATTATGGATTCTAAGATTAGAACTAGGTTGGCTCTTTGAAATAACACAGACGTAATCTAGACTCCCTCCTCTCAAGAGCCAGTAACCTCTCTATATTGCAGTGCATTTATAACCTTGGCATGCCGTGCTACCCTATCCTCTCCCAGGCCACATTTATGCCAGAAATGGACAATCCAGCATTTTTGCAAATCACCAATTGGTTGGCCTATCCTGCCAAAGTAAAATGAAATTCTTCTTAATCAATCATTGTGGCACTGTTGGCAATCTGTTTAATGCTCAGATCTGTTAAAAATGTAGTTAACAGATGTTGGTTCACGTCTTCCTCTAAGTACTTCTACTTTCTGCACCTCTTATTTATAAGAGCCAATCGGGATTTTGACAAATTTAAACATTCAGATGAAAGTGAAGATGATAAGAACAAAAATTAGAGCTACATTTGCCTGCAGCTGGGGCTTCTAAATACCCAGGAGGCTCAGAGTCACCAGATGTTGGTTCACATGTTCCTCTAAGTACTTCTATCTTCTGCACCTCTTACTGGTTTTATGATAGATAATAAACTCTGGCATGCAGGACCTCCCTCTTCCCACTTTTCTTTGTTTCATGTCATTCAAACCCTACATTGGGTTGGCATTGTAGCCATGTATTTGCTATTGAAATTTATTGTATAATTTGAGAGATGTTCAGGGGATCAGATCCACAGGTAACAGAAAAAATGCATGGGACACAATCTGGATAACATATAATAAATACCCTACTGGCTTGCTCTAGTACCTTTTCACTCCCACTGAACAAGGCAACGAAAGCAATACATTTGCAGTACATATTATTAACTGGGAGCCCTAAACACAGATAAACCCCCCCAAAAAAAAACCCAAAACAAAACAAAACAAAAAAATAAAAACTGCAGTTGTAATTTTTTAATGGGTTGTAAACCTTAGCATATACCTAATGAAATGGTTGGCCTCAGGTGATATACAGAGATGAAACAAATCCTTCTACATAGGTTGTACCTGTTTATCCACAGTCTTATTTTCTCTAAATCCATTAAATGTGCTGAATTAATAAAGCTTGTCTGAGAGTTCAGAAAGAAAAGGGGGGTAGGGGGGAGAGCTGAAATTACACTCTGGAGAGCTCAGTGAGGAGAGCTCTGAGAGATGATTGGAGGGAAGTGACACCCCCCTTCCACACTGCTCACAGGAACAGAGCTGAGGCTGTCAATTAGCTGACAGTTCCTCCCCTATCACCATTTTTCTCTTGATGTCAGGGAAACTTGTTAGAAATGATTCTTGCTCATTGCAGAGGAACTAAGCAGCAAGCAGAAATGACACTTAGTGCTCTTAACTGAGGCAAGTACACAATATAGAGGGATATGCTTTGTCCATATTTCATGTCTGAGGTTTACAACCACTTTAAGTTGGGTAGGGAAATCTGACTGGAAATCTTTCTTTCTTTCTTTGTTTCTTTCTTTCTTTCTTTCTCTTCCTATCCCCCTTTTTTCTCATTTTCCCCTTCACTTTTATTGTCTCTCTCCTTAAATTCCACTTTTTCTACCCTCCTCTCTTTCTCTTCCAGCTCTCCTCTCTCTGCCTCAATCTGTTTAGCATTATATAAGTAACTAAAACATGTGGATCTTAAGTCAGTCAGACCAGCTACCCTGCATTAATAACCTTGTATTAATATCATGAATAGGGAAATAGTGCCACCTCTCAGACAAAAGTGCACTTATTCAAGAGAAGCAGTTTCATAGAAATGCAGATTGCCAGAATGTGCATCAGATATAATTTAATTCTAAGTTAATTTACATTTTTTAAATGGTGATGCTAATAAAAATCAAGAAAAAATTCTACTAAATTAAATGATAAGGAAAAGACTTTTAGTTAATGATATTTTTACACAGCAGACTTGCAAGTAAATGCCCCAGTTATTGGATGTTTAAACTGGGCCTATATTTAATATCTAAAGTTTGCCTATCTAACAGCGATTTATTGGCAGTTTAATATGACATGGCAAGAAATAGAATAAGAAACATTAGAAACCACTGAGCATTTTTGCACAGGTGACATTGCATTTGCAGACTTATTATTAAGGTCATAACAGCCAGTCAAAATTTTGATCCTTAAATTAAACATTCAATTGAAAGTGAAGATGATGGGAACAAAAGAACAAAAATTGGAGCTACATTTGCCTGCAGCTGGTGCTTGTAAATACCCAAGAGGCTCAGAAAACAGTCATTTTGTTGTAAACCATTGATGAAGAAGGCTTGAGATTCGGAGGTAAATACAACCAAGCGGGCCTTTTCATAACAAGGAAGGGACAGACTTCTGAGGGCTGAAGAAAGAGTTGGGTTTTTCTAAAAAAACATGGTTTATTGTGACACACCTTTTCCCATCCTCCAGCATCAGCTTCCTTTGTGTCTCTTGGCATCCAGTCACTTGGCATCTCAGAGCTGCGAATAAAGTTGTTTCTGGAGCACTTTCCTCTGCCAGATACTTTGATCAGAATTGTGAACATGGACCAGGAAGCTATATAATGCCTAGCAGTTGTCACTGACTGTGATTCCTAAATTGTGAAGTGTTTCTACTTAGGTGCACAACTCAACAGGTCCAGAGGGAATGGGAAGGGGGGAAATGTTGCCTGCTCCCAGCCCAGTTCTTCCTTGCATAGAACACATAGTATGAAAGCTATGTTCCAACTTACTGTAGGAGTCAGTTGCAATTGAAAGTCTGTTCTATTCAGAAAATGTGCCTGTTAGCTACCAGAAATTGCCTCATACATCATTCAATTTTCACTGCCATTTACCTTCTTATTGTATGCCAGGGTTTACAACCATGATCCTAAAATGTTAAAACCTTTCATATCATCATTACCATTCTCATGTCTATGTTTGTATGAGGGTTAAAGCATATATTGCCAGCACACAGGAGATCTTTGAAATAGCGTCCAAAAGTTTATTCAAGCGATCACATCACAGCATAAAGTTGAAACATTTCAGGGCCCACGAGACCCCTTCATCAGGCGTGTTAACAGGCAGGAAGGGGACCTTCGCAGCCCTGAAACCTTGAAATTCTAAGTTGTGATGTAATTGTTTGAATGAACATTTGGACACTATTTTAAAGATCCGTGGTGTGTTGGCTTTAACCTTGTTGATGCCAGTTCCCAGCCTGTGGTTGCTACAGCATCCACCTATTACAAATCCATTTCCTGGAACGTGTGCGATGGGAATTTTTTACTGTGTTAAGTCACGTAATTCTAAGTGAGATCATTTCAGACAACTTTCTGTAGCAGAAATTCTACTAGTTCACTCTATTCCTGGATGTTTTCAATCCAATCAGGCTGAAAAGATTGACTCAGACCATTAGAAAAATGATTTACAAAAGTCCATTCAGTGCAGTGGTTCACCCACATTTAGCACTTCTCCATCTACAGAGTGCTCCTCAGCCACCTTAGCCTTCTGCAATAAGAATATATACAAACTACACTTTCAAACACATATTCTTGTTAGCTAGGATCCACTTACCATATAGGTCCTGCAGTCAGTAGTATGATGCTACAAAAAGTCTTTATATAAAAACCAAACTGAACATTGTGTAAAACTTTTAAAAAAATCCTCTATCCACAGCTACCAATCATATGCTAGCTATCATATCTCTTACCTATGTGAGACATCAATTTTTATTTTTTAATCTTTTCAATTTTCTCAGTGATAAAATGTTTCAAAAGTATTGGGACATCTGCATTTACCTGCACATGTGCACATGAACTTTAATGGCATCCCAGTCCTAGGTTAATATTGAGTTAGCCCACCCATTGCAGCTATAACAGCTTCAACTCTTCCAGGAAAGCTGTCCACAAGGTTTAGGAGTGTGTCTTTGGGAATGTTTGACCATTCTTCCAGAAGCGCATTTGTGAAGTCAAACAAACTGTTTCCGCAAAGTTGATTACATAAAATTGTCCAAAATGTCTTGGTATGCTGATGCCTAAAGAGTTCCCTTCACTGGAACTAAGGGGCCAAGCCCAACCCCTGAAAAATAACCCCACACCATAATCCCCCCTCCACCAAACTTTACACTTTGCACAATTCAGTCAGGAAAGTACCATTCTCCTGGCAACCGCCAAACCCAGTCCATCGGATTGCCAGACAGAGAAGCGTTATTTGTCACTTCAGAGAACATGTCTTCAGTGGCAGCGTGCTTTACACCACTGCATCCAACGCTTTGCATTCCACTTGATGATGTAAGGCTTGGATGCAGCTGCTCGGCCATGGAAACCCATTCCATGAAGCCAGAGAGCTACACTGTTGTTGTTCTAATCTGAAGGCCACACGAAGTTTGGAGGTCTTTAGCTATTGACTCTGCAGACAGTTGGCGACTTCTGTGCACTGTGTGCTCTGTCATTTTACATGGCCTACCACTTCATGGCTGAGTTGCTGCTGTTCCCAGTTGCTTCCACTTTGTTATAACACCACTAACAGTTGACCGTGGAATATTTAGTTGCAAGGAAATTTCACAGATGGACTTATTGCACAGGTGGCAACCTTTCACAGTAACACGCTTGAAATTCAAGAGAGAGTAACCCATTCTTTCACAAATGTTTGTAGAAGCAGTCTGCATGCCTAGGTGCTTGATTTTATACACCTGTGACCATGAAGGTGGTTAGAACACCTGAATCCAATGATTTGGAGGGGTGTCCCAATACTTTTGGCAATATAGTGTGTGTGTGTATATATATATATATATATATATATATATATATATACCTCATGCTGGCTATGCTTATTCTTGTGTACATATACTCATGAGCATAGATCCTGGCACCCCTGTGGCCTATTTGATGTGGTTGTAAAGGCTCAAGATTTTTTACTTTCATGCATTCTATACATGAAAGCAAAACACTTTCTGTGTGCAGCAGTCCACCTAATACTTACCTGAGCCCCATCGTAATCCAGGAACGTGCACAAGCTTCGACTCTCCAGGGACTCTACCTTCTCATTGGCTGGAATAGCAGTGGGGGCCCCGTGGAGGATCTGGGCTGCTATGTGCAAAACCACTGCATAAAGCAGGTAAGTCAAACATGTTTGTTATTTTTTTTGCTTTTAATATCACTTTAAATCTAACGTCTGCCTTTAATCATCAACTCAGCTTGACTCAGCCTGACTCCATATTTCCACTCAGTGGATCACTGTACTCCCAAGCTCAAGTTCACTGCTCCATCTTCCTGGCACCTGTGTCCTTCCGCGACCCTAGCAGTCCTTTTTCCAACACCAGGGGTGCTTGGGTGGCAATTGTATAAGAGGCCACCTTTGTCATCTCGGGCTCCACAATCAGGTGATTGGCATAAATATAACATAGGGTATATTTAATATTTTTTAAAAGCCCCCTGACCATAATAAGAATGAAAATAAAATATATGCAAATATACTATACATTTCTTTAATGTGTTAAAATATGTATTTATTATATAATTTTTAAATAAATAACATAAATTAGAGAGTAAGACTGCATACCTCCAAAAGTGTTTATTACAAAAGAGTGTTATCCTAAAAGCTTTTTTTTTTCCTTTTAAGCTTTGGATAAAGTAGAGAGGGATTAGAACACCTGCCATGTTTTTATTGTTGTCTGTGTCCCAGTTAGAAAGATTAACCCTCTCTGTCCTGTTTACCATTATCATTGAAACTGAAAGTAAAATAAAAACCCAAATTTTGGGTTGTCCTTAGAACATTATTAGAGGGTAAAGCCTGAAGAAAGCTGAAAAAGATAGTTTTCTGTGCTCAAATTCAATATTCCAGAGCTCTGCATTCTGTATTTATGCAAATCGTATGCCCACTTTTGCACAATGGCAGGACCTAGCTTTGTCACAAAGTGTACACTCCAAAAACCAGAAGTACCACTGTAGCTTGCATTCCTGACAGATCAGAAGAGTGTTTCAGCCCACTGGAAAAGGCTTACCATGCACTCCGGTGAAAGAGGCACTTGTGGGTCTTTTTATTTAACGGTGCTACAATTTTATTCTACTTTTTAAAATGAGGTCAGTTTAGTTTAATTTATTACAGGTTTATTGCTGAATGCATCCCTACTGAGTAAAGTTTTCCTTATGACCATTTTTGCTAATTGATGGGAAATTAAAATTTTACAGGAGTGAGAGAAAAACATCAAATGGGGACACCTGTTCTGGTGGCAATTGTTTAAAGAGAAGGATTCCCTTCCCTTAGATAACAAAAGAGAGGGATAGGGAGTGAAATTTCTCTATCGGGACACAGATAGCAAAAAAGTTTTGCCTACACATATACTTTAGTAGTATCCATTCATCCATCCATTTTTATTCTGACTAATCCAGTAAGATTTCAGAAGACAGTAATTTGAAAAATCCATTCCACATGCTATATTCCCCACACATGGAATCTAGCCTTTCCTGGGAAATGCCTGTATATTGCCAGACCAGCTGGGTGCTATATTCCTGCCAGAGGGTTCTGATTGGAAAGACTTGGACTTGATTTGGCTGGCTCAGGACATCTTCAGAATGTCCTTAGTAGCAGACACCTGCCAACCCAGGTCCAAAATGATTGGGCAGGACAAGTTAGGGGATGCCCAATGGTTTTTTCCTTCTGTCTCTTCAAACTCTCATACACATTCTTTTGGTTGTGCAACTTACTCTACAGCTACTATATTCACCTGCCAGACACTCTTTACAGAATGTACACCTCACTGAGGATTATCACACACTTTTTGTAATTTGAGATCATCTAATTCTGAGAATTCAGAATTCTTTTTTAAAATAAGTGTGGAAAACACATTTGAATTAAATGAAATAAAAAACTATTATTTTATAAGTTTCCTTTTAAGCCAACATAAAAAACATTTTGCTAAAATGCATTGTACCTACTACTGCAAGAAGAGCCTTCTGTTTCCACGTTCACGTTGTGACAGATGGCACTATTTCCCCATTAATGTAGAGTATTACTGAAAGCTTTTAAACTTAGGCAAGTGACAATGACTTAAAAAACATGCCTCAGCATCCACAGGGAAATCTAGTCACCAGATCGTATTGTGAAGGCAATATAGAGAAAGAGTGAGAGAGAGAAATAAGAACTTTTACCAACATTATTCACCAGTAGATAGACATTTTCCACTTCCTTAGTAAAGTGCATCTGACATTATAGGCTATAAAATATACCATAAAATAAATTGAATATGAGAAAAATCTTAGCAGAATCCTATCCTGATCTCTAAGAGAGATTGCTCTACAGCACAAATAAAGTGATATATGCCAAATAGAGAAAGTATTAAAACCACCCCACAATAAAAACTTCATAAGACTTCCCAGCTTCAGTCTTTTAGAATAAGCTTTCACAGCAGAACAATTGATATTTAAATGAGGAGTGCTTAGGTCTAAAGCTAAGGTACATTTTTGTACTCGTATAAAACTTAAGGTGTCATCACCTTCTGTCTGAAAGAGTTCCAAACATTTTGCGATGTAGATCTAGTGCTCTGTAACTTTCTTTTAAAATCTGCAGTTCAGTTAACATACTCCAGATGGCACACAAGGTTGATTGGATTATGCATATGCCTCTTTGAGGGATTATCTCGAAAATGGAAATAATTTCATATGAAAACGAGACTTTGAGCTTTGCCCCTGGGGATATTTCTTAAATGTGCAGTAGAATAAATGTAACACTTTTAGCTTATTAGGAAAATATTGTTTTATTTCATTGCTTGCTTTTGCATGAAATAAGCAGGTCTATTTAATGAAGTAAAAAGTTATGTTCATTGTGCATTAACCCAATACTGACACTAACTCTTGCTTTTTTGTGTGCTCTGAGTTGATTAACGAAGAACTCTGGCTGCTGTGGTTTGCTTGTAGTTCTACTAAAATGTATCCAAGCTCAAAACAAAAATGTAATGTATTGCAGCTTCCCAGTCTTTAGAGGTGTTGTACTTGTTGAAAATGTTGATAGCCTGAAAAAAGAAAGCCAGTGCAGCCAACACATCTAAGGTCAGTTCCAACATTTTACATTTTTGGGTACACTTAGGTAGTAAGACAGCAAAAGTTACCTTTGGCCAGTTAGGTATAAAGATCCTCAGCCAACAGAAATCCATCCTAGCCAGTTTTTATTGGGTAGCTAAAAAATAGGGTGGCACAACAAAATCCACTAACTGCTAAACATTCAAAAGTGAATAATAATAATGACACAAATATTAAAAATAGTCATAATATCCTTCTCCGTGATATTCAAATACTATTGTGTACAGCAAAAATGTTATTTATATATATATATATATATACAGTGATGAACAGAAGTATTTGAACACCCTGCAATTTTGCAAGTTATCCCACTTAGAAATCATGGAGGGGTCTGAAATTCACATTGTAGGTGCATTCCCACTCTGAGAGACAGAATTTAAAAACAAATTTCAGGAAATCACATTGTATGATTTTTAAAGAATGTATTTGTCTTGCACTGCTGAACATAAGTATTTGAACACCTGAGAAAATCAGTGTTAATATTTGGTACAGAAGCCTTTGTTTGCAATTACAGAGGTCAAACGTTTCCTTTAGTTCTTGACCAGGTTTGCACACACTGCAACAGGGATTTTGGCCCACTCCTCCACACAGATCTCCTCTAGATCTGTCAGGTTTCGTGGCTGTCACTGAGCAACACGAAGTTTCAGCTCCCTCCAAAGATGTTCTATTGGATTTACAGTCAGGTCCATAAATATTGGGACATCGACACAATTCTAACATTTTTGGCTCTATACACCACCACAATGGATTTGAAATGAAACAAACAAGATGTGCTTTAACTGCAGACTGTCAGCTTTAATTTGAGGGTATTTACATCCAAATCAGGTGAACGGTGTAGGAATTACAACAGTTTGCATATGTGCCTCCCACTTGTTAAGGGACCAAAAGTAATGGGACAATTGATTTCTCAGCTGTTCCATGGCCAGGTGTGTGTTATTCCCTCATTATCCCAATTACAATGAGCCGATACAAGGTCCAGAGTTCATTTCAAGTGTGCTTTTTGCATTTGGAATCTGTTGAGGTAGGTGTATGTGTGTCAAAGTCAACAATCAAGAGAAGACTTCACCAGAGTGAATACAGAGGGTTCACCACAAGATGTAAATCATTGGTAAGCCTCAAAAACGGGAAGGCCAGATTAGAGTTTGCCAAACGACATCTAAAAAAGCCTTCACAGTTCTGGAACAACATCCTATGGACAGATGAGACCAAGATCAACTTGTACCAGAGTGATGGGAAGAGAAGAGTATGGAGAAGAAAAGGAACTGCTCATGATCCTAAGCATACCACCTCGTCAACGAAGCATGGTGGTGGTAGTGTCATGGTGTGGGCATGTATGGCTGTATATTTATTGATGATGTGACTGCTGAAAAAAGCAGCAGGATGAATTCTAAAGTGTTTCGGGCAATATTATCTGCTCATAATCAGTCAAATGCTTCAGAACTCATTGGACGCCGCTTCACAGTGCAGATGGACGATGACCCAAAGCATACTGCAAAAGCAACCAAAGAGTTTTTTAAGGGAAAGAAGTGGAATGTTATGCAATGGCCAAGTCAATCACCTGACCTGAATCCAATTGAGCATGCATTTCACTTGCTGAAGACAAAACTGAAGGGAAAATGCCCTAAGAACAAGCAGGAACTGAAGACAGTTGCAGTAGAGGCCTGGCAGAGCATCACCAGGGATGAAACCCAGCATCTGGTGATGTCTATTCGTTCCAGACTTCAGGCTGTAATTGACTGCAAAGGATTTGCAACCAAGTATTAAAAAGTGAAAGTTTGATTTATGATTATCATTCTGTCCCATTACTTTTGGTCCCTTAACAAGTGGGAGGCACATATGCAAACTGTTGTAATTCCTACACCGTTTACCTGATTTGGATGTAAATACCTTCAAATTAAAGCTGACAGTCTGCAGTTAAAGCACTTCTTGTTCGTTTCATTTCAAATCCATGGTGGTGGTTTATAGAGCCAAAAATGTTAGAATTGTGTCGATGTCCCAATATTTATGGACCTGACTGTAGGTCTGGAGACTGGCTAGGCCACTCCAGAACCTTGATATGCTTCTTACGGAGCCACTTGGTTATCCTGGATGTGTGCTTCGGGTCGTTGTCATGTTGGAAGACCCAGCCATGACCCATCTTCAATGCTCGGACTGAGGGAAGGAGGTTGTTGCTCAAAATTTCACAATAAATGGCCCCATTCATCCTCTCCTTAATACAGTGCAGTTGTCCTATCTCCTTTGCAGAAAAGCACCCCAAAAGCATGATGTTACCACCCCCATGCTTCACAGTAGATATGGTGTTCTTGGGATGCAACTCATCCTTCTTTTTCCTCCAAACACGACGAGCGAAGTTTAGACCAAAAAGTTCTACTTTGGTCTCATCTGACCACATGATTTTCTCCCATGCCTCCTCTGAATCATCCAGATGGTAATTGGCAAACTTCAGATGGGCCTGGACATGTGATGAGCAGGGGAACTTTCCATGCAATGCATGATTTGAAACCATGACTGCGTAGCGTTCTACCGACAGTGACCTTTGAAACTGTGGTCCCAGCTCTCTTCATGTCATTGACCAGCTCCTCCCTTGTAGTTCTGAGCTGATTCCTCACCTTTCTTATCATCAGTGATACCCCACGAGGTGAGATCTTGCATGGAGCACCAGTCCGAGGGAGACTGACAGTCATCTTTAGCCTCTTCCATTTTCTAACAATTGCTCCAACAGTTGATCTATTTTCACCAAGCTGCTTGGCAATTGCCCCGTAGCCCTTTCCAGCCTTGTGGAGGTCCACAATTTTGTCTCTGGTGTCTTTTGACAGCTCTTTGGTCTTGCCCATGGTAGTAGTTGGCGTCTGACTGACTATGGGGTGGACAGGTGTCTTTAAAGATTTCAGACAGGTGCTACTAAGTTAGATTAATGAGTGGAGTAGAGGTGGACTTTTTAAAGGCACAGTAACAGGTCTTTGAGAGCCAGAATTCTTGCTGTTTCTTAGGTGTTCAACTACTTATGTTCAGCAGTGCAAGACAAATACATTCTTTAAAAATCATACAATGTGATTTCCTGAATTTTTTTTTTAATTCTGTCTCTCAGAGTGGGAATGCACCTACAATGTGAATTTAAGACCCCTCCATGATTTCTAAGTGGGAGAACTTGCAAAATCGCAGGGTGTTCAAATACTTCTGTTCCTCACTGTATATACACACAGTGCAAAAATATAAAAAAATTAAAATCCAAAAATAATATGATCACCACTTTGACACAGATATTCAAATGATAAGCATGCTCCATGTATTCACTGCCCATATAAGTGAGCCACTCACCTCAAAGCCATGACTCCTGCATTACCAGAAAGGTCAAATAATAATTCTGCTAGGTGCTTGTCAAATCTTCACTCTTTTCTCCCCAAGATGGGATACACCAGTTCTCAGAAACTCAAGAACACCAGATATATGTTGGAAGGACAGGGAATCACATAAGATATAATGCTCTCCATTTAAAATATTTTAATAATAGAAAATAAAATATTGCTCGTACAAAGTCGAGCACTGCCACCAGTGCTAACTCGTATACACATGTCAGACTCAATCTCCTGCATATAGCTCAGTAGTAAGATGGCCGTGGGATGACGTCACTCCCAAAGCTCCACCCCTATATGTGGTATGTCCAACGTGGGGACTTCTTCAGTAGGAGTCCTACTGAAGATTGTGTCTGACATGTGTATATGAGTTACCACTGGTGGCAGTGCTCAACATTGCCTCCAGCCCACATTTCAAGCTAACTAAATAGTTTATGTGGAGTCTCACATTGTTAGATCATCTGACAGCTTGTGAAAGGCCTGTAGTAGCATAAGCAGACAAAAGATGTCTGCTTATGACAAAATGCGTTGGGAGGAGCCTCCCCCATGATGTTATCGTGCACATAAGGACCGGAACCTGTTGCTGTTTATGCCGACTTAGTAATTATTGATCTGCATACATGTGCCCTTCATTTGTAGGTGCATTTTTATATCCCATTAAAGACTTTCAAAGTGGATTTAGACTATGAGGAGTGCTCTATTTTGCTTGTTTCACATGTATATACCATCTATTGTGAATTTGTTATGCATCTGAGGTGCGGTGTTGTGGATTATCATTTTGGAGTAATATGGAGAGCTAATTCCTTGGTGGAATATATTGAGCATTTAACGAAGACTCGGAATAAGGGGGTCTTTCAATTTGGTAATCCCTCATCTTATTTTCACTGTTTGACGGGTAGCACTGGTGCTGGTGGAAGAAGAGGAGAACACTACTCACTGTGGACTGTTGTTTTTTTCCACTGACATACTTTAATATATCAGAATTACTTTTCTGTGGACTTTTGGTTTGAATTTTACTTTTATTTTATTCACAATGTCTGCTGTCTGCTGACATCCGTCCAGACTCTAGAGAAATCCCAACTTTAATGTCTGGATCCACCCAGATGCTTGGACTGGTGAGTCGCTGAGAGCCCGATCCAGCCACTTCCATCCCCTCCACAGCCCAGCGCTCCAATGAGCAGTGAAGGGGCAGAGCAGAGAGCCTGTGAATCACTACCTCTCGGCTCAATGAAGACTGAGAACTGAGCGATCAGCGGTCTTTTGCCTCTGTTTAGAGGGGGGGCAGAGGCAGAGTTGAATTGATGCTGCATCCGCCTAGGTGAGTATAAATTGTTTTGTTTTTTCAATCCCGAACCTCTCGTTTCAGCTATTTCAGTGTTTTTTTTTATGGTGTGGTTTGCATACTATTCTACAAGATGAGGAACCCATAACGTTCCAAAACTACGGGGAAGTACTCTGCAATCAATATAGGTGCAATGTACACCATGTGGTTGATATACCAAAAGCAAATAGACTGTTCACTTTGCAAGGGAAGTTGCACTTTACAAGGGTATTTCCCCCAAAACTTAATGAATGTGGTGGAGCTTTTTTGACTTCCATTATCCAATCATGTGCAAAAACCTGGCTCTCAATCAGTATTCCAAGGTATCTCAAAGGTGTGCAAGAAGACTGTGTTTAGATCTCTGTGTAGGCCACTTACATTTCTGCACACAAAACATGTTTTTATGGACCTGGATTTGTTCAGAGGAGTGCAGTAATGATGGAACAGATAAGGACCTTTCTGGAGCAGTTGCCATTAAGTTGAACATGTACAATTGTCTAATGTATTGTTGTTTGCTAAAATTTGTCAATGGAGATTATGCGGCTATGTACATGTTTTTATGAAGCTGGTTTTGTCCAGCTAGAGGTTTTGGGTTTTTTTTGGTCGAGTCTACAAAAGTTTGACCATAGCATACATGGGAAGCAGCACCAGTAAGATGACCAAAGGAAATTATGAATACTTGAATCTTATTTGTACAACTCTTATCTTGTAGCTTATAGTATTTAATTTTTAGATAGTTACAGATTTTATTGTAAGACAGGAGTAGATTTACTGAAACTGAGTGTGCAAAAACTGGTGCAGCTCTGCATAGAAACAAATCAACTTCCAGATTTTATTATCAAGCTTAACCGCTTGCCTACTGGGCACTTATACCCCCTTCCTTACCAGGCCAATTTTCAGCTTTTAGCGCTGTCACACTTTGAATAATTGCGTGGTCATGCACCATTATACCCATATGAAATTTTTATACTTTTTTTCTCACAAATAGAGTTTTCTTTTGGTGGTATTTATTTGTCGCTGGGTGTTTTACTTTTTGCGCTATAAACAAAAAAGCACAAACAATTTGAAAAAAAAAGTTTCTTTGTTTCTAGTAAAAAATTTTGCAAACAGTTAATTTTTCTCCTTCACTGATATGCATTAATGAGGCTGCACTGATGGGCACTGATAGGTGGCACTGATGGGCACTGATAGGTGGCACTGATTGGCACTGATAGGCGGCACTGATAAACAGCACTAATGAGGTGGCACGGTTAGGAGGCACTGATAGGCGACACTGATAGGCGGTACTGATAGGCGGCACTGATAGGCAGCAATGATGGGTGGCACTGATAGGCGGCACTGATAGGCAGCACTGATAGGCAGCACTGATGAGCTGGCACTGATGATGGGTACTGATAGTCGGCACTGACTGGTGCACCTGCTGGGCACTGACTGGCGGCACTTCTGGGTGGCACTGACTGGTGGCACAGCTGGGCTGCACTGATGGGCACAAGTGGGTGGCACTTCTGGGCACAGGTGGGTGGCACTGCTGGGCACAGGTGGGTGGCACTGCTGGGCACAGGTGGGCGGCCCTGCTGGGCACAGGTGGGCAGAACTGGTGGATGGCACTGCTGGGCACCGATCATCAGGGCACTGATCATCAGTGCCCTGATGATTGGTGCCGATCCCTGCTCTGACAACTGCTGGTTCTCGGCAGTACTTTCCTCACGCTCTGACATCGTGAGGAAAGCGCAGCCAAGAACCGGCAATTGCATTTCCCGGTGATCAGCGTGTCATTGGACACGGCTGAGCAGATGGTAAAAGGCCGCTTTGATTGGCCTTTTGCCACATCACTTGATCAGCTGTGTCCATAGGACACAGCGATCACAGAGATCGTCGGGTTCGTACCCCTGGGGGCGTGCAGTAGAGCGCGTTCTGGAAGGGCGTCATTTGGCTAACTGCAGTCGGCAACTGGTTAATTGAACAAGCTGAAGTTAGAAGCTGATTGGCTACCATGCAGAGATGCACCAGATTTTGCAATCTCCAGTTTTACAAAATCAACCCCATAGTTTGTATATAAAGTACTTGGTTTTGCTGATTGTTTGTGTAATTAGGATTTGTATATTATATTATTATTTTATTAATGTTGTAAGTAGGTTGATAAGTGGGAGTGTGAATGTATATGTTTCGGAGGGTGGCAGCTTATGTTTATTTATGTATAAAATACTCTGGGAGTTATCTTTAGAATGTGCAATTCATTTTGTTTTGATTCGTTTTTTGGACAAAATTTTCATTTTTGGAGATTTGGATTTATCCAAATCTCTGAATGGGCACAGAAACTAATGGAAATTAAAAGAAGTTATAACAACATTAACGAATGCAATCATTTCATTTGTTTCATTGAGATGAAGTCACATGATGTGATAGTAGTTTGAGCTTGTGGGAAAATTATATTAAGTTTCATATTTATTGGATAATTTGGATTCGGGTAATGAATGGATCTAATTTCCATTCCATTCATAATTTGAATGCATATGACACCAGTCAATATCGTCCAATCAGCTGATGCCATTTTTCTTGGTGGGTTGATCTAGTGCCCGAAAATATTGAATCCATCTCTGATTCGACAATATATTGAGTATATAGCAATCTGAAAAACTGAAAAATGTTTTGAATCCACTCAGACCAACAAATAATATAATATAAAATGAAGATACAATAATAATTCTGAAAACAAATCTGTCCAACATAATTAATATGGTGAAATACAATTCTTCATTTAACAAATGCATCTGGAACAAAACGAAAATTTCCAATGTGCACATGTATAGTTATCTACTAAACTGCAAACATATTCCTTGTATGTTTTTGTATACCTGGCTAGAAAAAAAAAGCTGACTCTGATACAGACAAACATGTTCACATCAAGGAAATTTCTAAGGTGCTGTGCTTTCTGACATCAAGAATTACTGCAGCTGTAGTCTCCGATGGTTTTGACAATCTTCTTCTGTTCTTCAATGGTCTCCTGATTTAGACCTCCTTTCCTAGAAGACATAAAAGCCTAATACTAGAGATCTAAGTGTCTTGTGCACCTACAATGGCTTTGTACAAGTCCCTCACTACTAGTAAAACATCAGAACTGTTTCCAAATTGTTTTAGCTGTTAAATTATTTAAATGTCTCACATTTTGAGACAAATTAAATTGTCTGAAACAATTTGAAAAACTCCTTACTCCCTACATATGACTGCTATAGCAATCACTCCTATTCGACATTTCAATTCAGTTCCTCTTAGACAAAAAAACATAAATGAGAGAATGAGAGAAGAAGTTAGGCTTTTTATGCACATCTTCTGAAATTAGGAACTGCACAATTATGTCTCTTTTAAAATAAACTTCCAAAGGAGTTGCAGTTTGGTTAACAAATGTGAGGGATGATTTACAAACGTACAAATGCACAGTGCCTGTGCTGTTCAATTTCACAATTTGTTTTATTATTAAGATGTTCATATCTTCTCCTTTAACTGCTCGGGTCATCTTGGATCCTCAGGATTAAAATGTCTGAAAAAATATTGAGGTCATATATGCTTTGTGCTTGTAAAAGTGTTTCACGCTTTTACAAGTGTTTAGGAGCATTTACGAGCATCAAGCGCTTGGAGGTTAATTCATTTCATTGGCCAGGATAATAATTTATTATGACTATTGAAATGAATTAGCGCTCAAGCGCTAAATGTGCTTAGCATTTACACATGTTTAGACGCATTTAGGTGTGTTTAGATGTGTCAGGCATTTTTTTTGCAAAAACGCTGCTGCTCCTGGATGCACTGGAGGTGTTTTTTTTTACTGCTCTTAAAAGCCCTTGCCACTAAAAACTTCCAAAAGTCTATGTGTACATAGGGGTGTATTTACCACAAGGCAAACAAGACATTTGCCTAGGGTGGCATTTTCAGGGGGGGGGCATCACTGCCCCTTAGAAGAAGGGACAGAAGAAGGGACACATGCGGCATGGGTTCCTGGTGGGTTCTAAGAGATGCTATGGGATTCATGACGGTATATGCACAACTCGACTCTCGTTCCTGAGGATGTCCGGAGCTGCAAAGCTGGGTGTCTTTCTCTCTCTCGCCATGGGGGATGATGGCTGGTGTATGGGGGGCAGTGGTAGTGGAAGGCTCAGGTGGAGGGCAGGGGTGCTCTTGGTCAATGTCAGGCTCTTTCTGCAGGGAGGGGTGCGCCAATTTTTGTGTTGCCTAGGGCAGCACAAAACCTAAATACACCACTGTGTGTACACGGACACATAAGATAAAATAGAGGGGTATTTGGAAGCTGTAAAAAAAACGCCTGACGCCCCTAAAAGGCGCCCGGTGATTGCCGAGCATCCCTGACGGGGGGAAGAATTGTTAGTAAACAAAACAGCTCTCCTTCCTGTGAGCTCCTGCACACTGTTTTGCGAGGCTGTGTACAGCACAGCCATGCAACGCAGTGTGCTTACAGTGAAGCACACAGACACAGCCCCTGGTAAAACAGCACACAGTTAATCCTTTGATCGCCCCATATGGTAACCCATTCCTGCCCAGTGCCATTAGAACAGTGTCAGTGCTTTTTATTAGCACTGATCACTGTATTGGTGTCACTGGGGATGTCAGGGACACCAAGTCTGCTCCCACTAATGTCAGAATGCCCTCCGCAGTCTCGCAGTCCCACTGTAAGTCGCTGATTGCCGCCATTACTAGTAAAAAAAAAAAAAAAATCCCAGCATATATACCGCCATTTGTAAATGCTATAACTTTCACATAAACCAATTAATTTACACGTATTGGGATTTTTTTTTTAGCAAAGACATGTAGCAGAATACATTTTGGCCTACATTTCTGCTGAAATTTGATTTTTAAAATTTTTTTTACTGGACATGTTTAATAGCAAAAAGTCAAAAATATTGTTTTTTTCTCAAAATTGTTGGATTTTTTTTATAGCGTAAAAAATAAAAAATGCAGAGGTGATCAAATGCCACCAAAAGAAATCTCAATTCATGGGACAAAAAGAATGTAAATTTCATGCAGCATTGCATGACCACACAATTGTCAGTTAAAGTAATGCAGTGATGTAAGGTAAGGCAAAAAATGGCCTGGCCAGGAAGGGGTGTAAATCCTCTGGAGGGCAAGTGGTTAAATATGTCTGTTGCTGTGCACTCCTTATTCTCTCCCAAGCACAACCCAAACTGCATATTATTAATACAAGGTATGCCTTCCAAAATGTGTACCATTGAAAAGTACAGGAATGTCCCCATTTTTAGGCTCCCTTTGCCTACTAAGTGACTTGCTGGATTGAGAACATTGTGTAAAATGAATTTTGGCAGATTACAGTGTTGCTATAAACTCCATCCCTACTTGTAATGCCCTAATACTATTATAATTTATTATTACAGTACATTTTCTCATTTCTTATTTGTGGTTGTTTTTTTCAATGTAATTTGAAGGTTATTCTACATAAGCAAGCATCCATAAACAATTTCATGCCTTCATGGAAAAACTATTTATTTTCATTATTCTCAGGAACGAAAGTGGCCACATTTACATAGATAATTTGCATTTTAATCCTTGAATTTCTTCTTGCTCTCCAATATGTTATGAGCTCTTTGATAACCTGTTAAAAATGTTATCACTTTCATTTAAGTGGGTTATTCTAAAGGTTCATGTGAACATTCAGTATGTGGTGTTAGGAGCTAATATTTCCCTGTTGTAATTGGAAGAGCATAATAAAAATAAATACATCCCAAATTGCTGAAATGAAGGAATGCCTCTTAGCATTTACATTAGATACTAAATTATATAAACAAATAGATTATGTATTCTATGTATACACTGATCAGCCATAACATTAGGACCAACCACCTATATTAGTCGGTCCCCTTTTTGCCTCCAAATCAGGCCTGACCCATTGAGGAATGGACACCACTAGTCCTCTGAAGGTATGCTGTGGTATCTGGGACCAGACCATTAGTAGCAGAACCTTTAAGTCTTGTAAGTTGTGAGGTGGGGCCTTAATGGATCGGACTAGTTTTTCCAGAACATCCCACATATGCTTGATTGGGTTGAGATCTGGAGAATTTGGAGGCTAAGTCAACAATTAGAACTCATTGTTGTTTCTCAAGCCATTCTGGAACCATATTTTTAGTGTAGCAGGGTGTAATATCCTGCTGAAAATGCCACTGCTATCAGAGAATAACATTTCTGTAAAGGAGTGCACTTGCTCAGCAACAATGTTTAGGCAGGTGGTATGTGTCAAAATAACATCAGCATGAATAGCAGAACTAAGGCTTCCCAGCAGAACATTGCCCAAAGCATCACACTGCCTCCACTAACTGGCCTTCTTTCCATACTGCATCCTGGTGCCATCTCTTCCCCAGGTAAGTAACATCCACATGATGTGAAAGAAAACATGATTCATCAGACCAGGCCACCTTCTTCCATTGCTCTATGGTCCAGTTCTGATGCCTACGTGCCCATTGTAGACACTTTTGGCTGTGGACACAGGTCAGTATGGGCACCCTGACCAGTCTGCAGTGATGTAGCCCCATATGGAACAAACTGCAATGCACTGTGTGTTCTGAAACCTTTCTAATAGAACCAGCCTTAACTTTTTCAACAATTTGAGCTACAGCAGCTGTTTTACTGGATCAGACTATATGGGACTGCCTTTGCTCCTCAATAAGCCTTGGCTATCCATGATCCTGTGTTTGCCTATTTTTCTTCCTTGGACTATGGGGAACAGATGAGGACTATCCTATGAGAGCTGCACTTCTTGAGTTACTCTGACCTAGTCATCTAGCCTTTACAATATGGCCTTTGTCAAAGTCACTCAAATTCTTGCGCTTGCCCATTTTTTTCCTGCTTCCAACACATTAACTGCAGGGTCAACATGCTCACTTGCTGCCTAATATATTCTACCCACTCAGCTTCAGAAGTCCTTGTCAAGGGGCATAATGTTATGGCTGATCAGTGTGTGTGGATGTGTATATGTATGTATATATATATATATATATATATATATATATATATATATATAGATAGATATTTTTTTAATCTAACTAACATTCTAAATTGTACTGAACCTGTCTTCTTTTTACCCCATGTTAAATCTGAAACAAAGGGTTGCTAAACTGAATTGTGAATTTGACAACAGGAATAAATCTAAACTTCAGGCATGCAGCTAAATACACAGATTAAATACACATATAGTATGCAAAGGATTTGTATTTCTGATTGACCAGTCCAGACATATACACAGCTCAAGCAAACAGCATAACTCTGTCTAGCAGGGGAGAGAACTTGATCCTTTTGCTGCCGTTTCAGTTTTACTGACAGATTCTTCCACACTCTACATTGTGACTGGACAGTAAAAAAAAAAACAAATCATGAAGCACACTGATGAGCTCATTTCTCTGTTGCTCTGCTCTATTCTCCTATCAGAATGCACCTTGCACTACAGCACACTCAATGGCTCCCTGGGCTGCCTTTTTCTCTCCCAGTGCTTAGTGCTATATTGATACTAACCCAAATATCCTCCACATTCATATAGGGGATTTAACCACTTGCCCTCTGGAAGATTTACCCCTCCTCATGACCAGGCCATTTTTTGCTATACGGCGCTGTGCTACTTTAACTAACAATTGTGTGGTCGTGCAACACAAATAGAGGTTTCTTCTGGTGGTATTTGATCATCACTGGATTTTTTTATTTGTTCTATAAATGAAAAAAGATTGAAAATTACAAACAAAAAAAATTTTTACATTAACTATAAAACATATCCAATAAAAAAAATTTAAAAAATCTAATTTCTTCATGCATTTATGCAAAAATGTATTCTGCTGTGTGCCTTTGGTAAAAAAAAAAAATCCCAATTAGTGTACAGGTGTAATTAGCTGATTAGAGTGGGACACTTTGAGCCTAGAATATTGCACCTTTTCACAATATTCTAATTTTCTGAGATTGTGGATTTGGGGTTTTCATAAACTGTAAGCCATAATAATCACAATTATTACAAATCAACTATCTTGCTTTGCATGTAATGAGTATATCTCATATATTAGTTTCACCTTTTAAGTTGCATTACTGAAATAAATGAACTTTTGCACGATATTTTAATTTTTTGAGTTTCACCTGTATAATAATTGGTTTACGTGAAAGTTATAGCGTCTACAAATGGAGGTTTATATACTGAAATTTTAATTTTAATTTTTTTATACTAGTAATGGCAGTGATCAGTGACTTACAGACTGCAATAGTAGGGCGGGCATTCTGACATTAACTGAACTGACAGCACATGCCGGCTGACAGGAAGGAGATCTGTGTTGTTTACACTCACAGATCTCTCTCCTGACTTCTTCTCTGCTGTTCACGGAGTCCTAGACATGAATTGCTGGCTGGAACCCAGTGATTGACACCTATGGGAGCCAATGACAGTGCGGGTAGGACAGCGTGTGCCAGC
The DNA here is from genome assembly GCF_062004578.1 of Staurois parvus. NCBI lineage: Eukaryota > Metazoa > Chordata > Amphibia > Anura > Ranidae > Staurois > Staurois parvus. Next base: position 4,567,220 of record NW_028318095.1, on the reverse strand, counting down.
CCCCTTCCCCCTTCACGTAAATATATGTGGTTTTGCTCAGATGGCTGCCCTGTAGCAGTAAAACTGCTAGAGGGAAGCAAGGAAGTGGTCAAAGCAGGTGAAGATTTTCTCAATACCTATTCACTGATCTCAGGCATAAGGATTTCAATGGCTAGCAGTGTGCTTTGGACTGATTCACACCTATGAGGGTATTACATGTAGTATTTTCATTTGCATATATGTGTGATTTTGAAGGTAGTCCACTTTGAATTTGTGCAGATCATAACAGATGAAAATTAGATTGGCCAAAAACTCATATCCTGTCTAGCTCCAGCAGCATACAGTGCATGTGGTGAATGGAGGCTAAAGCATGAAAAAGAAGGGTGGGACTAACTATACAGAGTATAGTATATAACAAAAATATTAAAAGGCAAACAAACAAGAATGTATGTTAACCCTTTGAGGACCGTAAGATTTGGAACGCCAAAAAAATAAATTTTTTTGTTTTTAAAGTTCGTACACTTCAGTTACTGTAACTAAGCCATTTTATGAAATAATTGGCAAAAACTAGATCCATTTGTTGTTTGTTGATAAGAACTAATATTTTGACTCAAACCAAAAAAAAAAAGAGTTTTAAGTTCTTAATCAGATGATACACGCAATTAAAAACATGGGACAAATACGTCCCTTGGTCCTCAAAGGGTTAAATATGATCAATACCAAACTTTGCAAATGTATAATATTTCAATTATATTTCAGGATAATGCTTATCTAAGGATTTAGCCTGATTATTACATTCTTCTACAGCACCAATTTAAAACCAGTGCACCAATTTGCACCATAATTACTTTTTGTGCTCTGGAACACACAGCGTTCTGTATAGTATCTCACAAGTTTGCACCAGTTTAAAAATGGCTGCCTGCAAAAATGGATTGCTCCCAGAAAATGAAGCAATTTCCTTCTCAAAGTATCACACTGATACTGATGAGTACTGGGTGCGTCTGAGGGCTGCATATTACTTAACTACCAATTGGTATTTCCCATTTATTATGACACATGAATAGTTAAAAAAAAACAGACACAAGAATTAAAAATTTATATAAAATACCCATCCCTGACCATATAATTAAAAATTATTAAAATGCTTTGATATGCCATGCCGGATCTTCTTGTTGGAAACATTCTGTCAAGATGCTAGTTCACTCCTTCAGTGTTTAAAGCAGATTACTGTTCTATTTAGAATCATCATAGTAGTAATTGGGTTGTTGGATCAAGGTCACAAGAAATTGCTTCCCTAATGATGCCGTTATTAATCTGAAAACTGTTCAACTCTTGCTGAAAATATACAGTATATATATATGTACGCAGTTAGGTCCATATATGTTTGAACACAGGCACAATAATTTTTCTTTTTGGTTGCAATATCACTGTACTAGTGTAATATATTTAATCCCTCATTTAGAGATTCACAATTTGTTTTCATCAATTTTGGCTAATTTAAAGCTGTTGTGGTCATTATTCATTAGTAATGCATTTTTGATCCCACATTTAGGGATTCACTTTTCATGTTGATTACTATTTTTCACTACACTAGTCACTCTTGTGTGAATCCCACATTAAGGGATTCACAAAAACGTTTTCACTCTATTTGGCTAATTGTTAGCCTTTGTGGTCACCATTCCTATCAGTACGATTATTGATCCCACATTCAGGGATTCACGTTTTTTGTTTATTATAGTTCATATATATTGAAGTCCCATCAGGACTTTTTCTTTTCACTTTAGTGAATACTGGTAATTCAATCAAGTTAAACAGGCTGTAGTAATACTCAAAGCAAAGATCTCCTGATATTGAGGTGTAAAGGTGTCTGCATGCAGTGTCCCTATAGTGATGACAGAAAGAGGTTGGGAATCCACCCACTCACCAGTCCCATGGATAGCACAGCCTCCTAGGAACAAGAGATCTTGCACAGGCACTTGGCTGTTTGCAGGGAAGTGCAGCATTACTGCCTGACAGCCTGTCAGTGCGATGAGCAGAGATGTCTGTATGAAAACCTGATCGTGACAGTCCTGATTCAGAGAAGCTGATGTGATCCCGATGTGCTGATCGCCGGCACCGCTGTGCTGAACTGATGTGCAAAGTCCCACAGCAGTAAGCCTACAATCTGTCTCTGGAAGAGAACGGCGCTCCCTCTGTGTTCAGCTCTGAATCCCGTACCAAGAGAGAGAGCTCCCTTACTGTAGAATATATCTGCTTTCTCAGCCTCCCTCCCTTATGCCAGCTGTCTGGTAGTTGTAGTTCAATCAACACTCAGGTATATAGTATGTATTGGCTATAGGACTACAGGTCCCAAGATCCTCTGCTGTCAGAAGAACTGGATCCACTCTGCTAACATAAAATGATGTAGCAATCCCAGTACTGGGCACTAGGGACAAAAGAATTAGTAATAGTTTCATCTGTAAATGTCCCTGAAAGGCAAATTGATAGCCGGCACCTGGCTACAAATAAATAGCACTGTGTTTGACCTACTGTCAGCACTGGAAACTGCTGGCTATTTTCCAGTGACACCATGCAACTCACAGTGTTGCTCAGCTCCCCCATGGTACATACTGTATGTCTTGTAATTGCAAAGCCTAACTGAAAAATGCTTCCTCAGTGCCCTAATGCTGAAAAAGACATAGCTAGCACTATGGGAGGTGAGCAACACCACAGATGCAGTATATATAATGCTTTTTGGATAATGCAGATTTGGAGATCATGCATGTGAGGTTTTTAGACTGTATGAGCCAAACCACTCATGTGTGTAAACTGTTATGAAGCTTGACTTTCTAAACCATGAAGTCTCGCTTAGTAGATCTACAACCTTGTGACTGTAATGCTGACCACACATAACTTTTCTTTTTTTCACATTAATGTTTATTTGGAGCTTGTTTGAACAATGACATATAAACATGTAGCGAACCTTACAAAAGTGAGAAAGCATACTGTATATCTTATGGGTAAGTACAACAGATATTGCTTATGGTCAGGGACGGACTGAGCATTCGAGAACTCAGGCATTGCCTGAGGGCCCAGGGTCAGTAGGGGGCACCATGAGATGCCCCTGGTACCTTTCATAGGCTTTTTTGGGTGTGGTTTGAGTGTGGGCAAAGACACAGGGGCCCCATGATCCCCTATTGCCCGGGGGGCCCCATGTGTTGTCAGTCCGCCTCTGCTTACGGTATATTAATAACAGCAAAAGTATGAGATTAGCACTTATAGTGCAGCATTGTAAAAATCGTTATTCAAAGGAGAAAGAAGAAAAAAGAAAATAGACAATCTATTTCCAAAATATACGAGGGCTATTTAAGTTGGAAAAGAAATTATCTTCCGAAAATGTCAATCTAATGGACAGTATAATATCAGTTGGATATGCAGGTAGCAATGTATTTCTCAATAATACAAAATCAAGTTATGTAAAGTTAGAAAAAGTGTTGGTTTAAATAGAAGGGTATTTAGGTGAAGTATTATATACAACGTGTTAACTTAAAGCTGTATCACTTATATAAGGTACCACATTATTATTACTAAGTTGTAAAGAGAAGCGGACCATAATGCTCTGTGTGATTTTCATTAGTTGAGTATATAAAATCAAAGGAGAGAGAGTTGGGCATGTTCCCTCTATTTTTCTATCTCTACCTCCTAAGCCTTTTAATACAGCATAAGTATCATAAAAGGTAAATAAAAACTATGCATCCCAAATTTTGTTAAAACGAGTAGTATGGTCGGAAGCCATGGCTAAAGTTTTTTCCATCTCATATAATAGTTCTACTTTTTGAATACATTCCTTGATGGAGGGGGTTGAAGTTGACTTCCAATGTAAAGAAATCAGGGATTTGGCAATGCTGAATAGGTGGATGGTCAATGAATGTTTGTATTTGCTAATGTGAACTGGAGTTATATGTAGTAGGCAGCATACAGGGGTAAATTCTATTGTAGTATCTGTAATCTGGATGATTAGTTGTCTTGCAGAGTCCCAATAAGGTAGTAGTTTAGGGCACTGCCATCATATACAGTATGTATGTATGTACGAATGTACCTAGAGAATTCTCACATCTCCAGCATAAGCCAGAGGCTTGGGGATACCATTTTTGAATCTTAGTTGGAGTAGTGTACCATTGTGTCAATATTTTATATGAAGTTTCTTGAGTTAGTACTTACTGAGCACTTATGTGCTAGGATACAAGCTTTTTTCAACTGGGTACCAGATATTTCCAATTGTAGAGAAGATTCCCACAATGCCTTACATTTCTCAGGATAAGGTGTTTTACAATGCCAGAGCCATGAGTAAGAAAATGATGTGGAATTGTCTGCTCTATGGCATTTAAAGCATAGAGTTTCAAATGAATTCAAAGGTCTTAGGAAACTGGTCTTTGTTTTATGGTTAGTCAAATATTGGCGTAATTGGAAATAAGACCTTAGAGGAAGCGAGAGGGTGTTACAGTCAGTTTTTAGCATATCATAAGATAAGATTTTACCATGCCTTTATGAGTGCAATGGTGAGCTAGTATTGGATTATCTTTATCCATGAGAAAAAGCCAGTGATTAAGGATCCCTGGTATAAAATCATAGTTGTATGCTAGAGGATGTTTGGGTCCTGGTGCTAAACTAATCTTTCTTGGAGATTGAATTAGGTGTTTCAAAGGTGGCACCTATTAAAGGGTGATTTTTTTTGTTAACATAGGAAGGCTAGACCATGGTAACCAAGAAGAAAATGTTAGGGGAATGAAACAGAGCTAGCCTCCAGATTAGTCCAATCTTTATGACTGGTATGACAGTGCCAATCTATCACTCTGGTGAGATGAAGGGCATAATAGTACAGTTTGAAATCTGGCAATCCCATTCCTCTTTGTTCTTTGGGTTTTGTGATCAAGTGGAATCATATTCTTGTTAAGAACTGAATCTGGAGTGACTGAAGTTGTTTAAAAAAAGTTGTGTGGAATCTTAATGGGTAAAGCATGCATCATGTACACAAATACGTTTTCTATCAATTTCACCCACTTTCAACCAGCCTGCAGAACTGGTTGTCATGTGATGTCCTTCCCGGATTGCGCTTTGCGCGTGCCCGCAGAGCCTAGCTGTGGCGAGATCTGTCACCAGCTGTGTACGTCGGTCACGGCCGATGCCAGATCTGTGTACTGGCCCCGTTTCCAGTACCATGTGACCTGCTGTGACCAATCACAGGAGGTCACATGACAGTTGTATCCAATGGATGGCTTACTTTCATGCCATCCATTGTATATAAGTGTGTCTAGCTGTGAATGGTCACAGAGATCACATGCACAGGCTGGGCCAATCACAGCCCATCTGTGTCATGTGATTAGCCATGGCCAATCACAGCTAATCACAACAAAAAAACCCTGAATGAATTGGTTTCATTCAGTTAAATGTTTGGTTATAGCAAAGAAATTCTTTGCTACTGTATAAGCAATCAAATTGTGTAAACAAAATACTGATCACTTCCCCAAAGTAGTACAATGTTACTATGGTAATATTATACAACTTTGGTCATAGTGTAATATGGAAACAAATCTTAAAAAAGAGAAAAAATGTAATAAAAAAAAATATATATTTTTTAAATTATCAATTTTTTTTTTTGTACTGTCACCAGTCAGTGTCTCTGATCACTGCTAAACCAGTTATATGCTGATGCTGTACTGCACTGGTGACAGTATGTAAAAAAATGTGAAAATTATTTTTTTAATTTCTTAATTTTCTGAAAAATTATGACAAAAAAATTACAACTTCAAAAAACTTGCCATGCCTCTTATGACATGCCGGACTGTCTACTTTGCAAAAAGGGGTCATTTGGGGGATATCTGTACTGTTCTGACATTTTTGGGCCTCAAAAAATTAGATTGGCCACCAGTACTTCAGGTTTGATCAATATTCAGATATATACCATAGTTTGTGAACTCTATAGCTTTCCTAGACTAAATAATAAATACGGATTTGGGTTATTTTCACCAAAGAAATGTAGCAGAATACATCTTGGCCTAAATTTATGAAGAACAATTATTTATTTGCAAACTTTTATAACAGAAACAAATAAACTTTTCAGTCTTTTTTTGTTAATTTGGCAAAAAATAAAACCCCCAGTGTTGATTAAATACCACCAAAAGAAAGCTCTAGTTGTGTGAACAAAATTGTAAAATTTTAGTTTGGGTACAGTGTTGCATGATTGCGCAATTGTCATTCAAAGTGTGAGAGCGCTGAAACATGAAAATTGGCCTGGGCAGGAAGGGGGTAAAAGTGCCCAGTATTGAAGTGGTTAATACTGTATTTCTATTTATGGGGCCTACCTACGTTTTAAGGTCCTGGTTTTAATAGAAAGCAGAGATGGAATCTTTTTACCTGTTGAGGGCCTAATATATCAGATGCAGGGGGCTTGGTAGCTAGAGATAGCTAGCATACAACGTGACCTATCCAGAAAGTTGATGGTGTCCACTGGGAAACATTTTGATGCAAATGGGTTACTGTTGCAATAGGTAAGAAACCCACTTAGTTCCCCCTCTGACCAATGACCAGTGGAATAAAGATGGCTTGTTCCCGGTCCTCTCTGACCATTACCTCCCCCCTATTCCAGTAAGTAACCACTTGGACAACAAGCTGGAGTTAATGGCCAAAACAGCCTTTTATTACAACAATCAATGAATAACATTTGAAAATAATGTAAACACAGTATAACTGGAGCTTCAAGGTCATAGTAGGCATCAACAAAAGAAAATATCTGTGTCCTACTTAAAATAGGTCTCCACCTGCAACACCACCGACTAGGAGACAACCACCACAGATACCACCATCAGAACAACGGGGAGCCGTACCTCAGACAGGTCCCTACAAAGTACCTTTTTTGCGCCCACAGTAACCTACGAGGACCTTGCACCCCACCACCACCGCCTCTTGTTTGTGTGGACCTCCACACCCGCAGGGCCCTCTAAATGCCATTCTCCAGACCCAAACACCACAAATCCACCCCAACAGCAGTTAAATGGACACCATCACCCTGTCACGAAGTCAGTTGCGTGAAGCAACAAAGCCATAAAACCCCTCTGAAACACAGAAAACAAACTGATAACGAGACAACGCAGAGCTATCAGCATGCAACAAAACAATGCCAACCTGCCCCAATCGCACTTCCGAGAATTGGGCCACTGCCTGAACTGGACAAATGGCAAAACCGTGCACTGGAAATAATTCCACCTGAACCCCACAGCCCACGTGGTCTGTTTTAGACCTACAAATCCAAAAAACAACAGACCAAGCACTACATACAACATCAGCCGCCTGAAATCCATCTAACCCCTGCTTAGAACAGCTTACCGGTTCTCCCAGGCGTAAAGCCCCAAAGTGGGCCAATGCAAAGGCTGCCCTGGACAATACAACCTCGTAGGGGGAAGAGCAAATCCGAGGAAGAACACCCGACAAGGAGCATAACAACTCAAAAGACACCATCCACAGACCGCCAACCCTTCCGATACCCCCTGACAGCCTACTGCACCAAAAAATCCTTAGTATAGTCAGTGCAGCTGACTTACAGTTTAGCACTGACACTGATAAACGGTCCACAAAATTTGTAGCCTCGCTCACCAAACGATGAATCAGCACAGCCATCGCTCCAAGGCAACCTTCCAAAGCCAGGCCTGACAAAGAACCCCCATTTGCGCCACTCCCAAAGCCAATGAGTGAAACTTGTCCCACTGAAATCGAGAAAGAGCATTGGCCAAGGAATTAGTACAACCAAGAAAATGAATAGCATAAACAAGCAGTTCAAATGCAGACAAGCCAAAACGAAATGCCTAAGCAAAGGAACCTCTGGAGGAGATGACATGGTCACATTTTTGATCGCCCCCACCACGCCCAGGTTATCGTAATTGAAACGTACCTTCTTTTTCAGAAATACTGGGACCTACAGCTCAACTGACAGCACATTCAGGAATAGGTCCAGAAAAACCAAACTTTGGGTAAAAATAGCCGCCCTCCAATCCACAGGCTAAGGCCGGGCACTCCACTGACTGCCGATATATGCACTGTAGCCGGCTGAACCTGCAGCATCTGTGAAGAACTCCAAGTCGAAACTACACAATGCCTCCGACATCCACATTGACCTCCCTTTGATGGAATCCAGAAAGGTCTCCGACACCAGTAAGTCAGCCTTAAGCTCCTTAAGCTCTCGCATCAGACAAATACAATACCCAGGTGCCTTAACACCAGCCGTAGCAGCCGCCAGCCTCCAGTTAAATATCCAGCCCATAGGTATGATCCGTCACACAAAATTAAGCTTACACAGAAGTGACTGAAGTTGGTGCAATGTAACCTTTTCGCTCCACCGAACAGACAACACTGTGGCCTTCAGGTTAGCCAACTTGTCTTCTGGAAGCTGACATTCCATGGCCTCCGTGTCAATCAAGATACCCAGAAAACTCAGAACCATGGAAGGAACCTTTGTCTTGTCCAGAGCCAAGGGAATACCAAAACAACCAGCCATATGTTGCACCGTTGCCAAGAACACATAGCACTTGTTAGAAGCAGCAGGAACAATACACTGGAAGTCATCCAGATAGTTCATTGTATCTCAGCCAGGCCAGTCCCCCCTAGATATGATGAGCCTCACCAATGGCATCCAAGTAGCAAAAGAGTGCTGAGCAATGCTCCGGCACCTTCTCTCCTATTACACTCGCCAAATCCATGAACGTTTGTAACCAATTGGGAAACGTGCGCAGAATCAGACAATACCTCTGTTTTTCCTTTTTTGCTCTCATCTGACTTACCCCTACCCAGGTAAAAGTTTTCAAGGGGAAGCAATGAAAAGATCTTGATGTCCTCATCCTTCCAAATCTTCTCCCTCACTTCCAGCTTGAGATGTGCCCCCAGCGGACCCTCAGAGCACATGTAAACCTCACAGTTTGCAGAATCCACCATTTTAATCCTTTGCCATGCTTGCTTTTGTTTCCGCCGTGCTGACTCCATCCGCAGTCTGTGAAGCAGTCCGTGGCAGCCTCTGGAGTGGAACCTACCACTGGAGCAGACGCTGAAGCCGTGGGTGCAAGCGGGACCACCACATTGTCAACTGCCAACAGACCACCCATGGCCCTTCCAGCCCTGGGAATAACTGTACTTTGAGGAACCCAGGCTGCCGTGGGCAAACCACACCCTTAATCGGCTTCTAAGTGGACAAGAAGATCATGCACACCTGCCAACAAAACCCCCAGACCAGTGTCACCCACCACATCCCCCGTTGAACCTCAACCCAACACCAAGCACACAGTCAACCACCGCCCCATGACTCAAATTGGACCCCTGAACCCCAGAGCCACTCACACAAGAAGATGGTGTAACAGACAAAGACAAAGGAAGAGTGACAACAGCCTCACCAGGCTGCCAAGGATGAAGAGATTCCCCCAGCCACTGCCTGCAGATCCACTGCTGCTTCCTCTCTTCGATCTTCATCCTCCAACAGGCTGATGTCCCCATAAGAGCTGTCAGGAAGAGCTTTGGCCCTGGCCCACCTCCTCCATGCTGAGCTCTCCGGGCACCAGACTGCAGGCAGAAGCCACTCCTCCTGAAGTTCGGACCACCGCTGCCGACCCATCACACTTCTCCCACCAGCTGTCTTCAACAGCTGTCTTGTAGAGCTCATCAGTGACCCTCTTTCCTCCCTCTTTGTATACAGTATAATTATAGTATTGTACATGGTCCTTTCTTGCACAGAGCAAATGGCTATCTTGATCTACAAGTGTAATACGGTTATAGAGGGTTGGATATTTGTTTTGAGTGCACCTATATTCATGATTCAGAATCTTTTTCCTTTTTGTGTGTTTTATGTATAATCCTTTTTTTATTGTGTAAAAATAAAAATTTGTATGTTATGTAGTTGTCATTATTTGATAACTGGTGCCTTAAAAGCCCAAATGTTTTGGGATTCTGTGATTGTAACTAATAGGGTGTGGCACCATCCATTACACCCGTGTTTTGAATTTGCTGGCTTGGTTATGTGGATACTTCCAATTGGCTGTCCTTTAGTGGGGTCCTCTTACACTCTTCTACAAAAAACTGCAACTACATGATGACATCATAATGAGGGATGGCAACAAGACTAGTTGGCAGTGGACACAGATCCTGCACTGGATCATCGATTTTGACTCCTGAAGAGGTGCCAATAAAGGACACAGCTCAGGTGATTGAAAATTAGGATAAGGTATTGTGGTTAAAAGAAAAATTGTGGATAGAAGGGAGGGGGTTAAGTGGTTGAAAGAGGCATATTTACCCGGAGATGGTCTTTAAAGTAAACATTTACTTTACTGGCATTTTCAACCTCCTTCTGAAATTGCTAGTTTTCTGGCTATTATGCTAACTCACTGAATTTAATACTTTATGTCATTGCCCTACAACAAATTTGCAGATCAGAAAAACAGAGAAGAAACAAAAGCCCTTTAGTGATTCAATGTACTGAAAGTAGAGAAACAGCACGATAGTCAGATAATGATGCCAGTTGTTTTTAATCCTGTTTTTCAGTACAGGTGATGCTGTTTCTTTTACTTACTTTAGACAGGTAGCTGCTAACTTGTGCTATGCCAATCCACTGTCTGGAAGTTAATAACTAGCATCAAAGCCTTTCTTTCTTGTCTAGACACTAATCTTCATTTTCTTTATTTAACGGTGCATGATTAATGCTGCTGATGGCAAGTTTACTTCTGCAGTCATAACTTAAACCTACCTGGGGGATCACACTGACTGCAGACTGCTAAACATGGGCACGTCATGCATACAGAGGAGGCTTGGAATTAGGATGGATGCTTCTGGAGCAGAAAAGATAAAACCATATAAAAATGTACCACCCTGGAAAAGCACAAATAGATGTAATGAAGCTGAATCCTATAGGGACTGCGGATCTCTCCTTGCCATGTCTTCCCTAATGAACTCATTTAGATTAGAAAATGGATTTAATATTTTATTGAAATTAACCTAAGCCAGTAAAGAGGATTACAATGTCTATCCATAAAAATGGCCACGTTACAGAATACGGGAACATGTAACTCGAATATTAAGCAATAGAGGAACCTTGTCTCTGAGCCAAGACGAGCAACGCAATTATACTTTAATTCAGAGCTTCTGTTTTTTTTTTCCCTTTGTATAATTAAATTCCAGCCTGACAGAATTAAATCAATGATTTAGAACTTTCAAAGTTAAACTATAAAAGTATTTCATCATGTATTACATACTTTATACTTATTAAAATGTCAGTGAACCCAAAACGCAGTATTGCACTCTTCCCACTTGGGCAGTGTAGAATGACCCCCAAAGCAGCTCGGCAGGCAAGCTTTAAGAACTCAGGGTGAGACCCTGGCTTATTGTTGAGTACAACAAACAGTTTGTTGCAAGAAGTTTTACCCTTTGAAAAATGTATTTGTTCAGTAAACTTGTTGATAGGGAGTTAGGGGCAAGTGATACACCCTCTCCAAAAAAAAAGAAAAAATAGCAGACTATCTCAGGCCTTCTAGTTGCAGAAAGTTGATATGGATCCTTTAAGAACAGAGTGATAGGATACAATAGTGGTGGTGGCCATAATCCTTTTAGTAGCAGCCTCCACATCATATTTGGCCCTCTTGAGCAGAAGCAGCCAGTTTAAGTTGCAGTGACCTAATGTACATGAGCAGTCGCTGTACCTTAAAGTGTTTAGTTTTGAGGTGTCCATGCAATATCCATCTGGTAGCAGCCCCCCTCCCGCAAGCTCTCTTGAACACTTTTCAGCCGTGCAGACCCCTCTGAAGATGCTACCTAAGAGTAGCCAGCTTCCTGTCTCTTTTAAAGATGCTCCCTATAGGTAGCCAGCTCTCTGTTTCTTTTATACCCAATGATAGGCCAGGTTAGATTCATTGGGCCTAAGGAGCCCAAGACTAGGAGACCTCACTGTAGCATCCTCACCAGGCAAAACCCAGGAGGGAAGGTCAATGTCCTTCTAGAATGTTGCTCCAAATATTTATCCTCGACCCTCAGCTCGCTCACATTACTGGAATAAAGCTCTCAGTGGTTGGCCAAGGTAGATAAATAACCATAACCCAAGACTTTGTTAGTTCTCACTTTGATTACTGGGGCAGTAATAGCATCAGTACAAATAATCAATTAGCTTAGGAGAAAGCTAGCAAGTACAGAAAATGCAAACAAACCTCAAGCTGGTTACATGCTAGCTCCAAACAACAACAAATTTAGACAGGGGCACTCCAACTTGGAGGCAAACTAAAGGCAAATAGACTGTGCACTTTGCAAGTGCAATTGCACTCTGCAAGTGACGTTGCTCCAGAGATTAGTAAATGAGGGAATTCTCTGTTGACATCCATTGTCCAATGTGCAAGCGCAAAAATGATGCTGTTTTTTTTTTAAATTTGCTTGCTTGTGATTGGGCATTATTTGCAAAGTGAAGCTTTACCTCATTTACTAAGCTCAATAGTGCAACTGCACTTACAAAGTGCACTGTCTATTTGCCTTTAGTAGATCCAACCTTGTATGTCTCTTTTGCCATTAAACCTCTTCCCTTGCCTGCTAGAACTTTTTTTTTTAGTGTTCAATCTCAGCTGCACCAGGACAGTACCAGGACAAAGTAATTCCTGCACCCATGTGCAGGAGTTAAATCATCCAATGCTGGCCAGTAAAGGAGACTGAACGACCGCACTCTTATTTCCATCATCAGCAGAAAATAAAGCAATATTAACCTCCCTAGCGGTCTGATTCTCAATATTTTTGAATGTCAAAGCGGTACATTGTTTTGCATGGAAATTTCAGTGTCGGATGCAGGGGCGGACTGACAACTCATGGGGCCCCCGGGCAATAGGGGATCATGGGGCCCCTGTGTCCTTGTCCAAACTCAAAAAAGCCTATGAAAAAGATACCAGGGACATCTCATGGGGCCCCCTACTGACCCTGGGCCCTCGGGCAGTGCTCAAGTTTCCAAATGGTCAGTCTGCCCCTGGTCTGATGATGAACTTCCCCACGAATCACTATTACTCAATTCTGCAAGTGATTCTAATTCACTATCGCTGTTTTCTAGCTCATCTAAAACCGCTTTTGACCTAAAGGAACGCTTTTTGGATGCCATGTACGTACTCTGGTTTCCAGGCAGAAAGAATGGTAAAAGTGCAGGGAGGGCACAGGACAAAGCACTAGGGACAAAACTGAGGTGACATTGTTTGATACAGTAATGTAATCCTAACAGATTACAATTCACTGTGTGTATGTCATGTTTTTACTTTGAATCTCCCACCGGTTACGCCCCCCTGTGTCGCGGCGCTCGCAGGGAAGGGAAGACAGATGCCGGCATCGGCCGGAGGACACAGTGGGAGGACATTGGCAGGAGGACATAGTGGAAGGACATCTGTGGATCACAGGGACAAGGTAAATTACACTACACACACACACTACAGTGTAATCCCGAGTGTGGCTTGGGGTTACCACTTTTTGTACTGAAAATGAACCCTGAGCCACACTCAGGATTACTGCCAGGGAGGTTAAACCCAAAAACAAAATATAATGTAGCACTACCCTCTTGAGGGCTTCTGGGTCCCCCAAAGCTTTACACAGCCAGGCAACATGCATTTTCCACACTTGCATCCACAGTCAGTGAAAAGTCCATAAGCTTGGTTTCTGTGTTTTTGTTAGGGGAAATAACTTTTATAGGGTAACAGGGATTATGGAATTCCCAACTTGACTGAATCAATGCACAGGGACAACTTCCTTCCTATTTACAGAAACAGATCCTGGACTGTTCTTCTCTTGAATGCGGTCGTCTTTGCGGATCAGTAGTAAAAGCACCTTATGGGCATTAGCCCCTCTGAAAGTTATCTTAGATTATTGCAAACTACATGCAGAAATACATCCTCTCCCCTGTAGAACTGTTCCCAGCTCCACTGACTGCAGACACTACCAGCCCTCTTGGCTGGTCTGAAGAGCTCCCAGGACAAGTATAAAGGATTAAGCATAATGCTGTCCTTTGAAAGCTTGCTACACATGGCAGTTTCTCCTATTGTAAATCCCTGTGTGTGCTGATGTACTCAATCTGTCCTCCTTGCTTCCAGGCCTTGATCCTGTTCATACAGTATTTGTATGGATCCTCCTGAGCCAGCCAAAGCACCCCATCTTCCATCTGACTCCTTTGCCAGCAAGGCTCCCTCATATTTATGGGTTAGCCTACCACACTACCAAGGCCTCCAAACCTGGGATTGGTCAGAGTCCCATAAATATACACACTTAGGTGTCCACCCCTTCCATCAATTGGCTTCTGGAAGCTTCCATGGTCCTCCAGAACCAAGTGGAAGCAATAGAGTCCCAACATGATGAGTCACCCAGCCATGTAGAGTTATATTAGCACATTTGGGTGTACTTGGCTAACAAATTAATGCCAAATTCCAGCTAACACTTTATAAGCAGTTACAGCAACAATTTTTCTCCTTTTGGGATGAAAGTTTTTAGGTACCATTCTCACCAAACCGCAGTATGGCTAAGGTGAACGTGCTGCCTTTGCAAGAGGCATGTGGGTGCCAATAATTTGTTAATGGTGCCCCAAACACATCTTACAAACAGCGCATTTGCAGCCACCAAATCGCATGCAATGTGTTGCACTGAATTTTGAAAAGGTAGTGATTGCATTACTGTTTCCACATTCCAGTGCAATTTGCAGACCATTCAAATGAACAAGCTGTCAAAACTGCACTGCACGGGAACACGCGCATTCTGGTGTCAACACATAACTGAATACATTGAAATGGTTTGTCTCAACAATCTAACTGCTGCTTTGTCTGGGCAGTCTGTTAACCAGGTGAATATAAAGGAAAACGTCTAAATAAGAGAAAACTAATGGAGTCATCACATGTAAGAAATGGTAAGCTGCAATTTAATACATTTTGGGTTTTGGGTTTAAGTCATCCCAAGACTATTTATATAATCACAAAATGCAACACTAGGTAAGGCCAGTAAAACAAAAAAAGTACACAAGGCATAAGGAAGTATCTTTGGGCACTATAGATTGTGTGCTCAGAGACTCCAGTAATGAAAATCCAGCCCTGAGTTTTTTGATTGAGTGGGGAAGGGTTAGAATCTCTGTCAGGTTTTTATTATCTACTTCTTGAGTTGATAGTTGTCAACAATTCAATGTCAATGTCACTAGAATGGGATGTGAAGACACATCTCCCAGGGAATTCACCAGGTTTGGTTAAAACTGAAAAAAAATTGGATTGCTTTGGTGAGATATTGTGTCACTGTTTTATGTGTTCTCAGGAACAGCAAAAGAAGGGAAATATCCTCAAAAGGGAGACAGGCAGCACTTGAAACCTTACAGTATTGTTACTCTTTCCAAAGCCTATACAAAACTAACATTTTAAAGTAAAATTCCAGTAAGTGTTTTAACGTATATACCTATAACAGGGGCGGGCTGACCATTTGGAAACTCGGGCACTGCCTGAGGGCCCGGGGTCAGTAGGGGGCCCCATGAGATGCCCCTGGTACCTTTTTCATAGGCTTTTTTGAGTTTGGGCAAGGACACAGGGGCCCCATGATCCCCTATTGCCCGGGGGCCCCAAGAGTGGTCAGTCCGCCCCTGATCTATAATACAAACATTTTTATTGGTTTTGAATAAACTAGGAAATGGCTAAAACCTCTGTCAATTTTTATTTTAAAGGGTAGCTTTCCCTTACATTCCTGTGCAGGAGATGCAGCAGTAAGTTAGAACAAAAATCTTTAAAGTGAGAGAAATTGCCCTTTTAGAATGTTGTCACTAGAGCAGATGTCCCCATCAGAAGATTTCCCTTCATTTCTTGTTCTACTAAAATTGTAAAATTTGGGCCTTCTCATCACTCTATCAATTTCTGTTAGAAATGAGATTCAGGTTTGGGTTGAATGTGGGTTAAATCCACACCCCAGATTGCTCATGAGTTCACAGACCTGTCATATTAATAGGCCAGACTGGACTCCCGAATACCCAGCTGCAGTAATATAAAACAACCAGCTGGAGTTCCTGGGAGACATCATTGACCTAATATGGACATGACCATAGTTGGTCAATGGTGACACCCAAGATTCCTAGAACTATTTTTTTGTTTTTTTTTTACTGCACTATCAGAAATTTGCCATTTTGCAACACATCTGTACACATGTGTACACATCTGTGAGCATTGTTTTGTCATGATTGATGATGGATTTATATCTCTGGATACCATGATTAACATCGATTTACATCAAGGGACATTATTAACATTTTTTTTTACTGTACTGTAGGGTTCAGCCCTTTTCTGGTCAGGCATACCATTAAACAATAAGGCCAGTTGGCCCACCCAATTTTCCAGTTGCTAGAATGTAAATAAACAGCAAAAGATCCTGGACAACATCATTGACCAAATATGGACATCAACCCGGCCATTACCAATTACTGCATGTCCAGGGATTCTGTCATTTGGACCAAAAGTGTAGTGAGGAAAACATTGTTGGGCGGAGGGTCATCATGAGTGACAATCAATTTACATTGTTGGACAATGTGACTGACAATGGCTTTACATGGGGGGCATTCTTTTTTAATTGTTATATGTAATGTAATATTGGGTAATAATTTACCCCTGTACTCATTCCTCTGGGATCGGGATGATATCTGCCAGCCCACTTATTTCAACGTCCCCCCAACAAACCCCACATTTTTTTGGGAGAGATCCAATGTGGGGAAGTCCAAGCACAATATTTTCAACGCACACTTTCCTGGAACTGGCTTTAGATGTAAATGAGTGCTGCAGCGACCATTGGATAGGGATCATAGACATTCAGAGTGAGAGGTATGTCCCCAGCAAACCAAGGATTTCCAGAATTCTAGGACCATAGAACATGTTCTGGAGATCCTTGGTGTGCTGGTGACATACTTCTCGCTCCCAATGTGGGGAAGAAACCCTTGACCTTCAACAGTAAGACAGGATGCCTTGCAAGGAAGGGGGAAGCTTTGCTACCCCCTTGGAAGCCCCCCCCCCACTTTCATGTTGATAGCATAACTCACAACTGTTCCTGATTTGAAGGGACTTTCCCTCTTTTGAAATAAAGTTCCTCTGTCACTCTTTCCACCTCACTTGTCCCTCATTTTGGTCTGAAATATACCTGTATCAAGAAAAAAACTCTATTTATCTATCAAAAAGTGTTTTAAATGGCTACAATTTTCATCCAATTTCTAAATTGCATTTGTATAAATTTTAAAAGCCAACAGTAAAAAGAATAACAAAAAAACAAAAACATTCAGGTTTAACAAATTATTTTGTAATTGTATTAATTCTCCATCTAATGTGGGTATGACAGGGGGGGGGGGGTGTGTATGCATGGCCTACATACTTTTTTGTTAATAATAGACAGCCCTCTTTCCAATCTCAGATGGTTGGGAGGTAAGGCTTAAAGGCATGTGGCCTGGTATGACCACCCAAGTTGCATGCCTGGATAAGAGTCTGGGTAAAATGTCCAGCGGAACCCCACGTTCCCTTTAATATTGGATATATATTGTACATAAAATAACAGAGTAACAGGTTAGAATTAAAGTGGTATTAAACCCCAAAACTAAAATGTAATATATTGCAGCTTGCTGCACTCGTTTACCTTTTTAAAGGCTTTTTTCTTTTATTTCACCTGGTGATCTGGCCTGTATCACACCTCCTGTCTAAGGGTGCCTATACTCCAGCTGAAGCAGATTGGACAACAGCATTGTCAGTCTGGCAAAAGGTGGTGTTAGAGGAGCAGATTTATATGGACTTGACTAACAAACTGAAGATGAACTCCAGCTAACACTTTATAGCAGTTAAAGCAAACAGTTTTTTTATGCTTTTGGGATAAAGGTTTTACATATATGAATAAAAGCTGACTATTGTGAGCACCTCTGTCAGTGGTAAATGGTTTGTCTCAACCCTCTAACTGCTACTTTGTCTGGACAGCTTGGTCTGTTAAAGGAAGTTGAAAAACAACAGACTCACTGGCTGGATCACCAGGCGAAAATGAAGGAAGAAAAGCTTTACCATTTGCCCTCCAAAGGATTTACCCCCCTTCCTGACCAGGCCATTTGTTGCGATACGGCACTGCGTTATTTTAACTGACAATTGCAAGGTCATGCAGTGCTGCACCAAAATGAAATATACATCCTTTTTTCCCATAAATAGAGCTTTCTTTTGGTGGTATTTGGTCGCCTGTGCGGTTTTTATTTTTTGAGCTATAAAAAAAAAAAGGCCGATAATTTTGAAAAAAAAACCAACTATATTTTTAACTTTTTGCTATTAAACATGTCCACTAAAAAAAATGTAAAAATCAAATTTCGACATAAATTTAGGCCAAAATGTATTCTGCTACGTGTCTTTGCTAAAAAAAAAATCCCAATACATGTAAATTAATTGTTTTACGTGAACGTTATAGCATTTACAAATGTAGGTATATATACTTTTTTTTTTTACTAGTAATGGTGGCGATTAGCGACTTATAGCGGAACTGCGGCGGGCATTCTGACACTGGGGGGAACTGACTTGGTGTGACTGACATCCCCAGTAACACCAATACAGTGATCAGTGCTAATAAAAAGCACTGACACTGTATAATGGTACTGGGCAGGAAAGGATTAACATGTGGGGTGATCAAACAGTTAAATGTGTGCTGTGTGCTGTTTTACAATGGGGGCTGTGTGTGTGTTTCACTGTAAGCACACTTCTTTGTATAGCTCTGCTATGCAGAGCCATACAAAGCAGTGTGCAGGAGCTGACAGGGGAGAAATCTGTATTGTTTACATACAGGTATCTGCCCTGTCGGAAATCCTCGGAGATCGCTGGGTACTGGCGGGGAATCACCGACAAGGACCCAGTGATTGACAGCCGAGGCTGCGAATAGCAGCACAGATAGGGCTCCCTGCCCGGAACTGCAAAATCACCATAGGACGGCACTGAAGCAGTTAAAAAAAGAAAACTAATGCAGCCATCACATCTGAGAATTGGTAAGCTGCAATTGAATACATTTTTGAGTTTAATACTACTTTAAAGAATCACATTGTATCTTGTAGAACGTTGTATCACATATAATGTTATATATATTCTATTAAATTTTTACAGGTACTTATATAGTGCTATCAATTTACACAGCACTTTACTGAATAGTAGCAAAATATGTATGCTTACAGTAAACAGCTATAGTGGGGTCAGCAACCCGTCGATTGGGATCTGCCAGTTGATTGCAGCCAGGTAGACTGATAGATCATGCCCTGGGCTTGCCAAACCGGCATTTGCAGAGCAGTGAAGAGCAGGAATTGCTGCACTCCAGTGGAGAGATACAAACTGCACTCCACCTCTCTGTATCTGGCCTAGGACCGAGCGGTGCCAGGAGAGGATGGTGCCCTTGGAGTAGAACTCACCCCTGGGGAAGGGGCACATCGGGCTCCACACTGAGTGGTGCGGCCTTGCAGAAAGCTCAGGACCTGAAACACTCACTAAGTGAGCTGCACAGGAGGCAACACACCTCTCCAGCATACTCTGCCCAGTGGCCGCTGCTCTCTCAGGTCCTTCATAATAAATCCTTTGCCCAGCCACAGAGTGGTAAGCTGACAGCTGTTGTATGCTGCAGGATACACAATTATGCTGATGGATGTTTCACTCTCTGGGGGAACACTGCTCATTTTGGGTTGTGAGTGTAGGTGAATGGGGCCACTCTGTTGGCACCCTGCAACCTTGTGCAGTACAGTGATCAGGGGGTTAAAGCAGGTGATGAGGGGGCCTCCTCACCACCTGCTTGAACCCCTTTTGTTGGTGAGGGGGAGCACTGGACACCTTAGCTGCCATTCTGCTAAATGCTGGGTGTCCGGTGCACTCCTATATCTTTAAGGAGGGGTGGGCTTCCTCAGGTCCACCTGCTCTTGGTCTATCCATTAAATACATGTGCCTCTATTATGGGGGCTCTCCAAATTTGTAGAGTTAGGAACTACAGAATATTGGGGTGCCGTGACGAGGCTCTGTAGCTTACGCATGTATTTGCAAATGTGTGCTAATGAAACCCCTGTTTTTAACGCATACTGTTAGACAGGTTAATGCGGTTTGTTTGCAGGCTGGTTGGCAAGCTAAGCTGGGAATTTTTCTCTTTTTGTTTGACATATGTCGCCCTTCCATGTGCTCCTTGCTGTGAAGGCCAGTTCTAGACTGGGGCAGTGGCCATTTTTTGTACTGTTTAAACCCTTTGACCCTGCACTGGCATACTGTGGGGCATTTTTAGAGTAGCCCCATTTATTTGAATGGGTCAAAATAGGTGAAAGGTATTATAACTCGTGCCGAATGCCACAGCATGTGTATACCCTCGGCTGTTGCCTCTGCAGCTAAAGGGGGTAGGGATCTGTGTTCCTGTGTGATTCAGTGTGGTGCAAGTTTGCAGCCCATTCAGTTAAATGGGATATATATCACACCAGACTGCACAAAAAGTAGTGCATGCACGTTTTTTCAAAAACACACTGCACCAAATCGCATGGTACTGCAGTACCATACAATAAGGTGAAGGCAAACGCACTTCGCTTGCAATCTGGGAGCCTTTAACAATGTACTGTCACCCACAAAGTCGGTGTGCTCTTAAGTGCAGGAAACGCGCACAGAACACTCCTTTCCTGCACTGCGTTCTGTTGTGAACTGACCCTAACAACAGGACACTGTGCCCGGTGATCTTTGATTGCTCCCATGTTGTTCAGGTAGATCTCCACCTCTCTAAGGTTGCTTACCCCTAAGCTATAGAATGTAATGGTATTTTATTAAGATGAAAATCTGAAGCTCCTGTACAAATCTGCAGCCTTGGGCCACTGCTGAATGTAGACTAGACTCTTCTCAGATGAATGCTGAGGTCTATGCTCAGTGTGCGTATTGAGCTATTCAGGGTGGATTTATTTCCATTTAACAGTCAGTGCCACACTTTCCATGGAAACCCATTGATTTCAATGTTTTCTTAAAGAAAGTAGTGTGGCAGCTTTCTGCTGTCTCAAAAAAAGAGAATTTAAAACAGTTAATAGTGCTGGGGTCGCCAAAATAGGTGTCAATCATCCGAATAGCAGGGGTCCCGGACAGGCAGAGAATCGTGTATCTGAGCAGTTCGCTTTCCCATGTACTGCTGCCTATCAATGGTCACATCTCCCACTGTGAACAGCAGGCGGTGAGAGATCTGCTGCATCACTGAGAATATCAAGGCTTAATTATTATGGTAAAGTAAAACTGTCAATACCATAAAGGTACCTGCTTCTTTTGATGAACGCTCAAATACAAGGGGTCCCCATAATCACAGACTGCTGTAAGATGTCAGTCTAAATCCTTAGTGATAGTGCTGAAGGCTTCCCAGACCATCCAACCTCCCATACACTCCTGTTGTGTATGAAGGCTGCCCATCATAGTGATGAGCTAGTAGGAATATACAATATACTGTAGGTGACAACTAAGATTGTGTGTCCCTGATAAGGAAATTTTCCATGACTTCCTGTTCTGATGATGAAGAGGGGGCAAACAGTGGCACAAACTGCATCAAAATTACCTTTATTAAATAAAATAAGGCATGGAGGGGTTAGAACCCCTTTCAGCTTTTTATTGCTGTGTGTCGCTTTCTGTCCCCGTAAGAACTGATGTTCGAGGAATCTACGAATTGAGGTCACATATGGCATTAAAGTCAAGTGTTGCCTAAAAAACTATTTTTGCTCCAGCACCTATTTATTTACTGTTGGCTCTGTACATTTAAATTGTGGTATCTAACGTTTACCTGTGTACATTTAGAAAAATATAAAAGTATCTGCAATATAAAAAATGTTTTACTGTAACAATATATTGAACTTTAGTAAACTGTATTACATTTGTAGCGCCACCCCCCAAGGAGCCACTGGTGAACGTACAAGGTAAAGTGAAGTCGACAACAAGGTATTAATATCAATATTCAACTAGTTGCCGACTTCACCTTACCTTGGAGGACTTTTGTGTGTGGACTGGAGACCACTTATCAGGCACGGAGAGTGAAGAGTGTTCTAGCCCATTTTGCAACCTGGCCACTTTATTAGGTACACCTTGCTAGTACCGGGTTGGACTCCCTTTTGCCTTCAGAACTGCCTAAATTCTTCGTGGCATAGATTCAACAAGGTGATGGAAACATTTCTGAGATTGTGGTCCATATTGACATGCGTTACTGTTGCCTTTTTATCATCTCGAACCAGTCTGCCCATTCTCCTCTGACCTCTAACATCAAAAAGGCATTTTTGTCCACACAACTGCCGCTCATTGGATATTTACTCTTTTTCGGACCATTCTCTGTAAACCCTAGAGATGAAATTAAAAAGAAAAATTCCTCTGTGCTCAGGAAAACAAGTGTCAACTCAGTATAGGTGTATATCTTGGTGACTTCTGCAATTAAAATGTGTAAACACAAAACAAATTCATATATAACTTAACCACGCATGTCACGTAACCATAAGGCTCCATGCACACAGGACGTTTGGAAAACACTTCTGTACGATGGAAACTGACTGCTGGAAAACGTAGGTTAAAAAACATCTGTTTACCCGCTTTTGCATACCGCATTTATGGGCATTTATAAGCGTTTGCGATTAGAAGCATTTTTTAAAGATAACCTCAGGAGACCTTCCAAAATGCCGAGAATGCGCTGAAAAACAGTAAAAAATTAACTATTTCAGACATTTTGAGAGAAATTGAGAGAGCAGAAGCAGAGAGAGCAGTATGTGTTGAGATGACCTGTCTTTTCTGGTTGTATTCACTATGGATCCCATCCTGAGCATAATGCAGCAAGTTCTACCAATTTTTTTTTCACGTAAAACCTGGAACTGACTGCAATGGTGCACCGGGTCCATTTGAATACATGGAAAACACGTTGCATGCATTTCTGGTGATGAAAAAAGGATCCTGACAGCATCTGGACATGGAACATTTACAAAACGCTTATAAACGCAAACGCTTATAAACACGGTTAGCCGCGTTTACACGTGTTTACAAGCATTTGGTGTTTGAAACACTGATAAAATCTACTCCTGAACGCAAGTTTAGTGCGTTCAAAAAAAGACTGTAAACTCAACTGCCTGTAAAAGACTGTAAACGATGATGTGTACATGGACACATAGGAAAACATTAGGGAGAGTTCAGGGGCTGCTGAAAAAAAAATGCAGAAAAGCTCCTAAACGTGAGTTTATCAGCTGCAGTGTACATGAACCCTAAATATGAAACTGTTCCTGGAAAAAAATAGATACATATAATGTCCCCTTTTAATAAAGAGCCATGCTTCAACTGAAACCAGTCATGTGCAATTCTTCAACTGAGACCAGTCCTTTAGTTCCACAATGGTGTCCCAACACGTGCAAAAAGTGCAAGTGTTCTAATTATAATAAAGTGCTCCACTGGACAATGCTCCTGTGCCCAACATATATTTAAACTCACCCTGTAGCATTGACCACCTATCTCTAGCATGGTCAGCAGCACTTGTGGGGCAGACCCCTTTGTCATTCGTATCTTTCAATCTCTCAAAATTGGACTGCTTGGGAAGGCATGAGTTCTCAAAAAAAGAAGAGAGGGTACCATAGTGTAAAACTGCACCAAAAACTGTATGAAATAAATAAGACAGATCCACTTACATGAAACGATGCCCTAACAACCAGCACCCAGTATATTCAGCTTGTGTATAGGTGGCAAGATGGCTGCTGTCCACGTCCGACGCTGGAACTTCGGATGCCCTCCACCACCCGGAAACCACATGAATTGCGTCACTAAGCCTCAACGTGTTTCAACTTAATTGGTCATCCTCAGGAATTTTGAGTTGTCACCAGAATAGACAGATAATCTTTTAATGGGGACACCAATTCTGGTGTTGTCACTAGAATAGACAATCTTTTAATGGGGACACCAATTCTGGTGTTGTCACTAGGATAGACAATCTTTTAATGGGGACACTTATTTTGGTGTTGTCACTAGAATAGACAATCTTTTTAATGGGGACACTAATTCTGGTGTTGTCACTAGAATAGACAATCTTTTTAATGGGGACACTAATTCTGGTGTTGTCACTAGAATAGACAATCTTTTAATGGGGACACCAATTCTGGTGTTGTCACTAGGATAGACAATCTTTTAATGGGGACACCAATTCTGGTGTTGTCACTAGGATAGACAATCTTTTAATGGGGACACTTATTTTGGTGTTGTCACTAGGATAGACAATCTTTTAATGGGGACACTAATTCTGGTGTTGTCACTAGAATAGACAATCTTTTTAATGGGGACACTAATTCTGGTGTTGTCACTAGAATAGACAATCTTTTAATGGGAACACCAATTTTTGTGTTGTCACTAGGATAGACAATCTTTTAATGGGGACACTTATTTTGGTGTTGTCACTAGGATAGACAATCTTTTAATGGGGACACTAATTCTGGTGTTGTCACTAGGATAGACAATCTTTTAATGGGGACACTAATTCTGGTGTTGTCACTAGAGTAGACAATCTTTTAATGGGGACACTAATTCTGGTGTTGTCACTAGAATAGACAATCTTTTAATGGGGACACTAATTCTGGTGTTGTCACTAGGATAGACAATCTTTTTAATGGGGACACTAGTTCTGGTGTTGTCACTAGGATAGACAATCTTTTAATGGGAACACTAATTCTGGTGTTGTCACCAGAATAGACAATCTTTTTAATGGGGACACTAATTCTGGTGTTGTCACTAGAATAGACAATCTTTTAATGGGGACACTAATTCTGGTGTTGTCACTAGGATGGAAAATCTTTTAATTGGAACACTAATTCTGGTGTTGTCACTAGGATAGACAATCTTTTAATGGGAACACTAATTCTGGTGTTGTCACTAGGATAGACAATCTTTTAATGGGGACACTAATTCTGGTGTTGTCACTAGGATAGACAATCTTTTAATGGGGACACTAATTCTGGTGTTGTCACTAGGATAGACAATCTTTTAATGGGGACACTAACTCTGGTGCAGGGGTGGACTGACAACTCATGGGGCACCCAGGCAATAGGGGATCATGCAGCCCCTGTGTCCTTGCCCAAACTCAAAAAAGCCTATGAAAAAGGTACCAGGGGCATCTCATGGGGCCCCCTACTGATCCCGAGCCCTCAGGCAGTGCCTGAGTTTCCAAATGGTCAGTCAGCCCCTGCTCTGGTGTTGTCACTAGAATAGACAATCTTTTAATGGGGACACCAATTCTGGTGTTGTCACTAGAATAGACAATCTTTTAATGGGGACACTAATTCTGGTGTTGTCACTAGAATAGACAATCTTTTAATGGGGACACCAATTCTGGTGTTGTCACTAGAATAGACAATCTTTTAATGGGGACACTAATTCTGGTGTTGTCACTAGAATAGACAATCTTTTAACGGGGACACTAATTCTGGGGACAACCAGGGATTCCCTTACTTTGGAGGGATTTCCTCTCACTTTCTGCATTGACAATGAGATACAAAGTGAAGGGAAATCTCCCCAATAGCACACAGATAGCAAAAAAAAAAACTGACAGGGGTTATAACCCTCTCTTACTCTATCCAAAATAAAGATAAAAAAGAAAAGCTTTGTCTTTAGTTCTATTTTGAGAAAAGATAAATAAAGCAAAAGCATTCATTATCCTGACGCTAATAATCTGAAATGTGATTGCTTTGTGGATTTAGAACATCATTACTGATTGTTGTGCTGTGTTTGTGAATAAACCTGCAACTGTCAAGGATAAAGGAATTTAAAAATAAATAAATAAACAAGTTAAGAGGGAAGAAATACTGGACAAAGTGGACAACACAGCCCATCATTTGGTGATGTCAGGTGCAGTCTATGTACAGCTATAGTTCTATGTTCTGCATCAGATGACTGCATCAGTTTCATGAAATTGTATTCTTTTTACTAGCAGGACCTCTTGTGGCTAAATTGTGAACTACAGATGGAAAGTTCACATCAATTTTGTTATTATTGCAGTTAAGCCCATATATAATATTTATTACAGGTAGGTACATATATAAGGTTGACAATTTATGCAGCACTTCCCATATTGTACATTTACTGCCATTAACAACTTGCTTTCTGGAAGATTTACCCCCTTTCATGACCAGGCCATTTTTTGCGATATGGTGCTGCGTTACTGTAACTGGCAATTGCGAGGTTATGCAATGCTTCGCATAAATTAAATTTATTTTTCCCCCATAAGTAGAGGCTTCCTTTCATGGCATTTGATCACCTCTGAGTTTTTAATTTTTGGTGCTATAAACAAAAAAATAAAACATTTTGAAAAAAAGATTTTTTTCTTTACTTTTTGCTATAAAACACATGTAGTAAAAAACAAAATTGGCCCAAAATGTAAACCATGTATTTGGTAAAAATAAAAAAAAAAAATCACAATAAGTGTATACAAATTAGTTTATGTGAACATTATAGCGTTTACAAATGGCCCATGTATATAATGAATTTTCTATTTAATACTAATAATGGCGTCAATCAGCGACTTATAGCGAGACTGCGGCAGTACAGCAGGCATTCTGACACTAACTGACACTGGGTGGGAACAGACTAATTGCTGCTGACATCTCCAATGACGCTAACACAGTGACCAGTGCTAATAAAAAGCACTGACACTGTAATAATGACACTGGGCAGCAAGGGGTTAAAATCTAGGGCAATCAAAGGGTTAATTGTGTGTTAGGAAGTGCTTTAATAGTGCACTGCTGTTTTACTATGGGACGTGCTGCTTTTTATCTCTCTGCTTTGCAGAGAGATAAAAAGCAGCACGTCCCCGTTTATACTCACAAATCTCTCTCCTGTCAGCTGCTCCGCCGATCACTGAGTCCCAGCCATGAACCACTGGCTGGGACCTGGTGATTGACACCTTTGGGAGCCAATGACAGTGCTGGTAGGGCGACGCGTGCATGCCCCCTACCTGGAAATGCAAAATCACGTATATTTACGGCTGCCCTGTGGCAGTAAAAGTGCTCCAGGTGGGTTGGTAAGTGGATAAGGAGCTTACAATATAAGGTGCATACAGATACTAATGCCATTTTGGTAAGGAACCAGTTAAAGTGACACTAAACAATTTCCATATTCTCCAAAAAAAAAACTCCATACACATCCACTACTTAACAGCCCTGAAATCTATTTTTCATGACATTCTTTCTTATTGTATTATACTCTGTGAGCTCCTTAAAGGATACGTTCACCTTAGGGAACATGTTACAAGTTCCACCCATTTTTTTAGGGTGGAACATATAATTTGTTTCCAATACTGCAGCCGCCACCCGCTGTCCTCTCTCCTGTACTAGCGGTCACTTTCTGAAAACAGCACAGCCATGCAGGGCTCCGCCTACACGTCCACGTCATTCATTCACAGATTCTGTGAATGAATGAACTACAAGTCCTGACATCCTTTGCAGATTTTGGCTTGTAGTTCTCAGTGAAACACCATGGTGCTGTTGAGCGCTGTGGTCATTCATTGAGTCTTCCTGTCAGTATAAAACTGTCTGATCATACGATGTATGGCCAGACAACTCACACTGATAGTCTTCTGGAGTCATGGCACCAGGTACAGGTATATCATAGCTGATCGCTGGTGCAATGCCTTACAGGCTCCCCAAAAAGAACCAAAAAAACAAATAGTAAATGCACATTTTTTTTTGCCTGCAAAAAAATTGCATTTATTTATTTCTTTTTAAAGTGAATTTATCCTTTAACTACTTCAAGTCCGGACACTTTCACCCCCTTCCTGTCCAGGCCAATTTTCAGCTTTCAGTGCTATCACACTTTGAATGGCAATTGTGTAGCCATGGAACACTGTGTAATTTTTAGCATTTCTTTTAGACAGATAAAACTTTCTTTTGGGGGTATTTATTCACCACTGGGATTTTTATTTTTTTGCTATGTAAATGAAAAAAAACAAAAATGTTGAAAAAAAAGTGTTTTTCTTATAAAATTTTGCAAATAAATAATCTTTCTTCATAAATCTTGGCCATAATGTATTTATCTATCTTTTCGGTAAAAAAAATAAGCAAATTAGTTTATTAAATTAAAATACAATTTTTCAAATTTATTTTCACATTTTTATTTTATTTTTTTATATTATAATTTTTTTACATACTGTCACTCTAGCAGTACAGTGTCACCATAGTACTACTTTTCGGGGATGATGAAGATTTTTTTTTATACACATTGCTTTTACACCCACAAAGGCTGCAAAAGCAATCATTTCCCTTTCTCTCTGGATGCATTCCTGTAGCCATTGAGAAATACTTAATATTCTACATATAGCACTATCCTTTCACAAGTAGAATCCCCACCAAGTTACTATCACAATCCTTCCCCTGAAGTACAAATGTCATCGAATAAATTTTTTAGTAAACTTGATTTACCCTCTAATCAATATTAGTGTATACAATTAAAGTCCAAAACCGAAAAAATAAAGAAACAGAAAAACAAAAACAAAAAACAAAAAAAACCATCCAAAAGAAAAACAAAAAGTCCAAAATAAAGTCCCAAAATATTATTTCAAGAAAGATCTTTATCTGTAATATCTTAATTCTTCATATCTTCCAAAATCTTTGTGATATACTTCAAACCAAATCTTCATATACCTCAAAGAAAAAAACTCAACATGTGTATTATCTTCAAAAAAAGGGGTATATAAAACGTGCCACACGTGTTTCATGCACATAAAAAATTGACGTGCCACCACAACCGTGAAGGGAAATCCCTCAGCCTTAGGAGTCAATCCACTGCATACCACTAGAGGAAGTGCATAGTTACCCTCAGAATGGTATCAAGGGTCTGAGTACTTCTTTCCAACCTTTTGGTATTCCTTCAGCCTTTCCAGCCACTTCCCACAGACCTCATAAACAGACCAGGGATCAATATGTATCATAAAAGCTTATAGCACTTTATTGTAGCAACTTACATTCAAATAAGATGACATCAGCTTCCACACCAAAAACGATATGTTCACAATCCTGCCTCTCCTCATAAGTGTGTAGGTATCCACACCATCCCACTCCCAAGGGGGAACCGATTGCCTGTGGTAAGTACCCAGTACCTCAAAGCCCCATGAGGATTCCAGGAAGCCACAGCCGCATGTACCAGGATCAAAAATGGCCGTCGCCGCACTTCCGGAAGAGCGTCACTACGTCACCACGTCACGTGCCCCGGACGCGTTTCGTCACATCCGGACTTTGTCAACAGGGATCCCTGTTGACAAAGTCCGGATGTGACAAAACGCGTCCGGGGCACGTGACGTGGTGACGTAGTGACGCTCTTCCGGAAGTGCGGCGACGGCCATTTTGATCCTGGATTTCACAAGTAGTAAACAATGATGTCAGGACGTGTCTGGTGGACACAGCGGGCACAGATCACGGCGCTGTACACTCCCAGGGAGGGCACACAGGCAATTTACACAGGGGACATTTAGAAACACCCCCCTGCATCAGCAGCGCTACTGTCCAGCCGTTTATCGGCATGCGCTGGACGGGAAGAGGTTAACCTCTCCTTTTTCCGCTCATTTTCATTTGTTTGTAAGAAGCACTACATGTTAGTTGCAGCCATTTGCACTTCTCTATGCACACTACAAATCGCATAGTCCATAGTCTCTAGTCCACCTCAGGAGCGAGCAAATGGGGGTGGCTACATTCATACATATATTGGTATCATGTAAAATTAACATAATCACCATATAACAGTAAGTCAAATCATAGCACAAAACAGAGGAGATTTAGGAGACTTAGAGAATTGAATGAACTTTTTTGATTTTAGAGCACATACTTAAATATAATTTTTTAAACCAAATGTAGTGTCACTTTAACCTACCAGCATGTCTTTGGAGTGTAGGAGCAAGCACAGGGAGAAACATGCAAACTCCATGCTGATGTCCTGAGCGGGATTCAAACAAGGGACCCCACTGCTGCAAGGAAAAACAGCTAACTAAGCCACTGTACTGTGAAAAGCAGGATTGTAGTTTGGTTGGGTAGCAAGATTTGAAGTAAAGCTGAACTCTGGGCAAAAAAAAGTTTTCCCTTGTACTGGGGACGTGCTTACACAGCAAGGGGTATTTGCTCATTTTTGTCTAGGGGAGAGATGAAGGGAAATATAGTTACCTGATTCTCCTATCCTCTATGAACAAGACTGGTCCCTACAGCACCTGCGCCCTTATACTCTAGCAGCCTTGAGCAGTGGACTGTTCCTGACATCATCAAGCCCATCAGGCTCCATAGACCTGCCCTGGATGTGAGAACACCAGGAACAGTCCACTCCATCGCTGGATCATGGGGGTGCGCTGTTTACCAGTGGAGCGGAGGATCAGATGAGTATAAGGCTTTCTCCTCTCCCCTGGTCAAAATGAGCACTTAACCCCATGCAGTGCGAGTGTTATTGTCCTTTTTAGCTGTATAGAACATCTCCTTCCCTGGCTATCTTCTGAAAACTACCAATTTCTTTGCCCCCCCATGTAATGAAGATGAAGCGATACAGACATGTTTTGGAGTTCATATTAGAAGGGCAGCCTAGGGTGACAACCATGGCTTCCTCCATAGATACAGTTGCTATGAGAAACCAACAGATAGGGAGGGAGCCTGAATACCAATCCCCTTGCTACCAGAGGACACTTCTCCTACCCAGGTACCATGCTTCACAACAGGTTACTAAAACACTTCACTCCAGTCCTTGGTTACCCATGGCAACTACTCTCTCTTCTCCACTCTTAATGCTGAGTTAACCCCTTGTCATAGTTGCTTCATACCCCATATGTTCTTTAGCTGACCCAATGTTTGTGATTGCCATTAACCTTCATGCACTCCCTAAGTAACTTCAGACCAGACTAAGAAAACAGTTAATGATCTTTATCTAACACTTCTGCAGCATAACAGGATAAAGGCATACCTTATAAAGGTGATAGTCCATTGAAGGTGAAATTCCATAGTGTGGCAGTTCTCCAATAAGCTGCTGCCTTCGGGCAGACTGCAGGTCCTAGCAGTCCCCCTCCACAGAACAGTGTCACAGCATTCCTAACCCAAGTCCAAACAATGATCGTGGACAAGGCAAAAGGCTTCTCTCTCTGACTCGGGTCCCCCATATATTATCACCACAGGGCAGGTAGGCTGGGT
This sequence comes from Staurois parvus, assembly GCF_062004578.1. NCBI lineage: Eukaryota > Metazoa > Chordata > Amphibia > Anura > Ranidae > Staurois > Staurois parvus. The sequence goes on along the minus strand of NW_028318095.1, from coordinate 4,536,070 downwards.
CCAAAAGGCCTGTGAACAGCACCAGCAAATTATAACCTCTTCCCCTTGCATAGGACAGCCACTCTTAGCTAGCTATTGTAGGCTCCCTGCCTTTATGTATGTTCCTCCCCAATCAGATCATAATGTGTTTTAGTCCAGCTTCCCTCCTCATAGGAACACTGTGGTCATATAAGCATTCATGTTCAACCTAGCACTAGCTTTACTTGGAAAAATGTATCCATAATCATAGCAATCAGACAAGGTTTCCTAATCTGACCAGTTACAGTGTTCCTCAGATAGGACATATGGGGTTGTTTCAGACTGACACACATACATTAGACCATGACATGACCTATCTGATAATGGAGATGATCATTTAATGTCTAGGAGAGCCTGATGGACAGGGAAACTGGACAAACAAATGTCAAACAGATACATACCGGCCATTTTATTAGGTACACCTTTCTAGTGCCCAAAAAATATCCCCCACACCAATACCACCACCAGCCAGAAACGTTTAAACAAGGCAGGGTGGGTCCATGCTTTCATGTTGTTTACACAAATTCTGACCCTACCATCTGAATGTTGCTGTAACCAGTCTGTCCATTCTCCTCTGAACTCTGACATCAGCAAGGCATTTTCAATCACACAACTGCTGCTCACTGGATATTTTCTCTTTTTCAGACCATTCTCTGTAAACCCTAGAGATGGCTGTGTGTGAAAATCCCAATAGATTAGCAGTATTTGAAATACTCAGACCAGCCCATTTGGCATCAACAACCATGCCACGTTCAAAGTCACTTAAATCCCCTTTCTTTCCCATTCTGATGCTCGGTTTGAACTTCAACAGGTCGTCTTCACCACGTCTAGATGCCTAAATGCATTGAGTTGCTGCCATGTGATTGGCTGATTATCGATTTGTGTTACCAAGCAATTGAACAGGTGTACCTAATAAAGTGGAAGGTGAGTGTATGTTATGTGATTGTAGACTTTGCTTGGGTCAGAACCAATAGGAAACAATTCCTGAGATTTTATATTGTAAAAAAAAATGGCTACTACTTGGCATTTTGCTTAGATGGGGCTATTAGGCCATTCTCAGCTAGTTGTAGCTGATATTATTTCAGCAGGATACTGTCTCCTTTAATGCAGGCACTACTTGACAAGTAAATCACCTGATCTGTTTTCACTAAAAAAAACATGCTTGGATATGAATAACAGAGCCATTATTATAAGTGAAGCCTTGAACCACTGACAGGGTGCTCCCAATAGTCCCCTGCTGTTTAAATGGTTTATCCTTTTAGCTTTCTTCATCACAGTAAGGTTACCAGATATTCAAAATGAAATCCTGCGACTCCCTAGTGACACATACCCCCATTTCTAGCCACGCCCACAAATATATGCATCCCCCCCATCTGTAGCCACACCCATAAAATCATGGCCGATCTAACCATGCACAAAAAAAATCATACCTGCATTTTTAATGCACCCTGAAACAACCAGTGACCACACTTCTGGAACACGAAGCAGACATTCAAGGTATAAACAGTATAAACACAAAATGTATGCACCACATGAGTAAGTAATACACAGAATGCAGGGGTCAGGAGTAAGTAATGTACACAGTGCAGAGGTCAGGAGTAAGTAACACAAAAAAACATGGGTCAAGAGTAAGTAATATACAGAATGTAGGGGTTAGAAATAAGTAATGTAAAGAGTCAAGGGGTTTGGAGTAAGTAACACTAGAAAGTAGTCCATTTGGTATTTATATGTGTAGGACATAGGGTGCACTTGCAGTTTGCCACACATGGAGTACAAGACCCTGTTACTGTGAGAAGATAGGAAAATATGACACAGGATTCGCATTTAGAGTGAATGCAATGTTCCAGACTAATGTTTCTGGGTAAAGAAAACTGTGTATTTCACTTTCTCTGGATTCTGAAGCTCTGGATCGTATTCAATCCTGTGTCTGGGTTTTGCTAGACACCTGCAATCTGGAGTACACAGGTTTGAGGTATCAATGTATACTCAGTTGGAGTGGGAGACAGAAGGTCTCATTGAAGGGTCTCTTGGACGAAAGCCAAGAGACAGAGGTCTCAGTTCCAGGAGTCAGGTTGGCTGCTATTGGGGTGTCAGGAGAACCCCATCCACAGGCCAGAGGTGTGCCCTACATCAGTGCGCAGACTAGAGAGACAAATATCCAGGAGAGGTTCTGCAATTGAAGCTGAATGAGCTTATGAGCCAGGTGGCTCGCCATTTTCCAGCGTATGGATTTCTGTTCAATTTGCTTGCAAAATTACAAAACACACTGCAGAAATGGATCAAACGCAAAGTGCATAGGTGTGAACCTAGCCTTAATGCCTTATCTGCATTAAATTAGCCTCAGAACCTGTGTAATTAATATGTGTTTGGTTTTAAAGGGATGAGGTGGCAGCCCTAACACACACACAAATACTGTATATACATACAGTCACATACATGTAGCCTCTTCAAAAAGCATTCATTCAGCATACATTGGTAACCTAAGGATCTTGGCTGGTTTCCTCTCAGGCATTCATTGCTGGGTGGAAGGCGGGTTTTAGAAAAGCATGTTTAGAGGTTGAAGGGGAGTTGCTCGGAATCAAGAATTCATGCGTGCGTTCTCAGCCCATGTTTGTTTACAAATGGTTTGCAAATATGCGGCCGCTCATCAGAGCCCAGCCTCTGAGAGGCCTGGCAGTACTAGGGTCGTTGGTTCGAATCCCAGCCACGGCTCCTCCTGCCTGGAGTTTGCATGTTCTCCCTGTGCCTGCGTGTGTTTCCTCCAGGTACTCCGGTTTCCTCCCACACTCCAAAAGACATGCTGGTAGGTTAATTGGATCCTGTCTAAATTGGCCCTTGTATATGAATGTGAGTTAGGGACCTTAGATTGGTTGCCCCTTGAGGGTTAGGGACTGATGTGAATGTACAATATATATGTAAAGCGCTGCGTAAATTGACGGCGCTATATAAGTACCTGAAATAATAATAACAATATTTGCTTATGCTCGGCGTGAAGAGGTTAAAGGGCAACACCTATTATCCACTAACTTTCTGCACCAGTCATGCTGCTTTGAACTGTGTCCCTGAACATCTGAGAGATATCTAATATTCTACCTCTAATAATTAACCCCTTGCTGGACACTCCACCACTTAGTACCCTTAAGAAATTTGTGTTTTACCACCGTTTTACTTGTTGCAGAAACTGTTCCCTCTAGTGCTCCAACGTGGTCGGCTGAAGATTTACTTTGAGGACTGTAATAGAGTACCTGCTATCCTGCATAGTCAAGAATTTACAGTTTCCTTGCAGTTTTTTGCATTATAGCCTAGGCCCTAGCCTTCTCAGCATACAGTAAGTGAATTGAGGTGACTTAGCCATTATTCTGTTGATACCAATTTAATTGTCACCTTATGTTGCTCATTTACAATGGGGAAAGCTACAGTTTATGCAACCTCACCAAAATTTAAAAGAGAATTCTTTTTTTTTTCTTTAAATCATACTTACCTAGGTAGATGCAGCATTGATCCAATGCTGCATATGTTCCCTACCAGCTCTAAGGCCGAGAATTGAGCAGTCAAGACACCGCCGAATGCTCAGTTCTACCTGCCGCTCTAAGCAGAGAGAGGTGATTACCAGTCAACGCTCTCTTCTCTGCCTCTCCAGTGCTCACTGGAACCCTGGGCTTTTGAGAGGGCGGGAGCAGCTGGCTCAGGCTCTCAGTGGATTGCTGAAAGGCTGAACCAGGTGTTGATCCAGGCTCCTGGGTGGATCCCAACCATATGGTAGGAATCTTTCTTCAGCCTGGACCGGCTGAGTGACATCAGCAGACAGTGGATTCTATCCTGCTGTCGGCTCAAAATGGGTCACAGGAGTGCAGAACGAACTGCACTCCTATGATCCATAGGAGAAGTACAGCCAAACAAGCTTTTATCAATCTGTGTTCATTGAAGTGTTATAAGTCTGTGTATATGGCCATGTATACCCATTGAGCCTGAGGTACAGAGGTGTTTGTAGAGGTAAAGGTAAGAACAGAGGACCCAACACAACCAGTGGCTTCTGTGGGGGTAGCGCTACATGAATATAAGGTAGGTGGTATCCCAATTTGGCTGCAAATGTTGAAATACCCTTTACCTAGTGTGCTTTTGTTCCTCCATGTTTTAGGCTAGGTTCACACCTATGCAGTTTGCATTTGATCCATTTCTGCATTGCGTTTTGTGGCGTGTTTTGCAATTTTGCACATGCATTTTTTTGTGCTGCTGGCAGATTTAAAACGCATCAAAAATGCAACAAAAATGCAGCAAAACCGCACTGCATGCTTTTCTGCAGTATTTCCATTAAAGTCTATACCAAAAACACAACTTGTCCCTGACCCTTTCCAAAAAATGCACCAGGTGAAAACGTGGAGATGTGAACGTGTCCCATAGGAAATCATGTTAAATGGACTGTAACGGTTTCTGCAAAACGCAAAATGCTGCGGAAAACGCTTACGTATGAACCTAGGGTACAGCAGAGATGACCAAGTTATATTACTGAACTGCAGAGAAGAAAATTGTGGTCACCATCCTAGCCATTCTAACTGACAGAAGTATCTAGATCACAGGACTGGCTGAACAGATTTAGATATCTTATGGCAGATAAGACCATTCACATATACAGTATATACTTCAGCTTTGTATTTCACAACTATTCAGCTTTTGATCATTAATACTGTTTGCATTCATTTACAGCCTTGTTTGCTTAAATGTAGCTCCTGATATTTACAATGTAAAAAAAAAATCTTAAATAAATAGAACTGCAAATTTTGGTTGCAGGTACTATAACTGATTTTCTCCCATAGTCTTAGCAAGCATAAAAGGCAAACAGTAAATGTTTCATTTGTTCATCTCTGTGGAGCAACTGTTTAAAGTAGATATTTTTGATTAATGGATTTAATTTGTCCTTTTATCCTTTGGACAGTTTTTGTAATGCATTGGTTATCACAGGCAGGGAAGGAGTGATTTGGTGGTGCTCCTCATTGTAGTGTATTTCATCAGTGTCAAACATGGATCCCAACTTAAGCTTTGCATCTTTAACCTTTGTGGTCTGAGCGAATCTTTAATCAATCAGTGTTACAATTTCCATACAAAGAAAACGAGAAGCCTTACTCAGCATTTACAAGTACTGAACTATGCTGTACCATCAAATGTAAGTTTTCCTAATAGGAACATATATATGTAAGTTTTTTTTTTTTACTTTGGAAAAAGAAGATATCTTTCCTTCCTTGTTCTAATTTTTTCTTTTTTTAGTTTTTATAATGCTCTTCGTTGTATTATGTGTATGTACTTTAGCAGAAATAATGTGAATTAATCTTCTTAACCTCTTGTAAAGTTTACAATGATGCTGAGTAGCTTGCACTCCTGGGAACGCGTTACCAGTCAATCCTCTGCTATAGGAATGAGAATTCCAAGGGGAACTTTTTTCTGTGGCAGATTCACATTTATTCTTATTTGTCTGTATGGTGAGAAATCAGACTCCAGCTGTGTTTTGTGACAAGCTCTCTATAAAGCAAATGAGGTCTGAAGATCACTGTGTCTTGCCATCTGAGTTAAAATTATTTGCTTGTCCTTGTATATTAAACTGATTTAGATCTTTGCACAAAACTTTTCTGGCACCTCTGTTATTCCAATCATATGGGTATCCATTTTACTTTAAAGCATTAAAAGCTGAACTCTGGTTAGTCCCTCCATCCACACACTAAAACTTACCCCTTCTAGCTAACTGCCCCAGTAGGTTAGAAAAAAAACTTAATGGCCAAAATACTACAACACCAGTTCCCATGTTACTGAAAGGCGACAGTTGATATGGACACTTCCCATTGGGTTTATCAATGAGATTCTCACAGGGTCCTAAATACTTAAGTGCAGCATGATAATGTCTTTGAGAGCAGTGGCAGATCACCAGTCTTTACTCCCAAAAAGGATCCATTAAGAGTCATGTGATAGTGGACCAACTGACTCACTTGAGTTAGAAAGGGCTTTGAAATGGCTTTTTTTTCAGGTGGGTGGGAAGAATGGGCCACCCTACATCAGAGGTAAATGATAACTTCCCACAGCAGTAACAACCGCAGTGCCAGAAAAAACATATTCTGGTGGCCAGATAAGATTTTCCCACCACACAGGTACGAGATTCCAACTTGACAAATGCATAGAATAAGGTTAAGCTAATATACTGGGTACCCCACGAGCCAAAAGTTAGCCTAGTATACTCCTTTTTGCAGCATACCATGACTGTATTGTGTAAAGAAAGACCTGGAGCAAGTTGTGGAGCAGCTGGTAGTTCCTCAGTTTTACACAAGAATAGTGTTAAATCTAGCCAATTCCTATGTGTTGGGTGGTTATTTAGGGGTAGAAAAAAACAAAAGAGCAGGATGAGCAGAGGTGTTTTTAGCCCAATATTTACAAATCAATCAAAGAGCGCTATAAATCTTGCCCTGGGTGTCAGATGAACACACCTTAATCATATATTCCAAATTCCAAAAGTTGCTAATGAATCTGAATGGGCCACTGCTAAAGTCCACTAGGGAGTAACAGCACATATTGGTAGTGCTTGACATGCTACACAGTGTACAGAAGCAAATCTTTTCAGGAACATGTCCTATAAGGTTCTGCACCCACCCCAAATTGATGGACTAGTAAGCTGGTTTGGTAGAGCTTTGTAAGGCTAAAAAAGTGGTTACTAAGGCTGGGACTTCCTGTTACCAATACTTAATGTTTCAAAAAAGAGAACTGTGTGAAATAAGTGAAAGTGGGGCTAGCCAAAAGTACCACACTGCTACTTCATATTCAAAGAAATATTGCCATATACAATGACACACATAAAAACAAAGTGATACATATTATGTAGTCCAAAATAGTGAAATGGAAAAGTCCTAAACACCAAATTGATGTAAGAGTGAAAGTGACGAGATCTTCTTGCAACTTCAACCAATGTGTGTGGCCAAAATTTGGCCTCACCAGATTTTTGTATGTGTCATTGTATATGGGAATGTTTCTTTGAATATGAAGTAGTAATGTGGTACATTTAGCTAGTGCCCACTTTCACTTATTTCACGCATATCGAAAGTGTATTTTACACTTATAGGGGCAGTTGCCTATATTTAGATTTATTTTACAAAAATATTTTTTGAGTGTTTTATTGTTTTTGGTTTGGAGATGGCGTTTTTCCACTTTTAACTCAATAAGAGAAGTGCTACATTCCTCCACAGGGTGATCCTTCTTTGAACGTGTGTACAATAAATGTACCTAGGAACTCTTGGATGTAGTCAAAGAAAACATGGGAGCAAGAGGTTGCTTTTCACAAACGTGTAATCAAACACATTGCAGATGTATAGTCTAGGACAGTGGCAGTCATGCCTATAGTTCAGGAACATAAGCAGCAAGCCCAAGAATCATAAGCCTGATTTTATAACCGGTTTGATAATCTTTAACCCAGGAGAGGCAGCGTTAGTTTGGTGCCTAGTTTAGACACTAGAGATGAGCGAAGAAATGAAAAATTCGATTCGGCTGATTCGGCGAATTCCAGTGTGAAATTCGATTCGATGCGAATTTCTCCGCTACGAAGATGACTTATTTAAAGGGTTTCTAGGCTTCAGAGAGCCTTTAAATTAGTGCAGAACACTGTACCTTTAATTTAAATGCCCTTGGAGATGAGGAAGGAGAAGGAGAAGGAGAAGGATGAGAAGAAGGAGAAGGAGAAGGATGAGAAGAAGGAGAAGGAGAAGGATGAGAAGAAGGAGAAGGATGAGAAGAAGGAGAAGGATGAGAAGAAGGAGAAGGAGAAGGATGAGAAGAAGGAGAAGGAGAAGGATGAGAAGAAGGAGAAGGAGAAGGATGAGAAGAAGGAGAAGGATGAGAAGAAGGAGAAGGATGAGAAGGAGAAGGATGAGAAGGAGAAGGATGAGAAGAAGAAGGCTGAGAATAAGGAGAAGGATGAGAAGAAGGAGAAGGAGAAGGATGAGAAGAAGGAGAAGGATGAGAAGAAGGAGAAGGAGAAGGATGAGAAGAAAGAGAAGGATGAGAAGGAGAAGGATGAGAAGAAGAAGGATGAGAAGAAGAAGGATGAGAAGAAGGAAAAGGATGAGAAGAAGAAGGATGAGAAGAAGGAGAAGGATGAGAAGAAGGAGAATGATGAGAAGAAGGAGAAGGATGATAAGAAGGAGAAGGAAGAGAAGAAGGAGAAGGAGAAGGATGAGAAGAAGGAGAAGGATGAGAAGAAGGAGAAGGATGAGAAGAAGGAGAAGGATGAGAAGAAGGAGAAGGAGAAGGATGAGAAGAAGGAGAAGGATGAGAAGAAGAAGGATGAGAAGAAGGATGAGAAGAAGGAGGAGAAGGATGAGAAGAAGAAGGATGAGAAGAAGGAGAAGGATGAGAAGAAGGAGAAGGATGAGAAGGAGAAGGAGAAGGATGAGAAGAAGGAGAAGGAGAAGGATGAGAAGAAGGAGAAGGATGAGAAGAAGGAGAAGGATGAGAAGGAGAAGGAGAAGGATGAGAAGGAGAAGGATGAGAAGAAGGAGAAGGAGAAGGATGAGAAGAAGGAGAAGGAGAAGGATGAGAAGAAGGAGAAGGATGAGAAGAAGGATGAGCAGAAGGAGAAGGATGAGAAGAAGGAGAAGGATGAGAAGAAGGAGAAGGATGAGAAGAAGGATGAGAAGAAGGATGAGAAGAAGGAGAAGGATGAGAAGAAGGACAGTTCTGTGACAGTTTCTGTCTATTTCTGACAGTTCTGGGACATTCACTCCATACAGCGGTTTCAACCGCTGTATGGAGGGAATGTCATAGAACTGTCAGAAATAGACTATTAATGACAGTTCTGGGACTGTCCTTCCATGCAGCGGTTGAAACATTGTATGTATTTGTTTCCATAAATGGATCCATTTATGGAAACAAATACATACAATGTTTCAACCGCTGCATGGAAGGACAGTCCCAGAACTGTCATTAATAGTCTATTTCTGACAGTTCCATGACATTCCCTCCATACAGCGGTTAAAACAGCTGTATGCAGTGAATGTCCCAGAACTGTCATAAATAGTCTATTTCTGATAGATCTGGGACATTCACTCCATACAGCTGTTTTAACCGCTGTATGGAGGGAATGTCATGGAACTGTCAGAAATAGACTATTAATGACAGTTGTGGGACTGTCCTTCCATACAGCGGTTGAAACATTGTATGTATTTGTTTCCATAAATGGATCCATTTATGGAAACAAATACATACAATGTTTCAACCGCTGCATTGAAGGACAGTCCCAGAACTGTCATTAATAGTCTATTTCTGACAGTTCCATGACATTCCCTCCATACAGCGGTTAAAACAGCTGTATGCAGTGAATGTCCCAGAACTGTCATAAATAGTCTATTTCTGATAGATCTGGGACATTCACTCCATACAGCTGTTTTAACCGCTGTATGGAGGGAATGTCATGGAACTGTCAGAAATAGACTATTAATGACAGTTGTGGGACTGTCCTTCCATACAGCGGTTGAAACATTGTATGTATTTGTTTCCATAAATGGATCCATTTATGGAAACAAATACATACAATGTTTCAACCGCTGCATTGAAGGACAGTCCCAGAACTGTCATTAATAGTCTATTTCTGACAGTTCCATGACATTCCCTCCATACAGCGGTTAAAACAGCTGTATGCAGTGAATGTCCCAGAACTGTCATAAATAGTCTATTTCTGACAGTTCTGGGACATTCACTCCATACAGCGGTTTCCGGCAAAAAGTGTATGTGCAGAGTTCCTCTATTCTGCAGATACACTTAGAGGAGCTCTGCAGATACACTTAGAGGAGCTCTGCACATACACTTTTTTCCGGTTTGGAATTATTCTTATTTTCATCCTACTTCTTCTTCTTCTTCTTCATCCTCATCCTCATCCTCTTCTTCTTCTGAGGATGAGGATGAAGAAGAAGAAGAAGAAGAAGAAGAAGAAGTAGGATGAAAATAAGATTAATTCCAAGCCGGCAAAAAGTGTATGTGCAGAGCTCCTCTAAGTGTATCTGCAGAGCTCCTCTAAGTGTATCTGCAGAATAGAGGAACTCTGCACATACACTTTTTGCCGGCTTGGAATTATTCTTCTTTTCATCCTACTTCTTCTTCTTCTTCTTCTTCTTCATCCTCATCCTCAGAAGAAGAGGATGAGGATGAGGATGAGGAAGAAGAAGAAGAATGAAAAGAAGAATAATTCCAAGCCGGCAAAAAGTGTATGTGCAGAGTTCCTCTATTTCTGACAGTTCTCTCACAGCTTCTTCACATGTACAGCGGTTGAAATATCTGTATCCTAAATGGAAACTAATAGATACAAATTGTATCTATTAGTTTCCATTTAGGATACAGATGTTTCAACCGCTGTACATGTGAAGAAGCTGTGAGAGAACTGTCAGAAATAGAGGAACTCTGCACATACACTTTTTGCCGGCTTGGAATTATTCTTCTTTTCATCCTACTTCTTCTTCTTCTTCTTCTTCTTCTTCATCCTCATCCTCATCCTCTTCTTCTGAGGATGAAGAAGAAGAAGAAGTAGGATGAAAAGAAGAATAATTCCAAGCCGGCAAAAAGTGTATGTGCAGAGTTCCTCTATTTCTGACAGTTCTCTCACAACTTCTTCACATGTACAGTGGTTGAAACATCTGTATCCTAAATGTAAACTAATAGATACAATGTTTCAACCGCTAAACATGTGTTCCTTCTGTCAGAGAACTGTCAGAAATAGCGGAGCTCACTGCAGGGACACTTTTGCCGGCTGATCGGGAAATGTTCGATTCGCGCACCCGAAGTAGGCAAAATTTCGGTTTCGACACGAATCGAATATTTCCTGAAATTCGACTCGAATTCCGGTTCGCCTAGTTCGATTCGCTCATCTCTATTAGACACATACAGTATAGAACATCCATAATGTCAAATACTAGGTATACCAGTCCAGAATAAAAACTGACGGTGATTTCCTGGCAGAACTAATGTTATGACATTGAAGCTCAGAGAAAAGCCATTTCAGAAGACGTACAGAGAAGTTTAACCCTTGGGGTCATAAAGGAATATATGAGTGAGTGGTCAAGTCTCATAGTGCTCATTCCAGATGGCAGCCTAAAGTTGTGCAATGACAGGCTGGGTCCAGCCAGGTGCAGTATCACCCTCAATCTTACTCAAGACTTTTGGCAAGTTCCCTTAACAGACCACGCAAAGGAAAAGACAGCTTTTGCATCACCAGATGGGCTGCACCAGCAATTGTTTTTTCCCATTTGTCTTACATGGGCCCCGGCCTAATTCCAAAGAATGATGACCCACATTCTTTAGCGTCACAAAGCATATTCTTCAGCATATCTGGATGATATTGTCATTTTCAGGTTTGACTGGAATCCCCTCTACAGAAGGTCTAGGCCTGGGTCAGGCACCCCATCAATTGTGATCTACTCGTTGATCACAGGCAGGTGATGAGTAGATAGGCAATCTTGATTTACTGGCCTCCCCGGGGCGCTTCTTCCTCATTGCAGAATGGCGCAGGGAAGGAACTAGCTTGTATGCTGCACTGACATTGGCCAGCCCTTCTCTCATGTCCATCATAGGCACTTATGTGTGACATCACATGGGATGAATGAGAGGAGGGCTGGCCAGGATCAGTGTGCCAAGTGAAAGAGGAGCAGTATGTCTCCGGCGGTTCCCTTCTCTGCGTGTGAGGCAAGTTTCTGCACTCCTGTGAGCCCCTGTACACACATTACTGATCTACTGACTGTACTCATCCACTGCCTTACTATCTGTCACCATCCTTTGCCATACTACAGTTGTGACCAAAATTATTCAACCCCCACTGAAATTGAGTGTTTTGGCCAGTTTGACATTGCTTTTGATCATTCAGTCATCTTGCTTACATTTACATTAAAGAGGCACTTGTAGGTCAGACAAATATAACATAACAGTTATAATGAAATAACCACAAATGTCTTTTCTGTGCTCACAGCATTATCAGTTTTATTCAACCCCCAAGTGACATTCAATCTTAGTACTTAGTACAGCATCCTTTTACAGTTATAACAGCTTTTAAACGTGAAGCATAGCTTGACACAAGTGTCTTGCAGCGATCTACGGGTATCTTCGCCCATTCTTCATGGGCAAAGGCCTCCAGTTCAGTCACATTCTTAGGCTTGCGCACTGCAACTGCTTTCTTTAAGTCCCACCAGAGGTTCTCAATCGGATTTAAGTCTGGTGACTGCGATGGCCACTCCAAAATGTTCCAGCCTTTCCTCTGCAACCATGCTCTAGTGGACTTGGAGGTATGCTTGGGATCATTGTCCTGTTGAAAGGTCCAACGTCTCCCAAGCCTCAGGTGTGTGACGGACTGCATCACGTTTCCATCCAATATCTCCTGGTACTGAAGAGAATTCATGGTACCTTGCACACGCTGAAGCTTCCCTGTACCTGCAGAAGCAAAACAGCCCCAAAGCATGATTGACCCTCCACCATGCTTCACAGTAGGCAAGGTGTTCTTTTCATCATAGGCCTTGTTCTTCCTCCTCCAAACATAGCGTTGATCCATGGGCCCAAACAGTTCTAATTTTGTTTCATCAGTCCACAGAACACTATCCCACAACTTTTGTGGTTTGTCCACATGGCTTTTGGCATACTGCAGTCGACTCTTCTTATTCTTTGGAGACAGCAAGGGGGTACGCCTGGGAGTTCTGGCACGGAGGCCTTCATTACGCAGTGTGCGTCTTATTGTCTGGGCTGAAACTTCTGTACCCACATCTGACAAATCTTTTCTCAGTTCCTCAGCAGTCACACGGGGACTTCTCTCCACTCTACGCTTCAGGTAGCGCACAGCAGTCGAAGTCAGCATCTTCTTTCTGCCACGACCAGGTAGCGTTTCAACAGTGCCCTTTGCCTTGAATTTGCGAATGATGCTTCCTAAGGTGTCTCTTGGTATGTTTAACATCTTTGCAATCTTCTTATAGCCATTGCCCTTCCTGTGAAGAGAAATCACCTCTTCTCTTGTCTTCCTGGACCATTCTCTTGCCTTCACCATGTTTGTAACCACACCAGTAAATGTCTAGAAGGAGCTGAGTATCACAGTCATTTTAAAGCTGCCTAATTGGTGCTTATTATGCTTGATTGCTGCTCGGTGACATCCACAGGTGTTTTCAATACCTGATGGAAAGCACCTGTATGAACCTCTGTTCTTCAGAGTGGTAGTCTTTAAGGGGTTGAATAATTGTGGCAATGAAGAAACCACATAAGAACCATTTACTACTGTATTACATAAACAATTGATGTCATTTTAGTTGCATTTGGGTAGTTACAACGTCCTTGTAGGATTTGATTCTGAATACAATTCCAAATGTACACTATAGTCCCTAAACCCCTTTACAGCATTGGGGGTTGAATAATTTTGGTCACAACTGTAACTGTCGCCATCCTCTGTACTACCAACTGCAACAATCTACAGCCCCATTAACTGACACTGTCCCCTGCCTTACTAACTGTCACCATCCACTGCCTTACTAACTGTCACCAACCTCTGCACTTTTCACTGTCACCAGCCACTGTTTTACTAACTATCACCATCCCCTGCCCTACTGACTGACACCATCCTCTGAACTACTAACTGTCACCATCCACTGCCTAAATAACTTTCACCATCCACTGTTTTACTGTCTCCATCCACTGCCCTACTGACTGCACCATCCTCTGTACTACTAACTGCCACCATCCACTGCACTATTAACTGTCACCATCCTCTGCACTACTAACTGTCAACATCCACTGCCTTACTAACTTTCACCATCCACTGCCTTACTGACTGACACCATCCTCTGCACTACTGTCACCATCCGCTGCCTTACTGTTACCATCCACTGCCCTATTAAATGTCACTATTCACTGCCTTACTGCTGACACCATCCACTGCCCTACTAACTGACACTATCTACAGCCCTGCTAACTGTCACCATCCTCTGCACTACCAACTGTCACCATCCTCTACTCTACTAACTGACCCCATCCTCTGCCTTACTGACTGACACCATACACTGCTGTACTGACTGACACTGTTTACTGCCCTACTGACACCCTCCACTGCTTTACTGACCCCCATACACTGTTCTACTGACCCCATCCTCTGCCATATTGACCCCTATGATCTGCCCTACAAACTGCTGACTCCTGTACTCAGCCCTACTTATTACTGACCTCTATACACTGCCCTGCATTGAGGCTTGAAACTAGTAAAGTAAGTCAGTATCCAGTATCAGATGTTCTGCCTTCATGATAGACTCCTGCAGCAGATTTGTGGGAGTGACAAATTACTCTCCAAATATGGAAAAAATTGTGAATGAAAGTAAATGAGTTGCTTGCTGAAGTTAACTTTTAAGGTAAGCTACATTTATATTTTTACAGTGACATTAGTTTTATTATAAGTTTTCTAAGTTTTCCTTGTGTTATCCTTACTATTTAGTTAGCCCTTACTAGTTAATTTCTTACAAAAAAAACAAAGGCTGCCAGACCCTGGTGAAATTTGATCTCTTTCATGTTACATGATACATTCACTGAAGGAGAGAAGGGGGTTTGTTATGGCTCAAATAGACATGATTGAAGAAATTTAAAGTTGGCTCCAGCCAGTGTAGGAAAAATAGGGATTGTAGGCTACTACTAAGGATTTGTGCCTAACTTTGGTACTATAGCAGATACATTCATTGATCTTTTTAACATCTTCCTACCCGGCCTATAGCAGATTGACGGCTGGATGGGACACTCCTCCTTCTGAGTGGACGTCATATGACATCCTGTCAGAAGGTGCCGCTCACATGCCCACAGGCAGTGCAGCAGCATGATCTGTCACCAACTGTGTCCACTGGACACAGCTGATGACAGATCACTACACTGGACCCTGTCCACGGGACACAGCCAATGACAGATCACTACACAGGCTAGCTGCCAGTGTAATGTGATCACTGTGATCAATCACAGCAGATCACATGACAGTTGTATACAATAGATAGCTACCTTTCATGTCATCCATTGTATACAATTTTATTCTTAGCTGTGATTGGTCACAGCGGTCACATGGTGCAGAAAGGGCCAATCACAGCCCATCTATATCATCAGCTAATAACAACAAAAGACTGAGTGAATAAGTTTCATTCAGTAAAAATGGTTGCTAATATCAATGAAAAACATTGGTATAAGCAATAATAATGAGTAAAAAAAAAATCCTGATCACTTGGCCAGAGTAGTACAATGTTATTATGGTAACATTGTATTGCTCTGGAAACAGTGTGTTGCAAAAAAAAAGTGGTAAAAAAAAGAAAAACATTGTAATAAAAAAGAAATAATAGAAAATAATTGAAAAAGAAAATATATATTTTTTGTTACATACTTTTACCATTCAGTGTCCCTGATCTCTACCACATCAGTTATATGATAAAGCTGCACTGGACTGGTGACAATACGTAAAAAAAATTAAATGAAAAGAAATGAGAGGCTGTCAGTGCATTAGGATTGATTGTCAGATATATATACCATAATTTGTGGAATCTATAACTTTCCCACAGACTAAACAATATACACTACTTTGGGTTATGTTTACCAAGGACATGTAGCAGAATACATTTTGACCTAAATTTATGAAAAAAAGGTTTTTATTTGCAAAATTTTATAACAGAAACAAAGAAAAATGCGGGGTTTTTTTCAAACGTTTTGTGTTTTTTTTTTGTTTATTTAGCAAATATAAAACTCAGCGGTGATTAAATACCACCAAAGTATATCTCTATGTGTGTGAAAAAAATGATAACTTTTTTTATGGGTACAGTGTTGCATGACCGCGCAATTGTCATTCAAAGTATGACAACGCCGAAAGCTGAAAATTGGCCTGGGCAGGAATTGGGTAAAAGTGCACGCTATTGAAGTGGTTAATGGGAGCACCCTTTCACGCTGGCAAAAAAAGAATGATGAAGCAGAAAGAGCTTTTAAAGAGATGAAAGTAGTATTTTATAAGGGACCACTGTTCACCATCCCCAACTTCTGTCGAGAATTTCTTGTACTAAAAAATGCCTCTAATGCTGGTCTAGGAGCAGTCTTGTCCCAGGAGATCAATGGGGATGAACATCCAGCAGCATACCTCTGCTGAAAACTAACCCCTTCAGAGAAGAACTTTTCAACAGTAGAAATGGAGGATTTGGCCATATAGTAGGCACTAGAATCATTAAAGTATTAGCTTTTGGGCAGACAGTTCCACTTTATTACAGATCATTCTCCACTACAATGGCTCAGAACAAGATGTTTCTGGCTCTGCAATACATTGCATTTTATATAGAATTGTTATAGGATAGAGACCCAGCAAAGGAACCCTGATGGACTGTTACACATCCACTGTATGTTGGCAAAATGCACTCCTTACTGGGGCATTGAGTACGTGAGGAAATTGCTTGGAGGATGGTGAATGTTGTATATGTGTCACCTAGATTTTTTACCTAAACATATTGAAAATCTCCAGTCCTGCTCTGGGTCCTGGAGCCTTGAGGCTTTGTAGAGCTTTGGGTGGGATAAAGTCCCCATTCCTAGGTCCACATAATACCAGGTAGCCAGATCTTGTTATTGGCCTCAGCTGTACACACACACACACTTATTATTATCATTATTATTATTATTCAGGATATATATAGCGCCAACAGTTTGCTCAGCACGTATACAATATAACGGGAGACAAATCAGCAACAATACAGTTCAATACAAGAGGGTTAGAGCGCCCAACTCCTTGAAGCTTACAATCTAAGAGGGAGGGGCTAGTGGTACAAAATGTAATAACTGTGGGGGATGGACTGGTAGGAGGAATAGATTGCATTGTTAGATGAGGCCAGGATAGGCTTCAATACATACATATATGTAAGCTTTCTGCTCCCTCTGCTGTGGGTGACTACTATTGTATCAATAAAATGGTGCATGTGCTGCCTGTTTGTTTTGGGGAACCCATTAGGAGGACACCCTGTTAGTCAGGAACTGTCATGAGTTCAGTTAACAGTTCTAAAGTCATATGTTTTGTTGACTTAATACTATTTATTTTTGTACGGAAATATGTCTTATTAACTGACATCAATTTTGTATAATGCCTCTCTTTCTAGATGTGTGAACAGTTAGTATCGCTTGTGACTTCTCTCTCTTCTCACGTATGAGGCGGGTCCCTTTGAGAACATGCATGTGCATGAAATGCATCAGTAGGAGCCTACCTGCTGACATCACGCCACCGAGTCCACACGACGGTCCAGCGGCCATCTATGTGAGTGATCTGTTACTTGTAATTTTGTTTTTATGCTCCACGTGGCTGCAATATCTTTTAAATAAGATACTACACTATAATTCGCTGTTTGAGCTCTGTGTCTGAGCTCTTTCCCCAGGAGGCACTTCACCCCTGATGGATCTTTGACTGGCGAAAGGGAATGGATGGATGCATCCTTAGGAATGATTTCCATTCAATGCTGTTTTGCTTCTTGCTTCTGGTGAGTGCATAGAGGTGGAGGATTGTCACAGAAGTCACAGAAGTCACTTTTTATCATTTATTACTATCGGTTCACACAATATGTTGGACATTTTCATTGCTGATCATCATTGACACACAGATTATTTTTGGGACATTGCACTACTGGACTGTATGAAAGTAAATAATATTCACATATTTGTTATTTGGTTTTCATTTTTTAGCGCTGCACCTTTATTTATTAGTAAAAATCTGTGAGTGTCCCAGACAAATCAGGACAGTTGCCAACCATGCTTTCAGTGTGTTAATGGCCTTCTTTGATCAAGGAAGTAAGAGCCTGTAAAATGTGAAAAGGGGAGACTATAGAACCATCTACTGGCTCAATAGGAGAATACAAACTATATGGAAAAAAATATATATACGTGTGTGTGTGTGTGTCTATTTCAACATCCTGCAACTTACATTGCAGCAGGGTGATATATATATATATATATATATATTAGCAATTATTAAAATAATTAAAACAACTATAGATTACCTTTTAACATAACTTCAAGCATGTAAAAATCTAACAACAACGTGATCAAATTAATTACATAGTCATGTAACGTTATTAGATGATTGATTACATGTTGCCAGATTCCTGTGGCAAGCATTGCTGGATTATTTTGGCTACAGTGACCAGGGCATGCAATTAGCATGTCTGAGCCTGGATACAGTCAGTTGCCCCCAACCCCAGCTAACAGCTCTGTGTACATGTAAATGCAAACAATAGCAGCCGCTGTCAGGCCACCATTAGTTGAAATAGCCTGAGCAGCTGCTGTTAATTGCATGCCCCAGTCATTCCAAGGACAGAAATCTGCCAATTTTTGCTGCAGGAATCCCATGTCCATATGTGACCAGCTTTGTGAATGAGGACTTATATACAGCTAATATATTCATAAATGTTTGATATTCGCCTCCAATAATGTCTTTCAGATTGAGAGAAAGAATGCACCACCCTTGGCCAGTCATGGCTCATCTGCTTTGCACAGTGCTTTTTAACATCACAGGAGGGAAAAGCACAGACCGCATTTATGTTCAGGTTTTCTCTTCTATGTCACCCACAGGGCAGATAAATCTTTGTCCTGTTGCTGTAAAGTGAACCTGTGAGTACATAGACAAGGGAGCTGTGATTAAGTAATTGACCTGGAATGAGATGAATATTTAGATTTCAGTCTTCACTGACTGCATGCTTGTCTGAGGTCAGTTACTCACTATATAGTGATGTCAAGATCAGGATGACAGATCTGGAACCAGATCACTAATGGTAACTACCATATTTATATCTTCAAATGTTCTCTCTAACTACAATATAGTGTACCAGGAGGCAATATGTCTGGCTGCCCAGTCATGCAGATGTGCTTGGATCAAAAGACTGGCTAAACAAAATAGAAGAGAATAAATGCAGCTGGCCAGACTCTTGTCTTTTGTCACAAAAGAGATCACAGACCTGGGTGCACTGTCTGGATCAAAAGACTAGATGTGAAGAATGAAAGGGAATAAATGCAAGTGGGTATACCCTCATATCCTGTCATATAGGATAAAATGTTCTAAATCAAATGTTATAAATTCTAAATGGAGAGACAGTTCCTTTTTTTCACGGTTTTTGCATAAAAACTCCAAACATTCCCAATTTACATGAAACTGATTGATCAGTTATTATTTAAAGTGACAGGTCTTTTTAAGATGAAGACAGGCATTGCACTGATTTTCATCGTACTGACAATCTCTCAAGTTGTTTGTTAATCATTTTTGTATTAAGAAAAAAAGTTTCCAATTAAATCATAATGTCATAAAACATTTGCCAGATCTACGTGCTTTGAGTTTTACAGGTATCAACTGATTCTAATTGTGTTAGTTAGTCATTTTAAACAGTCTCTACTTAATATGCAAATGTGGAGCTAAAACTAATCTTGTACCTCTGCAGGACGTCTTCTTACAGAACATTCAAAGTATCTCACTTTTTCTTAATTAAGCTAAACTGTGTGTCTGTTTCTCCAGCCATATGCTCCCACAGTTAGTGTCTCCTTGGGTAGTATTTCATTTCTGACAAACATTTCCTCATACAGGTGTGTTGTGAAGCTAGGAATCAATCCATACATTTCTAACACCATTCAGGTTATCACTGTCTTCACCTTATCATCTTTATCCATAAACTATTCCACTTCATCCTGAGCTGCCATTGTGGAAATCTCATTCTACTCATGCGTGCTGCCTGGCTATCTGTGCTGATCCTTCAGTTTCAATACTTTGAGCCACTAGGATGGAAAAAGATCTGGTGGTCCTAGTGGACGACAGACTCAGCAATGGCCTGCAATGCCAAGCTGCAGCAAGCAAAGCTAGCAGAATATTAGCATGCCAAAAAAGGGTATTTACTCCAGAAATAAAACTATAATCCTGCCGCTTTACAAAATTCTGGCTCGGTCACATCTGGAGTATGCTGTCCAGTTCTGGTCACCAATCCTCAGGCAGGGTGTTCTGTAACTGGAGAGAGTCCAGAGAAGGGCAACAAAGTTAATAAGGGGACTGGAGAACCTTAGTTATGAGGAACGACTACAAACACTAAATTTATTCTCCCTGGAGAAGCGTCGCTTGTGAGGAGATATGATAGTGATATACAAATACCTCAGTGGTGATTCTAGGATAGGAAATAAACTATTCAGTCTCAGGGAATATAAGAAGACACAGGGTCACTGAATGAAATTGTAGGAGAAGAGGTTTAGCCTTAAACTGCATAGGGGGTTTTTCACTGTCAGGGCGGTAAGGATGTGGAATTCACTTCCACAATCGGTGGTGTCAGCAGGAAGTAATAATAGCTTAAAAAAAAAACTCTTAGTGAACACAATATACAGGGATATGAGATATGATCTTTGACATGGGCACACACACACCCACACAGGTTGAACTGGATGGACTGTTGTCTTTATTCAACCTTACTAACTATGTAACCATGTAACTATGTAAACCAGAGCTCATATGCAGGTAAGACCTTTTGACCTTCCCATCTACACACTTGTTTTGGGTTTTATTATATCCTGCTCTGGGCTGGATACAATTAGTTTTTGGCTCTGCTATACTCAATTAAGCAGTAACTTATTTTCAGGTCTTGCGAGATCTATACCTAAGCCTGATGGTTGATTGCTCTTGCCTGCCTCTGGAAGAAGCTTCCAGAAATAGAGTTGGAGGGTTAGCCACTGGGTTATGAATATTTATCTGATCTCAGCCAATACCTGGGAGGTATGCCCAGAAGATGTGGCTGGGGAAAAGATAAATGTTTGGGAGGGTCTGATCAGGGCTTTCTCTCCTGGGGCTTGTTCCCTTGAGAGGCAGCCTGTGTGCTATAGATTGACTATTAGGCCTCAGCATTTGCTGGGCTGAGGGCTTTGGAGGAGCTTGCACTTAAAGAAACTTGCTGGAAGGCACTGCCTGTGAAAGTAAAAAGGAGAGGGGATGGCACTAAAGGAGCAAATAGTTGTACAATCAAAACATAAATAGGGATATAATTCCATCAATTGTCCATAATATGAATAGTGTATGGGCACCAGTGGCATCACCCTTCAGAGTGAAGCCGAGGCTCTGTAAACTGCATGAGGAAAGAACACAGAGGGGCGCCAGACTAATTGCAGTATATTCACAGTTCCATTTTATAAGGATAAGCAAATTTGGAACTCACTATTAGACAGACATCATTGGGCATTTAAAAACCATGTAGGAAGGTCTACGTTGTGGTCCGGTGGGTGGAATGGTCATCCCAGTCAAGATAGGAGCAGCGTTATGTGTCCAAACACCGCTGGAACAGCGTGGAATGCAAAGATGGTGTGCACCGGAAGTGATGACATCAAGGAGATGTAACTCTGTACAGGGGGCCTCCCATTGCAAATAAGGCATTGCCTAGAGTGTCAGGGGTGCCTGTGCTTTGAGGGTTAGATGCCAGAGGTAGCTACAAGGAGTGTGACTGCTCTTACAGAGTCTAAGACTACCTGGCTGTCCCCTCTACCTCCAGCATTACCTAAGGCTGCTGTTGAACTTTGCTTGAGAGTTTGTCCTCTTTACCTGCATGTGTTTTTGGGTTGTCGTGCACCTCCATCCCTTTGTCTGCCTGTGTTTAAGTATAGCAAGTATACACTTCTAGACTGAGCCTGGAATTTGTCGATGTGCTCTGGAGTTGGTACCCGGGCTAGCAACTATGAACAGATAAGGGAGGCCTGAGTCATTTCCTGCAGCCACTCCGGGGTTGGCTGCTACACATAGATACATGTACTTTTCTTACCTGTCTTATTATGCTTTAGTGATATGTAAATCACAAACTTATTACAGGGGTTATCACTCTTGAAAGTGCACCTGTGGTGGACATTCAAATGTCTGTATATTTTAACAAATAGCATCTTTTAAAGAAAGCTCTCACTGACTGCTGTAGTGCATTTTACCCTAATCTCCTTTCCCCCCTGAATTCCTGCTCTGTGTTTTATTTAGAAAATAGAGGACTGGAGGAATGCCGAGCCACTGCTTGGAGAGGGAGGATGAGCAAGGTGAGGTGAGCTTGCTTAGATGAAGACTTTTGTGCTTCTGCTGTGAGACTTGAGAATGTATTCCTTTTCTGTGCCTGCAGCTAAAGAGGTATGTGGGGGCTTTTTTTAAAGCTCAGTTACTGCTTGTAATAGCCATAATGTATATTGTATCACAGAGGTAACTCTTTTGGCTTGTTAACAGTGTCTTTCGTGTCAATATGACTTACACTGTAGCATTGTTACATAAGACTTAAAAGAGAAGTATGGGAATTTATATATTTTTCAAATCACCTTACCTAGGTGGATGCAACATCAATCTGATGCTGCATCTGTCCCCTGCTGGCTCTAAGGGTGAGAACTGAGCAATCAGACACTGCTGATCACTCAGTTCTTCCTGCTGCTCTGACCAGAGAGCAGTGACTGTCAGTCAGCGCTCTCTGCTCTGACATCCTAGAACTCACTGGAGCGCCAGGCTGGGAAGTGAGAGGGAAAACCTGGCTCAGTCTCTCAGTGGCTCACTGAGAGGCTGAGACAAGAGGTGGTCCAGAGTGCACTCATGTGACCAACAGGAGAAGTATGGCCAAAAGAACAAACTTCTAAGTTAAAATAAATAAATGATAAAATAAACAAATAAAAACTAAATTACTGTCAAAGTTTTTATTGAGGAAAATGAGAGGCAAATCATAAGAAATCAATTCTGTTGATTTTCAAGGTTAATAGTGAGCAAAGAATGTCAAATAAAGGGTTTAGGGAGCTGGGCACTTCCGGGGGTGTATTTAGTATCAATCCATATTATCAATACCATTTTTCGGGAAGTAGCTCTTTTAATAAGGCTTAATGTAAAACATTAATGCAAAATGTTTTTAGATAACATGCTTAGGGGATGCCTTAAAGGGTTAATTCATCTTTTCAGAAAAAATTAAAAGATGAACTAACACCCTCCTTACCCCCCCCCCCCCCCTTAGTCCCCGCTGCACTTACCTCTGTGGGTGATACAGTTTCACCATCTATGCAGACAGATGCAACAGTCCTGGGGTTTGAAAGCTGCACTGTTCTTCCTCTTCTTTTCCTAGGGATACTGGGATGGATGAGATGTTCTGTATAGTCAGAGTGTGGGGAGGTGCAGTATGGTGTGTTGGCAGTGAACACACGGAGGTCGGTTGCAAGGAACAAAACTTGTATTGAAGAAACAGCTCTAGATACAAATAGCCCAGAGGCAAGACACTCAGTCAGGAACACTCACAGTTCTTGTGGCAATGTAAGTAGAACAGCTACCGATGCACCGACAGCATCTGCCTCAGAGGTGAGTCAGAGCCACAAACAGGGATGATTCCTGTAGAAATAGGGTGTCCCTAACTTATCCCTACTTATCTGGAACCTTTGCTCTTCACTGTCCCTAACAGGCTAACCTGTCACTACACTAACCACTCGCAAATGTGCACCAAACCTGGATGCCAGGGTTTTAAATAGACTCTGCCTGACCCAAGATGGCCACCTGAGTCACATGAAACAGTAACATTCAATCAGATCACCTCCCTGTGACCCAGGAAACCATAGAGGAAAAAGTTCCTCCTGACTTCCTCTTCCTCTGCAATTCCACTGTGGTTTGAGTGCCACCTGAAGTGGAACAAAGAGACTGCACCTTCCTACAAATAAGTGACTGTACTGACCATTCAGAACCACTCTGGACCATCCCGGCATCCCTTGAGAAAGAAAAGCAAGAACTGTGTGTTTTTCAAACCCCAGGACCAGTGCACTGGGCTGCATGGATGGTGAAATTGTATCACCCACGAAGGTGGGTGTAGCAGGGACTGGGGAGTGGGAAGGATGTAGAGGGTTAGTTCATCTTTTCATTTTTCCTGAATAAGTGAACTAACCTTTTAAAACTGCTTGTGAAATGGCACATCTGTAGGATGTACCCAAGCAAAAGTGATGTCACTGGCATGGGAGATTGCCATCTACAGGCTCTGCAACAAAGAGCAACTGCTCAGTCCACAGAGGGTCTAGGACAGAAAACAAGGTCATCAAACCCAATATACCACCCTCCCCCCATGCCAGGTGACTAGCAGACTGAAACATCACAAAATAACAAAGGGTTTCCAAGCAATGCTTAGCAGCCAGCCTGCAAACAACCAATTTGGCCCTCTCTAACAGTTTGCATTAAAAACAGAGGGTTTTGTTTGCAAATACATGCGTATGTGCACATGGAAGGCTAGTAAGTGTTGCTTGGAAATCCTTTGTTTGCAATGTGCATTGCCCTTCCATGTGCACCCTACTGCTAAGGCTGGTTATAGGTTGGGAAGATTGACATTTTTTGTGCAGTTGGCTAATTTGGATGCAGCAATTCACTGAATGGGTTTGCTAGCATTTTGGTATAGCAGGGCGTCATGTGCATCCCTGTAACTTTAAGGAGGGATCGGCACCTCCAGGCACACCTGCCCTTAGCCTATCCATTGATATATGTGCTCCTACTATGGAGGCTCTTGAAATTTTAGAGTTAGGTCAACAGTATACAGAGGACCCTTGACACGGAACTGTTGCTTACACATGTATTTGCAAATGTGTGCAAACAAAACCCTCTGTTTTAATGCAAACTGTTAGACAGGGCCAAATTGTTTGTTTGCAGGCTGGCTGGTAAGTGTTGCTGGGAAATTCTTTGTTTGTTTATGATATGCATTGCCTTTCCATGTGCACCTTACTGCCAAGGCTGGTTATAGGCTGGGACAGTTGCCATTTTTTGTGCAGATGACTAGCAGTTGCTCTATGTTGAGTTTCCTGTAGAGGGCAATATCCCATGCCACTGGCATCCTAGGACTGTCTCCTGGTTACTGCGCATGCACCCGACGTGAGTCTGTTATGGCCTTACTCTGGGTGCCAGCATGACGTCATGACATCATGCATTTGTGACGGGAATAGTGGCGAACGCCAAGGGAGGCGCTTTCCCTCACAAATGCCAGTGTGGCTACATGGTGGATGCCATTTGGCATCCTAAGGCGGCGGTATCCACAACATCTCTAATTGGCAGCACAGATGGAATTGTTTATCCTCTAACAAGACAATTTGGCTATAACAAGGTGGATTTATATAGGAGACCTGATAGTGGTCTTTTGTTGGCTTGTTTTGAATGAGGTGGGAATTCCTGAAATATTGGAAAGTTTGGTAAGCATAGATGGCTTTTTTCTCCCATGCTATTTGTTGTCTATCATGGCTGTTAAATGTTTAAAATAAGGGAGAATGAGTGACTTATTCTCTTTCTTTGTATGTATTTTTACAATGTCAGGTGGATTTGTTAAAAGGGGCATTTGTACTGCCTAGTGACAGTGATATATATATATATATATATATCTTTTTTGGCCACGATTACATTTACAAAGACTCTATATGGGCTTCCATTACAGATGATGTGATTGGGGGTATATTCTAATGGTTTGGAGGTTATGCCATCTCTTCCCGTACCGATATGGAAGAGTAACACTTGAGTTTTTACTTTTGTTTGGCCCACCCTATATATGGTTAGTATACTGTCTATACATAGGTCTAGAATCATCTATCATTCTAAAATGTTCCTACTCTAATACTCTGTGTTCTCATATACTGATTTCATACAATGATATGTGAGGGTAGGCTGACTTCTTCCTCTGCTGCTAATACCTTGAGATGTTAATGTGACCACCCATTTACTATCAGATTACTCACGCCATCAACTATTGGAACATGCAATTCTGTATTGAATGCCATTGTTTTTAGGACCACTCTGATATATATTAGCTGTTTAATTGATGTCTTGTTAGTATGCAAATGGAGATCACTTAACTGTTATTGATGATACCACAATGATTTGTTATTAATTCTAAATGTGTTCATTTAGAGATCCCCGTTGTTTTTATGCCCCCTGAAGAAGATCTTGAACGCATTCACATCAGAGATTTTGGGGAATGCCGTGTTGCTTTAACCCCATAAGGGACTATATCATTAGAACAGCATATCAGAGCTACTAATTTGATTTTAGGATGCATTGAATTTTTTTAACGATTTTTGTACAATAAAGTATATACACATTTTTTATACAAATATTTATGTGATGTATTGTCACCTGCATTAAAGTCCCAAGGGGGTAACTCTTTCTTGAGTAAAAAAATGTGTAAAAAAAGGTAAGTCCAAACACTTAAACCTCCTCCCCCCCAAAAAAATGTTGAACCTGCCCCACCCCACCAGTACAGGAGAGGGTCAGAGGCTGCAGGAGTACCACAGGGGAGGGTCAGAGGCTGTAGGCGTAGTACCGGAAAGGGTCAGAGACTGCAGGAGTACAACAGGAGAGGGTCAGAGACTGCAGGTGTACCACAGGAGAGGGTCAGAGACTGCAGGTGTACCACAGGAGAGGGTCAGAGACTGCAGGAGTACCACAGGAGAGGGTCCGAGTTTAAAAACTGTGCAAAGCTTGTCACCCAAAAAGGAGCAAGAGCTTCTATTTGGGGACAAGCATGCATAGGACAGCCCATTGACGTGAATGTTTGTCAATCTGTGTATGGTAACAGGTACTTACACTGAGCAATGCAGTTCACCAATCCATTCTGTTCCCTGCTGAAGATTCTGGAGTGATCAATCCCTTGGTCCAATTTGTCCTGTGTCTCATGATTTAGTGGGAGACAGCCGCAGATAGTGCTTTGTAGATCTGCACGAGCCTAGAGCAGTTACAACAAAAAATAAAAATGTTCTTGTTGCCATTTTCTATGTGGGAAGGGGGGCCGCGACAGACTGGGGACTATTTTTCACTTTCGTGGCCAGTGGACTAATCTGCAGTGCAGAGGCTCCTGTGAATTAAACAAATGTCCCGGAATTTTCTACATCAATCTGCTGGGGCAATGTGGTGGATTGATACAAAAGTGGATTAAGAAACAGCGGTACTGCAGATTAGTCCGCCAGGCCCGGAAATGAAAAATAGCCCCCAGTCTGCAGTGGCCCCCCCTCCCGCATAGCAAATGACAACAAGAAAGTTTTTAATTTTTTCACTGCCCTAGGCTCACACAGCATTAGGAAACACTATCTGCGGCTGTCCTTGCCCTGATCTCAGATTTCCGGGACACTGGCCGGGACTGAGCAATTGCGGGACATCATTCAAAATATCAGGACTGTCCCGGGTATGTATTCTTAACTCAAACAAGCACCTTCTATTGCTTTCAGCCTCCTCCAAATCTTCAAAATCTTTTCTTTTTATCTGCTGTACAGTTGTGACCAAAATTATTCAACCCCCAATGCTGTAAAGGGGTTTAGGGACTATAGTGTACATTTGGAATTGTATTCAGAATCAAATCCTACAAGGACGTTGTAACTACCCAAATGCAACTAAAATGACATCAATTGTTTATGTAATACAGTAGTAAATGGTTCTTATGTGGTTTCTTCATTGCCACAATTATTCAACCCCTTAAAGACTACCACTCTGAAGAACAGAGGTTCATACAGGTGCTTTCCATCAGGTATTGAAAACACCTGTGGATGTCACCGAGCAGCAATCAAGCATAATAAGCACCAATTAGGCAGCTTTAAAATGACTGTGATACTCAGCTCCTTCTAGACATTTACTGGTGTGGTTACAAACATGGTGAAGGCAAGAGAATGGTCCAGGAAGACAAGAGAAGAGGTGATTTCTCTTCACAGGAAGGGCAATGGCTATAAGAAGATTGCAAAGATGTTAAACATACCAAGAGACACCTTAGGAAGCATCATTCGCAAATTCAAGGCAAAGGGCACTGTTGAAACGCTACCTGGTCGTGGCAGAAAGAAGATGCTGACTTCGACTGCTGTGCGCTACCTGAAGCGTAGAGTGGAGAGAAGTCCCCGTGTGACTGCTGAGGAACTGAGAAAAGATTTGTCAGATGTGGGTACAGAAGTTTCAGCCCAGACAATAAGACGCACACTGCGTAATGAAGGCCTCCGTGCCAGAACTCCCAGGCGTACCCCCTTGCTGTCTCCAAAGAATAAGAAGAGTCGACTGCAGTATGCCAAAAGCCATGTGGACAAACCACAAAAGTTGTGGGATAGTGTTCTGTGGACTGATGAAACAAAATTAGAACTGTTTGGGCCCATGGATCAACGCTATGTTTGGAGGAGGAAGAACAAGGCCTATGATGAAAAGAACACCTTGCCTACTGTGAAGCATGGTGGAGGGTCAATCATGCTTTGGGGCTGTTTTGCTTCTGCAGGTACAGGGAAGCTTCAGCGTGTGCAAGGTACCATGAATTCTCTTCAGTACCAGGAGATATTGGATGGAAACGTGATGCAGTCCGTCACACACCTGAGGCTTGGGAGACGTTGGACCTTTCAACAGGACAATGATCCCAAGCATACCTCCAAGTCCACTAGAGCATGGTTGCAGAGGAAAGGCTGGAACATTTTGGAGTGGCCATCGCAGTCACCAGACTTAAATCCGATTGAGAACCTCTGGTGGGACTTAAAGAAAGCAGTTGCAGTGCGCAAGCCTAAGAATGTGACTGAACTGGAGGCCTTTGCCCATGAAGAATGGGCGAAGATACCCGTAGATCGCTGCAAGACACTTGTGTCAAGCTATGCTTCACGTTTAAAAGCTGTTATAACTGTAAAAGGATGCTGTACTAAGTACTAAGATTGAATGTCACTTGGGGGTTGAATAAAACTGATAATGCTGTGAGCACAGAAAAGACATTTGTGGTTATTTCATTATAACTGTTATGTTATATTTGTCTGACCTACAAGTGCCTCTTTAATGTAAATGTAAGCAAGATGACTGAATGATCAAAAGCAATGTCAAACTGGCCAAAACACTCAATTTCAGTGGGGGTTGAATAATTTTGGTCACAACTGTAATCCTCTTAGACAGTGATTACATTCTTTTTTTACATGGCCTCACTGCATGTAGAAACATAGCCACCCTCTCTTGCTCACTCACAAGATGGACTGGGACTGTGGACTGTGGGTTTTGTAGTGTGCATAGGGCAGTGCACATGACCACAACTAACATGCACTACTTGATAGGAATCAGCCTATGTCTGTAGCCTCTGTCCTCATTATTTTTCACCCTCAGGCCTGGAAGAACTAAAGCTCCAGACACCGAAGTGTGCAAGCTAAATCTCTGAAAGTTTAATACAAAACAAGAACGGTTATACAGAACTCAGTAGGCATTACTTAATCTTAGGATGACCAATGAAACATTCCATTCTTATCAATATAGTTACATAAAGAACAGAAACTGCAAATAGCTGAGGGATACCATATAAGGTAGTTCCCTTTACAGAAATGAAACTATTCTCAGAAACAAGAGAGGAGTTACAAAAACAAAGTAACTTCACACATCTAGAAATGGAGGCATTATACAAAATGGATGACAGCTAATAAGACATATTTCCTTACACTAATTTTTCCAAATATAAGTGAGAGGGGAAAAGCGAGGTTCAGAAGCTTATGGAGAACATTACAAGGAGGTAGAAAGACACAGTAAATACATTATTTTTGAATAGTAGATTACAGGAACATTGAGTGGTAATTTTGTATGGATTATTTTTGGGGAATAAGGATATAATTTAGTGTCACTTTAAGAATATATAAACTGCATGGCCATAGTTACACATCAAAATATAAAATGAAACCTCATCTAATGTTTAATATGAAGTTTTATAAGGTGTGGGCCTTTTCTGTTAACCTATGTTGCTAACCTATTTGTTTTGAGACTTTATTCATGATGTGTCATGGATCTAGAGCCAATATCTAGGGCAGAGTGAGGCCCTATAGCACATGCCTTGCTTATGTCATTGCTCACTAACAAAGAAGCTGTAATTCTGAGAATAGTCACCATCGTTGTATGTAATTTAGTCCCCTCCTTTGCAACCCTCATTGAAGTGTAGGGCTGGTGTGTAGGGGAGCATTCCTGTTAAATATGTAAATGGGCTTAATACTAGGTTCTAACAGCCATTTTTTACTGACCCCAGGAACTCCCTTTTTTAATACAAGCGTCAGAGTGATCTATGAAGCTAGAAGACTACAACAAAATGGCGCCTTACTACCTCTATGATTAAGCCCCTGTTGAGTGAAACATGTTAGAGGGGGTTTTCCCATGGGTAGGAGACCAAGCTGAAACCATTTTTACTAAAAGGAGTTCACTATATACCACAGCAGTGTGTGGTTATGTGCCCTTTTGTTTGTAGTCCTCAATGTGTTTTTTGAGCCAGTGTTCAAATTGATCAGCATCTGCCAATATTGGGGTCAGTCAGCTAGGATAACAGTAAAGGCATTTGAGCAGTATAAATTTTATTCAATTTTAATTGGTTTATGAAGCTGGAGGCAGCATTCACACATTAGGCTCAATTCACAAAGCTTTAACTTGAATTGGAACTAAACCCATTAATTTCATGGATTCCCAAAACAGTTACATTGAAGGCATGCCATGAATGATAACAGTTGCAAGTTGCTTGCATCCTCAACCAACTGTCAAGCGAATTATGGCATGTGTCATAACTGATCACATGTGCTGCACCATGGAAATTGCAGATCAAACAGAAGCCAAGATGGAAGAGTCCTTGACTATAAATGGTATGAAGGTCTAGCTCCACTTTAAGAATAAAAATATATATAATTTTTAAAGTGACATAGTTTCAGTCCAATGAAATTTTAAGGTTTTAGAATTAATTCCATCATGAAAAATATTTAATTAAGGCCCCACATTCTGTATTTATCTTAGACTTTGCATGGATCACAGTCTCAGCAAGAATCTTCTATTAAATTATATGAATAAAAAGGTATGTTCATGGCAACCATATGTTAGAATAGTTGTATTCCCTAATTAGTATTATTCTTTTGGGACAGCAGGAAGAAGAAAAAAGTTAAAAGAGCAATTTTTTTTGTTTGGTGTCTTAGTCTTGGTCTTTAATGCTATTCTGCTCTGTGTTCCTATGATCCTTTAAGATATTTTAGCAAAGAACATTCCTGCTGAGACATTTGACATTAATTACCTTACTTTGAGCATTTACACATGGGGAGTCCACTTGTTATTGTCATTGAATTATATTTTCTTTTAGAACTTTCAGTCAATTTAGAACAATGCACCTATTCCTTTATTCTGCTTTCCTACTTTTGATATTAGAATTTTTTTTCTCTCATCCTTCATCACAGAAGCAATGATCCTTGCTGACCCGGATAGTGTAATTTCCCCTTAGGCAAGCTTTGCTACAGATATCCTCTATCTCTTTTTTATCTTGCCGCTGATACTTGCAACAAAGACTTGTATTAATATTTATGGCAGGTCCTGTGGGACAACTTGTTTTTGAGAGGATTGTTGTACTGAATAATTATTAAGCATCTGTGCAATAATTCACACTCCTCATCCCTGAGTTTCTGCAGAGTAATCCATACTTAATAAGTAGGGATAGCCTGAGGAAGTTTTTTTTTAACTTTAAAGAAATAGTATTCTTTGTTTAAGCTAAGGATATAAAGAGGGATTGTAAATGCAGAGGGCGAGACTTATAGTAAATACTTAATAATAAGTTTTGTTGGCACAAAGGCCTTGACATGGTGTTCCTCGGTTCTCTACATCCATGTTGCTTTTATATAAAAGCTGACTTTGTTGTTGCACCTAACTGTGGGAAAAAAAAAAGAAATTGGATCCCAAGAGACAAGGATTTCATAATAAGTGGGGAATGTTCAATAGTACCTGTGTTAAGTAGGAATGAGGAAGCTTGGCAAGGTTCTGACCCAAACCCACCAGGAATTTGTGAGCCCCACTGGAATGGGAGACAAAACTTTGGGAGACAAAACTTTGGGAGACAAAGCTAGCCTGGCCTTTTCAAGGATAATAGTCAAAATAATGTCTAAAATAGGCCATGGGTAGCTGGGAAATTCAAAAAAGCACGCATGCCAATTTGAAAATATGTTTTGCTGTTGAGGGGAGAGGGTCTTTTTAAGAGGCTTAAATGGAGAGACTGAAAATATACAAATCATTAAAAAAAACTTGTTTGGAATGCCTTAAAGTGGATGTTTAGTAAAGAATGGCGCACTAGAGGGAATGTGGGCCTGCTGAAAGACTAATAGTCCTTATGGCAAAAAGGGTGAAGAGTCTGTATTGACTGTTCAGTGCTAGTTCTTTCACATTCAGCGGCTGCTCAGTCCAGGGAGCTAGAAGCAACTCTGCAAATTGAAACACAAAGGAATGGGGGGCAAGCTCCATCTGAGTGTAGCAATTGGCAAAACACTTTATTAGCACTAATATTTGCCCCCATATAAAACTGGTAAAAGAACACCTATCAACTTTTGGACACAGCTAAACATCATCCAGTCTTGGTAAATGGCTGCAGTTATGCTAGTGTGGCCATGCTGGAAGCTCCAGGGCTTCCTGTTCAGTGTGGAACAGACAGAAAGGGTGGAGGTAATGTCACTATTGGATGTTATGTGGTGGCTGTGGTTACGTATCGCTGTGCATGTATTCTCCTTCCTCAGGCCATTCAGGTCTCACCTCTGCCCTTGCCATATGTTCCACCCTGACCAGCAAGCCCTGGGATTTAAAAGGGCTTCTTCCCCACAACCTAAGAGGATGTCGGGGTTTGTGTGTGTTTTTCTTTTTTTTTGGATGGGGGGTTATGCAAAAACATTATAATAAAGTGACCCCAAGTTATCCACCCACCCAAGAGAATGTGTACTGGGGTACATTAGTATTGGGGTGCCATTAAAATTCAACTGTGTGTAAAGGCAGGTGTCACGTACCTGACCTGAGGCTGCAATAGAGAGAGGGCTCCCCTTACGGCTAAGTGCAATGCGCCCCTGGAGGTGGAAACAGGAGGTGCAGTGCCCAAAGCAGCAAGGGTTGCCAGTGGTGTTGCTGCTTGGAATGCCTGATGAGATGGAACCCGTGGGTGCTCCAGTTGTAGGATGAGTTTCTCCAGAGAACAGGTGGATCCCGGAGGATGGGTAGAGTAGTCAATAGCCAGAGCCAGGATCAATATGGAACAGCAGACAAGAGCAACGTCAGGATCAAGCCAGGGTCATACACAGAGTAGCAGCAGACAGGAACAAGGTCAGGAGCAAGCCGGGATCATACACAGAGCAGCAGACAGGAACAAGGTCAGGATCAAGCCGGGTCGGTAATGGTAATCAGCAGGAAACTCAGGAACACAGGAATGGGAGGGGCTGACGATAATCTAGCAATCACTGAGCAGAGCTGCAGTCTTTATAAAGGCCACTGAGTGTCAGCAATTAGTGCACTCTACATGTGCTGGTGTGCACAGGAATGCATGATTACATGTTGCCCGCGTATGCGCATACACACTTCTTTGAGCGAATTGGCGTGGCCATATTGCATATTGGTGCATTTGCCCGGGCTTCCTCGTCTTTTCCTCTGACAGCAGGTGTACCAATACCTTTGGTAATATAGTGACTAATCTGCAGGAATCTATTTTAAGCTCCTCAGTGGTGGTCCTAGACTTTTTCTATATTGGTTTAGAGCCACCCTCGTGAGGGCCACCCTTAAGCTCCACACAGCCAGTTAACACGCATTTTTTACATTTGCATCCACAGTCAGTAAACAGTCCTTGAACTTGGTTTTTGTTATTTTATTAGAGGAATGTAACTTGGATAGTTTATTGGGGATTATGGAATGCCCAAAGTAACTGAATGAAAGCACGAGTACAACTTCTTTCCTATTTACAGAAACAGATTTTGGACTGTTCTTTTCCTTGAAAGCTGTCAGTCTTTGTGGATCATTAGCAACAGCCCCTTATGGGTGAGGAACTCGCAGCCCCTCTGAAAAATCAGCTCACTTGTCAGCTTCATGCGGAGATGTCTCCTCTCCCCTGTAGAATTGCTCCAAGCTCTACAGCCTGCCGACACTATCAGCCCTTCTAGCTGCTCTGAAGATCTCTCAGGACAAGGATAAAGGATTAAGCACATCACTGTCCTTTGAAAATTTGCTACATGTGGAGGTCTCTTCCCTTGTGAATCCCTGGGTGTGCTGATGTACTCACTCTGTCCTTGCTCCCACTGCTCCCAGACCTTGATCCTGTTCATGCTGTACTGCTGAATGGACCCTTGTGAGCCAGCCAGAGCGTAGCCTGGAGGCCAGCCCCCCAAACCTAGGGGACCCCTCCCAGGCCACAGATAGTCTCCTTAGTACTCCATCTTCTCCCGACTCTCCCAGCTGGCCTCCCATATTTGGGTTGGTCCACCACTCTACTAGAGCCTTCAAACCTGGGATTGGTTAGACTCCCATAAACATGCAGGTTTGGTCTCCACCTCTTCTGCCTACTGGCTTCTGGAGGGTTCCAATGGTCCTCTAGAACCAGGTGGAGGCAATAGAGTTCCAACCTGTTAAGCCATCCAGCTTGACCTACAATAACCCAACCTTAATCACAGACTCACACAGTTATCCTGAGTCACACACAATAAATTTTCCTACACTATTCCAGTAGCACACTAGAGGGTGGTGTCAGTGAATATTTCTGCTTGGGTCATTTCTTGTCATTGGCAACTTAAACTTTGTGTTTAGTGCACAACCCCTCCTCCAAGTCCCCTTTCCCCACAAAAAAAGCAAAAAAAAAAACCAAAACAGTCCACTGATGTCATGGCTCCTTTCTCTTCTCTTTTGGCAGTGGCAATAAATGGTCCTTCCTTCTGAACTGAACAGCTCTCACATAATGATGTGGTGATTCATCCTTGGGGTTATGCCTATGACAACATGGGCTCAGAACAAGTGGGTTGAACGATGCTAGTAATGTAAATGTTTTAACAGTAACGAGAAAATTGCAGATAGCACTTCCTCCCATCCTCAACTCAACACACTATTGTTCCTGGAAATGTTCCTGTACCACCATCCTGAGATTCACAGTATATTGTATATGGATATTTCTGTGCCCTCCATGGCGAACTCAGCAGTAGTATAGTGTAACACCCTGCTACAAGTGGATGTTAAAACAAACACAAGATGGCAGTGTCCTGCAGAACAGTGGCATTCACACTTTGTAGTGCAGCCCCATGGAACTTGTAATTTAAACTGCAGTACTTTGCTTAGGAACAGTGTAGTAAAAAGACCTACATTTCCCAGAGGAGATGGCATGTGGGTGGATGTGTATATATATATATATATATATATATATATATATAAAAGCTCAGGGAATGAGACAGTAAGTGAGAGTGGTGAGAGGAATGCAGTGACGGCAGGAGGACCAGACCAGGCCGTGGAGAGAAAGAGAGGGAGTGAGGGGAATCTGCTGATTGCTGACCTTGCTGCATCTAAGAGAAAGCTAGCAGGTGGTTGGATGGAACACTGCATGTAGGACTGGAGAGTGTGTGGAGGCCCAATCGGAGCAGAAAGAAAGACCACTGGAATTCGCCAGATGCTATCCCTCACGTGAGAGAGTCCCAAGCATTATCAAAGACAGGAAACACTGACACCTGCTCTACCCTTGCTATTTTCCTGTACACAGTTTCAGACATTGCACATAGTTATTAGAAGTTGTGGCCTAGTTCCTTTAGCTACTATTGTCTAACTGGACTTAGTACAGCCTTATCATTAGAACTGATAGCAGGACAGACGGTCCACAGGCCAAACCACCGCTGGGTCACCATCATCATCAATTCACTCTGCTAAGGAGGCCTTTTCTCTATTGTACCAAAAGTCTTGTAGCCCAAAGGAGAGTTGCCCTGTGCCAACAATCACTTATATCAGCTTAGCCACTTGTAGAGTTAGATTCGCTAGTGTCTAGTGCCTTAAAGGAACATTACATCTGTAAAATTGCTGCCTGCAGGGGGAGTGTCATTATTCCCTCTCTTGATTACACATTTCTTCAAAGAGTTACAGTCCACACTTCTCTTCACTGTGCACCAACTGGGCCCTATCA
This sequence comes from Staurois parvus, assembly GCF_062004578.1. NCBI lineage: Eukaryota > Metazoa > Chordata > Amphibia > Anura > Ranidae > Staurois > Staurois parvus. Next base: position 4,500,164 of record NW_028318095.1, on the reverse strand, counting down.
CGTGCTCAGAAGACTCTTCATTGTCTTTAATGAACATTGGTTGTTTTGGGGTAAAGAACTCTTTTCCTTATTTCATGCTATCCCCTTTGCATCAGGTCCTGAGGGCCCAAAGTGAGATAGTCTACCTGTTTGATAGTCTTAGCTGCTCACTGGGGACTGTAAGACCACCTCAGGATGAAGGTATTTGGTTATTTTGTGAAAAGCAGGCCTGCTAATACTAACTGAGATTATGTGATGTGTTGTCTTTTCTTAAATTCAAACTGACACAAGTAACAATTGATTTTACACATACCACTTCTGTTTATGCTGTGGAATCAAGTCATATTGAAGTTTGCTATAAACCTCTTACTAGTTTGCTTCAATCCGTGTGTGAATTCACTTTCTGGTGGTGATTTATTTCTGTTAAGAGTGTACTGTGGTGTCAGCAGGCGTTGGGCTTTCAGAGTGAGGTCCAGATCCACAGGGAATCTGAAAACAAATTAGGGTAGTGGTAAGGGGGTAGTGCTACAATAGCATCCCTGGAAATTCCTTTCTATTCTTGGTCCACAGTGCACATACCATTCTCTCCACCATCCACCTCAATATCATGGTGTCCTTCGAAATGTCCCAGGAACACATTGTATACATGTACCTATGTTCTCTTTCTCTAAATGTCCAGACCACATTTGAAATGTAACAGTGTTTCTGTGGGTCTCCATGCAATTACCCCTTATCTCTTATTTCCTGCAGAACAATAAACATATTTTTCTGTCCAGAGGTCAATCTGTGAGTTAAAGTGCTCCTAACATGTCTTGGTCAATACATGTCACCTTCTTTCTAAACAACAGCTAACCTCATATGTAGCATGCTTTTAAAAGTTTAAATGCATTTACAGTGAAGGGAATAAGTATTTGATCCCCTGCTGATTTTGAATGTTTGCCCACTCACAGAGAAATGATCAGTCTAAAAATCGAATGGCAAGTGTAATGTAACACTGAGAGACAGAATCGCAACAAAAAAATCAAAAGAAATGCATGTCTAACAAATTATGCACTGATTTGCATGTTCATGAAAGAAATAAGTATTTGATCCCCTTTCATTCAGCAGGATTTCTGGCTACCAGGTGTTTTTCACACAGGTAACAAGCTGAAATTAGAAGCAGTCTCTTAAAGGGAGTGCTGCTAATCTCATTTTGTTACCTGTATCAAAGACACCTGTTCACAGGAGCAATCAAACAATCAGATTCCAAACTCTCCACCATGGCAAAGACCAAATAGCTGTCCAAGGATGTTAGGGACAAGATTGTAGACCTACACAAGGCTGGACTGGGCTACCACACTATCGCCAAGCAGCTTGGTGAGAAGGTGACAACAGTTGGTGCAATCATTCACAAATGGAAGAAACACAAAACAACTGTCATTCTCCCTAGGTCTGCACCATGCAAGATCTCACCTCGTGGAGTGTCAATGATCATGAGATCAGTGAGGAATCATCCCAGAACTACACGTGAGGATCTTGTCAATGATCTCCAGGCAGTTGGGACCACAGTCACCAAGAAAACAATTGGTAGCACACTACGCCGACAAGGATTGAAATCCTGTAGTGCCCTCAAGGTCCCTCTGCTCAAGAAAGCACATGTCCAGGCTTGTCTGACGTTTGCCACTAAATGATGCAGAGGAGGACTGGTTGAAAGTATTGTGATCAGATGAGACCAAAATCGAGCTCTTTGGCATCAACTCAATGGCATCAACTTGCCATGTTTGGAGAAGGAGGAATGCTGCCTATGACCCCAAGAACACCTTGTGGGGGTGTTTTTCTGCTAAGGGGGCAGGACAACTGCACCGCATCAAATTGACAATGGACAGGACAATGTACCGTCAAATCTTGGGTGAGAACCTTCTTCCCTCAGCCAGGGTATTGAAAATGGGTCGTGGATGGGTGTTCCAGCATGACGATGACCCAAAACACACAGCCAAGGCAACAATGGAGTGGTTCAAGAAGAAGCACATTAAGGTCCTGGATTGGCCTAGCCACTGTAGAGGGAGCTGAATGTTCGAGTTGCCAAACGTCAGCCACCAAACCTTAATGACTTGGAGAGCATCTGCCAAGAGGAGTGGGCCAAATTCCCTCCTGAGATGTGTGCAAACCTGGTGGCCAACTACAGGAAATGTCTAACTTCTCTGATTGCCAACAAGTGATTTGCCACCAAGTACTAAGTCATGTTTTGTGAAGGGGATCAAATACTTATTTCCCTCATGAACATGCAGATCAGTGCATCATTTGTTAGACATGCATTTCTTTTGAAATTTGTGTTGCTATTCTGTCTCTCAGTGTTACAATACACCTACCATTCGATTTTTAGACTGATAATTTCTTTGTGAGAGCCAAACATTCAAAATCATCAGGGGATCAAATACTTATTTGCTTCACTGTACCTTCCACCCCTTCAGGCTAAACCCAACTGTTCAAATAGACCTTCAGGTCAGCTATCTGCTGCTAACAAGTCAACTCTTCCTGGGTACTCTTCCTGCCATTGACAGGGTCCATGTGACCCTCTAGCAGTGATTGCATTTTAATAGCCACAGCTATCCTGAGCTTGGTAGGTGAATATTTGTATGTGATGTGTATAGGAGGTTTTAGGTCCATTTTGTCCTGTACTTCCTATTACTGCTGAGGAGAACAACTTATTCAGCAAAGCTGTGCACAATGATAAGGTTCAAAGTGGTATTAATTGATAACAACCACAAATGACCAGTTGATCTGAATTCAGAATGTTGGTTGCTATAGATTGCCTTTTGGTTGTTTGCAGGATGTGGACCCTCCAGTCATTTTCTGCCCTTAGGGGCAGATTGCCAGCCCTTACATATGATTTCCAAATTTTGTGATATGGATTAAACTGTTGGTGAGTTTCCTTTCCCCCTTTTTTCTTTTTTTTTTGTGTTTTTTTTTTTGTAATGACCTGATCTCTCCTCAGATACCTTTCCAGATACCATACCCTCAAGATTGTGATCTTCTGAAGAAGGGAACGTTGCTTCACGAAACACTTTAAGATGTGCAGAGCTTGTGCTATGTAACTTATGGATCATGCAGATTTAGCATTATTATATGTTCACAATGTATACAAATGTGATATTTGATGTTTATCAACTCTTTGGAACATTTTAATATGTATTTTTTCTAATAATAATAATAATAATAATAAAGAATGTGACCTTTTAACTATAACCCAGTGGGCCTCGTAAAGTCCCTTGGGCATTTTTTCCTTTTGTATATTATTGTATTTGGGGCTGAGCCACACTCATCCTCACTAATCACGGTATTCCATTTTTTTATGGTTATGTCTGTTATTCTTTGCACTGAAACAATTTAAATTTGATATGTAGAAAAATACTCAGCATTTGCTGACCCATTAGTTGGTTGTCATCTTTTCCTAAGAATGTGATTGCTTTTACTCTAGGAAGCAGGGACTGTACTGAATCACCTATTGTTTATAATGTTTATTCTGAAAACCTATCTCTTCAGGAAAGCCTATCCTGCCCTCAGCAAATAATGGAATCTTCTATTCCTTCTACCAGTCCATCCCCCACAGTTACCTTTTGTATCATTAGCCCCTCCCTCTTAGATTGTAAGCTCCAAGGAGCAGGGCCCTCCTAACCCTCTTGTATTGAACTGTATTGTTGCTGTGTTGTCTCCCGTTATATTGTAAAGCGCTGAGCAAACTGTTGGCGCTATATAAATCCTGTATAATAATAATAAAAATAATAAAGGGAATGCACCAGCCACCTGGGGAAGTATTAATATTGCTAAAGCATGCATGAAATATTGGCAATAGAAGGGGTATGATGAAATGAATTCCATATATGCTGTTTAGGGATATCATTAGGTTATCTTAATCCTTGATTGAACCTACTTTATAAGCTCCCCCTAATCGACTACTCCCATCCTTATGAATAAAATAATCAGGGTGAAACATGTTAAGGAGGGGCAGTCTCTGGGTGGAGACATTCAATATGCAGCTCATGGATTAATAAAGATATTACAAACGAATGATGTCATTGATGTGTGGCTGGTGCTGTAATATTTGCTCAGGGTACATTTTGGAAAGATAATTGGGATCAGCAGGCACACAAATAAACTTTAGAATACAAGTAAGTAACATCTGAAGTAGCACCTTACTGCCTCTATGAAAATATTTATCTAAGTTAGAAGTAGTTTTTTTTTTAATATGAAATATTGTATCAAGGAAGGCTTTCAGTATGAAGTGAAAGCCATAAGTGTGTAGAAAGCACAGTCAAGCTATCAAAGTAATGTGGGCTACTACAATGGTTTTCAGTATCCCCAGCAGCTCTCCAATAAGGATTATTCCTGGAGTTCTGCTTTATGACTCAGTAAACATATTGCCTTTTAACACCTCACTACTCCCAATGTGCTGTTTTTTCTGTCTTTCATGAAGGATACTGAGCTGCAACAGGGATAAATGTGGTGTTGCCAGATAAAAACACTCTCTCACTCCCTTTGCTGTCCTGGAAACATGCTGCTCCCGCGCTATGCAAAAACACCCCTGATCTACCACTCACAGGAAAATTGGTGATGCAGTGACCATGGAAGCTGGAGTCCGGTGGTATAGGGTGTGAAGACTGATGGCCTTGGAGAGTAAGGTGATGACCAAGATGTACATTGCAAACTATTAAATAGAGCAGAGTGACATAATCCTAGGAATACCAGCTTCGGGTAAGCCATTGTAACCCCACTGTAATAATTGTTGGAGCAAATGATTGTGCAGGCTTTTTGTGCTGTACTTATTGATGCAGTGCACAGTTATCATTTTTCAAAATGTTGGCAGTTGGAGCCTTTTAAAAGTGAAAAAGGAAAGGTTTTAGGTAAAAACTTTTTCTTACTAACTCATGTGTTTTTCCCCAGAGTCACCAATCAGATTCAGATTTTAGGGCAGATCTTATGCTAAGTGAGGTCCAAGTAGCAGTAACTGCTGTTCTTAGCACAGTGGCTAAGTGATTAGCCCTTTTGATTGGTAGCGCTGGGTTTGCCGGTTCAAATTCCAACTACAGCACTGCCTGCCTGAAGTTTGCATGTTCTCCCTGTGCCTCCAATACTCCAAAGACATGCTGGTTGGCTAAGTGTCCCTAGTATGTATATGCATGAATGTGAGTTAAAGACCTTAAATTGTAAGCTCCTTGGGGGCAGGGACTGATACGAATGTACAATATATATATATATATATATATATATATATATATGTACCTGTAATAAATACATTCAATAATAAATAGGCCATGGGTGGCCTAAGATGAGCCTGTCATTTCAGTGCTTTGGGCACATTATTGTAGAGCTGAGCTCCTGCTAGTCTTTTTTACAGATGTTCATTTAAAAAAAATGCAAGCAGCAGTACAAATCTACACTATTACTATCTAGGGCATATATGTCATTTTTGTCAAAAGGGTGCTAATCACCATTCCTCATTGGGAAGCTGGCACTTTTGTACTTCTGCCAAGGCTGCTTCGTCCCTGAATAACACCGCTATCTGACTTTGAATCATCTCCCCCCCTTCCCTCCTACTGTCCTTCTCTACAATTTATTTTCATTTGAAATATCTATGGCAGCTTTTTGGAATAGAATACAACCTATTGTAACATTTTGTGTTCCATCTAGATAAATTATATTTCTTTTTTCTCTATTCCCAATGATTCTGTGACTGACAATCTGTCTGCTTTTACATTTGCAAAGAGGGTTGTTATATTTGGTGACATATTTTGGTTAGTATGAACTCCAGAGGGCTTCTTAGTGTAGCCTGCTTCCTATCTCTGTACTTCAGGATGACCACCAAGATGGTAATTTATGTCAGAAAATTTCATTTTTGGAGATTCAGATCTTTACTAATCTCAGAATGTTATAGAATGTTATATAAGAAGTTATAACAAAATTAATAAATGCATTTGTTTCATTTGGTTGATGTCACATGTTGTGATAGTAGTTTGGGGCCATGGGGATATTAATTTAATTTTCAGTTTTGTTCAATAATTCAAATTCAAGTAAATTTGTGATTTAAAATGAATGTGTAATTGTCACAGTCAGTCAGTTCAATTCCACAGACTAATGCAGTTCTTAGGTTTTAAAAATTCAGGGCCGCTGAATTTTGTACTATTTATTCTGTTGCATCTGAAAATATTGAATCCTTCCAAATAGTTTCAATATATGAATATCGAATCCACCTGAATCCCCCCAGACCAATTAATATACTAAATTTTTGCCGAATACAACAAAACAAATCCCAAAAATGATTAGTTCAACAATAACCAATATGACAAAATGTAATTCTTCAATTAATGAATGCATCCAAAACAAAATTAAAATTTCCGGTGTACACATATCTAATTTTCATTACATTGATCTGTATTGTTTGTGTATCCCCTCAACCTCTGTACTTACTCCTATTCTTCACCAGTGCTGACACACTGTACTGACTGCACCATTGAATGTAAAGGTGACAAGGGCCAGTGCATTTACAGCATTGGATAGCGAATCTGCATAGAAAGTCAAGGGTCTGCCAAACATGTACACTGTTTAGACAACTGTCTAAACAGAATTACAAACCATTTAACAGGTATGGCCCCTTATACACAGGGCTGCCCAGCTGCAGTGCATCCCTCCTGGTGTTGTAGTACCAGGTGCAGCTTCCAGCCTTCCTGCAGGCAGCCTGTCAAGTTCTATGGCAGCCTGTGGCTGGACGGGGATGAATGCTATACTAAGTGGTATCAGTGTTTAGGGTTGTGTGCATTCAGGGATGAAAGTCTGTTCAACCCTGTCCAGCAGCAGCCTGTCATAGACTTATACAGTGGGGCTGGACACTACATCTGTCCCTGTCACCTGTCCAGATGCACTAAAGTGGTAGAAAGGAGTCACTGCAGCTCGATGGCTCCATGTGCAAGAGGCCTAAGACCAGGGGCAGACTGACCATTTGGAAACTTGGGCACTGCCCGAGGGCCCGGGGTCAGTAGGGGGCCCCATGAGATGCCCCTGGTACCTTTTTCATAGGCTTTTTTGAGTTTGGGCAAGGACACAGGGGCCCCATGATCCCCTATTGCCCGGGGGCCCCAAGAGTTGTCAGTCCGCCCCTGCCTAAGACTGTGCACACATACAGTATGTATTTTATTGTATATGTAGCTATTATTTCCTGGATTGTGACTTTAACGAGAAACTACACTGCATCTAAGCACCAAAAACCTAAAACGCTATTTAATTAATTATTAATATTCAAAGAAAACTCACCCATTCATCCAGGTCTCCATGCTTTATTTTGCTGAGAAGTCACTTTGAAAAACACCCACTAGCTTTTATGACCGTAGACACCTTGAGTAAGGGCAGATGATTCATGTAGCATTTACTTCCTGAGAATGTAAAAAATAAAAAATGTATAAAAAAAAGTTTAAAACGAGTAAATATAATATACTTTCCTATCTATTTACTAGTACTAGCACCATAAGGATTAAAATAGACAATGCTGATTTAGAGAGTGAAATTCCGTTTTAAAGTAAGTACAGCTATGGAGTTGTACTAATTGACAACTATGCCAAACTAATCAGAGAATAAAAGAAACTAAAGTTTTTGTGGCACTTCTTACAACTGAAAAGAGCATTGAAATAACTTAGTGATGCTCTGTTATGTTCAAATTTTTTCTGCTATCATTATTATCCTGCAGCCCTAAAAAGAATTTTCAACACTTTCAACATCCTTCCTCCTGCATCACAAGTAACTAATTACTGTTAAGGTCTGTAGTCTAATTGTTCCTAATTTTACTCTGTGTGTATATATATATATATATATATATATATATACAGTTGATTCCGACCTTTCAGGGATTCTATGGGCCAGCTCTCTGGGCACCATGTCTGATACACTTGAAAGCCTCTTCCATAGAATTTTCTTGCTGAATTTATGTGAGGTAGGTTGCCAGGTTTTTACTCATATCTCCCCATTTGCTCTACTTGGGACTGTCATGCAGAATGCGATAGCCAATGTGCATAACCAACTTGTACACAAATAGGTTAATTGGCACCTATCCAAATTGGCTCTATCAGCATGTCTTAGGAGTGTGAGAAGAACCCTGAGCAAACACAGGAGAACATGCAAACTCCATGCAGATAGTGTCCTGGCTGAGATTTAACCCAAAGATCTCAGTGCTGACCACTAAGCCCCTGCGCCAACCCCACTGTCTATTACACAGATGATAAGTCTTTGTCACTCCAAATACTACTATTTGTTGAAATCAAGAATTCTGTACTATTCTGGTTATCCTATGACTTTCAGCGTGTCTTTACTTAGCGGTGTGGGCTCATTTTGTCTGGCATCTACTGTTGAACCTCCATCCTCAGTCCTTGTCTCCCTCTGTTCCAACTACATACTAAGACTTGCTCACTCCACTGGATTGGAAGGTCATCTGAATAGGAATCTTAGATATATTTCTGTTGCTGACTGCCCTGTAGGAATAAGTACCTGCACATCTTGCTGCTGTCTCTGCTTTCAAGTCCTACCGCTGCTTGAAACTTATTATGGATAAAACCGAAGTGGTTATCTTTTTCTATCTAAATCTACTCCTCTGCCAGACATGACAATCACTGTTGATAACATCACAATCTTCCCAACTACTTTAGCTTTCTGCTTAAGTGTTATCGTGGACTAAAAACTCACATTTGCGCCACATAAATATGCCTTAAAGTGAACCTGTTTCTAAAATCAAAATAGTAAAAAATGTGATCTCTGCACATTAACCACTTGCCCTCCAGAGGATTTTCCCCCTTCCTGACCAGACCATTTTTTGCGTTACGGTGCTGCGTTACTTTAACTGACAATTGTGCTGAACACTGCACCCAAATGAAAGCTACATCCTTTTTTTTCCCACAAATAGATCTTTATTTCAGTGGTATTTGATCGCCTGTGTGTTTTTTATTTTTTGCGCTATAAAAAAAAGACCAACAATTTCCTAGATTGTAAGCTCCAAGGAGCAGGGCCCTCCTATCCCTCTTGTATTAAATTGTATTGTTGCTGTATTGTCTCCAGTTATATTGTAAAGCGCTGAGCAAACCGTTGGCACTATATAAATCCTGTAACAATTTTGAGAAAAAAACAATATTTTTGACTTTTTTTCTATTAAATATGTCCAGTAAAAAAATTAAAAAAATCTAATTTCCTCATAAATTTAGGACAAAATGTATCCTGCTACATCCCAATACGTGTAAATTAATTGGCTTACGTGCAAGTTATAGCGTTTACAAATGCCAGTATATATACTGGGCTTTTTTTTATTTTTTTTTTCAATTTTTACTAGTAATGGTGGTGATCAGTGACTTATAGCAGGAGTGTGGCGGACATTCTGACATTAAGAGGAACTGACTTGGTGTCACTGACATCCCAAGTGACACCAATACAGTGATCAGTGCTAATAAAAAGCACTGACACTGTACTAATGGCACTGGGCATGAAGGGGTTAATATGTGGGGTGATCAATGGGTTAACTGTGAGCTGTTTTACAATGTGTGCTGTGTTTGTGCTTCACTGTTAGCACACTGCTTTTCATGGCTGTGCACAGCACAGCCATGCAAAGCAGTGTGCAGGAGTTGACAGGGAAAACTGATTTGTTTACTAACAGTTCTCCCCCCCATCAGAGATCCTCAGCAATCACCAGGCTCCGGCAAGTAATCACCGGCCAGGACTCCGTGATCAACAGCCATGGCCGTGAAGGGTGGTGTGGGTAGGGCTCGTGCATGCCTCGCTCGTGCCCCCTACCTGGAAATGCGAAATCACGTATATATACACGTGATTTTGCGCACAGCTCACTCCCTGTAGCAGAATTTTTTGCTATGGGGTGGAGCTGAAGCAGTTAAAGTGTTACTAAACCCACAACAGTAAAATCAGTCTGTATATGCAGTAAAGCATGCTTGTTATACTCACTGTGAAACCTAAGGGGTTAATCTACCGCATTGGATGTTTGATCCTCTCTTCTCTGATCCTCCCCTTCTTCTACTATCCTCAATCCGTCTGCTGATAGAACAGAGCGTTTGGGGGCAAGCTACACATGCTCAGTTTGGTGTGTATTGCTAGATTTTTTTTTTCTTGGGAGAGTGCATGTGATCAGCACAGGGCCAATCAGCACTGTCCAGACAGAGGGTGAGGGGTCCTGCAGCCTCATAGGACAGCCATAGGATAATGAAAACTCCTACAAGCTTTAACCAGTGCTCTGCTGGACACTGATTGAAGTCACACTGCTGATGAGAAAAGGTATTTAGCAGTTTATATTTACTAAAATAGTTGCATATCAATGTTCAGCAAAAGTATGTTTTTTCCAGGACTTCTTGCCTGGAGTCCAAAAGCAATCAAATTTCAAGACCTAAAGAAGCTTCTCTAATGGTTACATCTTCAATACGCAATGATATACCCACTTGGCTTAGATTGGTAGCTAGCAACACAGTTCAGTTCTTTGATACTGTGGGAGTTGCCACTGATAGGCTGGACAGGCATTAAAATAAATGTGAATGGGTTCAATTCTTCACCCAGCATAGGTTTTACAGAAGCTGATTCAGCTGAATATCTTATTCATTGGCTCACAGGTATAATCTGTACGCCTGTAAGTCCTCAGTCTGCCCTACAGATTGTTCATCTAGCCAGTTCACTTCTCTTCTGCCCCACTATATCTCCTGTTCCCTCCACTGGAGCATCCTAGTCCTAAATACTATGATTTTCAGATTATGGCCCCCCAACTGCCTCCTGCATGGAGTAATTTGAGTTTATGTTCTCCTAGATTGTAAGCTCGTAAGAGTAGGGCCCTCTTACCCCTCGTACGCTGTCTGTCTTTGTTGTACTGTGCCATGTATTGTCCCCCCCTATTGTACAGCGCTGAGCAAACCCTTTGGCGCTATATAAACTCGTAGTAATAATAATAATAATAATGTTCTCAGGCCTTATGAATCCATATTGCTCCTGACTCTGCTTATTGTTTACTGTTTATGGTTGACTTTAGCTTGAGTCGGTTGTCTTCTTTTTCTCTTTACAGTTTTGTCTGTACAAATCTATACAATCTGTACAAATCTATACCCCAGACCACCAAAGGACCTTTCCAAGACTTGGAGCACCTTTGCTGTTATGTCCTTGGAGTAATTAGATGCTTCTCTCATTGTTCCAGACTTTATAATATGATGACTCAGATGGTTGAACTTGTCCCATGGAATGAAAATGGTATGAACGACTCCTTAAAGCTTAGTTTGACTATGTTTGGTCTCTTAATCCCTGCTTGACTTGCCTGCCAGAGATGCATGTCTTTGTTGAGACTATCCATTGCTTACCAATCAGCTTATCCAATCAGCTTATCACTCCTATGCCTGTAGGGTGTGGTACATAGGGATATAGTGTTCTGTGAGCAGATCGGAGTAGACAGGGATGGAATGTACATTTTTCTACATTGTAAAATATTTGAACTAGAATGTGTTATAGTCAATGTACTGTATATCTCCTCCCTACTCACCTGAAGTTCTCCAACTGCTGCTTAGTTTTTTAGGTAACCTGTTGCCTCTCCCTGTACTTGTTGTGGTGGGAGAATTCAGTAATGTCCTAATTTACTCTTTAGACAGGCTCCCTTCCCCAATGTAATCACTGTCAAATCTCTAACCCTCTTCGGTAGGCTTTGATTTAAATTAGATCTTTATGATCTCTAGAGATTGTCCCATCCAGACAAGACTCAATACACATGATATTCATACAATAATCATGCTACTACACATGTGACTCAAAACTCCCTCTCCCATTAAAATTTGGACCTGGGCACCTCTGAATTTCTTACATATATCAGGTCTGTCAGAATGAAACCCGGAGGTTTCCCAGATCCCATCAGGGATATAGGGGCTAGCAGAGCTGAAGCCAGGTATGTTGCAGACCAAACACATGATAGACAGGTGTATTGAGGGAAGAAGTGGATAGACTTCTGGCTCAAAATTCTCACTCTCAATCAGCCAAAACCTACATTGGTGTCCTAAATACAATTCAGGTCAGCTGCGTACTCATTGTGCAGACATCCTTTAATTATTTACAACTTATTATTAATCATTTTCTCCTCTAGGGCCCAATATACCCATGCTGAATTACAGTGATACTATCCTGCCTGAACTGTCTGTGGAAAACTGATCTTTTTGTAGACTCCCCGTTAATGCTTTTTGAACTAGAGGTGACTGTGGTTAGCTTTTCTAAGACCCCCCCGAGTGGATCGCTTTCCTATTGAATTTTATAAATATAATGGAAGGTTCCACTGCCACAATTGGTGAAGCCTTTTGTACTGGTCAACTACTTCCTTCTATGTATGAAGTTGTAATTGTGGTGATACCCAAAAAAGAAAAACAAACATTACCTCTAGATTCCTACTGACACAAATCCTTACTTTGCACCGACATTAGGATTCTGGCCAAAGTGCTTTCCAACAAGTTAAATAAGGTCATTGTCAGGAGAGGCTTAGTAACCAGAAAAATTGCTGCTTGTGGTCGTGCATTGGGTGCTACTATTTAAACTGTACTTGTGCCTGATGTCTCTGCCATTTGGTCTAATTCATTCCTGATATCCTGATATCTGTATTCTGATCTTCTCATTTCCGGCCTGTTCTGTTTGACCTTGCTAGCACTCTGTATGCACAGTCCTTTGGCTTAATTCTGGAGTTAGTCTCTGCCTTCTCCTACTGCCTGTCTGCTTTGCAGTTGCCAGCTCCAGCCTGGACTCTGACCATTTTTCTGCCTGCCACTTTGTACCTGATCTGCTTGCCAGCTTCTTACTGACCCGGCTTGTCTGACCCTGTTGTCATCGTTACCCTGATGCCCACCAGTCCGCTGTATTCCTGCTAAGCACCTGCTACCTACTGCCCGAGATCTGCTGGTCTGCTGTACTACCACTCAGCATCCACAGGCCTGCCTGCATCCGGTACAGATGGATGATGCATCTGCTTCTGGTGTCCACAGCATGCTGCTTTACCACTCAGCATCCATGGCCTGCCTGCATCCAGTACAGACAGACGATGCATCTGCTTCTGACATCCCCAGTCAACCCACTCCCAGCTTGCAACTGATGCAGACGGACAACCAGCATCACAAATCTGTCATGCACTCGTGCAACTTCGGGCTCTCGTGCCTCCTGTCCACTCTATCAGGGGTACTGAGAAGGAGGTGTAAAAGTTTTCCTGCCTCTTCATGTCTGGCTCCATCCAGTGGTGTATTTAGCTTTTGTGCCCTAGGCAACACAAAAATTGGCTCCCCCCCCCACGGACATAGTCCAACAACCCCCCAGCTCCCCCCCATCCGAAAGCGCCTTCCACTACCACCTGGCAACCCCCCACCCCACCCCAGATAGAGAAAAAACACTCACCTTCACAGCTCTGGACATCTCCAGGAACAAGAGTCAGGCTCTGCATACACATCAAACAGCCTGCAACCTCTCTCAGATCCCACCTGATCCCCGTGCTGCATGTGTCCCTACTTCCACTCCTTTTTTTAGGGGACAGTGCCCCCCTGAAAAATGCCGCCCTAGGCAAATGCCTTGTTTGCGTTGTGGTAAATACACCCCTGGCTCCATCACCATGGACGTGATAGTCATATTCCCTTTTATACATTTTGATCAAACAAGCTTCATACCAAACCTTTGTAAAGCCACTAATATCAGACAGACATTTTTAAACATTCAGACCCTGAGAAATATTACAGGAAACAGGGTACTACTAACTTTAGATATCGTCAAAACCTTTGACATTGTTCAGTGGTACTGTATTTGGGCCATTCTCAAAAAATCTGGGTTCAGAGAGAAATTCAGAGAGAGTTAAACTGTTCTATGTTAGTCCTTAAACCTCTTTATGGATGAATGGAATGAGTTGTCCCTCATTTTCTCTACATTGTGGGACCATAAAGGGTGATAGAGCTTCCTGCTGGTCTGCTACTTCAACCATCAGAGGTAGTCAAGGTCCGCAGGGGACTGCATGAGAAAAAAGTTTAGCTCTATGCCAACAAATATACTTCTTTTCTTTTATGATAGTCATTCCTCTCTTTCATCAGTTATATACCATGTAATAGGTTTGGCAAATTCTCTTGTTTATATATTAACTAGGAAAAATCCATGCTGGTACTCCTGGACCCACATCTTTCCCCACTAGCCCCAACTCCACCATTAAAGTAGTACCATTTAATAAGTAGCTAGAATTAACCATCTCCAAAGTTACATACTGTACAATTTCATCACCCATAATCTCCTTTCTTTACTTTCCAGATTTCAGATGCAGTGGTCCAGTGCAAACTCCCTTCTGCTTGATTCCTCTCACGTATATCAATAAGTGCAACTCTGTCTTTAAGGACTTAATATAGAAAGAACCCCTTAAATTAAACTCCAGTACCCCAAAGCCCTCAGTGGTCTTGCGGCCCTGAACCCTTGGGTTTCATTTATTGCTGCCCACTTCTGAAACATGACTGGCTGGGCATGCTGCAATCCACCTATGTCCTTGTATTGAATATTGTCTGCATTATTTCAGGATAGAAACCCATGACATCTATTCAAAGCTGCAACCATATCTCTGTATATCACTGCTTTAAGTGGGAAAGGTCTGGAAAGTTGCTAAGAACCAATTAGGGATTGCATACCAGTTTCATGCCCATCAAGCTTCTCCCAGAACATATTAAAACTGAAATAAACCCACTGATTTAACTGTTTCCTAGGAATTCCAGGAATGATAGCTGTCACAGTTGCTAATGCTTTCAACTTTCAAATTGTGAAGCCATCAAATAGCTGATGTTATAGCTAATCACATGTATAGCACAATGGAAACTACAGATCAAACAGAGGCTAAGATGCAGCTTCCTTGACAGGGAATAATAGGAGGGTTTAGTTCCACTTTAAATTACAAGAATTTCAGAGTTGAGAAAGAGCTGGTGTATCCAGCCTGTTTCAGCAATATGTGAATGGCAGTTATAAATGTTTCACCAAAAATCCCCCAAATTTGAATTCAAAATGGTTTTACCAGTACCCCCAACTATGATATGCACTTCAAGCACAGAACAATGCACTTACTAATTCTATTTCCCCCACCCCTCTGCTTGACACAGTAGTCCAAGCGGATACAACTAAAGGTCACATGGGGCAGCCCAGTGGCTAAATGGTTATCACTTTTGCCTGGCAGGACTAGGGTCATTGGTTCGAATCCCAACCACAGCACCACCTGCCTGGAGTTTGCATGTACTTCCTGTCCCTACGTGGGTTTCCTGCAGGTACTCCAGTTTCCTTCCACACTCCAAAGACATGCTGGTAGGTTAATTGGATCCTGTCTAAATTGGCCCTAATATGTGTATGTATAAGTGTAAGTTAGGGACTTTAGATTGTACATTCCTTGAGGGTTAGGGACTGATGTGAATGTACAATCTATATGTGTAAAGCTCTGTGTAAATTGACAGCACTATATAAGTACCTGTAATAAAAAATAAATAAAGGTCTTATATCAGAGGCTTACACACAGCTATTAGACAGATTTCTGCTTTGGTTTCTGCTACTATGTAAAAGAAGGCTTGAGGAAGAATTGGGTCCTATTACAGATGACATGCTTTAGTCTACCCAACTCATGTCTTTGTCTCCCTCACAACAACCAGCACAGGTCTTCATTATACAGTGAGGAACAGAAGTTTTTGAACACCCTGCAATTTTGCAAGTTCTCCCACTTAGAAATCATGGAGGGGTCTGAAATTGACATTGTAGGTGCATTCCCACTCTGAGAGACAGAAGTTTAAAAAAAAAATTCAGGAAATCACATTGTATGATTTTTAAAGAATTTATTTGTCTTGCACTGCTGAACATAAGTATTTGAACACCTAAGAAACAGCGAGAATTCTGGCTCCCGAAGACCTGTTACTGTACCTTTAAAAAGTCCACCTCTACTCCACTCATTAATCTAACTTAGTAGCACCTGTCTGAGCTCTTTAAAGACATCTGTCCACCCCACAGTCAGTCAGACGCCAACTACTACCATGGGCAAGACCAAAGAGCTGTCAAAAGACACCAGAGACAAAATGGTGGACCTCCACAAGGCTGGAAAGGGCTAGGGGGCAATTGCCAAGCAGCTTGGTGAAAATAGATCAACTGTTGGAGCAATTGTTAGATAATGGAAGAGGCTAAAGACGACTTTCAGTCTCCCTCGGACTGGGGCTCCATGTAAGATCTCACCTCGTGGAGTATCACTGATGATAAGAAAGGTGAGGAATCAGCCCAGAACTACAAGGGAGGAGCTGGTCAATGAAATGAAGAGAGCTGGGAACACAGTTTCAAAAGGTCACTGTCGGTAGAACACTATGCCGTCATGGTTTCAATTCATGCATTGCACGGAGGGTTCCCCTGCTCAAGGTCTCTGAGCTGTTTCCTACTGCAGCAAATGTGGTCACCTCTAAGAGAGCCTCATACATTTTCTCTAGTACTGCCTTGAATTTATACTGAGATGAAGTTATTAAAATGGTTATTGGTCTTCTTGGGGCCAATCCTATTGCAGACTCACTTGCATTTGTCTTTGGCAATTACTAGATCATTATTTGTTGTTCGCAGGATGATAGCTTTAAAGTGGCTGTCACCCAATTCTCCTTCAGTAAAAGAATGGATTACTGAACTCAAAAGATGCATCTCATTTGAAAAGCAAACCTATTTTACACCTATTACACTTCCATTTTGTTCCTTGACAATGAGTATCTGGCCTGACAAATTACATACATGATACCAAGGTGATTAGACTAATGGACTGAGTCACCGATGTGCCTATAAATGTTGGGGTATATTTATGACACTCGTTTGAAATGAGGACACCACTTGGGTGAGTGGTGAAATGTCTTGACATTACAGAACAAGCCCAGTTGAATGTTAATCACTGCTATATCTAGCTAAACTGGTGAACGAGGTATTGGAAGGATTTAAGAAAGCTGAATTGAAGGGGAATTTAGGAGACTAAGTACATGACAACACATAAAGTAAAAATATTGTGGAGAGAATACAGGTGACAAGGTAAATTGATTCTGCTACCTGGGTTCCATGATAAATGAAGACGATGTATTCCAGGAAACAAAAGCAAACATAGCTGCTGGAGATATTATTGTTATTATTCATTATGAGATCAAGACTGTTGTGACAGCATTCTAAATTTCAGATCTAAACAGTAGGACTATGCAAAACCTATTACTATACATACAGTGGAGATCTGAAAGCTAACAAAACCACAGGTATAGAAACTTAACAGGTAGGAAAAAATGTTTTATGAACAATTTTTGGAGGGAATATAAATGGAGAATAAGAAAAGGAAGGCCAATTAAAGATTTAGAAAACAGTATTAATTACTAGGTATAGTAAAGGATATATTAAGTCATTATCTTAGATGAATTCATTAAAGTGTTACTAAACCCACAACAGTAAAATCAGTCTGTATACGTAGTAAAGCATGCTTGTTATACTCACTGTGGAACCTAAGGGGTTAATCCTCTGCATTGAGAAAAAAGACTGTTTGATCCTTTCTTCTCTTTTCCTCCCCTTTTTCAAGCGACCACCACTTATTTCCAGACTGAACCGTAGGCATGCACATGCTCAGTTTGGTGTATATTGCTAAAGAGTTTTTTTTTCTTGGGAGAATGCATGTGATCAGCATAGGGCCAATCAGCACTGTCCAGACAGAGGTCAGGGGATTTCCATCCTTCTAGAGCAGAAAGAAAACTCCTACAAGCTTTAGCTAGTGCTGGGCTGGACACTGATAGAAGTCACAAGACTGCTCTAACTGCTGATGAGAAAAGGTATTTAGCAGTTTACATTTACTAAAATAATTGCACTTCTCCTTCTGTGTACTGTGGAAGACCGGATATAGTGAATGTAGGGTCCGGGGTTTAGTAACACTTTAAGTGATGATGATGGGAGAAAAAATTTCTAAGGAAGATTTAAAAGGAAGAAGAGAAGAGTAAAGAAAGATGGATTAGCAATATGGAAGGCCTTAGACATCTGCCAGTTAGAAGATGAGCAGTGAATAGAGTAGAATGACCCAACATTGTACATAAGGCCACCATGAAAAAATGCAAGTTGCAAAGGATTAAATGTAAATAAGTATACTAATTGAAGTTAGATCGGTAAAATATATATTTTAATTGGATAGTAAAGGATGGATACTACTGTATTTTACAGTGTTTTTCTCTTTGCACCTTTGCATTTTAAGTTCAAAGCTTTTGTGTATGTTCTAATGTTAAAAATATGGCCTCTGTTTACAGCACTGCAGAAAATATATACAGGCACTTTGAAAAAGAATTATTGTATAAGACTTTTAATTGAGTTACCACATACATAAGCCTAAAAATCATTTTAATAAAGGTTTAGTATTTAGTGATGAGCCAAACTGCCCTGAGTTCTGTTTGGCAGGGGTTTGCCGAACGTCATAGAAGTTCAAATGCTAAGGGAGGGTTGACCTGGCATCATCCTGACAGGACTTTAATGAGTTAGTCGGAGATACCGGTTTGGGCCCCGGTTCTCAGCCAGCCCTTACTGACCTACATTTGATGTTTGACTTACCTTATTTGGGTTCTGTTTGGTGTTTTTATTGTATTCTTTTGTTTTTAGTTTAGTTATTGTTTTTCCTCCTGCAATTGGGTGTGGCCTCTTGACTCCACAGACCTGCTTGTGCACACATTATGACCATATTATATTTGTTTTTTATGGCATTGTATCTGATCAGCTGCTGACCTGTATTTTCTGTATCTGTGGATACCTGTCTTTGTTATTTTGTTTTATATTGTGAATAAATCTTGTTATGGAAAAAATAAGTTTAAATACTGAATCCAAACCCCTAAGAAATCAATGAAAGCTTAATTTATCAGCACAACCAAAGTCTCATCAAAGTCACACTATATAATGGCACTGAAAACTGAGTCAAAATTGCATCTTGGTTGTCTGAACTGAGCCTTAAAAATGCCCATTTTCATGATACTATTAACCAGAAGATAGTTGAACTAGTATACGGTGGTTGTACATTTGGGGAGCCTCTCTCGCCCGCTCATAGCCTGGTCCCTGCACCCCCATACCTGACCTTTGGATGTTATCTCCCGTGTGTTGGCTTGAGGGAACCTACAGTTGCTTGTCCTGGGGCCCAGAGACAGAACGGCACTTGTCCCACCCAGCCATTTATGTACAGTGGCCGAGTGGGAAGCGGTTAAACAGTTGAATTTTTTCATTGTAGATGTAATTTTTGATGTAGCACACGCTACCATACCTTACACAAAAAGACAACAGCAAAATGTGTGAGGTCCTCCAGGAATTCCACACCAAACCCTTAACCGAGCATGCCACCTGGCTGGCCAGGAAAGTATGTGTGTGTGTGGAGTGTGGGCCCCCCTCCTAAACCATACTACATGCCCTCAACATGGGAGGACCTGGTCATATAAAGGAAGAGGTGGGATACTGGTGACATCATTAGCCAAATATGGCCAAATTAGGCAATTATGTAAGGCTTCTTTCCCCCTTTCATTTGTATATGTGGCTTTCCTAAAATATGGAGGACCACAAAAAACCTTACAGGTACATCTTAGCAAAGCTTTTTGCAATAATAACTGTGGTTTATCTGGTCATAGTTTGTCTAAGCACTATATCAGAGTTCAGAATAAAAATCCTGCAGGCACCTTATTTCTTGGTATTGATATGACAGGTATGTGTTTTTTTTCTTTGTATTATTTGCATCTCTTTGCACCATTGGATTTTTCTATTTACTTTTTAACATTATATATTTTTGTTTTAGTGCTTTCATATAGGCTTTTTAATAATGTTTTAATTATTATATATACAATGGATATCTGGTTTCTGAGCCCCTGATGATGTCAGTGTGTGATGAAATGCATTGGAAAGAGCCAGGACATGGTGACATCATTGTGCATACTAGCCAATCCATGCTATCTCATGGTGGATTGTATTAAATACTGTGGCAGTACTTAATTTAACTATCTGAGAGTGTACACTTTTCTATTTTTAATGAATGGCTTTATACCATTTACTACACTATTGTGCCTATGTTTTTCTGCTTATTGTCTCTCTCATATATATGCTGCATAGAGCTGGAGTTTTTACCCCGTGGACTGAGCACAGTTACTGACTGTAAGGGACAGATTTACTAAAACTGCTACACTCAAAATCTGGAGCAGCTGTGCATGGTAGCCAATCAGCTTCTAACCTCAGCTTATTCAGTTAAGCTTTGGGAATAAAACCTGGAAGCTAACTGGTTTCTATACAGAAGTGAGCTTGATTTTGCACTCTACAGCTTTAGTTAAGAAACCCCTAAGTGTGCTTTTGACCATTTTTAACCTTATGGTAAGCTGTTTGGCTGTCTATTGGGAGAAGTGTACTTTTACTGTTGGAGCTTTTTGGCGAGGAAGCATCATCACTCAGTTTGGGTTCAGGAACCTATTGAAGTGTCACATCATGCAGTGTGCGCCTGTTTGGTTCACAATTTGTTTTATCACATGTAAGTGGGCACTTTGTGGTTTCACTTAATATTATTATAATACATGCTACACTATGGGGTTGGTTTACTAAAACTGGAGCACTCGAAATCTGGTGTAGCTGTGTATGGTGGCCAGTCAGCTTCCAACTTCAGCTTGTACAATTAACCTTTGCAAATAAACCTGGAAGCTGATTGGTTTCTATGTAGAGCTGCACCAGATTTTGCACTCATCAGTTTTAGAAAGTCAACCCCTATGTGTGCTCTTTTCTTTTCTGTCTGTATCTTTCTTTTATAAAGGATAACAGTTATTTCTTTTATAATGGATTGCTATTGAGGGTGAGTGGAATCCTCTAATTCAGGGGTCTCCAAATTTTCTAAGAAAAGGGCCTATGTACTGTTCTTTAGGATTTAGGGGGCCAGACTGTGGCCAGTGGGAGAAGAAAATGCCCCAGCATCAGTAGCCCATCATTGGTTTTAATGGGCGGAATAATGCCCCATTGTTGATATGAGTGACAAGAATAGTAATCCATTGTTGATATCAGTAAGAAGAATAGTGCCCCATTGATGTTGTCAGTAGGAGGAATGGTGCTCCATCATTGACAGTTGGTGGAATAGTGCCTCAAGGGCCAGATAAAGGCCGCAGTTTGGAGACCACTGCTCTAATTGATGTCCAGGCTGAATGGCCTACTATTACTACATGCTTCATGACCACTCAGCAATAGGGGTAAAACAGTTCTGATAAGGGGTGTGGCTTGTCATTGTGTATGATATACAGATGGCTTTTTTGTGCATGAGAATTCATTACAGTGTGTGTACAGTGGACTTTATTTTATTGCATCAAACTGTTAATATTTGCACATGTTGCAATTGTTACCTTGAAATTACATTGCTGTTTTTTGTGTTCATTTCAATTACTTTAAAGGATACATTCACCTGTTGGGAAAAAAAAATAATAAATGCATATATTTTTTTCAGGAAAAAAATGTGCATTTATTATTTTTTTTCATAAGGAGCCTGGTAAGAATTGCACCCATGATCAGTGGATCAGGGGTGCAATGCCAAACTCATGCAGACAAGCCCTGCAGTTTTCAACCCGCATCTTCATATGGGCTGCTCATGAGCGACCCCCTGTGGTCCATTCAGTATTACAAGCCATCAGCCCCAAAGTTTGTACAATCACAGGAAACTGATTTTTCAAACAACGACAGCAGGAAATGATCCCCCACTCTCTGTCACTGGGAGGGGGAGAGGCTGCAGCTTCTGGAACAGGTTACATGTTTAACCCTAAATACATGTGGAACATGTATCATGTTTCAAAAGGTGAACTTATCCTTTAAGTGCTGCACTTTTCTGTTTTTGAGTTTCTTCTAAGTGCATGGGCTGGGTGGTGTCAGTAGTTGATAAGGGCATAGCAGCTGTCACCAGCCACTGAATCCTTAAAGCAGAGTTCCAGCTGAAAAAAATAAAAAATAAAAGTCAGCAGCTACAAAAACTGTAGCTGCTGACTTGTAAAGTACAGCCGCTTACCTGTCCCTCGGTCCAGTGGTGTCCTCACCACTGCTGGTTTCACTGGCTGTCTTCTCTCCTTGGCGCCGGCATCTTTAGTGTGGGCACCGGGCTGTGAAAGCTTGCGGCTTCACAGCCTGGTGCCCACTGCGCATGCTCGAGACGTTCTGCGCTTTGTGAATGGCCCTGTAGTCTTCTGGGACCTGTCAGGTGTCTCAGAAGACTATGGCGAGGGAGGGGGGAGGACAACTTCCGCTTCCAATCGCCTAGGTGATTGGACCGGAAGTGGTAGCGGGTACCTGTCAAATTCGGGTACCCTTCCCTCCCCACTCCCCAAAGGTGCCAATCCTTAATGGGGAGCGGGTGACAAAGCATTGAAGCGGAACTTCCCATTTTGTGTGGAGCTCCACTTTAACAGCCATTGACAGCATTGACTAAAAATGGTTGTGTGTGATTGTGTGACCATATTTAGACAGCTATGTAATCCGCTCCATTCTCTGCCCATTTGATTACATAGCAACGGATTCCTGGCTATGTAAGTGAATGGGTCAGTTGGCATCAGCTGTGGGCACCTGCTGCTTCCTTAGCAACTATTGGCAGTCATAAACTGTCACATTCATTTTCATGTTTTATGGGCCTGTCACATTTGTTTATGCTGAATGCTGTAAAAGTGTCAAGGTCCTACCTTTTCCCTGAGGTTATGTTACTCCATGTGCTGGCGTCCATCTTGGATTCTGCTGTGCATGGTGGGAATCCTTTTATGCCTTCAGGTCTCTGAGGTCCATCCCCCAGAGGGGTGTGGCTGATGACATATAAGCCTGTGGCCCGCACATGCTCTTTGCACTTGTGTCTTGTGTCTTTGTCTTGCTACAGTTCTGTGTATATGCTCGTGACTCTTCTGGTATTTGACTTGGCTTGTGACCTGACCATTCTCTGTGTTTTCCTTCGATCTGACCCTCCGTTGCTGAACCCGGCCCGTGACCTGTTATTCTCTTTCTACTGTTCTGTACCGTTTTGTCCCGTTGTTGTCGACCCGGCTTGCCTGACTACGCTATTGTCATTCTCACCAGCTACACGCTATTGGCGGCGGCCATTACCGCAGTCGGGGTGTCTCGGGGGCCGCGACCTGGTTCCTGGCTGTGTCAAGTCCATCCCCACCATCAGGGGCCCTGGTGAAGGGCAACCTGGGACTTAGACTCCACGCCCTGAGGGACTTCGGTCTGTTGGTGGTGGTTGTCGTCAGCCAGTGCGTTACCCTGCCACTAGGCCTACCTGTCTGTTCCACAGCCCTGCCCTGACAAAAAGTTAAACATTTTGACGAAACACTGAGCTAATCCCTATTAGTATTTAGTTTAGAGTCAAATTTTTGATACCACTGTTTCTTTATTGTATTTATACTATATGTATACTGTACAAATAATACAAAAATCTAACATATTTATGGGGTGCTTTCCCATATTATAAAACTTGTATTCCTGAGATATTTAGTCTTTAGATAAAGTAAGATATATTTTCCTTGCCATTGTCATAAAATACTATACTCACTCAGCACACAACTATGTTATCATTTACCTGCAGTTTTCTTGCATAGGATGATATTTAGCTGGACACCAGGTTTCTGTTACAGAGTTCATGAATTAAACAGGAGCTGTCAAGACAGTTTTTTTTTATTTTGTTTTGATTAGTGTGAGTTCAAAACCCCCCAAAAAGGGATTCCTACATTGTTTTAATCTATTTCACATTTTAACTTGCCTTTGGCAGAATTAAAATGAATAAATACATAAATTAATTAATTAAAAAAACAAACAAAATAAATATATATATTAAAATTCCTTTACAGGTTTAACCGCTTAAGGACCGCCCACAGTACATTTACTGCTACAGGGTGGCCCCTGTGTGCAGAATCATGTACCTGGATCGCAGCCCCGGGTGTCAATCACAGGGTGGTATAGTTTTTTTCAGCCAGTGATCAGCTTTCATGTAAAAGCAATTCTAGTGGCTAACTGGAGGGCCTCTGAAACTGTGATAGGTAGCGAGGAAGTGAAATGAGGAAGTTACGCACCGTCAGGCTTTCAAAGTGGTCATTGGATTTCAGGCTCCTGTATGTGGCTAGGCTCCCAAAAAGTCTCACACATGTGGTATCCACATACTTGGTAGAAGTAGCAGACTGTATTTTGGGGTGTAATTCCACATATACCCATGGCTTGTGTGAGAAATACATAATTTAAATGACAACTTTGTGTAAAAAAAATGTTTTTGTCATTTTCCAAAGACTTGTGGAAAAAAATAAATCTTCCATGGACTCAATATGTTTCTCAGCAGATAGCTTAGGGTGACTATTTTCCAAAAAGGGGTCATTTGGGGTGTTTTGTACTGTCCTGGTATTTTAGCACCTCAAGAAATGTGATGGACAGTCAGAAAGTAACAGCTTTCCATTATCTATACCATAGTTTGTAGACGCTAAAACTATCACACAAAGCAATCAATATACACTTATTGGGATTTTTTTAACCAAAACATGTAGCAAAACACATTTTGGCCTAAATTTATGACAGAAATGAGAAAATATCTTTTCAATTTTTTTTTTGTTTATAGAGCCAAAAATAAAAACTGAATAAAATATCACCAAAAGAAAGCTCTGTTTGTGTGAAAAAAGGACGTAAATTTCATTTATGTACCGTATTGCATGACCGCGCAATTGTCAGGTAAACTAGTGCAGCTCTGTATAGCAAACCAATGGCGTAAATTGCAGTATCTATACCATAGTTTGTAGACGCTATAACTTTCACACAAACCAATCAATATACACTTATTGGGATTTTATTTTTACCAAAAACATGTAGCAGAATAAATTTTTTCCTAAATTTATGACTAACTTTGAGTTTACTATATATTTTTTATAGCCGAAAGTAAAAAATATTATTTTTCTTCAAAATTTTCTGTCTTTTTTTGTTTATAGCGTGAAAAATAAAAAGCACACAGGTGATTAAATACCACCGAAAGAAAGCTCTATCAGTGTGAAAAAATGGATATAAATTTTGTTTGGGTACAGCATTGTACGACCACGCAATTATCAGTTGAAATAGTGCAGCGCTGAATAGAATTCTGCTGAAGTAATTTAAAGTGTTTGTAAATGTTTTTTTGTTTCTAAAATAACAAACATGTTGTACTTATCTGCTTTGTTCAATGGTATTGTGACCCTCATACCTCTTCTTCTACAGTCTTCTACTGGCACTTTTGGTTCCTCCTCTTCTGCATGCACCACTATAGCTAGCAACTTGCTATGGGGGGCACACATGTGGACTTCCCAAGCTGGGCTGTGTGCATCTATGGATTCACAAAGTGCAGCTCAACCCTGACCCCCACTCCCTCCTAACAGGATTTGATTGACATTAGCCAATAACTCCCTCTGCTGCCTCTGTGTCCTGTGAGAAGAGAGAGACATTAGCACTGCTGCAGTGCTGGATCAAGATAGGACTCAGGTAAGTATAAGGGGGGGTGATAAAATAAAATTAAAACACAGCGCTCAACAGTACATATAACCACTTGCAGACAGTGCACTGTAGTTTTACTGCTACAGTGTGGGCCGGCTGTGCAGAATCCCATATGTGTATGTGATTTTGGATTTCCAGGTAGGGGGCCACAAGGCTGTGCTGTCACTGGTTCCAGGACAAGCCAATTAGTGGGTCCCAGCCAATGATTTATGGCCTGGGACCCTCTGATCAGAAGAGTAGGTGGCAGGGGAGAGCTCTGTGTATGTAGATCACACTGAGCTCTCTACTGACAGTGGCAATGTACCGTTTTTTGTTTCCCTGCTAAGCAGGGAATAAAAACCGGCGCATCCCCTAGTATATGCACCACACAGTAAACACTTTACACATCACTAGGCATGCAGTTAACCCTTTGATTGCCTCAGGTGTTAACCCCTCCCCTGCCAGTGTCATTAGTACAGTGTATATTATTAGCACTGATCATTGTATTAGTGTCAGTGGTGATTTCAGTGTCAGTTAGTCAGTTCTCCCAGTGTAAGTTGGTGTCAGATTGCCCGCCGTACTATCACAGTCCCACTATAAGTTGCTGATCACCACTAGTATTTGTTCCACTCTGCATTGGTCTCCACTCTCCTTCAAATACTCGTTGTCATTTTTGTGTGGAATATAATGGCAATGAAAAAAAGGAGGGATATCTGCTGGATGTCCTGTGGATTAATGATACCTTCCAATTTGTTCTTGCTAACACTTTCCAAACATGGCTCCTGGTTGCAGTGTATGGGGGAGCGGTGGTGTTGTGTGGAGACCAATATAGGGTGGAGCAAAGAGGCATACTTCACCAGAGTGAGCTCATATGACTCATGCTAATAGCAGGGGGTCCATCTTGTCCAGTGTGTTTGAATAAAGTAGAGGGGGTACGGATCAGACTTTGGTTTTGAGCACAAAGTCACCTTATGGTTTGCAGAGCACAGAGCTTTTTACTGAGGAAGATTTAACTCAGAAGTAGAAGCACTGTACTATAAAATGTTATATTGGATACTGCTGGACACTATAATTAATTATTGTTTATATTTACTGCTGAGCACTGTGTTTTAATTCATTTTATTATTGAGTGTTTTACGCTTGAGCCATAGCACCAGTATTGATTATTGATTTTTTTAACTGTAACGTGAGTTTCTTTTGTTTTGTTTATACTTAATGCAGAAAATACATTAAAGTAAAAAATGTTCTGCCTTTAGAACCTTTTTAAAAGTTTTGAGAGAGAAAAATAGAATATTTAATAAATAAACATTTAATCTATCTCTCATATGTAAAAATTCATAGGATTATGATATGTATAGAGTTAATCTGTAACATAATTTTATCATTTCTTGTTATTGACAAGAATTTGGAGAGAATAAAAAAAATGCTTTGTCTACTTGATGTCATCATTAAGATTGTCCACTAGATGTCAGTGTTGTTAAAGAGTCTTTTGACAATATTCAAATAACAATGAGAAGGAACTCACAGAATTTTAGAAATCACAGGAAAGGTGTAAAGAAAAAAGGACAATGCATTGTGGAATAAAGTGGGTGCGTGTGCACACAAACACACACATGCATGTTAATTAGCTAAATAAAATGTATATTTGATTATATGCTCGCATTAAGGTGAATCTAGAATAAGATACACTGTATATTTTCATAATAGGAGTATGCATAGTGAGGATTCCACCTATAGATTTCCACAGAAATTGATCAAAATTCAGGCTTAATGTGACAATAAGCTCTGGTTAAATAAATCTATTTAAGCATGTATTCTTAACTCAAAAAAGTCCCTTTTTATTGCTCCTAGCCTCCTCCAAATCATTTAAATTCCTCTCTTTTTGTGTGTGATATGATCCGATTTCCTCTTAGATTATGCCTACATTTGTTCTCCATGGTCCCACTGTAAGTAGGCAAATAGCCACCTTCTCTTGCTCGATGGATGGACTATGGACTATGGGATTTGTAGGGTGCATGACCACAACTAACTGCTCGTTATAAAGAAACAGAAGTGAGGGGGGGGGGGAGGTCTGGGAGCTCACAGGGGACATTACAAGCATGCAGAAAAGCACAGTAAGAAAAATTTCATGACATACAGATTATAAAGCCATGAAGTAGTGGCTATGCATGGACTATATTTGGAGACTAAGGATATTGTGTGGTGTCATTTTAACCACTTGCCACCTGCCAACAGTACATTTACTGCTGTTGGGCGGCATCCTCAGACACCGTGACATATCTGTACATTGCAGTGCACATGCACACTGGTGCCAACCTGTGACAGCTGATTCTAGTGAACACAGCGGATCATGATGACTGTACTTACAGTGCTCACAGCACCCGGGACAAGTCATAGCAATCACATAAGTACATGTGAACAAAACTGTCATGAATGGCTTCCATTCATGACAGCTTGCTTACTATTGTGATGCTGTGATTGGCCTACAGCTATCATGTGGTACCTGGCACCCTGTACCGTGTGTAGTTGTAGCCAATCACAGAATCACAATAGAAAGCAAGCTGTCATGGATGAAAGCCATACATGACAGTTACAACTATTGCTTAGAACAGTGATCATGAACAATAACACAGTGAAAAAAAAATCCTTGATCACCCCCCAGAGTAGTGCAGTGTCACTATGGTGACAATAAACTACTCTGATGTCAGTATGTCAAAAAATAGAAAATAATAATTAAAAAAAGAAAAACATTTAAAATAAAAATTCAATTATTTAATGTCTTCATTTTCCAAAAAAAGTGACAAAAAAAAAATACAACTTCAAAAAACTTGCCATGCCTTGGACTGTCTACTTTCTAAAAAGGGGTCATTTGGGAGGTATGTGTACTGTCCTGGTATTTTCAGGCCTCAAGGATGCAGTTAGTACATTAGGATTGATCAATTTTCAAATATGTGTAACATAGTTTGTAGACTCTATAACTTTAAAAATGTGCAAGATTTTATAACAGAAAGTGAAAAAAAAACCTTTTATATTTTTGGTATTTTTTTTGTTTTTATAGTGAAAAATAGAAAAAAAACCCAGTGGTGATCAAATACCACCAAAATAAAGCTCTATTTGTGTGAAAAAATTAATACAAATGAATATAAATTTTGGTACAGTGTTGCATGACTGAGCAATTGCCAGTTAAACTGTCACAGTGCTGCATTAGAAAAAAATGCTCAAGTGGTTAAGTAATTTTTATGTGTAATATTTATGAGTATTTATTACTTCTCATAAGGATAACAGTATCCCCCTTGATAATGCCTTTGTCTTGGATTGTAAGCTCCAAGGAGCAGGGCCCTCCTAACCAGGGGGAGACTGACAACTCATGGGCCCCCGGGCAATAAGTGATAGTGGGGCCCCCTGCCCCCCCCTACACTCAGGCCACACCCACACAATACCCTACCTACATATTGCAGCTCAGCTGCATAGAAGGGGCATTTAAATATTTACTGCAGCAAAGTCTGCATGAATGTTCTTGGCTTCTTTCCGTAGAAACAACTGGGCACTTCCAGGTTTAAAGATGGCTGCCATGTGT
The DNA here is from genome assembly GCF_062004578.1 of Staurois parvus. Taxonomy (NCBI): domain Eukaryota; kingdom Metazoa; phylum Chordata; class Amphibia; order Anura; family Ranidae; genus Staurois; species Staurois parvus. The sequence goes on along the minus strand of NW_028318095.1, from coordinate 4,471,114 downwards.
GAAAAGTGAAAGAGAGAGGGGAGTGAGAGGGTGAAAAAGAGGAGGTGTGTGTGAGAGAGAGAGAGAGAGAGGAGGAGGAGTGAGAGAGAGAGGAAGAGGAAGGGATGAGAGAGGAGGGATGTGTTTTAAATTGCGCTAAACATTGGGCATGGCTTAAAAGGGGTGTGGTTAAATAATGTCTAAGATGACTTATATAGTGCAGAATGAGGTAATGTTAAATAGGGAAAATACACTGTGGAGTGTATGACAATGAGTAGTATGTACAGGGAGAGGAGTACGGAGTGTATGGCTGTGGGATAGTATGTGTAGGATGGTGTCAGTAGGTGGTGTCAGTAGTTCTTAATTTTTATTAGTATTATTTTTTTTTCCCAATTTTATGATTTTGTTTTTACAAATAATGTTTTATTATTTTTATCATTTTATTTTTTTTTTCAAAATACTTTTGGGTGGCCAGTGGATGGTGTCAGTAGAGCAATGGTGTGGGTGTCAGAATTTAAAATTTTTTATTATCTAATGTTTAATTATTTTTTACAATTTATTTCTGTATTATTTTTTTCACAATGATTTTGTTGGGGCAGTGGACAGTGTCAGTAGGGAGTGAACAGGGAGAACTAGTATATGTTGGGCTGTCATTAGATTGGGATGAATAAACAGAACCTGTACCCCCTTATATCAGAAGGAAGGGAATGGATGGAGGGAGGGAAGGAAGGAAGAAAGAAAAGGGAGGGAGGGAATGGATCGAGGAAGGAAGGGGAGGGAAGGAAGGATGGGTGGGAGCAAAGAATGAAGGGACGGGATGGAGGAAGGAAGGGAATGAAGAAAACGGAGGGAGGGAATGGATGGAGGAAGGAAGGAATGAAGGAAGGAAAGAAAATGGATGGACAAAGTAATGAAAGTAAAGGAAGGAAGGGGAGGGGAGGGGAGGAAGGAAGGAATGAAGGAAAGAAATAAAATGGATGGAGGAAGGAAAAGCAAGGAAGGAAAGAAGGAAGGAAGAAAAATGGAGAGAGGGAATGGATGAAGAAAGAGGAGAGAAGGAAGGAGGAGTGGGGGGAAAAAATGAAGGGAGGGGGTGAAGGAAGGAAGGGAAAGAAGAAAGGGGAGGCATTGAGGGAATGGATGGAGAAAGGAAGGAAAGAAAATGGATGGAGGAAGGAATGAAGGAAAAGGGGGGAAGGGAGGAAGTTAGGGAGGGAGGGAATGGATGGAAGAAAGAAAGAAAAGGGAAGGAGGGAGGAAGGAATGAAGGAAGGGGAGGGAAGGAAGGAAGAAAGGAAGGAAGAAAAGGGAGGGAGGGAGGAAGGAATGAAGGAAGGGGAGGGAAGGAAGGAAGAAAAGGGAGGGAGGGAGGAAGGGAATGGATGAAGGAAGGAAGGAAGGAAGGAATGAAGAAAAGAAGGGAGGGAAGGAAGGAAGTAAGTAAGAAAAGGGAGTGAGGGAATGGATGGAGGAAGGAAGGAATGAAGGAGGGTGAGGGAAGGAGGAAGGAAGTAATGAAAGAAGGGGAGGTCAGAAAGGGGGGAAGGAAGGAAATGAAAGGAGGGGAGGGAGGGAGAAAAGAATGAAGTCAGGGGATGGAGGAAGGAAGAAACGGGAGGGAATAGATGGAGGAATGAAGGAATGGATGGAGGAAGGGATGAAGGAAGGGGAGGGAATGAAGGAATGAAGGAAGGAAGGAGGGGAGGGAGAAAGGAAGAAAAGGGAATGGATAGAGAAAGAAGGGAAGAGAAGGGAAGGGAAGGAAGAAAAGGGAGGGAGGGAATAGATGGAGAAAGTAAGGAAATAGTTGGAGGAAATAATAAAGGAAAGGGAGGGAAGGAAGGAGGGGAGGGAGGAAGGAAGGAAATTAAAGGAGGGGAAGGAGGCAGGAAGTAAGGAAGAAAATGGAGAGAATAGATGGAAGGAAGGAAGGAAAGAATGAAGGGAGGGAATGGAGGAAGAAAGGGAAGAAAGAAAAGGGAGGGAGGGAATGGATGAAGGAAGGAAGGAATGAAGGAAGGAAAGAAAATGGATGGACAAAGTAATTAAGGTAAAGGAGGGAAGGAGGGAAGGGGAGGGAAGGAGGGAGGAAGGAAGGAAGGAAGGGAGACAGAAGGGAAGGAAATTAAAGGAGAGGATGAAAGAATGAAGGGAGGAGATGGGGGAAGAAAGGAAGGAAGAAAGGAAGGAAAGAATGAAGGGAGGGGATGGGGGAAGGAAGAAAATGGAGGGAGGGAATGGATGGAGGAAGGAAGGAAGGAAGGAAGGAAGGAAATAAGGAAAGAAGGAAAGGGAGGGAAGGAAGGGAGACAGAAGGGAAGGAAATTAAAGGAGTGGAGGGAGGAAAGAATGAAGGGAGGAGATGGAGGAAGAAAGGAAGGAAGAAAGGAAGGAAAGAATGAAGGGAGGGGATGGAGGAAGGAAGAAAAGGGAGGGAGGGAATGGATGGAGGAAGGAAGGAAATGGATGGAGGAAAGAAGGAAGGAAGGAAGGAAGGAAGGAAGGAAGGAAGGAAGGAAGGAAGGAAGGAATGGAGGAAGGGATGAAGGAAGGAGAGGGAAGGAAGGAATGAAGGAGGGGAGGGAAGAAGGAAGGAAGAAAAGGGAATGGATAGAGAAAGGAAGGGAGGGAATGGATGGAGGAAAGAAGGAAATGGATGGAGGAAATAATGAAGGAAAAGGAGGGAAGGGAGGAAGGAAAGAAATGAAAGGAGGGAAGGGAGGAAGGAAAGAAATTAAAGGAGGGAAGGGAGGAAGGGAGGAAGGAAGGAAAAGGAAAGGAGGGGAGGGAGGAAAGAATGAAGGGAGGAGATGGAGGAAGAAAGGAAGGAAGAAAGGATGAAGGGAATGGATAGAGAAAGGAAGGGAGGGAATGGATGGAGGAAGGAAGGAAATGGATGGAGGAAATAATGAAGGAAAGGGAGGGAAGGGAGGAAGGAAAGAAATGAAAGGAGGGAAGGGAGGAAGGAAGGAAGCAAGGAAGGAAATGAAAGGGGGGGAGGGAGGAAAGAATGTAGGAAGGGAGGGGATAGAGGAAGGAAGGAATGAAGGGAAGGAAGAAGGGAGAAAGGAAGGAAGGATTGAAGGAAGGGGAGGGAAGGCAGGGAGGGAGGGAATGGAGGAAGGAAGGAAAGAAGGGAGGGAAGGAAGAAAAGGGAGGAAGGAATGGATGGAGGAAGGAAGGAATGAAGGAAGGGAAGAAGGAAGGAAGGAGTAAAGGAAATGAAAGGAGGGATGGGAGGAAAGAATGAAAGGAGGGGGGGAAGGAATGAAGGGAGGGGATTTAGGAAGTAAGAAATATGAGGGAGGGAATGGATGGAGGAAGGAAGGAAGGAAGGAATGGATGAGAGAGAGAGAGGGGGGGAGAGGGAGGGACAGAGAGAGGGGGGGGGAGAGGGAAAGAGGTAGAGAGAGAGAGGGGGGGAGTGAGTGGGAAAGGGGGAGAGGAAGGAAGGAAGGAAGGAATGAAGGGAGGGGATGGAGGAAGGAAGAAAAGGGAGGGAGGGAGGGAATGGATGGAGGAAGGAAGGAAGGAAGGAAGGAAGGAAGGAAGGAAGGAAGGAAGGAAGGAAGGAAGGAAGGAAGGAAAAGAAGGGAGGGAGGGAGGGAATGGACTAAAGGAAGGAAGGAATGGATGGAGGAAGGGGTGAAGGAAGGAGAGGGAAGGAAGGAATGAAGGAAGGAAGGAGGGGAGGGAAGAAGGAAAGAAGAAAAGGGAATGGATAGAGAAAGGAAGGGAATGGATGGAGGAAGGAAGGAAATGGGTGGAGGAAATAATGAAGGAAAGGGAGGGAAGAAAGGATAGAAGGGAGGAAAAGGGGGAGAGGGAGAGAGAGAGAGAGAGAGAGAGAGAGAGAGAGAGAGAGGGGGGGTGAGCTGGAAAGGGGGAGAGGAAGGAAGAAAGGAAGGAAAGAATGAAGGGAGGGGATGGAGGAAGGAAGAAAAGGGAGGGAGGGAATGGATGGAGGAAAGAAGGAAAAGGATGGAGGGGAGGGAAGGAAGGAAGAAAAGGGAATGGATAGAGAAAGAAAGGGAGGGAATGGATGGAGGAAGGAAGGAAATGGATGGAGGAAATAATGAAGGAAAGGGAGGGAAGGAAGGATGGAAAGGAGTGAGCGGGAAAGGGGGAGAGGTAGAGAGAGAGAGGGGGGAGGGAGAGGGAAAGGGGGAGAGGTAGAGAGAGAGAGAGAGGAAGGGAAGAAGGAAGGAATGAAGGAAATGAAAGGAGGGATGGGAGGAAAGAATGAAGGGACGGTAGGGGATGGTGGAAGGAAGAAAAGGGAGGGAGGGAGGGAGGGAGGGAGGAATGGATGGGCGGGAGAGAGAGAGAGGGAGAGGGAGAGAGAGAGAGGGGGGAGGGAGAGGGAGGGAGAGGGAGAGGGAGAGAGAGAGAGGGGGGGACATTCAGAAGCATCACAGAGCTGCCGGCTGATCTGGACAGGGGAGGCAGAGCAGATCCTCTCTCCTCTGCTCTGTCGTGGAGGATCGGGGGATGGGCTGGACACTGTCAGAGAAGACGAAGCATCAGAGACCTGCTGAGGAGCACAGAGGGGGGGCCCAGGAGGGAAATCTGATGCACAGTCAGGGATGATCGGTGCAGTGGAGGGACAATGACAGCACCGATCTCCCTGCATGTATTTCAACAAGGCAGCTGGAAGCCTCCCCTCCCATCACCCGACTCACTCTGCCACCATGTGAAGTGACAGGTGAGCTACTTCTGGATCGGGATCTGAGACTGCTCCTTCTCCGCTCCCCACACTGTCACTGGACAGTGATCCTCTTATGGGACCCCTACTGACCCCGGGCCCTCGGGCAATGCCCGAATGGTCAGTCTGCCCCTGCTCCTAACCCTTTTGTATTGAACTGTATTGTTGCAATATTGTCTCCTGTTATATTGCAAAGCGCTGAGCAAACTGTTGGTGCTATATAAATCCTGTATAATAATAATAATCTGCATTTCTCTTTGGAAGGACAGGGTTTTTGTTGAGGCATACAGGGTCAGCGTATACATTCTGAACTGAGATTCTGCCGCAAAGATGACCAAATCATTTGCCTTTGCAGTTCCTGCTTGCAAATATCTGACACAGTTCAGCCCCTGCTGCATCCTCTCATTGTTAGTAGTGCCTGCTATAGTAGTTGTGGTTTGATCACTGGGGAGGGGGGATTGAGGAAATGTCTGTCTGAAGAAGACTGATGACATTATCTCAGCCTAAGCAAAGTCACTTTATTGGAGAATTCTAAAGATATTATATCACTTTGCTAAGCTTCCCCACTACTACATTGCTCCATCAAGGAAATTAGAAACTTGATGTACTGTAAACTCTAATATCACACTACAAGTAGCTTACACACGATTCATCATGTAGCATAAACAATTGTAATTTCCCCATAAAAGACACATTTTTCATTTTTTTTAACATCTCTGCGCTCGTAATCTCTTTCAGCCTCATTTGAGTCATTAAAAAAACTGTCAATATGGTGCAATGGGTGCAGCCTGGACTGAGACAAACTTTATAGATAGAAAGTACAGTGTGGACTTGAAAAAGAGGCATCAGCTTCGAAACTTGTTGTCACCACCCAACATCACTTCCTGTCCTCATCTGTGTTCCATCCATCCACACATGCTGCTTCCTGTCCTACCTGTTCACCTGGCTACCACACTCCACATTTTGCAGCAGCCGCTCCATCTTGGGATCCTGAATACCTACTCCTCCCAGCTGCAGATTCCCCAATGACTGTAATACATGAGATCATCCACACACTGTGAGTTGCCAGCTGTGTCCAGCTCTCCATCTTGCTGCACTTGGACTGGCGCCCCTTGCTGTCTTTCTTAGTTATTACAGGTTCAATCCATACTATATCCAGTGTATCCATTGCTCCAGTGTCCTCCCCAGCTGGGAGTCCCTGTGAGAACAATGATATGCATAATTCATCTTACTTTATGTGAGTTGCTAATGGTCTTCCTTTAAAACATGTTTATACACCCAGTACACTTAGTCTGCGCACTTTGTTCTTTTTGTCTCATTCGAGCCACTTCCTATCTACAGACACTCTCTCCAGCATTAGGACCAGCTTTCTACTAGTGACAAATGTGACCATGCCTGAGCAGTGTGTATTAGTACAACCGTTTGTAGTGATTAACCAGGGATATGACAGGGGGAGAATGCAGGAGTACAATTGGGAGATAGTTGTCACACTATAACATGACTTTCATGGTATTGTTTTAATAAAAGAATAAATATGAAAAGAATAAAAGCAGTATTTGAAATCACATTTATTTGTTAAAGTGGTTCTAAAGGCTGAAGTTTTTTTACCTTCATGCATTCTATACATGAAGGCTAAATACCTCCAGTGTGCAGCTTCCCTCTTAGTCCCCCCGCAATACTTACCTGAGCCTGATCTTGATCCAGCGATATGCACAAGAGCAGCAGCTTTCTGTCCTGTCTCCCGCATCTCTCAATACCAGCTAATGAGGATGGGATCAGGGGGCGGGGCCTAGACGTGCTCTGTGTGTCTTATAGACACACCAAGGTGGCTCGGGAGTGAGCACGCATTAGTGCCTCCAGATCAAACAGCTTGCTTTGCAGGCATTTAGCAGGGGAGAGGGGACATGAGCACCAGTGGGGGGCCCAAAACCAGGATGGTCGAGGCTGCTCTGTGTAAAACCATTACACAGAGCAGGTAAGTAAGACACGTTTGTTATTTTAAAAGAAAACATCTGAACCTTTAGTACCCCTTTCAAAGCATATCTGAGATTATAGGTATTTACTTTACATTAGGTTAATTAAATACAACTTAAACACATGCCACTAAGCTTTAAATGCAAGTTAATGGACATTTAAACAATGTGCATAACGCATGCAATGTGGTGTGTACAGGTGTGTACAATCCCTTCACAATAGCTCTGTTTAGGGGCTTTCTTACAGTCAATAAATAATGCAGGCAAATGCAGAATCTTTTAAATCATTCTGAGAATAGAAGAGTTCTCTTGCACAGCCTTAGTAAATCTTGACTGCCAGACGTATTTGTGCGGAAAACATTGGCGAACATGAAGGAGCTTTTCGTCTTTCCTTCAAACCTATCATCACTCGATTAGCCAGTAATCAAATAATGGCCAAGCAAGAGAAGTGGAGACCATTAAATCTAAATGCACATGGACTTGCTGAGAGAAGCACATTCAATGCTTTGTGTACAATCTAGTTGAAATTCAAAATGACACATTCTATCTAATCATCTTTCATGCTGTAGAACATTTTTTATAACACTTTATCTGACATTTGTGCTTAAACAAAGAACAGCTCCCGCTGACAGTGCAAAATTATAAGACACAATGCTTCCAGATTCGTATCTACATTAAGAATAGACTTGTGTACAAAATGTACTTGTAAACATCGTCTTTAGAAAGGCATTGCTGCTGGGTGTCATTTTCTGCTTCAATTGTGAACAGCTATAGTTACATGTTTAACAAAGATAAAAACACGTATACAAATGAAAGATAACACGGGGTCTACTTAAAGATTATGGAAAAACTGCATTTCATTTTGCTATACTTTTTCCTCATTTCAGGCTATTTAGTCACTGAATTGTTCTTACGTTCATACGAGTCTGAAATGGAAAGATGTTATGTTTAAGTGAGTTTATAATGATGAAAAACAGAGCAGTAAAGGATAAAAAAATGACAACAAATTGGTAAAAAAATATTAACAAAAAAAAAATTAAATAGAAAATGGTTGAAACAGATCAGTAGAAGAAAGGAGGTAAAAGGAGGTAAAGTGTATCTAAACCCCCCAAAATTTTTAAAAAACTTCAGCTTACCAATCCTTAAATTTGGTGGCTGCATTCATTTTCCTTTTCTAAGCTTTTCTTCTCATCCTGTGATCCGGCCAGTGAATCTGTGTTTTTTCAACTTCCTTTAACATACCAAGTTGTCCCGAAAAAGTGGAAACTAGAGGGTTGAGCAAACCATTTAGCACTGAGAGGGATGCTTACAATGATCAGATTTTATTAATTTATGTAGATGCCAAAAGAAAAATTAACTGTTGCTGTAACTACTTAAAAAGTGTTAGCTGGCTTTAGGCTTTAATTTGTTAGTCAAGTCCATCTAAATCTGCTAGTCCTAGCACTAATACTGTTTACTTAACCTATTAGGCTATACACCAGAAATAAATTTCACCTGACCACTACAAAGTCCTTACTGACTTTTTTTCTCTGCAGTCCTAATATTCCTAACAGTTTATCTACATCAATGGTTCTGCCCTGGAGAACAAATTCCTTATTTAAGTTTAGGGATATAGTAGATCGTTGCATACTTTGGTTGTTGCTGTTTTCCGATCTTCAGAATAAATAAATCCCAACCTCTTCTTTTTATTGTTACTTGGAGATCCGACATTATGCACAGTCTCATATGAGGGACCTTGTCTTTGCTAGCATGACTCCTTTTGATCGAACTTGTGCAGAAGGCCCTTTTAGAAAAGCCTTGATCTCTGAAAAATGTTGGATCTTGGCTGCAATAATGGTGGAAACATTTCCTAAACATTCTTATATGCTGAAATGGGAAGCGCTGCTGGGCCAGGACCTTTCAATAGGAGGTGTGGCAGGTGCTCTGATCGCAAGCCCATAAAAGCTCCATGAGTGCAGCCTAAAAAGAAAATGCCAATAAGATATTGCTTTTATGGTACTACTGTATACTCCTGAGCTCCTGCATACTACTTGATCTTCCATTCCTGATAGGTTTTGGAGATGTAGCTCAGCGGTGGGATCTCTGTTTCACATCCTATGGATGAATTATTCCTTTTTGGGAAGAAGTCAACTCATCCCTATCTGGGATGATCACCACACCTATTTTCCTTGATTGGCTAACACATCTCCTGCACCTCCCGGTGTGGGACCTAGGGAAACATCTTAAAAAATTGAAGATGACATTCTTACGGCAGCTAAATGCTTGATTACGGCCAGGTGGAAACATACATCCCCCTGACATTCTCTGATTTACTAAAAAAGGTAAGGAAGTGTAATCTATGGAACATCTCAGAGCTAGAATACGTGATACTCTAGTTAAGTTTGCTGCTGTATGGAACAGTTGGGGCAATTACTTGATCCTGAGGACATCTTAATCACCCTGGGTTATGACACACTAAGTGGTTTTTCTTCTTTCTCTCTTTGTGGTCAAGTCAAGTACCCTGTCTCTATTCTCTCTTTTTTTTTTTTACCTTGTCACATTTAGCTGTTTTTAACTGATATCATGCATTTTTTCTCCTATTTTTTTGCACTGCATATTATTGTATGAACTGGCCTGCTTTGTGGCTACTTGAGTGGCCTCAGGGCAGGGTCATTTGGGATGCTGTTGTCTCAATAATTCACAATATATTATATATATATCCTTATGCAACTGCAATATAAGATATATGTTACATATGGAATTAATTCTTTTTTTCTGTTTTCTTTTATAAGCCTTGAAAAACTCTTGGTACTTGTCTGTTAATTCACCGGATTTATTTATATATATATATATATATATATATATTTGTGATATATTTAAATAAAACATATTATATATATATATATATATATATATATATATATATATATATATATATATATATATATATAAATAAATCCAGTGAATTACCAGACACGTACCAAACTCTTTTTTAAATTAAAAAAAAAATCTACTAGTCTGTCTAACACTAATCTTTCCCCAGGTTGACAATGATGCTGCTCAAGGGTGTCTCCATTGCTCCTCCATCCAAAGTAGACATCCTAAGACTGGAAGCATGTTACTGACCAGATAGCCAAGTAAAAATAAAGGAAAAAAAAAGCTTGAAAACAAAAACAAATGCAGAAATTACCTAGAGGATGATTGGCCCTGGATGCAGAATGGCTGCTTCTATGGCGAATCATCTGTGGGTGATTGCTGCATTTTTTATTACATGCTAACAGCTGCAAATGGCTACAGGTGTTAGCCTCCCATTACTTTAAATGCAGCTTCTTGCCTACAAACAACAGGAAACCCCATGAGCCTCCTATGGGAAATCATAGTCGACCCAATACACAAGTGGGACTGAGGCCCAAGATCCATCTGCAATGCCATAATCTGTAAACCCGGGTGACCCTCCTGTTGCTCCTGGAATAGATTGCATTTCATTACATAAACTTATCCTTGTAATAGGGAGATTGCAATGTTTATAATGCCTTCATAGATACGGAAATCAGGAATATGATCCTGGGCCATCCATCTCACAGGGCAATGCATTGTAAGCTAATTACACAAGCTGTTGACATAAAGAAAGGATTCTCTGCAGTACAAATAAATTGTTGGATGAATAAATTGACAGAATGTGCTCTGGTTTTAATTATTCTATATCCCATTAAACCATTACAGAAACAGCTTTACAATATTATAGGAGGAGAGTGATATTTATTTGTATCAAGGATGGAGCTCTTGTTACAGTTCCAATTATTGAAGCTGCCAAATTTTGTAAGTATAATTTAATAGGCTGCATATGAAATGTACATAATTTAGAATATATCGTAGAAAATAAGCCATGATGTAGACATTAACAATGAAGCAACCTTTTATTATTCTCACTGATGTTGTATTATTAATATGTGTATTTCACTTTAGAAGTTTATTCAGAATATTTTTATCATTTTTAATATGAAACTGTACAATATAAACAATCAGTTGCTTGGAAGTTAATACTGTCTGCCTTACAGCAATGGGATTCTGGATTCATATCCAATCAGGGATACTGTGTGGATCTGCATGAAGCTGGTCAATTTTCCATCGCTTGTGTGGGTTCCTTCCAAAAATCCAAACATGTACTGGCTGCTTTATTGGCTTCTGCCCTGCTTGGCTCTAACGTGTTTGTATAGCTGTCATAGGTAAAGTAGATTAAAAGCTACACAAGACAGAGATCCATGTGGCTGCTTATGTGTGCTCTTTTAAATTGGAACTTAAAGTGGTTGTAAAGGCTCAAGGTTTTTTCCTTCATGCATTCTATGCATGAAGGTAAAAAACCTTCTCTGTGCAGCAGCCCCCCAGCCCCCCCTAATACTCACAAAAGCCCCCTATCGTTCCAGAGATGTGCACTGGAGTCTCTGTTATCCCGGGACTCCCTCTCCTCATTGGCTGAGACAGCAGTGGGAGCCATTATCCCCACTGCTGTCAATCAGAGCCAGTGAGCCAATGAAAAGAGAGAGGGGGCAGGGCCAAGGCGTGGCTCCGTGTGTGAATGCTAGAAATTCTGAAGGACCCTCTGCACACTGGTATATACCCTTTCAAGCAGACTATGCAATAAATAGGGATATTTAGTTCACAGATATTGCAATACATGCTTAAGCTGGCCACCTGCGTCAAAGTAATCCCTCTATGGCCAGTCCTACTCTGCTCTGCCTATGCAAATGCTACTGTGGACACAATGCTAGCATAGGGGAAAAGACACAATGGGGGAGAGCTACAAGGTTCAGGTCTGGCTACTGACCCAACAATACAACAAACAAGAGATCCCTGTGCTCAAATCCCAACAGCTAGTGCATGCATTTATCCATCAGGTGCTAAAGGGGTGTAACCACATATTAACACTAGAAATTCTGAAGGACCCTCTGCACACTGCTATATACCCTTTCAAGCAGACTATGCTTTTTTTTTTTCCGTGTGTGAATGGACACACGGAGCAGCGGTTGGGCAGTGTGCATGCTCGGGTACCCCACAGCTAGCTGCTTGCTGTGGGGGCACCCAACAGGAGGGAGGGGCCAGGAGCGCTGGCAGGATACCCAAAAAGAGGTGGATCCGGGCTGCTCTATACAAAACCACTACACACAGCAGGTAAATATAGACATGCTTGTTATTTTTTTTAATGTAAGCCTTTAGAATCACTTTAATTCTATGGCATGTTTACATATAAAGTCGTTTTTTTAATGGACCTTCACCAATGTCCCTTTAAAGTATTCAGTATAATGATAAAAATAATATATATATATATATATATATACACAGGGGTTAGACAAAAATAAAAATGTGTAGGGCTACCCCCTTAAGAGCCGTTTATTATTTTGGCTTCCCTTTCTGCTCTGAGCCAGATTTGGAAGCACAGCCCCTGCTAATACCACTGTGAAACCTTGACCAGGAGAACCCCTTGACTTTGAACCACAACATAATCACCCAGTTTACGGTGAATAAATATTCTAATTGTATTAAGGTCAGCATATAGGAAGTACAAGCACAAAAGGAATGATAAAAATTAAAGACTCTGAAAGGTTCAACAGAATAATCAAGTATAGTACCCCTGTACAGTAGTCCTGTGGGACTAGAGATTAAACATCCATTCCAGCATTGAGAAATCTTCCCCAAGTGAGCTGCAATAGGCTATCAAGATGATTGGGCTAACTCACTTTTGGGTTCTCAATAGCTGGGAACAGGGTTTAACTCTAGAAATGAATTCTCGCAAACAATAATTTCCCCTTTAGTATCTCATCAAAGATTAGCAACAGATATTTTGTTTGCTTGATGGGGCCCTAGTTGATGCACATCATGGTTGAGATTCTTAATATAAGTTCTCTGAAAACTGAGTCCCTTGAAGACTGAGATTGAGCTCTGCAGTTACTTTTGCAGCAGTTGTTCTCTTATTCTGGGTCACAATCCTACGCAATGTTCTTTTGTCTCTTTCCATCAGTTGACCATATCAACAGCGCTTATGTTTATCAGTCGGCATTTTCCCAGAAATTGTATATGGCGTTATAACCTTTGATACACAGCAAATAAATTGACAACTTCAGTCATAGAGGCACAAGCTAAGCGGGCACGAAAAAATTGCCCTCTTTGAAGCTCAATAAGCTCTGACATGACTCCATATTACTAGAATGCAATGCATGCAGTGAATGACGAAAGTAAACCTTCCCATCTGTTAGCTAGGTGTCTCATCACACAGCAGAAGCAAAAGAGTGTTACATCACTTTAGCTTTCAACACAAAACATGTCTTCACTTTCACACCTGCAGATCATGTAGTGTTTCCATTTTTTTACCTAATCCCTATATATGCAGTATGTGTGTATATATATATATATATATATATATATATATTATGTGTCTGTTTTTTCTTCCTACCATATGACCTAATCATGCACCTTTATGAGATCAGGTTAAACTTTCCTGAGGCATTGCTGATGTGGCACTCCCAAGGTGCACCTGTGAGGCCCTGGCTATGTCAACTGTGGCTCACAGAAAACAGAAAGAAAAAACATGTTTTTAAAAAAAATATTTTATTTTCACATTGATTTATAATGATATTTATGGATTGCCATGGGTCAACTTTGTGCTAGGGGGGGTAAAGATTTGCTATACTTAATCTACTTTTCTCCTGTATTGCACATCTATTGCACTTGTGAGGTTAATGATTGGAACAGCCTTTTTATTGCATGTGCATCTATGCAAATATTGTATTGCTATATGCTGCCATGGGCAATTTCTGATGCTGGGTGATGTAGTTTGCCAATAAAATGGCATTTTGGGATAATCCTGTGAGAACCAAGCCCCTTGCCTTCCTGCCTGCGGCACTATTTATAAAGAGGAGGGGTAGCCATAGGCGAGCAGGCTTGAGAAAGGCGGTATTACATTGAAACATGTAGCCATGCCCCTTCTCCACACCCCTGGCATCTGACATCATCCAAGAACTTCCCCATGCTGTCACCAGGCTCTGGTGTTACTGTAGCTATCTTTCCTGCTGGCGGCTCTGCACTACATGACTCTGGATCGCTGCTGCTTGACTTGGGTCTACCTCTGCTTTTATGATATCTCTTCTTTTATGCCACTGAATGTGACTGCATTATTTACTGTTTTAACTATTTAATTTTCTGCACTTAGTTGCCCCCTCTGATGTTTATTTCCTTGACCTCCTGCACATGCGATAAGTCTTATCGCTCAAGATTCCACAGCCATTCATAGAGAAGGAGAAATCTGCTTGCAACCTTTGATTCCTAAGGGATGACAAGCATCATTATGTCAACTTTCCCTATTAGGACAGGTAGGTATGTATTACGGTACTTTAAGCCAGCCATTTTCAACTTTTTTACCTTGAAGAAACCCTTGTAGTAATTTTTAGACCTCTGACATCTCTGCTTACAAATGATTGTAAGTGGAATAACTAGTGTATTGGCAGTCAAGGTTGATTCATTTTTAAAGGATATCTAAAGCTAAACATTCTTCTTTTTTTAGAGAACATATTGGTTAAAAGCCCTATTAGTTTTTTCCTATCTGCATTACTTTTACTTGTTGTTATATAGACATAACAGGAAATGACAGAAAATTTCTTCAAATTGAGGGAAAGTCCCTCTTAGACAGCTGTCACTGGAAGACATGGCCCCAATGGAAGTCCTCCCCATTATTTCTTTTAACAATTTTAGATCTTCCTTTACTTTTAGGATTGGTGACAGTGATCACTAGGACTAAGTAGAGAGAGTAAATCTCCAGAGCAGGATCATAGACAGCAAGAAATACCAGACAAGGGTACTAATCTTTTGGCACTCTACAGAGTACTAAAAATACAATAATGGCTTTATATACACATTATCACTGCAATATATAAAAAGCTTATCTTTTTTATAATGATCATAAGAAAAGATAAAAATCAAGAGAAAAGGATGAGAGGAAGGCTGTGAAAATTGTTGTTTCTATCTAAATTGGTGGTCAAAGCATAAATACCTCCTTACTTTGGTGTTCAGTGAAGAAATGCCCCCTTACAGAGGTGGTCAGTGGAAAAGTCTCCTTTTACATGGTGAGTGTAATGTCCTTTTACATTAGCAGGCATCAAAGAATACCTTCTTACAGTATTTGTAAGTAAATTTTATTATTTATTATTTTATTATTTACAATAACAAACATGTTGTACTTACCTGCTCTGTGCAATGGTATTGCACAAAGCAGCCCCCATCCTTCTCTTCTGGGATCCCCCACTAGTAATCCTGGCTCCTCTTCTTCTCAGTGTACCACCATTGGAATTTGCTTCCTATGGTGGCACACCTGTGGGTTTGCTCCTGCCTGCATCTATAGGTATAAACAGTGAAGCTCAGCCACGTGCACTGTTCCCTTGCCATGGGATTTGACTGGTTAGGCTTTAGAACCACTTTAATTTGGACTGACAGTACAGAATGCCTCTTACTCTGAGGGCCAGTAGAAAAGTGCTTCCTTACAGTTGGGTAAGGGTGATGCTCTCTTACATTGGTGGTCAATCGTTACCTCTAACTTTGCTAACCAATGGGAAAAAGGTTCTTCCATAGTAGTGGTCAGTGGGTGGAACAATGCCCCATACATTAGTGGTCAGAGGGAAAAATACCTCTTACATCGATACCCTTCCTTACTTACTGTGGTGGTCATTCAGAAGAATGCCATTATCTTTGGTGGTCAGGGGACAGCTAAAAAGATTAGTGATGCCAGTTGTTACTTGCATGACAGACAATAGGAGACACTGCTGGCCATGCCAATAATCTTTTTAAAAGCGACTTGGACCCTTTCACCAAACCCTAGATTCCACAGAACCCTAGTTAAAAAGATGGCTGTAAGGTATTTGGCAATGTGTGGCTGTATGGCAGCAGGCTAGAAAATGTGTGAGTTTTTATGGTGTAGATAAAAAAAAATTAGCTTTTTATAATATATTAATGACCGTAGTTCCACTTTAAGAACTGCAGAATATTTTGTTACTATATACATTAGATCAATACATTTTTACATTCAAACATTGCAAAGCATCATTTACTGTAAATTATCCTCATAACTCCTATGGAGTTTTAGAAAAAAAAAGATTTTCTGTGGAAAGCTGTTTATGGGTTCTACATGCCTCTAACAATTAGGATGGTCATGCGTGCATGATCTGACCACATCAGGCACCACCATTGTCTGGTGACATTTGGCATGTCTGAACATTTGTATTATGTCAATTTAGAAGGTACAAAAAAGACCACCACACATTTTCAAATAACTGTTTTCACAGACCAGGGCCAGTCGGTGTCAGGTCAGCTCTGCTGTTGGTTTAGAGTATTCCTGTAAAATGAAGCGCACATTTCACATATGGTATGTCTTCACTTGAGACATCTGAAATGCATAGAATTAAAGAATTGTAGCTGTGGTAAAGTGATAAAGCACTGTACATTTCAACCAAATTCAGCAGCCTTTTCATAGTGCTTCAGTGTGAATTTACTCTATGATTCCATGCTGTGCAGCCTCCCTTGCCTGGAATTATTTTGTCTCTTAAAGTACATCTCCATCTTAAAACTCTCTTCCATCTCATCCCTTAAGCTCTTCACACCACATGCAAATTAAAAAGAAATAGTTTTGGAACACGCCAACAGATGGCTCAAGCTGCTGTACACACAGTCACAGGGATCACTAACCTTCATAAGTCAGTGTGCCACAAGACATCGTCCTGTGTACATCAGGAGCTGTGCAACTGGTGCTATTCTGACCACTTGCGTTACCATTTTTTTCTTCAGAAAACCTGGAGTTCTGCTTATAGGCTACAGTGTACTTGATCTTTCTTTGTGGAGAAAGCACTTTTTTCTATGGATCTCATTCTCAACAATGACACTGGAAAAAACACAGGGTTGCCTTTTCACAGACAACACCCTGCACGCATCTCACCCTCTGCCACCAGTCTCTGTTCCCAATAACACACATGGCTCTCCTATTTTCTTACCACATGCTTTTGCTTTTAGGTCAATACTGATTTTGTTTGTAGCACCCTCATAGCATTGGATGCTAGGTAAATTTAGTTTTTGGCTCCTTCTGTAATCAAGGGAGCAGTGATCTTTGGTCTGGTCTGTTCATGGTTTCACAGGTTGGGAATTTGATTGATTCCCTCTGCCTGTAAAAGAAGTTTCTAGAGCTTAGGGAGGGTGAATTTAAAGAAAACAGCCTGAATATTCATCAGGACCTAGCCCATCTCTGGGGAAGTGTCCCCAGATTTTGTTTTGGAAGCTGATAAGTAGTCTGGAGCCCTGGAGAGAGTGTTTTCCCCAGCAATAAAAGTTCCAAGCCTCAGGGGGCTATTGCCCCTGAGGCAGCCTGTGGACTATGTTGCTTTTCTGTGAGATCTCAGTGGTGGAAGAGCTGGAACTTGGAAGTGATCTGGCACTGACTGCTGGACTTCACCAAAGGGATATGGTTTAGAGAAGTCTCAGTCACTGGATTGTGATCAAAACTTGTGAGTATTGATCCTTAATTGATTCCTTGTGACTGTATGCTTTTGGGATATATGTGTCATTGGTATCTTAGACTGAAACAGCTCTTATAAGGTCTTAGATTCTGGCCATTCCCCATTCTCAGCAGTGTCCTGGACTGTGAGCCCATCTGTTTTGTGCAGTGTTCCTGAGATACAAATAGCTGTGCAGTGGAGCAGGGCAACCAAATGCCAAAGAAACGTCCAACATGGTCTCTATCTGGGAGGCTTTAGACTGTCGAATATTCACAGTTGCCTAAGGAGAAGACTGTTCTCTATTTGCTAAATATTAACCATTTTGGAGTATCCCATGCCCTAATCCCTATCTCATTCCAAGTTTTACCAGCAATAAATCACAAAAAGGCAACCGTTAGACTGTTTATTGGAGCTTGCGTGAATGGATTGTTGCTTGGCTGGCTGGTGGTCTCTGCACTGTTTGGGGGAGAAGCAGTTAAAACCAGTGGCCCCATGCGAGGGTAGCACTACATGTTTTTAGGTCAATACTCAGCAACTTGTTTTGCAGAAGCTCTTTCTTTCTTTTACTAAGACAAACATGATCATTTTGTATCACTGGAGTTTAGAAACAGAGACCAAGATGCCATGGGCACTGCAGAATGGTGCACTCACTTAAAGTGATACTAAACTTAAAAACGATTTTTCCCCCTAGTGCATTGCTTGTATCAAGGTAAAAAAAACATTTTCTATTCATCTTTGTTTCCCTGTGTGAAGGAGAAGAGATCAGCACTGTGCACGGCTGCATCTCTTCTCCCCTCTCTTCCTCTTCACATAGGGATTCAAAAAGCAGCAGGAGCCATTGGCTTTTGCTGCTGTCAATTGAATGTAGTGGAGAGGAAGTGGGGGGCAGGGCTAATCTGTTTATGTCTATGGATTGCGGCTTTGTAGACACACAGGTTGGGAACCTGTATGCAGCGTGTGTCCCCATAGCAAACACCTTCCTATGGGGGATACACAAAGGAGAGGAGGAGCCAAGATCACTGGCGGAGGACCAGAGAAGAGGCGAATTGGGCCACTCTGCAATACCACTGCACAGAGCAGGTGAGTATAACATGTTTGTTATTTTAATAGAAAAAAAAAATCAGACTTTAGTAACATTTTAGGCATAGCTCAGCATGACTTACTAGGAACCAGGAAGTACTTTATCCTCTGTTCTCCTGTTGGGTGTACCTCAAATTCTCCAAAGGACAACATGTTATGTGTACTGTACTCTCCCAGTCTGAGGAACCATTGTAGTTCCCTTCACTCAGTGGGGTTTATTTACTAAAGCTGGTGTACTCAGAATCTTGTTCACCATGCAAAAGTTCACAAGATTCTGAGTGAACCAGCCTTACTAAATAAACCCCACTTTCTTCCAACTGGAGACTTATTTCACTACTCATAACTCAAAAACAGGAGAGGCTATTGCTATGTGGATTTGAGAAAAATATCCCATACATTGTCCTAAAGACCCCTTACAAACCTCCTGAGTTTCAACATATAATTCCCATTATAAGTCCCATGAGCGTAGCTTTAACCATCTCATTGTTTCTACTTGACTAATCATTTGCACCTCTAAAACTATGTTACAGGAATCTTCTCATTTCCACTTAGAACATTGCTTAGTTGATGCTTTAGCAGTAACAATTGTGCTCTACTCTTTTTTACAGTCTATTTTTCAGATAAAGATTTAAAAGGCAACCTTTAGCACTCTGCAGAACACGCCATTTAATTAAATAAAGTGCTTCCAACATTTGTGCCAGAAATATCTCATGTCACTACAGTGGTTACGTTTGTCTGGATTAACATAATGGAAGAGTAAAAAATACACTGTATAATGAGAACATATAGAGAGGTCACCTCAGTGAGTTTCTGAAGAAGTAGACAGCTGAGCTTGTTGTTAGGGTAAGTTATTGACTTGATATTATAAAAACCTTAGTTGATAATAATGCTATCTAATTACTAATAACTAGGTACAGGCCATACCATGCAAAGATTAACACATGCATTTTTTCTTATGTGGAGATGCTAATTTATTTCTCTTGTGTTGTAAGGATAAACACATATTGCTTTAACCACTTGTCCTCCAGAGGATTTACCCCCCTTCCTGACCAGGCTATTTTTTGCAATACTTTAACTGACAATTACGAGGTCATGCAACGCTGTACATAAATTAAATGTAAGTCATTTTTTTCCCACAAATAGAGCTTGCTTTCAGTGGTATTTGATCACCTCTGCATTTTTTATTTTTTATGTTATAAACAAAAAAAGACCGACAATTTAAAAAAAATATAAATATATTTTTGACTTTTTGCAATTAACCACTTGCCCTCCAGAGTATTTACCACCATTCCTGACCAGGCCATTTTTTGCGTTACAGCGCTGTTTAAATTTACATGACAATTGAGCAGTCATGCAACTCTGCACCCAAATGAAATTTATGTCCTTTTTTCCACACAAATAGAGCTTTCTTTCAGTGGTATTTGATCACCTGTGCAGTTTTTTTTGCACTATAAAAGAGAACACCAACAAGTTTGAGAAAAAAACAATATTTTTGATTTTTTCTATTAAACAAGTCTAGTAAAAAAATTTTAAAAATCAAATTGTGTCATAAATTTTGGCAAAAATGTATTCTGCTAAAAAAAAGTTATAGCATTTATGTTCAGAGGCTTAGGCAAAAAAACCCCCAAAAAGCCACAAAAACTTCCGTTTCGGAGCAGCAGTGTACAACCCTTAAAGATGAGCTCCAGGAATGCAGTCACTTTTTAAGATGTGCCAACTTACTGTGAGTTACGTCCAATGAGATATATGGCACTTCAGCATAACTCCTGTCAGAGTGCGAAGAGTATAGTGATAGCTGTGCCCTCAGAGTTTATTAAAACTGTGAATTGTTAATAAAAGAGATACGGCCACAAGGTGGTATATTGTAAGCCAGCAAAGTTCGGCTTTAACCCTACCTTGCTTGAATCACTAAAACCAATAGCTTAACTTTGGAAAAAGTAAATATTGTCTAAATAAAAGAGACGTGAATTTTAAGTTGAAATCTTGCGTGACTTGTGAATCAATCCAGTGTGAAACTTGGCTTCATTTCAGAAGCTTCATCTAACAAAGACCTGTTACTGGTGCTCTCTCCTTGTGCAGGGTGACTGGTGTTATATCCAGACAACTCCTGGGATACTGTGAGTAAAGACTTTGCTGGGGACTATTAGTTTTGCAAGTGCCAGAAGTGGCTATATGGACTGCTGCTGTAGGTTCCTCAATATACTGGCCATTTCCTTTTACCTCCTGGAAAATCTGCTATAAGAAAATTAGTGAGAAGTTTGTCTTCACATTATTGCTATTAAAGTTTTAGAGTATCCTCTGACCTGAAACCCTTTTGTTAGGGCTCCAGGTATGACCAGAGGTGTGTGGACTGACACAGGGAAACGCAGGCTTCAGGTATAGAGTAAATAAGACAATTTATTGAAGACTAAACAACACAAACGCAGTGCAAGGTAAACATAACACAGTGCAAACAACCCACACCCAACAGATAACCATATATACAATCAAACGTAGTCGGGCAGGCCGGGTCGGTAGCAAATGGACAAACAGGGTACCAGGAGCGAGCGGAAGAGTGGTCAGGAATAGCCGAGTTCAGGACAGGCGGAGTTCGTTCAGAGTCAGGATCAAGGCAGAGTCAGGATCAGGCAGGAAGCAGACAGGATGCAGGTACAGGGGCTCATGGGAAACATACACCAAGGCACTGACTGCAGGTCTGGCCATTCCTTAAATACACCTCCTGCAATCAGCCTCAGGTGATGGCTGATTGCAGGAGTGAGCTTCTGGTTGCTGAGAGCACCCGCTGGCCAGCCCTGATACTGCAGCCCACACGGCAGATGAGTCCCACCACTAATGGTGAGTCCATTCCTGACACCTTTCCTGTTGAAGTTCTTCAGCAATAAATACTAAAAAGACATCTGCTAGACTGGGCCTGAATCATAGGTGTGAATGGGACTGTGCCTGTGTGAATGGTGGCCTACTGCCTACTGGCCTATTCTTAGACCTTTGGCTGCCACACTTCATCCTTCCCCCATACACATATCTATTATATGCAAATTCTTCTTATTACTTTCTTATTACTTATTTTCAGTAATGTTTTTGTTTTTTTAGGATAAGCTGTATACTTAGCAATATTTTTGTTTTTTAGTGAGGGGATAGGCTAAATCCCGAGTGATATTTTTGGTCTTCGTGAAGGGGTACACTGCATTTTCAGTGATGCTTTTTGTCTATAAGGAAGGGGGAGTGATATTTTTTATCTCTAGAGAAGGAATAGACTGAATTCTCTGTGATGTTTTTTGGATCTCTAGTGAAGGGATAGGCTGCATCCTCAGCGATGCTTCGGTCTATAGGGATGTGTTGATTTCTTAGTCATATCTTTGGTCCCTAGTGAAGGAATAGTTTTCATGATGATTGATGTTATTGTGCTCTAGTGAATGCATAGGCTACAATCTCAGTGACAGGGTTGGGCTCTAGTGAGGGATAGGACAAATTATTGGTGTCCAGTAAGGGTAGTTGAATTAGGGGAACTACTTCATCATTACTTTATGATTCTCCTGAACACCTGCTTTACACAACTTAGGAATCCAGGCCATTGTTTTTCATGAGTTGTACAATTGTTTTCAGATTAGAGCAATCTGAATGTATATATGTAGAAGAATAAAACAGTTTAATATTTGGCAATTTACAGATCCACCAATTCACCTGGTTTTCAAACCAATTCACTCATCACAGAATGAATGGATAGGCACATTGTCAAATACTTCACTGGTCCGTAGTGAATGGATAGGTTACATTCTCATTGATTATGTTCATCTCTAGTGAATGAACAGGTGCTATATCATCTTCCTCCAGTGAGTTCCAGCTTAATCTGATCACATGAGAGCATGCACAAAGACATATTACTGCCTGCATATTCAGCACCTTTGCCAGGGTACTGCTTCTACTTTACTAAGCAGCAATGATCATTTTGCATTCTGGCATGATAAAATGTATTTAGAGTTTACTGGCATTTGAAGATCAACAGCTGCCAGAATTCAGAAAGCTGGTAGTGGCAAGTGGCACACAATGGCCAAGTTGAGGTAGACAATGGCACAATATGATTGGCCAATTGGAGTGAAAATATAGATATTCTGTTCAAGTGCTCAATCAAATACAACATGCAGACAAACAAGTAATTGACTCATGCTTGCTGAAAAATCTGCTTGCTAAAAAATTATTAATAATACAATAATAGCAGTGTGCTGAAAAAAGTGAATAAAGCTCAAAATTCTTCTAATAGCTTTTATTTCCATACACACAAATGCATTGGATACACTACACATTCTATTCCAAATCAAAACATGAAGAAAAATATATCAAATCTGTGTTGTTACTCTAAAAAAAATTGAAGAAAAGTGAATATTAGACTGTTCAAAAAAATAGCAGTGTTTGTATTCTTCTTTACAAACTCAAACATTCACTATATAAACTGAAAAATGTTTGAAGATTTTGCTTTCCTTTGAATCACTTAATGAATATTTAGTTGTATAAGCACTGTTTCTGAGAACTGCTGTACATCTGTGTTGCATGGAGTCAACCAACTTCTGGCACCTGTGAACAGGTATTCCAGCCCAGGATGATTGGACTACATTCCACAGTTCTTCTCTATTTCTTGGTTTTGCCTCAGAAACTTCTATCCATTCGAATGGTAGTTTTTCACTTTCTTTCACCTCTTTCAGGTTTTGGTTGCCATTTTAAAGCATTTGCGATCATTTTAGCTGAGCAGCCTATCATTTTCTGCACTTCTTTATATGTTTTTCTCTCTCCAATCAACTTTTTAATCAAGGTTCGCTGTTCTTCTGTCTAGAATGACCCATTTTCCTCAGAATTTCAGAGAGAAATGCACTGAAACCAGCATGTACAACATTTGCTGCCTTCCTTCCTTAAATAAGGGCAATAATTGCCACCTGTTTTTCAAAGAATGGATGACCTCACTAATAGAACTCCACACTGCTATTATATTGAACATGCCCCTATCAATTAGTGATTCAATTACACAGAATCAGAAGCATGCATGTCATGACTGTTGGGTCTGTTGGATTTCTATTACTCTACTACACCTGCTAGTAAATTATTTGCCATGTAGAAATATCATTTCTACCAAAAACAGTGATTGATCAGGTTAGTGATGTCTGACTGCTATTATTTTGAACACAACTTTATATATATATATATATATATATATATATATATATATATATATATATATACACACACTATATTGCCAAAGCATTGGGACACCCCACCAAATCATTGGATTCAGTTGTTTCAATCACCTCCATGGCCACAGGTATATAACATCAAGCACCTAGGCATACAGACTGCTTCTACAAACATTTTTGAAATTAGCTCTCAGGAGCTCAGTTTATTCACACGTGGTACCGTGATAGGTTGCCACCTGTGCAATATGTCCTTCCATGAAATTTCCTTGCTACTACATACAGTGAGGAACAGAAGTATTTGAACACCCTGCAAGTTTGCAAGTTCTCAGGAATTCAGGAAATCACATTGTATGATTTTTAAAGAATTTATTTGTCTTGCACTGCTGAACATAAGTATTTGAACACCTAAGAAACAGCAAGAATTCTGGCTCTCAAAGACCTGTTACTGTGCCTTTAAAAAGTCCACCTCTACTCCACTCATTAATCTACCTTAGTAGCACCTCTCTGAGCTCTTTAAAGACACCTGTCCACCCCACAGTCAGTCAGACGCCAACTACTACCATGGCCAAGACCAAAGAGCTGTCAAAAGACACCAGAGACAAAATTGTGGACCTCCACAAGGCTGGAAAGAGCTACAGGGGAATTGCCAAGCAGCTTGGTGAAAATAGATCAACTGTTGGAGCAATTGTTACTACGCCGTCATGGTTTCAAATCATGCATTGCACAGAAGGTTCCCCTGCTCAAGTCATCACATGTCCAGGCCCATCTGAAGTTTGCCAATGACCATCTGGATGATCCAGAGGAGGCATGGGAGAAAGTCATGTGGTCAGATGAGACCAAAGTAGAACTTTTTGGTCTAAACTTCACTCGTCGTGTTTGGAGGAAAAAGAAGGATGAGTTGCATCCCAAGAACACCATCCCTACTGTGAAGCATGGGGGTGGTAACATCATGCTTTGGGGGTGCTTTTCTGTGAAGGGGACAGGACGACTGCACTGTATTAAGGAGAGGATGAATGGGGCCATTTATTGTGAGATTTTGAGCAACAACCTCCTTCCCTCAGTCAGAGCATTGAAGATGGGTCGTGGCTGGGTCTTCCAACATGACAACGACCCGAAGCACACAGCCAGGATAACCAAGGAGTGGCTCCGTAAGAAGCATATCAAGGTTCTGGAGTGGCCTAGCCAGTCTCCAGACCTAAATCCAATAGAACATCTTTGGAGGGAGCTGAAACTCCGTGTTGCTCAGTGACAGCC
Organism: Staurois parvus; assembly: GCF_062004578.1. Lineage (NCBI taxonomy): Eukaryota > Metazoa > Chordata > Amphibia > Anura > Ranidae > Staurois > Staurois parvus. The sequence continues at coordinate 4,446,438 of NW_028318095.1, read as the reverse complement.
CCGAAACCTGACAGATCTAGAGGAGATCTGTGTGGAGGAGTGGGCCACAATCCCTGTTGCAGTGTGCGCAAACCTGGTCAAGAACTACAGGAAACGTTTAACCTCTGTAATTGCAAACAAAGGCTTCTGTACCAAATATTAACACTGATTTTTTCTTATGTTCAGCAGTGCAAGACAAATACATTCTTTAAAAATCATACAATGCGATTTCCTGATTTTTTTTTTTTTAATTCTGTCTCTCAGAGTGGGAATGCACCTACAATGTGAATTTCAGACCCCTCCATGATTTCTAAGTGGCAGAACTTGCAAAATCGCAGGGTGTTCAAATACTCCTGTTCCTCACTGTATTTCACGGTCAACTGTTAGTGGTATTATAACAAAGTGGAAGCAACTGGGAACAACAGCAACTCAGCCACGAAGTGGTAGGCCACATACAATGACAGAGCAGGGTCAACGCATGCTGAAGTGCACAGTGCGCAGAAGTCGCTGTCTGCAGAGTCATTAGCTAAAGACCACCAAATTTTGTGTTGCCTTCAGATTAGCACAACAATGCATAGAGAGCTCCATGGATGGGCAGCTGTATCCAAGCCTTACATCACCAAGTGCAATGCAAAGCACCGGATGCAGTGGTGTAAAGCATGCCACCAGTGGATTCTAGAGCAGTAGAGATGTGTTCTCTGGAGTGACAACTCACGCTTCTCTATCTGGCAATCCAATGGATGTGTCTGGGTTTGGTAGTTGCCAGGAGAAAGGTACTTGCCTGACTGCAATGTTTGGTAGAAGGGGAATTATGGTGTGAGGTTGTTTTTCAGGGTTTGAGCTTGGCCCCTTAGTTCCAGTGAAGGAACTCTTAAGGCATCAGCATACCATGACATTTTGGACAATTTCATGCTCCCAACTTTGTGAGAACAGTTTGGGTATGACCTTTTTCTCTTCCCACATGACTGCACACCAGTGCACAAAGCAAGGTCCATAAAGACATGAGCGAATTTGGGATGGAGGAACTTGACTGGCCTGCACAGAGTCCTGACCTCAACCCAATAGAATACCTTTGGGATGAATTAGAGCCGAGACTGCGAGCCAGGCCTTCTCGTCCGACATCAGTGCCTGACCTTACAAATGTGCTTCTGGAAGAATGGTCAAACATTCCCATAAACGCATTCCTAAACCTTATGGACAGTCTTTCCAGAGTTGAAGCTGTTGTAGCTGCAAAGGGTGGGCCAACTCAATATTGAACCTTATGAACTAAGACTGGGATGTCATTGAAGCTCATGTGCGTGTAAAGGTAGGCGTACCAATATTTTTGGCAATATAGTGTATATTCGGCAAGCTGACTGCATGGTTAACCTTCTTCCCTTGCAGATCTGGATCCTGTGTTTGGATTTTACTAGGGCCTAATCATTCCTGATATGGTAGGAGCAGTAAATTTATTTATTTTTTAAGACAATAGGGCTGATTTACTGGGGAGTGCAATATCTGGTGCAGCTGTGCATGGTGGCCACTCAGCTTCTAAGTTCAGCTTGTTCAGTTAAGCTCTGTAGTTTTAGTACATCAACCACAGAGACTGATATTAAATACTGCATTCTGTGTACTCTGCATACTCTACACGGAAGATAAATACAATAATAATAAAAATAATAACATTTTTTGAACCCTGGATCACATAAAAAAATATTTTTATGGTAGTAAAACAGAATGTTGGCTGTGATATAGAGACAGATTTTCTTCTAACAGTACATCAAGTGACCAGCATTTTTCATACAGCCTTTCTTCTCACAATCCACCAATCACTTTTAGTAGTGTTAGTTTGACAGTATCACATCTGTCTTTTAGTTTGGGCACATGTTGATTAATAGATGTATGGCAGCAAGGAAAAGAATAATGCATTTTTGCATTCAATCTGGAATTTTTTTAATTTTAATGATAACACTATGACAAATGTATCTATTCATTGTTATTTTATTAATGTGTAGACCAATTAATAATTTTATGCCCAGGGGTCATTGATGCCTAGATGCCCGGACCAAATTTAGCATTGTAAACATGCATCGGTAAATAATATATATATACAATGAATCATAAAAATAAAAGTCCATTCATTTATACATTCTATATATTTGCTTGATGATCAACACTACACTACAGAAAGTATTTTTTTCACATTTAATTTTTGATCACCACAGAATCATCAAGCAAATATATAGAATGTATAAATGAATGGACTTTTATTTTTATGATTCATTGTATATATATATTATTTTCATGGAATTAAGGATATATATTAATGATGTAAGATTTATTGGAGCGCGGTATCATATTGTATTATTTGTCTGTTGATGCACACCAAGTGAGGGTGAGCGAGGAGACCTGCGATCTAATATATTACACTATATATAGAGATATTAGTAAGCACCTCTTAGTGGCTCACAAGTAAAAACACATTTTTTAAACATGCATCGGTAAACTCAACAATAACGTCGGGACTAACTCATATATATATTTTTTTTTTCTTTTAAGCACATATAAGGTTTTTCTTTTGTACATTGATTTAATACAGCTTTGGTTTCTAATGAAGGGGTGATGTTTTGGGGCTTTTTTGAAAGGAAAAGCTGCATTAATTTTTTAGTTTTTTTTTTTTTTTTGAGGTATCACCTGAGTGTGTGTATATGTGTGTGTGTATGTATATATATATATATAAATACACACACACATGTATATATTTGTAATACTGAAATCTGATAGTAGCATGAAAGTGCATCTAAGCTCAAGAACAAATATGTAATATGTTGCAGTCAGGGGCGGACTGACAACTCATGGGGCCCCCGGGCAAAAGGGGATCATGGGGCCCTTGTGTCCTTGCCCAAAGTCAAAAAAGCCTATGAAAAAGGTACTAGGGGCATCTCATGGGGCCCCCTACTGACCCCAGGCCCTAGGGCAGTGCCCGAGTTTCCAAATGGTCAGTCTGCCCCTGGTTGAAGTTTACCAATCCTTAGATTTGGTGGCTGCAATCATTTTCTTTATTTCAGTCTTCTCCTTTATTTTTATTTTCATCTGCTAATCCTGTGAAAACCACACTTTCTGCCCCTTCATTTCTACAGTCATTTCTCCTGTGTATGTATGGGTATAGCCTGAAACCTGTGCTGTGTATCTTCCCTTCTCTTTGCTTCCTGAATCACCAATCATGTTATAGCTTGAATGGCGTGTTTGAATCTGATTGGTTGCTATAAGGTTTTCTATTAGAATGAGGTACAAGGTTGCAAGAATGAAAAGCATATTTTGACTGGAGTGTTTTCAAACTGAATTCCGAGATAATAAACTTTTGTCAACACAGGGGGACGGGTGTGCAGCTCTACCCCCCCATATCTGCTCTGTCCTCCGGACATGACAGAATGAGAATCCCGGTAATTGGGACCTAGTGATCACGTGATCTCTATGCAAGCACGTGATTACAATGACAACAAAGCTTTTAAGAACCAATCTAATTCACAAAAGATTTGCTCCTGTTCCTGGAGAGATGTGATTGGTCCACAGCTCTCACATGACACATAGGGCCAATCACAGCACCCTGTACCATGTGACAAGCTGGAGCCAATCACAGATCACTATTATGCTGAACTGTCATAACCTTAACTGGTTCATGACAGTTCAAACCAAGCTTTCATTACTCCTGCAATGCACAGTGTGAAAAAAATCCCTGATCACCACCCCATGGTAGTACAATATAGAGGTACTTTGCCTGCAATTGCGATCCACGACAAAATGGCGCCGGCGTACTGCGCATGCGCCGGTCGCCGGCAAAATGGCAGGCGCATCAAGCGTGATTGCCATTCCAAATTATAAATAGAAGTGAGAGGATGTCTGTGCTGTAAGCCCTGCACCCTTTGAGAACGTGCTTAGCACGAAACGCGTCAGAGGGCTACAGCACCTGGACATCCATTCTATGTTTGCGGTCAGTACCTTATTTTCATTGATGTTACTTTCCAAATAAAGTGTTTATGCAGTATCACGCTATGTGATGTCCCTTATTGGGCTCTCCATGAGCACCACCCTTTCACAGCACCAAGTTTTAAGGAGGGTCTCTGGAGATGCAGTAGTGTCGGATGCACCATTGAACCAGGATTGATGACCGGTGAGATTTAGTGAATGCAGCTTCACCTGGATGGGGAGATCCTAGATGCACCAGGAGAGAGGATACTTCTTTTATGCGTATTGAAAACGCACTTCTGGTGAGTGCGCACTTTACTTATTTCCTGCTCACCTTGGATCATTCACCTTTTAAAGGAGACCTGGCAGTATTGGCACATTGCACTTCATTGCATGTTTTGGGGCATTTGATTGAATATCGTATTTATGACAAATATATGTCTTCATGTCCTCATTTGTTTTAGTCCTATAATTGATTTTATACTGATGTTTTGCTATTAGCGCTGCACCTTTTTTCTCTATATATTATCTTGGAAGGTCATGTTGGTTACCTTTTTGGTGTTCTAGCGGCTCTCTCTCTCTTTTCATATCCGTATTACAGTAAGCGCTCGCTGCACAAATTTGTATCCAACATGGTAGTACAATGTTACTATGGTAACATTGCATTACTCTGACAAAAGTATTTTTTTTAAAAATAGAAAAAAAAGAAAAAACAATGCTTAAAAAAATAAACACTGTTTAAAAAAAATTATTGAGAGAAAATTTTTTTAACAAGATATTTTCATTCCCTGTGATAACACTAAAAGTGATCGAAAAAAAAAGAAATGTACAGTATAAAAATTATTTTAAAAAAGCAAAATAAGTAATTAAAAAGAAAATTCACTCCCATCCCCATCCCTGTGTTCGAGCGCAAAGACAAACGCAAGTAGCAGTCCCATGGTGGTATGTAAACAGGGATTGCACCATGCATGTGAGGTATCACCTCAAACATAAGACTGAGGGCAGTAATTCTAGCACTAGACCTCCTGTGCAAATCTAAGGTGGTGACCTGTGAATGAAGGCTTTTAAAGCATTGCCTATGGATATTACATAAAGCCTTGGGGTATCCACTTTCCAAAAAAGGTAATTTGGGGGGTCTTTGTACTGCCCTGGCATTTTGGTACCTCAAGAAATGTGATAGGAAGCCACAAAGTAAAAGCTGCATAAATTCCAATAAATATACCATAGTTTGTAGGTGCTATAACTTTCACACGAATCGGTTAATATGCACGTATCAGGATTTTTGTTCTACCAAAGACATGTAGCAGAATAAATTTTGGCCTACATGTATGACTATCTTTGAGTTTACTATATATTTTTTTAGAATGGAAAGTAAAAAATTTTTGGTCTTTTTTTGTTTATATCACAAAAAATAAAAACCCATTGGTGATCAAATACCACCAAAAGAAAGCTCTATTTCTGTGAAAATAGGACATTAATTTAATTTGGGTACAGAGTTGCATGACCGCACAATTACCATTTGAAATAGAGCATTGCTGAATAGCAAAAATGGCCAGGTCATAAGGGGGGTAAATCTTTTGGAGGGCAAGTAGTTAATGTAATTTTTTTAAAAGTAAAAAGAAAAAAATCAAGTACCACCTCTAAATGAAAGACTACATGCACAGTTGGAGGCTCAGTCAGCAGGCAGCCGAATAGGCCATTTAGTTTGCCTGCTTGGCAATTAGCGGTCAGCCAAAGCCTGTAGTCAACCTAATGTTGTTGTGAATTCAAACCTCAGCTCTGGTTCTATCTGATAACAGTCAGTGAAGTGAGAGGGAGGGAAATTCATAAAAAATGTTGTAAGCTATTTTACTGGCCAGATCACCAGGCGAAAATAAAGGAAAAAAGCCTAATAAAAAAAAACTAATGCAGCCACAACATCTGATGTTTGGTAAGCTGAAATATATTACATATTTGGTGTTGGGTTTAATAACATTCTAAAAGGGAGCAAAGAAATATAATTGTTAGGGTTTACACAGACATTGTCCATATGAAACACAACAAATAGTGCAATAGCATTAAACATACAAAAAAAAAAAAAGAAAATACGATGTGTAGGGCAAGGCTGAATGTTCCCTTTACAATATGTGTAGAAAATGAAACTAATTTTTCAGAAGTACATTTTTCTTCTTCCCTGGGACCTATAAATAATGCACAGACCAGGAAGCATGGCACTTGCTTGTTGACAGCAAAGCTAGAGGTGGAACAGCAATTTGCTGGAGGCTGATGTACTGTAACTATTGATGATATACTGCTGTTAACAGCAGGCAGATAAAATCACTCAACAAATATACTAATGAGGGCTTTGTTATTTTGAAGAAAAACACACTGCTAACATAATATAAATACGATCTTATGCTATTTTTCCTTTATTGAGAAAACAAATTAAGAAAAATAATAGCTGCAGAGGTCATTTAACCCACAAAGTTGTTATAGACTTGCAAGTTTAAATCTATATGTATTTCCATATGGACAAATTGCGTGTTTCCTAGACAGGTTATGAATCATATACAGTCATGGCCGAAATTGTTGGCACCCTTGATATTTTTCCTGAAAATCAAGTATTTCACACAAAAAAGGTATTGCATTAACACATGTTTTGCTATACACATGTTTATTCCCTTTGTATGTATTGGAACAAATATAAAACAGAGGCAGAAAAGCAAATATGACATAATGTCACACAAAACCCCAAAAATGGGCTGGACAAAAGTATTGGCACCCTTAACTTAATATTTGGTTGCACACCCTTTGGAAAACATAACTGAAATCAGTCGCTTCCTATAACCATCAATAAGCTTCTGACACCTCTCACCCGGAATTTTGGACCACTCTTCCTTTGCAAACAGCTCCAGGTCTCTCTTATTGGAAGGACACCTTTTCCCAACAGCAATTTTAAGATCTCTCCACAGGTGTTCAATGGGATTTAGATCTGGGCTCATTGCTGGCCACTTCAGAACTCTCCAGCGCTTCTTTGCCATCCATTTCTGAGTGCTTTTTGACGTATGTTTGGGGTCATTGTCCTGCTGGAAGACCCAGGATCTTGGACGCAAACCCAGCTTTCTGACACTGGGCCCTACAGTGCGACCCAAAATCCTTTGGTAATCCTCAGATTTCATGATGCCTTGCACACAGTCAAGGCACCCAGTGCCAGAGGCAGCAAAACAACCCCAAAACATCATTGAACCTCCACCATATTTTACCGTAGGTACTGTGTTTTGTTCTTTGTAGGCCTCATTCCGTTTTCGGTAAACAGTAGAATGATGTGCTTTACCGAAAAGCTCTATCTTGGTCTCATCTGTCCACAAGACGTTTTCCCAGAAGGCTTTTGGCTTACTCAAGTACATTTTGGCAAACTGTAGTCTTGCTTTTTTATGTCTCTGTGTCAGCAGTGGGGTCCTCCTGGGTCTCCTGCCATAGCGTTTCATTTCATTTAAATGTCGACGGATAGTTCGCGCTGACACTGATGCTCCCTGAGCCTGCAGGACAGCTTGAATGTCTTTGGAACATGTTTGGGGCTGCTTATCCACCATCCGGACTATTCTGCGTTGCAATCTTTCATCAATTTTCCTCATCCGTCCACGACCAGGGAGATTAGCTACAGTGCCATGGGTTGCAAACTTCTTGATAATGTTGCGCACTGTGGACAAAGGCAAATCTAGTTCTCTGGAGATGGACTTGTAACCTTGAGATTGTTGATATTTTGCCACAATTTTGGTTCTCAGGTCCTCAGACAGTTCTCGTCTCCTCTTTCTGTAGTGCATGCTTAGTGTGGCACAGACAGACACACAATGCAAAGGTTAAGTGAACGTCTCTCCTTTTTATCTGCTTTCAGGTGTGATTTCTATATTGCCCACACCTGTTACTTGCCCCAGGTGAGTTTACAGGAGCATCACATGCTTGTAACATTCTTATTTATCCGCAGTTGTGAAAGGGTGCCAATACTTTTGTCCAGCCCATTTTTGGAGGTTTGTGTGACATTATGTCGAATTTGCTTTCTTTCCTCCCTTTTTTTGTTTTGTCCCAATACACACAAAGGGAATAAACATGTGTATAGCAAAACATGTGTTAATGCAATACGTTTCGTGAGAAATACATGATTTCCTGGAGAAATATCAAGGGTGCCAACAATTTCGGCCATGACTGTATAATGAAGAAGCTGGACATTCAGATAAATAAGCAACAATTATTCAGAGAACACTTTCATAAAATAAAGGATATGTATACAATTGTTATTTGCTAACTATTTGGTCCCTTTTTGTCAATTTCATATACCATCAAATGCATTTTTCTATATCTGTTCAATAAGCTCAAGAAATCCTGCCAGAAATTCTGTCATTTGATAACGTAATGTGCGCTCTGCCAATGCTGACTGTTAGAAGTTACACTGTTCTTAAAGTGTTACTGAACCCAGGATCCTGCATTCACTATATCTGGTCTCCCACAGCACACAGGACATGGAAATGCAATTATTTTAGTAAATATAAACTAATAAAAACCTTTTTTCATCAGTAATTAGAGCTGTCTTGTGACCTCTATCAGTGTCCAGCAGAGCACTGGTTAAAGCTTGTAGGAGGAGTTTTCATTCTCCCCTGATTGTCCTATGAGGCTGCAGGACCCCCGACCCTCTGTCTGGACAGCGCTGATTGGCCCTGTGCTGATCACATGCACTCTCCCAAGAAAAAAAAAACTCTCTAGCAATACACACCAAACTGAGCATGTGCAGCTTACCCACAAGGCTCTGTTCTATCAGATGGATTGGGTATTGTAGAAGAAGGGGAGGATCAAAGACAAGATCAAACATACTTTTTTAACTTCTTAAACAGAGGCGTAACCCATTCCACAGTTCCACAGTGAGTATGACAAGCATGCTTTACTGCATATACAGACTGATTTTACTGTTGTTGGTTTAGTAACACTTTAACTATCTCTGAGGACTTCACAACCCTGTTCTTTATGTAAAGGAGAACTGGACACAGGTGGTGCCTTGTAGTTCTATCCCTCTTCTGTTGTTCTGACACAGTAGGACTTGTGAGTGTTGTCATCCTTGTGCTGGAATAGTGTTCCTGGCAGGATCACTGGGTAAAAAGAAATAAAGCTTGACAAAAGAAAGGAAATGCAGTTACCACATTTAAGGACTAGTAAGTTGCAATATATTTTCTGTTTGTGGGTTTAGATACGCTTTAAATGTAACCATGTATGTATGCATAAAAAATAATCTTCTGATGTGTATAGAAGCCTACAACTCTGTGGTCAGCCATAGATATAGAGGTATACCACAAGTTTGATATGGCTTTTATTAGCCTGAATACCCTCCACTATGTAACTCTGATTTAGATTCCTGTTCTTACTAGGGGTTCCCTTTTTGTTAACTTTGGAATCTATTCACCTGCCTGCCATGATATTTGGGTAGGGTTTAGCCCAAAATGGAATGTGGCATTATTACTCACCTTTATCAAGCCTAGGTTCACACATGAGTTGTGAAATAAATGCACAGAAAGCGTGCAATTCACATGCGATTCAATATGGTGCAATTTGAGCCCATTCATTTTGAATGGGGTCAGATTGCACCCCATCACACCAAAGTAATGCATGGACCAATTTTAGAAATGCACTACAACCGGATTGCATGGTCGTTTTGTACCATGCGATCCAGTGCAGACAAATGCACTGTGTTTGCGACCTGCATTTGGGATGTGGTTAACATTGTAATGACACCCACTGCAGATTTCAAGGGCTGCATAATTTTAATGTGGTGAGGAGAACACGTATGTATTACAGGTTTCCCCAACCACATTCTAGTGGGAACCAGGGCTAATAGAAATCCATTTATGTAGTGTTAGAAAGTGTCTCCATAGAACTTAATTCATAGCTGTGGTGTAGTATTTAAAAATATTTGAACTTACAGAACTCTCCAAATAATAAACAGATATAAAAAGAATATTTTTTGATTTGCCGTTACAGTTACTGACAACATCAGCCCTGACAGATACCAGCTCTGGTGTTGTCTCTCATCTTCCATCAATGCTTGGCCATTTACAAAACCCAGGCTGCAGAGTGATTAGACTCATAACCATAATCACAGGTATAGAATAAGACTATGAGACTTTGGAGGGTGGGTATAATTTAAAGTAAAATTGCACAAAAGTATAATTATCCTTTTAATTTCAAAGTAATGGCCAGTGGATGGCCCTCTGAGGCTCCAAGTGCAGATAAAATAAGTACCCAAACTTGGACATACAGAAAGCTTAGTACTCAAGACTGTGGCATGGTACTGAGATCATAGTGAATTACATGTTATACCATTTGATAGGTTTATAGTTTAAGGTCAAATTACATTACGCCTCATTTATTAAGGTCTCTGAGGAAGACAGGTGGCCACAACATGATGTTGGATGAGAAGTCGTTTAACCTTAAACTGCATAAGGTTCTTTTTATTACTATTAAAGCAGTAAAAATATGAAACTCCCTTCCACAGTTAGTGGCATCAGCTGAGAGCATAGATAACTTCAAACTTCAAAAATTGTTAAATGAGACTTTCAGCTAACACAATATACAGGAGTATGGGAATCTGTAGAGACACACATTGAAATGGATGGACCTGTGTCTTTATGCAGCCTTACCTATTCTATAACTATGTGAGCCAGCCCTTCCCAACCTTTTTACCTGAGAGGAACCCTAGAAATAATTTTCAGGTCTCAGGGAACCTCTGTTAAAACCAATTCATTGGAAGTCAGTGAGAAGAATGCCAACCCCCACTGTAGTCAGAATGTCCCCTTTGTAGATAGCCCAAAAAGATCATTGGTGTCATGCTTATGTTACTGAGTGGCCCTGGAACTATGCGGGCACCATCAAATGTGAGGTCAACCAGTCACAGCTCAAGAAACACTTAGCAACCTTTGGAGGAACCCTAGGGTTCCATGGAACACTGGTTGAGAATGGCTGATGTAAGCTTTTCACATGTGCACAGCCAAGTGTATCTGTCAAACAACTTTGTCTTTTGACCGCTCCATGATATGAGTAATCTTTCTTTGTTTATTACCTGGATATGCATGAACACTCCTTTTTATTGGTGAAAGTATATGCAGTTGTACTTGGGAAATTCTAATGTATCCTATTAGACCTAGCTCATTAGTAAGAAAAGCCTAAAATGTAAGAAGAACTCATGACACTATTCTTTAAAAAACGATTATGACTGACTGGGGTTAATGAAGATTAATGCTTTAGAGTAATTATTCAAGTAATCTTATAATTAACTGAGGGATGTACACTATAAAAAAAATTGAATAAACATCTCCTTTGACCACTCACAGTATACCTTAGGCTGCTGTAACTGAATATGAATATGTGAAGCCCTTTCACCCTCGGGGCATTACAGTATTAATTACAAAGTAATGCACTTATTTTAGTATCCTTTCTCTTGTTAAAAGATGAAACTGTACACACTTCGAACAGCTGTAACAAAATATCGATGTCCTTTATGAATTATTCCTACTTACTCATTCTTAACTATGGTAACCTTGCTATACAAATATAAATTAATGGAATTGCCCCAACCATGACTTTCCAGTCAACAGTATATCATATTAAGTCAACACAAAACAGAGCAACAAAGGCATATTTCACATTAATTAATGGCTTAACTGGAACGCAAGTGTCTTACCATATGTGTTTTAGATCCTCCTTTGTGTAATCTAAATAGAGGCAGAACAGCTCGGATCATTGTTAAGAGAGAACAAAATAATCACTTCATTAAAGCTATTCAGGTATTCATGAATTACTAAAATATGGATAATGACTTGAACTCCCCACTAAAATCATCATCTGTCCCCAATTAATACTGATGTATTGCACTTGTAAGAGCTGTTAATGATCGTATTAATAGTAAATTATTGCTACTCATATAATTTGTCCTTATAATCATGTATTTATCATAGAGCCGTTGCAACTGAGCAGGACCCCAGGAGGCTTATTATCATCCATATTGAGCAAAATTTATAGCGGGATTTTATTTCTGGTGATTCATGGTGGTGTAATAAAGATAAGGTCTTACTGATAACAAAACAATAAAATTCCTGTATCTGGTACAGTCTCCAGCTTTAATAGTGGATTTTCTGTACAGTTAAAAGAGATGTAAAACCAAAATAACTTACAATATGTTTGCTAAGGCACACTGGGGTTGATTTACTAAAACGTCAGAGTGAAACATCTGGTGCAGCTCTTCACAGAAACCAATCAGCTTCCAGGTTTTAATTGAACAAGCTGAAGTTAAAAGCTGATTGGCTACCATGCACCAGATTTTTGCACTCTTTTAGTCAATCAACCCCAGTGTTACATAAACAACACCTTTTTAAAAAATAAAATACTTGTTTTTTTTTTTTTTTATTCTTTGTTACATCTCAGTGCTGGCAATATCATGAGGTCTGTTTGCAATCACTTCCTTTCTATATACAGTACATGTGCTGCAGAAATGGCTATGTGGCATTTCATAGGGTGTGTTTGCTGATGGTGTTAATATTGAACCATGTCTGTGTAATGTGTTCTGAAACAGCCATTGTGGGCTCCATTGAAAACACACATAGAGGGTAACAATGCAGGAGCAAAATTAGGAAACAGAGCATTTTCAACCATTAACAGGAAGTTCTTGAACAAGGGCCTTTATAAGCAGGATCTCCAGGTTTTATTTTAATAAAAGCTGCAGATTTATTTTATATATATATATATATATATTATTGCTTATGTAACACCTTGCTGTAATGTCAGCTGCAGGATGTTAAACCCCATGGACATTGTATGCTGAACTGTAGGAGCACAGTGATTGGACAGAACACTGAAAGTGAGTCCAGAGAACCTTTGGGGACCCCCATCCGCTGACAGAGAGAGACAGCCTGGACCTGCTGGAAGCCACAAATTGGGTGAGTGAGTCCCATACACCAGTTAAACAATAGAACACTGACATTCTCCTCATATCTGCTACTTTTCCTGCACACAGTTGCAGACATTACATCCAGTTAGCATGTCTTGCGGCCTAGTTCCGATAGCCGCTACATTTGCAGCACAGTCCAATCATCGCAGTGTACACTTTCTGCAGGCCACATCAGTGTTCCCTTGACCATTGGCTTACCCTCTTAAAGGAACATGTACTACCATTGCTATTGGTTACTGCATCCCAGAGTGGAGTTGCCTTTTGTCAACAAACCCTACTGCTAATTTGACACTTTTTTCGCCTAAAGCTGCTTTTCTTACCTGAGTGCATAAAAGGGAACATCACCCAAGTCAAGTGCCACTTAACCTCCCTGGTGGTATTCCAGAGTGTAGCTCGGGGTAAAGTTTCAGTACCACAAGCGGTAACCCCGAGCTACATTCGGGCTTACCATGCGGCGCTGCTTCAGGATCCCTCAATCACTTACCTTGTCCTGCACTCCCACAATGTCCCTCCTGCAGTGTCCCCGGCAATGTAATCCGGCGGATGCCGGCATCTGTCATCTGGGTTCCGTTCCCTGCGAGCGTCGGGACGTATGGGGGACGGAACAGCGGGAAATTTGAAAATGCCAAAAAGTGACATTCACTAAAATCACTAAAATGACATAGTAAAACATTACTGTATCAAACCATTTCACATACATTTTGTCCCGAGTGCTTTGTCCTGTGCCCTGCCTGCATTTTGACTGTTCTTTCTGCCTGCAAAACTGAGAAACGTCCATGGTATCCAAAAAGCGTCCCTTTAGGTCAAAAGCGGTTTTAGCCCAGCTAGAGAACAACGATAGTCAATTAGAACCACTTGCAGAATTGAGTGATAATGATTCGTGGGGAAATTCGTCATCAGACACTGAAAACGATTTTGAGACTTTGCTCAGTGATGTGCGAACTTGGCACTAAATTTCAAATTTCAGAGTTTCAGTGTTTTTGGTTTGATTATATTATTGAATTACATTTATTATTATTATTATTATATTATTATTTTTTATGATTATTTATTAAATTATAATTTATGATTTTGTGTTTCAAGTTTTATCCTACCCAGGATGTTTACTAGACTCTTGTTTGGACAGATTTCAGTGAGTTATTCCTAAAAATTACAGGCCTACAATAAAAAAAAAACATATTTCCATGCAAAAAAATGTACCGCTTTGAGCACAGAAATATGGACATAATCATACCATTAGGGAGGTTAAAGGGAGAGTACTTGTCTTTTCTTCTTCCTCTCCTTGTGTTAACCCTTTAAGGAACTGTCCCCTACACCACTTTCTACTTGTGCACTAACTGGGCCCCAGCAAGCACACAGAAGAATCCTCACTGCATTTAAAGGGACTTTGACTACCCTGGTCAAAGAGTTCTTTCTATCTTAGATTTAAGCCTTGCTATCAGATTCTGAAGGCTCAAAGTGAGCTAGTTCTACTGTTTGCTAGTTTTCATTGCTCGTCGGGGTTGATGATGCCTCAAGTTTAAGGTATTGGACTAACCTATGGAAAGCAGGCCTGCTAACACTGACTGAGATTCTGCTGTATGTGTTGTTTCTTTGTTAAGAGTAGTAATTGCCATTCTATTTACCAATGCCATTTTGTACTGTCTATCCAAGCTTAAACTGAAGTTCATTATAAACTTCATATCAATTTATTCTAATTTGTGTGTGAGTCTACTTTCTAGTGGTAATTTATTTTGGTCAAAAGAGTCCTGTGGTGTCAGCCGGGTTTGGGCTTTCAGAAAGGGGTCCAGAACAACAGAGAGCTCAAAAATAACTCAGCGACTCCTAATGGAGTAGTGATACACTTCTTTTCTACTGTTTTTAACAATGTTTACAAATTATTCAAGACACTTTATATTGTGTTTACAGTAAATGAATTTGTTCATGAGATTTTAATAGTTTTTCTTCTATGTGCAATTTTGCTATTATTTCTTGGTAATATGCACTATTCCTGCAGAAATGGCCAAAGAGCTGCAAAGTACTTTTCTCTTTTAAACCCCTGTTACCAAAATCTTATTCTTACAAATCATCACCCCACCAGGGAGCACCTCGTTGAATGTATGTTTTTCTTCTTTATGGTCTAAAAAATAACTGGGAAACAGACATTAGAAATAATTGATGACTTTCTGTACCCAGACCAGAACATTTTATTTATTCATAACCCATCCCCAAAGTCATTTCTTTTTTTTTAAAGCAGAACTAAACTCCCTAATACTTACCTCCCCTCTAGCAATGCAATGTCCGCGAGCTTCCTTATCAGCGCTAACATTGTCTCTGTGCCTTCTCCATGGTCCAGCATCTTCAGCCATCCTGATTGGCAGCCTGGGGCTGATTTACTATAGCTATTGCAAATGTACCAGTAACGAACTAAGTTGCAAATGCAAAAACAGATATAACCTGGCATTTTTGAAGCTTTGAAAGACTGCATCCAAATTGACAGAGAGGTCAGTGTTGTAACTCTGAATTCATGACAGAGTTTGGAGTCTCCCTGAAGCTTATGAAGATCTGCCAGCTATACAGTGGTGAGCCAAGGTTTAAAATTGATTTAGTATGCAGACCTGTGAGTTTTCAAACACAAGATTAATAGCTGGATATTGTACAAGGTGGCTGTGAAAAGTACAGATTAAATTAAATGTAATGTATGTGAAGAAATCATGAATAACATATCTGACTCAAACAAAGTGGTCACCAAAAGGTGAAGGAGATGCTAACTACGTGGAGCGGTAGTATCTGGCTTGTAATTCTAACCTTGGTTCTGGCTCGCCAGTGCTGCATAACCTGGATCCTCTGTTAGACCTCAATGAGTGTAAAAAAAAAAAAAACCTTGCACCCATTTTTGTTTAAAAGTTGCTGTCTGGCTTTGGCCTAGAGAATATAAAATATTAGTGTCTCTATTAGAACTGTATTTCTCACTTACTACTAAATGGGGCTATTTCTCCTTATTTTTTGTACCAGTTATATGATGACAAAAATTGAGGAACAATCCCTTCAACATAAACACAAACAACAATAAAGGAAGAAATGCCATGAATGCTGGCCCTGTTGTGTTTGTTCTTAGACTTGTAACACAAAAGTGAAGCTACTTCCTATTCCATGTATACAGTTTAACGGTATGCCCCCCAGCAATTTAAACAGTATGAAAGATCTTGCTGATCTCTCTTCATGATTCTTTATTCATGATGTTGCTGTTGGCAGTCCATGATACTTTTGAACCAAAGACTGCTCCACTGGCAAAACTCAGTACACCAAGCCTAACACTGTTTTCCCCAACAATAATAAAGTATAATAATCCTCTTAAAAGCTGCAATAGACTGTCAGCATCTTTGCCAAGCCAATATTATGTTGAAAAAAGAGCCTTGCACTATTGTCAAAAACAGTATTGTTGGTGGCCTCAATGTTTCAATAGATTATCAAGCCTTTCTGCCATCCCAATGTTAGTTTGCAAACCATTTTCAAAGACAATAGAGAGATATTGTTCTCAAATTTCCTGTTGCACTAGATTGTCAGAGTTTCTGCCAGACAAGATAATGTTGCAAGCAGAGTCTGGAATAGTTTCAGTGAAAATAGAGAAGTATTCATAATAACTTTAATATTGCAATAGATTGGCAGCTTTTCTGATAAGCAAGATAATGTTGCAAATTGAGAAACTGTCAAAAACAATAGAAGAGAATTGCCATCTGCCTCAAAGTTTCAGTAGAATGTCAACTTCCATGCCAAGTAATATACTATCCCTTGAATTCATAAAGACTGACGCAGACAGTTTTTATGAAATTGTCTCTCATATGGCCCTAGAATTTGAATTTGGTGCATAGTGAGCCACTTCTTAGAATGCACGTGAGACAAAAAATATAACTAAGCCAGTTCAACTTGATCTATGCCAAAAGACAGTTGGCCCTAATTTGCTTCTTAAGATACAAAGTGTAGCGATACCCCCGAAGGGGCTGCTTAAGTTTGTCCAATCCGCCACTCTGACTCTCAACCCCAAGAACTGTCTCAGCCCCAACTGACACACCTGGCAATAGTGTAAGTGCAAGGACCAATGAAAAGCACACACTTTATAATATAACACAGAGATCAGCTTTACTGTAAGACCTCCATGGGAAGTAATAAACATTGACAACAGGTATACGTTAGGTGAATTAAGAGAAAAGCAAATACTGTGACCGAAAGCAATATAGTTCACTTTTACACTCGGGCTGCTTTCAGGGGATTCCAACTGTGAATACCCTTAAGAGCAGAGGCAAACACTTAAATGGCAACCTCAAAGTGGGTCTAAACCCCTTTACATAAATTTGGCTCTATGATGTCCAAGCAGGAGGAGAGCAGAAGAATGACTCTCTGTTGTGTCAGACTTCTCCCTTCTAACCCCCGACACCACAAGCCCAATAGGCAAACATTGTACCCAACTGATGCTTAATAGCTACTTTCTAAGGTACAGCTATTCCCTCACACACCATGCAATATAGAGGCCTGAATACGCATGCGCGTGCCGTCAGTCTCTTGGTAACAGAATGAGTCTTGGGATCTTCAGCTAGCCACTTTCGCTGGTGCACTTAAACTCCTATGGTAAAGTATAATTGTAATCCCGTGGCAGTATTTGTATAGCATAGCAAATACTGTGTCTGTTTAGCAGGATCATCTACACAAGCCAGTGCCTGGTGAGTATGGGCAAAGTGTAATGTCTCTGTCTGTGTGCAGTGTTCCTGTCATCTGCCAGTGGGCAAAATCCCTCTCACCAGATCCTTGGACTAAGGCCCAAATGATCGTCCTGGAAATGACAGGCTCCTCTGATCACCTCACGATGACTGCTTCACTCTGTCAGTGTAGGCACTGTATTGTAGGTCCACATCTCTCAGTTTGGATGTTCCCCTGACTGATGCAGATAACTCAGCATGCTGTGAACTGACCCTAAGCACTTCTCTGCTAGGTCCAGACTGTTACCTTGCCACATGCAGACTGCCTCCCCTCAGGAGAAACACGATGGAGACCTTCATTCTGCTCTCACTAAGCATGCTGGTCTTTGCAGTTCCATTTCTATATAAGCCTATCAGGCCATTTCTGTTAAGGACTACATATTCCACAATGCTTTGCAGCTGCACCTCCTGCTTGACAAAGTCCCTGTCATTGGCTCCTTTAATGGCTTTTTTGATTGGCTCTCTCTCTCTATTGCAGTCTGAGAGGAGAAGGGAGGGGCTGAAGTCCCTCACTGTGCAAGTGTCAGGGTTCAGAGGAGATACAAGTCAGCAGGTTACAGCAGTCACAAACAGGGGCGGACTGATCATTTGGAAACTTGGTCACTGCCCAAGGGCCTGGGGTCAGTAGGGGGCCCCATGAGATGCCCTGGTACCTTTTTCATAGGCTTTTTTGAGTTTGGGCAAGGACACAGGGGCCCCATGATCCCCTATTGCCCAGGGGCCCCATGAGTTGTCAGTCCGCCTCTGGTCACAAATAGGATTAATTTCCTCTGCTACACAAAGTATTGGTATTTTATTTTAAATTTGGTGCATTTATTGTGCCATAATGCAAAAGTGGCACATTTTAGTACTACCTGAATGTGGTGTACAAGTTGCTGTCAGAATGCAAAGTGACGCATATGCTCCATGAATTTGGTGCAATAGACTAATAAGAGGGATTAATGCCAAATAAGTTGTGCAGCAGCTTTGTTGAATTCACCCATATACTATAGATTTCTGTTCAGCAAGACCCATGCTACCTTCTCAACACACCATATAAGTGACAGCCTGCATCTTTGCACTAGACTTTTGTATAGGAAAGTGCCCATGTTCTTACCTCTGCTTACAAGCTGCTACAAGAGGCAGGTAAACAGTTTATTGCAAAAAGAACATGCTAATAATTATGGACAGGTCTTTCAAGATCATAAGAAATCCCCACATTTTTGTAGAATGGCATTTTTTATGGTGAATTGAGCACAGATTATTTTGAGCTTTCTCATATAGAGAAAGGCCAGATTTGCAGGCTATAAATTGCATGGATCCGCTCACTCACTTCTAATCATCAGTAATAGCCCACACATGTTTCTTGTGGTAAATTTCCATTATATGTGGACAGATGCAATGTCTCTTGGATTGTGTTAACAGTTACCTGGTTGACTTGTTGTCTAAAGTTGAATTGTTACTTAATCCTGCTATCTCTAAAAGCAGATACTAGCTTTGAAATGTACCAGTGCTTTTTTCAAAAACATAAATGATCAGAATGTATTTTATCTTACATTCAGCCTTTATTTTTGCTCACTTTTCATCTTGTGTTTTTCTTTTTCAGTGCAGTTTTCTGCTTTATTCATTCCTTCAGATGTGCGTGTAACGGGTAAAATTAACAGATTTTCCTACTGAAGTATAAATTATAGCTTTAAATTTTGAACAAAAGACAAGAGTCTCTGTTTTACTCTTCTTCATCAAAGTCTGGAAGATATATATTATCATGACATGGATTCTGTATGGCAATGCAGTAAAAGGTGGATGTTTCTAGGCACCAGTCCAAGTGCTGTCTGGAAAAAAAACCTTTGTAAACAATTCCATATGCCCCAATCCCACAGGTACCAGAGCTGCAGTCCAGCAAGTATTGTGAGTATGAGATAAGATACTGATGATGAGAATTGGAAATGTGTCAGAAGTGTACAAAGGCAAGACTTCGAGTGATATCCCAAAAGGTTTTCATAAATTCAAAACATAAAAAGAGCATAAAAACAAATACGAATGAACATGACACCCTGCTCGAGTGAAAAAATCAGAAAAAAGACATGGGTAACATAAAAGTGGAACTACCAAAGAGCCTGAATACCCTTTATCATAAAGTTGCTGAAACCGCAGATACATGAATTAAATGTAAACATTATTATTATTATTATTGTAGAACCCTCAAATCATGTAGCACTTATGAGTAATATTGGGTTTCACGCAATTGAAACTGGCTGGTTTTTCTGCAAACTTTCATTTATAGGCAAAATGCATTGCAGCCAATGGGGAAAGCAAAATTACGATTGTTACAGTTGTTTTCTAAGCTTTTACCCAAGAAGAATCAATTGCAGTAAGTGTTTCATTAATGGTACATTCAGTTCTTTAAAATTATAGCCCTGGGTTTGTAAAAGATCTGAAAATAGTACCATGCACATTTTAAACAGATAGTATATGGTTTTATTTTTTTTATGTACTTTAAGAGTTACATGTTAACTTAATAACAATTTTTCTTCTTAAGACATTGCAGTAAAATACAATACAAATACATAAAAAAAAAATGTGCATGGTACTATTTCAGATCTTTTACAAACCAAGGGCTACTGCCACAAGACATTTAATGTGCACTCTGGGGTTTATTTACAACTGGAGAGTGCAACATCTGGTGCACCAAAGCCTAACTGAACAAACTAAATTTAGAAGTTGATTGGCTACCATGCACAGCTGCGCCAAATTCGGAGTGCTCCAGTTTTAGTAAATCTGTGCAGGCTGACAACTCAAGGGGCCCATGGGCAATAGGGGATCATGGGGCCCCTGTGTCCTCGCTCATACTCAAACACACCCAAAAAAGCTTATGAAAGGTACCAGGGGCATCTCATGGGGCCTCCTACTGGCCCTGGGCCCTTGGGCAGTGCCTGAGTACTCGAATGGTCAGTCCGCCCCTGCCTCTGTGTACTTTCAGTTGGTAAGCAATACTACCTACAATACACTTAACAGTGCTAAAATCAAATCTTTTAGCCTAATTTATTTTTTGTGTATTCCTTTGCTTAAAAAGCATACCTCCATAGAGGATTAGAGGTATAAAGGAGTATACTACTTAAATGTTTCTCTCTCCCTTCTTTTCGGGATCTCCAGAATACTGAGAATAAGTAGCGAGGTAGACCGATGCAGTACAGCAATACCTGGATGAAAAAACTGAACTACTGTGAAAAGAGACTATGCTCCCTGTACTGTATGTACAGTATCTCAAGGTTAAATCAATAGATCCAAACAGGAATCTACCCTCTTTCAATAAATCTACTATATATGTGACAACAAAATATTCCCCATATACTTTCTACAAAATCATAAATCCAGTGTCTCTGTGATTTAAATCCAATAATATAAAGTCCAGTGTCTCAATAACGAAAAAATATATAAAATTAAAAAATAAAGATAAAAATAAAATAAAAAGAAATGAAAAAATGTCTATTTCTTGCAGTGTTGATTGTTGTGAAGAACCTCAAAGAAAAAGAAACTCACAATAGTGCATTACCATAATACCACAAAAAAAAAAAAAAAAAAAAAAAAAAAAAAAAATAATATATAATAAAATTTATGAATATATATATATATAAAACACATGCACACACAAATGTGTATCAAACAATTGTGCAACCTTTAAGTGAAAAATTATATATTTAACACTTGTGAGAACCTTCCAAAAGAGAAAGGTAATAAAACACTTGTGCTCATAAATAATAAAATCATGAAGTGATCTACTAAGTGAGATTCCTCCCCACACGTGACACTTCTAGTGAGTAAGGCCAATATACCCTTACCAACAGTAGATGAAACTCACGCCTTTTGTATATATATATAACTGGAAATCCTCCAAAGAAGCTTTATCCTCCTCTCCTCCTTCGCTTCCTGTTAGGATGATCTTACCATGCCTTCCACATCCATAGGTTTATAAAATATAACGTACCTCCATGTATGTTTCAAGTTTTAATGAATCCACTTGTATAAGGAGTTGAAAACATAGGCATATAAATAGTATAATCAATTTTGGACAAGCCCCACTGAGTGGGGATTACCAGGCAGTTCCCACAGTTCCCATGCAGTCCACTCTCAAGTGTCCAGTGATTCCTCAACAAAGATGGCCGCTGCGACACTTCCGGTTCCTGCTCCTTGCGTATGACGTCACTTCCTCTTAGTTAGTTAATTTTGTCCGTGTAGTGTACCTTTAATTAAAGACAGCTAGAAATAGTCCAAAATATCTCTTAGAATTCACTATCTGACCTTACAAAACCACTTTCAGTGCAACTTTGTTTAACACGGGTGCCCATTATTGCTAGAGTGTTATGGGAAAGAGACATGCAGACCACGATCGATTTCACAAACATTCATCAGGGGACAGGGATTAAGAGCCTTACTGTGCTTTATGCAAGACAATTAAGAAATATAGTTTTAAAATTGATTTGTGAGATCAATTCTTTTTCAGAATTTTAAGGAGGTGAATTAAGCATTTGTACAAAACAGCCGCAAAGAAATTAGTTGCTTCACCTAAGGCTAATGTCAGAGCCAAGCTTGCTCTATAAAGTCCTATTTAATTAGAAATACCCTATCTAAATTGTAACAAATGCTGTTACATCTACTGCCATGCTGTCAGTTGATTGTGCTGGCAGTTTATTACTTGATACAGAGGTCACTTTCAGCATTTTAAATTAGTATTTCTCTTGGCTGAAAGAAATTCTATGGTATGGTATGAATTTTAGTGGTAAACACCACCAACCATTGGAATTTAGTGGGTTTGGACTCCTCATAAAGGTACGCAACAGTTCCTGAATTCCTCTTCCACAAGGTGATGCAGCATTAGTGATTTCTAGCATTTTGACGCTGGGCTGGTGGCTCTTATAAACTGAAGGGTTTCCAGGGTTACTTTGGACTATAACTTGAGGACTAGGGAGGAATAGGAGCACCACATCAGAAATTTGGATTGCAAAAAATATTTATTGCAATATAAAGTTCAAGCAGTTTGTGCATGTGTAACCAGCATGTTTTAAAAACTTAAGAGTGCCCCTTTATCAGGCTCAATATATAATTGGAATAACAGGAGCTGGACTCAAATGGACTAATTTACTAAAGGAGGTGAGAATCTACACTCAAATAATTGTGTGAATATTAATTTCAATTATCCAATCATGTGAAAAGCAAATTCCTGTTGACTTTGAATACCCAATCATTTGCAGATAAAAAAGTAACCATTAATTTGCTTTTACATGATTGAATAATTGAAGTAAATATTCACACAATTTATTGTGTGGAGATTCACAATTCCTTCAGTAAATTAGCCCCATTTTCTTAATGACATTTTAAAACTGATGTAAAGAGTTAACTGTAATTCTCATTAGGGATGTTATGAGCTCACTGGACTTCTCCAGGTCAGCAGGTACTGTATTTTTTTGCACATATTGACACAATATAGAAAGTGCTTTAAATGGAATATATGACAGAACAAAGGAGTGCAAATTAGAGAAGTTTTTTTGTTAGCATTTGCACCCACTTTAAATCTCATCCCTGGCAAAAAAAACCTGTTTTCCCATGCGGTGGGTAATCCCTTCACTGCATGGGTTAACTACTAAATTTTGTCTAGGGGAAAGGAGAAAGGAGATTTACTTACCCAATCCTCTGATCCTCCCAGGACAAGACTAGTCTGTCCCCACTGCGCTCCAGTGGTCTTGAGTTTTGGATTGTTCCTGATGTCATCAAGCCCAGAGCAGGCTCCATAGTCCAGGAACAATCCAGCATTGGATCATGGGGGAGCACCATTTTCCAGTGGAATGAAGAATCAGGTGAGTATAAGCTTTCTCCTCACTCCTAGACAAAATGAGCAGTCAACACACAGCGCACTGAATGGAAACCTTTTTTTTTTTTGTGGCTTGAGATGGCGGACTTTACCAATTCTAGTTCCAATATTGGTCTTTCACAGTGAATACAACTATTTGCATATAAAAGATTACTAATAAACATTGAAGGTATTTGATCCCATCTTTGCAAATTTTACAGAACATTTAATTGCAAAAAAAATTTTTTTGCAATTTATGTTAACCATTTGCCCTCCAGGCGATTTACCCCCCTTCCTTACCAGGCCATTTTTTGTGATACGGCCCTGTGTTACTTCAACTGACAATTGAGTGGTCATTTGAGTGGTTGCACCCAAATTAAATTTATGTTCTTTTTTTCCCACAGATAAAGCTTTCTTTTGGTGGTATTTAATCGCCTCTGCATTTTATATGTTTTTGTGCTATGAAAAAAGACCAACAATTTTGAGAAAAAAAAACAATATTTTTTACTTTTTGCTATTAAACATGTCCAGTAAAAAATTTTTAAAAATCAAATATCCTCATAAATTTTTTTTTATACTAGTAAAGGCAGCGATCAGTGACTGCGGCACTGTGGCAGGCATTCTGACACTGGGGGGGAGGGACTGTCACTGGCATCCAGTGACGCCAATACAGTGATCAGAGCTAATAAAAAACACTGACACTGTACTAATGACATTGGGCATGAAGGGGTTAATATCTGGAGCGATCAAAGGGTTAACTTTGTGCTGTGTTGTGGTTTACTGTGTGCTGTGTGTGTGTGCTTTACTGTGTAAGCACATTGTTTTGTATTGCTCTGCTATTCAGAGCAATACAAAGCAAAGTGCAGGAGCTGAAGGGAGAGATCTGTATTGTTTACATGCAGGTCTCTCCCCCTGTTGGTGATACACAGCGATCACCAGGTGCAGGCTGGGAATCTCTGGCTAGGACCCGGTGATCGACAGGTGAGGCCACCAATGGCGCCCTCTACCCGGAAATGTAAAATCACGTATATATACATGATTTTGCGCACCCCTGCTGCCCTGTAGCAGTATTTCTGCTATAGGGCGGCGGGAAAGTGGTTAAAGTGGTTCTAGAATCAGAAAGGTTTTTTTTTTTACCTTAATACACTCTCTGCATCAAGGTAAAAACCCTTCTGCATGCAGCCTGCCCCTCCAGCGATGTGCACTAGAGCACAGACTCTCTTGGCTCTCATTGGCCAGTGGGGAGAGAGCAATCACAGCCAGTGAGAAGGGAGTGGGGGGGGCTTTAGCCCCTCCTTGTGTGTGTTATGAACACACAGAGCTCATAAGCAAGCGCGTACGAGTGCTCCCATAGCAAGCAGCTTGCTATGAGGGCACACAGCAGGGGGGAGGAGCTAGGAGAACCAGTGAGGGATCCCAGAAGAGGAGGATTGGGGCTGCTTTGTGCAAAACTATTCCACAGAACAGGTAAGTATAACATGTTTGCTATTTTAAAAAATGTAATTTAACCACTAGCCTACAGGGCACTTATATCCCCTTCCTGCCCAGGTCAATTTCCAGCTTTCAGCGCTGTCACTTTTTGAATGACAATTGCGCGGTCATGCAACACTGTACCCATATGAAATTTTTATCATTTTTTTGAGACAGATAGAGCTTTATTTTGGTGATATTTAATCACCTCTGGGATTTTTATTTTTTCTTAAACAAACCAAAAACCACTGAAAATTTTGAAAAAAAAAGTTTTTTCTTAGTTTTTGTTATACAATTTTGTAAATAAGTGATTTTTCTCCTTCACTGATGTGCACTACTGAGGCTGCACTGATGGGCACTGATAGGCTGCACTGATGGACACTGATAGGAGGCACTGATGGGCACTGATAAGGAGGCACTGGTAGGTTGCACTGATAGGCATTGACAGGCATTACTGATGGGCACTGAATGGCAGCACTGATACATGACACTGACATATTGCACTGATAGGCGGCACTGATAGGCAGCACTGACTGGCACTGATAGACGGCACTGTTATGCAGCAATGACTGGCACTGTTAGGCAGCAATGACTGGCACTGATAGGCAGCACTGACTAGCACTGATAGGTGGCACTGATTGGCATCGATAGGTGGCACTGACTGGCACTGATGGGTGACATTGAAAATCAGCTCAGATGGGCACTGATATGAGGCATTGATGTGCACTGGTATGCACTGATATATGGCATTGATATGGCACTGATGGGCACTGGCACTTGGCACTGATGAGCACTGACTGCTGGCACTGATGGACACTGACAGGTGGCACTTCTGGGGCCACACTGATCATCAGGGCACACTGATCATCAATGCCCTGATCATCAGGGCACACTGATCATCAATGCCCTGATCATCAGGGCACACTGATCTTCCGTGCCCTGATGATCAGTGTACATGTCCCCTCTGCGGACAGCCGATTACCGACTCTCCTCACCTCTCGAGCTGTCAGCCTGACAGCTCGAGAGGAGAGAAATGCCGATAACCGGCATTTCCGAGTTTACATGGGATCAGCTGTGATTGGACACAGCTGATTACATGACCGAGCCAACATCTTCGGCTCTTTCCGTGATCCGCTGTGTCCGAGGGACACAGCGCATCGGCGATCTCCGCGCTGCACGCTCCCTGAGCTGCGCATGCACGGTGAGAATGGAAGGACGTCATATGACATCCTATCAGAACATGAGAACCACCTTGCACCCGTCATTGTACTACATGCGTGCGGAAGGTGGTTAAAACCTTTACAATTATTTTAAAGAAGAAAAATCTGAGCAACTCTATCATATTGCTGATGCAGAAGAAATATTTGCTATCATTTTTTGCCAATAGCAACAATAAACATTTGTATTTTCAGGTAATGAAAATGTTAAATGAAAACACAAATCATTATTACAAACAAGCACAATATTTGCTCAATAACTATAGGGATGTAAATGACAAAAAAAAGTTGTAGTTGGAATGGTGCATAACAAGAATGGTGTAACTTTTTCTAAAGCCAATGAAAATGCTATGTAAATACTTAAAAAGAAGTGCCACCCAAATAATTGAAATCAACCTCTAGCCTCTACTGCTATTTAATAATTGCTTGTCAAGTTCCAGCACAGGCCTCTTGTGTACCAAAGCAATTAAGAAAATGGTTTGAGGTTAATGCACTCTCAGGTGTCCTCTTCCTTAATAGCGGTAATCATACATAACTGCTCATCACACTATTCAGCTTCCCATCACAACTGTTACTACATTAAAGAGCAATGCTGTACATGGAGATTATATAAATGTTATAGCTTAAAGTGAACTTTCCAAACATTTTAAACTTTAAAAAAGTCCTACTTAATGCTTTTGGAAAGGTAAAATGTTTTATTAAAAAATAAACATGTTATACCTACCTGTTCTGTGCAAAGGTGCCCAAACCTACTCTTCTTGAGTAAGAGGGACAATACAAAAACTGGGACACTTTCTACCTCAATGCAGGGGAAAAAATGTCCAGCTTTAGAACCACTTTAAGATCGGGCACCACAAGGTGGTGATGGTATTTTTAATAGTTAGGGCTAAACTTATACCTAAACTAAATTTTATTCACCACCCCCATCATATGAGAGTCCCATTGGATGAGATATAATGGATTAGTGTGGCTTAACCCTGAGTACAGCCTGTAGCTCTGAATTAGGGGCCATCACGAATGCTGTTGCCAGACCCATCCACCTTATCAACCGTTCAGTGTCTGCTACCCTTTTCTGCTGATCCCCCCATTGGCTTTTACTCACCCAATGAATTAAATTCAAAATGAAAACAACAACTTAAAAAGCCATCCACAATTCGACCCCCAGCTACACCACTAAACTAGTCTCAAAATACCGACCAAATTGTTCTCTACGTTCATCCCAAGACCTCCTGCTCTTTTGCTCCCTTGTCAACTTCTCCCATGCTCACCTCCAGGACTTCTTCTGACCCTCTCCCATCCTATGGAACTCTCTTCCCTAATCTGTCCAGGAAAGGTGCCCATATCAGCACATATAGCCTTTGTGTAGCTTTTAACATGGCACCTTGTACCCTCCCCGGTTGGCAATTAGATCCTTATAGGAAAGTTCTTCCAATTGTATAACATATAACTTATAATTGCCTAGTGGGGCTCAGACCACCATTGTTCTAATGCTGAAGCTGGGTAAATCACCAACTTACCCCTACTCATATAGGTCCATTTCATTATTACAGAGAAAAAAATTCTATCAAAAATACTAGTTAGGCTACTGATGTGACAAAATCATATACACTGATCAGGCAGGATTCATGCCCCACAAATCTATCACCATTAATCTGCAAAGACTCTTTTTTTAAATATGCAAACCCTCTCTGACAATTTGGGCTTACCGTCGTTGGATGCCAGCAAGCCATTCAACAGTGTTGGGTGGAAATACCCCTGGGAGCTCCTAACCTTCTTCTGCATTGGGGATGCCTTTGGTGAAACTTCTGTATTATGTCCCTCATGCAGCCATCCATTCAAGAGTTTTGGTGTCAACCACTTTTTCCCTGGACAGGGGCACTCAACAAGGTTGTTCTCTCCCGCATTTATGGTTTGCCCTGGTGATAGAGCCACTGGCTGCACGTGTTCAGGCCTCTATGTCTATCCAGGACTTTTAGTATGACCCAGTGTGTGAAAAACCTCTATTAAACGCAGATGATATGCTGCTTTTGTTGTGGGTCACCCCTTTCTCATTGCAGGTTGTGATGGATGTTACTGTATAGGGGAGTTTGGCTTATACTCAGGCTTTACCATTAACTAGTCTAATTTGGCCCTGTTAGTTTGAGATGTCCCAGCTGCTCCTACCTTGCCCCCAATCTTGTCCGTTAGCCATTGTTTCCAATTTTAAATACCTTGGTATAGTGATTCCCAGGGAGGTCATATACAGTAGTTTTCAGGGTTGAATGGTAATCCTTAATTGCTTCTGAGATAGAAGTTATGGCTTAACTTGATCGGCCGGGCAAATTTAATCACAATGCTCATGCCCCAATTACTATACCTATTACAAAATTCTCCTGTGGTTATTTCCCTTAAAACTTTCCAGCTAGCAAACTCTTTACCGTTCCCTTTTATGGAAACAGGGCTCTCCCCGAATAAGGTTAGAGCAAGCTCAACACCCAAAAACTGCGGAGGGGATCGCTTTCCTACACCCTTGGCCATATTATATGGCCCCACAACTGAAACACATTCTGATAGTTATGTCTCCTCCTAATAGCAACACCTTGCTATACCATGATGCTACTTTGACTATAGTTCTTTGCTTTGTTAATTCGACATCCTTATCTGGTGAGTGTGGTCAAAGGAGGGGGCACAGTTCATGGATTACACTGTTTTTTTAGCACAAAGTCACTTTATGGTTTGCAGAGCACAGAGCACTTTATTGAAAAGTATTCAATATAGAAGTGGAAACACTACATGATATATTGAACATTAATGGACACTTTATAATCAATTATTACTGTTTACTTAGAATAGTGAGCACTGTGTTTTGTTAGTGGTTACACTTGAGCAGCAGCATCAGTATCACTTATTAATTTTGTATTTATAGTGCAAGTTTTTTTTGCTTTAGTTATAAACTAAATGTTCTTTCCTGAGGGATTGGAACCCCTTTGCTAAACCCAGTAGATACTTTTCCACTTACAGGCTAATCCACATGTGGCATAAGGCTAAACAGTTGCAGAAGGTTACAGGATATATTAGCTCCAGAACCCTATGGAACTTTCCTACATATCTGGAACTATCCAAGCTTCAGTACATCCCCAAGTGGCAAGCTTACAGTATTACACACATTACGAAGGTTCTTGCTGGTGGTCAATTGTTGCCCTTCTCTGCTCTGCAAACCAAATTTGATCTCCCCCAAAAGATATATTTGTACTATTTTCAATTACGGCACGCTGTGACAGCTCAGTATTTTCCCCCTGATTTTTTTTTCCCTCCTACCCTGGCATTTCCTATGATGCAACAAGTCACTTCCACTAAAGGTTTTACTTCTAACTGTTACTCACAGCTGCTTGAGACATATTAGGACAAATTACCCTGTAAGACTAGAATACAATGGGAGCCGGATGTAAGGGAATTGATAGGCGATCAATGGGAGTAAGCTATGGAGGCAGCTGTATATATTACTCAGAGTGCATTATACTCCTCTCAGACAGCATAAAATGGGCTAACTGGAGGACCCTCTTTGTCCTAGATGTCAAAGGGAGCATGGAGACCTTATTCATATGCTATGGCATTGCCCGGGCTACATAGATGCTGGAACACCATCCTTCATGCGATCACTCAGGCTTACCAATTAAATTTATCTCTTGACCCGCTGTATACTTGGTATCTTGGATCTTGTGATTTCTGACACTTTTGTTAAGCAGGCTGTCTCCAGAGCCCTATTTCATCCCAAAAAGTGCTTTTGATGTATTGGAAAAGTTTCTTACCCCTGTCCTCCGAGGACTGAATTACTAACTTGAGTACCACCCTTTGTTATTAAAAATTATATATGTGTATAAAGATATATATATATATATATATATATATATATATACCAAATTTGATAGAATATGGGATGGATAGTTGTCTGTACTGGTTCAGCACCTGTGGAGCTGGTCTTCCACAGACTACTAGGTTATGGCTGAATTCTTAAGGCTTATCGCCTAATCTCTAAGGTAGGTTTGAATTTACCCCTGGGTTCTGTGATTGTTTGAATGGATGTCTTTACCTGAATCACATACTGGTTAGTTTACGATGACTGGGCTGAGGCTTTATCTGTATTATACTCTGTAATACTGCTGCTTACTTTGCACGCATGTATACTCAAGTGGCAGATATTTTGTTGTATACTAGAACTTCTTTTTGTTCTGTTTACAAAAACTTTATTTTTGAGTAAAAAATAAAATACTTGCATGTCTTGTGTGTACTGAGTCCAATCTTTGATCTTGTGTAAAAACTTTAGGTGTAGCTGTTATCTGAACCTTCAAGGTGTGTCAGACAGCTTGTCCCCAATTGTGTGCTGTTTTTCATTCACCAGCCACTATGTTTGCTGTCATGTAGTGAAGTGTTGGATAGCAGCAACACCCATCTGTCTGCAAGAGAACGAAGATTCATAGCTTTATGGACAGATGAGCATTCAATATATTATTTTAGAGGGTGACTCTAATTCAACTTTTCTATCTAAGCCACAGGATCCCTTTAACAAAGTTATATTACCCTTGATTTCTATTTCAAATCTTTGGAATTCGGTATACATTTTTTAGTGTAATATAACGTTGATGCAATCTAGGAAAAAAAACATTTTTGTTATTTAGGGGTCCTCATATAGCTAGCAATCACCATTCATAGCTGATAAGGTCTGAATTGGGACATAGAGAAGCTCTACTTCGATAATACATAATGAGCTTTTCTCATTCTACTGTTTGTATATGGTGCTGTCCAGGAACGGACTGACAACTCATGTGGCTCCCGGGTAATAGGAAATTATGGGGCCCCTGTGTCCTTGCCCACACTCAAACTACACCCAAAAAACCCTATGAAAGGTACCAGGGATATCTCGTGGGGCCCTTTACTGACACTGGGCCCTCGGGCAGTGACCAGGTGCCCGAATGGTCAGTCCGCCCCTGGCGCTGTCAATCAGCACGAAGTAGTAGAAGGGCACAACAAAGACACTTACAAGTAACACGTACCTGTCTGCATTTTTGCTATTCCTTTTTCTAAGCAAAAGGCAGCAGCTCCTAATACAAAAATAAGTTTCTGCTATTATATTGAAGTTCTCTTCTCTAATTTTGGTCAGTTATACAAAGGTTTATGTTTGTGTAGTGAGTGAGCCCCCAAAAGTGTTGCCAATAGCAACCACTCAGATTTAATCTTTCATTGTATGGAAAAGTGAAATAGCAATTTTGACTATTCAGCAACAATATGTTTGCCAAGAGATAGACTTTAACCACTTCAATACCGGGCACTTTTACCCCCTTCCTGCCCAGGCCAATTTTCAGCTTTCTGTGTTGTTGCACTTTGAATGACAATTGTGCAGTCATGTAACACCGTACCCATAAAAAATGTTATCATTTTTTTCACACAAATATAGCTTTCTTTTGGTGATATTTAATCACCACTGAGTTTTTCAAAACTTTTGAAAAAAAACATGTTTTTCTTCGTTTCTGTTATAACATTTTGCAAATAAATAACATTTCTTCATAAATTTAGGTCAAAATGTATTCTGCTTCATTTCTTTGGTGAAAATACCCCAAATTAGTGTATATTATTTAGTCTGTAGGAACGTTATAGATTCCACAAACCATGGTATATATACCTGACAATCGATCAATCCTGATGTACTGATGACCCATCTCATTTCTTGAGGCCCGAAAATGCCAGGATAGTACAAATACCCAAATTACCCATTTTTGGAAAATAGACAGTCCAAGGTATTTGGTAAGAGGCATGGTGAGCTTTTTGGAGGTTGTAATTTTTTGTTACAATTTTTGGGAAAATGTAGAAATTTTAAAAAAAAATTCTGTTTTTTATATTTTTTATTACATTTATTTTTTTTTCTTTTTAACCACTTCCATACCGGGCACTTTTACCCCCTTCCTGCCCAGACCAATTTTCAGGTTTCAGCGCTCTCACACTTTAAATGCCAATTTCGCGGTCATACAACATTGTACCCAAACTAAAATTTTATCATTTTCTTCACACAACTAGAGCTTTCTTTTGGTGGTATTTAATCACCACTGGGGTTTTTATTGTTTGCTAAATTAATAAAAAAAGACCAAAAATTTTGAAAAAAAATACATTTTTCTTTGTTTCTGTTATAAAAGTTTGCAAATAAATAATTGTTCTTCATAAATTTAGGCCAACATGTATTCTACTACATGTCTTTGGTGAAAATAACCCAAATTACTATTTATTATTTAGTCTGTAGGAAAGTTATAGAGTTCACAATCTATGGTATGAATATTGATCAGTCCTGAAGTAATGACGGCCAATCTAATTTCTTGAGGTCCAAGAATGTAAGAACAGTACAGATATTCCCCAAATGACCCCTTTTTGCAAAGTAGACAGTCCAACCTATTTCATAACAGGCATGGAGAGTTTTTTGAAGTTGTAATTTTTTGTCATTTTTCGGGAAATGAAGAAATAAAAAAAATGATTTTCACTATTTTTTTTTTTTTTACATACTGTCACCAGTGCAGTACAGCGTCATCATATAACTGGCATGGCCATGATCAGGGACACTGACTGGTGACAGTATGAAAAAAAAAGGATAATTTTTTTAAATGTATTTTATTTTTTTTTTTTTTTTATTACATTTTTTCATTTTTTAAGATTTTTCATATTTCACTATGACCAAAGTAGTATAATGTTACCATAGTACCATTGTACTACTTTGGGGAAGTGATCAGTATTTTTATTTTTTTTACACAATTTGCTTATAGCAAAGAATTACTTTGCTATAAGCAAGCATTTACCTGAATGAAATCAATTCATTCAGGGTTTATTTTTGTCTTAACTGTGATTTGGTCACAGCTAATCACATGAAACAGCTGGGCTGCTATTGGCCCAGCTTGTGCATGTGATTGCTGTGACCATTCACAGCTAGCCACACTTGTATACAATGGATGGCGTGAAAGGAAGCCATCCATTGTATACAACTGTCAGGTGACCTGCTGTGATTGGTCACAGCAGGTCACATGGTACCGGCAACGGGGCCGGTACACAGATCTGTCATCGGCCAGTGACAGATTGCGCCGCTGCACGGCTCTGCAAGCAGGCAAACTGTGCATGACTGAAAGGACGCTATATGGCATCCACCCGGAGGGATGAGGTGCTCAACCGGCCACCATCTGGCCATAGGCGGGAACTTGTTAAATATTTTTTTTTTTCAGCACGCTGTGTCCAAAGCAATACAATGTTACCATAGTAACACTGAACTACTTTGGGCAAGTGATCAGGATTTTTTTTTTACACATTATGATTGCTAATATCAATGTATTTCATTGATATCTGCAATCATTATTACTGAATGAAACTGATTCATTTAGTCTTTTGTTGTGATTAGCTGTGATTGGGCAAAGCTCATCACATGATACAGATGGGCTGTGATTGGCCCTGACTGTACCATGTGACTGCTTTGACCAATCATAGCTAACAACACAATTGTATACAATGGATGGCATGACAGGAAGCCATCCATTGTATACAATTGTCATGTGATCTGTTGTGATTGGTCACATGACACTGGCAACAGGCGGACCATAGCAGAGTGACTGGCTCCTTATGACAGGACGTTATATGACCCCCAGTCAGAAGGAGGAGTGTCCTGTCTGCCCGTCAATCTGCTATAGGCCGGGCAGGAAGGTGCTAAAGTATCTCTAGTCATGATTTAAATGCCACAAGACATTTGTCCTTTTTCCCATTTGCCCTTGATTCCTGTATGGAATAATTCTCAAACTTTGTATTCATTTAACCAAAAAAGTACACTGCTGTTTGTATGGCCCCCATGTGCTTGTATACATGCCTGACAACATCGGGGCATACTCCTAATGAGATGACAGATGGTGTCCTGGGGTATTTCCTCCCAGATATGGACCAGGGCATCACTGAACTCCTGGACAGTCTGAGGTGCAACCTGGCGGCATCAGATGGACCAAAACATGATATCCCAGATGTGTTCTATTGGATTTAGGTCAGGGGAGCGTGGAGGCCATTAAATGTGATCAATTCCTTCATCCTCCAGGAACTGCCTGCATACGCTCGCCACATGAGGCCGATCATTGTCGTGCACTAGGATGAACCCAGGACCCACTGCACTAGCATAGGGCCTGACTGTGGGTCAAGGATTCCATCCCGATACCTAATAGCAGTCAGGGTGCCATTGTCTAGCCTGTAGAGGCCTGTGTGTCCTCCATGGATATGCCTCCGCAGACCATCACTGACCCACCGCCAAAACGGTCATGCTAAACGATGTTACAGGCAGCATAACATTCTGTATGGCTTCTTCAGACCCTTTCACATCTGTCACATGTGCTCAGGGTGAACCTGCTCTTATTTGTGAAAAGCACAGGGTGCCAGTTGTGGACCTGCCAATTCTGGTGTTCAATGATGAATGCCAATTGAGCTCTGTGGTGCCGGGCAGTGAGCACAGGGCCCACTAGAGGATGTTGGTCCCTCAGGCCACCCTCATGAAGTCTGTTTCTGATTGTTTGATCAGAGACATTAACACCAGTGGCCTGCTGGAGGTCATTTTGTAGGGCTCTGGCAGTGCTCATCCTGTTCCTCCTTGCACAAAGGAGCAGATACCAGTCCTGCCAATAGGTTAAGGACCTTCTACGGCCCTGTCCAGCTCTCCTAGAGTAACTGCCTGTCTCCTGAAATCTCCTTTATGCTCTTGAGACTGTGCTGGGAGACACAGTAAACCTTCTGGCAAAGGCACATACTGATATGCTATCCTGGAGGAGTTGGACTGCCTGTGCAACCTCTGTAGGGTCCATGTATCGACTCATGCTACCAGTAGTGACACTGACCCTAGCCAAATGCACAACTAGTGATAAATAGTCAAAAAAGATGAGTAGGAAAAAAATGTCTGTGGCCTCCACCTGTAAAACCATTCTTGTGTTGGGGGTCATCTCATTGTTGCCCATCTAGTGCAACTGTTGTTAATTTCATTACCACCAAAGCAGCTGAAACTGATTAACAACTGCCTCTGCTACTTAAATGACCATATCAATATCCCAGGAGTTTAATTGACTTGATGCTATACTCTGATTAAAAAGTGTTCCTTTAATTTTTTTGAGCAGTGTAATTACATAATATAATATCGTTCTGGATAACTGTAACAGTTTGCATTTTTGTTAAATATTTTGTCCCTTTATCTAAATTACCTTCCAAAGGGATGTGCTTTTAAATGGATCCAATCCAGTCTTTTAGTTTTAACACCAGCAAGGGTTAGATGCAAAAACACAATGAAATGTAACAATGTCAAACTCTAAAGACCAGATGTTCTGTTGTTCCCAACAATCCCAGACCACCTGTCTTGATATCATCTCCTTTATCAAAGTATGTCACTCACATTTCCCCCATGAAAAGAACTGGCATTACAGACACAGGCAGCTTTGGAGCCATTTCAAACCTTCTACATGCAGTTCTTATAATTAATTTTCCAAAAGCCAATCATAGCAAGAAATATTGTAATGTTATGTTTAGAATTAATTAACAACACGTTAAAAAAAGGTCATGGTGACCGTTATTCTTCTTCTGATAAAGCAATAAAAAATGTAGAGATAAAATAATAAATCAACACAGAATCAAGTTTATGTCACAGAAAAACAACTGTGTACAATTATAGGTTTGGAAGTCATTCTGTATAACAAATTGTTATCCAGATATGATCAAACCCCCAAAATATTTCCATATATTTGGTGTATTTAGTCAACTTGGTTGAAAAAAAAGAATGTCTACAGATTCCATCTTCTGATATTATCTAGTAACTTAGCTTGAAATGAAGATAAAACAAAACCTATTGGGCAAATATAGCCAAATTGTGCCTAAAAGGGAAAACATTTTAAAAGCAGATCTTGTATGGAGATGTAAGGTCATACTATTTCATGTACCACCCCCCTCCTCCATGCAACTCATTTGATTTGAGATAATCAGTTTTTTCAGAATCCCAGAGTGAGGTTAAGTAACATCAATAGCACCTACACAAGGAACCGGAATGCATGGGATGGATTTACGAAGACTGGAGAGTGTAAAATCTGGTGCAGTTGTACATGGTAGCCAATCAGCTTGTTCAATTAAGCTTTGACAAAAAAAAAACACCTGGAAGCTGTTTGGTTTTAATGCAGATCTGCACCAGATTTAGCACTCTCCAGTTTTAGTATATCCATCCCATGGTCTAAGGTTATATTTTATATCTTACTCGTTGGTTTAAGTTTTGCTTTCATATTACCTAAATTCTCTGACTGAAAATGTTACCATAACATCCTACAGTATTATTAATTGCAGATACTGCATCACAACATTATGTTTTTTTTTACTACATTTTCGATTTAGATTTTACAAACCTATGACAGATAATGTTTTTCAAACTCTAAGCGCTTCCACAGCTGTATAAAAAAAAGTTGCAGCTTAAAACATCCACATTTATGATTTAAGCTATGATTCTGGAACAAGATCTGCAAAACATTTCCAAAACAAGGTGTCTGAGGATTTACTTGGGAATGAATGTTGCATACCTGTATCACTCTTGCTCTAAAGACCCCCTCTGATACTGTTGATAAACATAACTTTCCTCTAGACCCTTCTTGCCCTTTGCACAGTCCTTAGAGTAAAAATGTAATTTGTCCTGTGAATACAGTTGACTGTGTTTTTAAAGAGGGTATGTATAAAAAGTCAACACAGCAATCATCCTTCAATTAAGTAAATAGATCATTGGAGACCATTCATATTATGAAAGTCCAGTTTTTATTGACAGTATTTTCCCTATTCATTAGACAGAGAGAAGTAGAAAGAGGTTGGAAACTTTTTTAAAGCTGGGTCTTATAAAATCCAGTATGCCTAAAGGAGTGGTGGTGTACCAATTTGGGTACCAAATTACACATGTGCTATGTGGCAATTATCAGTTGTTACTGCATAAACTATTCCTAGCCTTACATATGCAGATCATTAAAATCTGAATGACAGCAAAGAAGAGATATTAAAAACAGATAAAATATTGAGGTTTTTTTGTAGTTAAACATATTTTTGAAGCATATACTCAGAATATCCATGGCATGGAACATGAAATGTTCACATATTTTCTAGTTGCCATGGTTGACCTTCTAACATATTTGTCTTCAGTTAAAAAGAAACCTTGTGAGAGAGCTTAGAAAACCTCTATATTTCATACACTGATCATTCCTGATTGACAACCACAATGTGTACAGGTATGATAAGATTTAATAGATTTGCAGGCCCATAGTATGTGAAGAGTGGAGCCTATGTCCCGCATTGTCGCCAGCAAGAAGGGGGATGATTTGGCTAGAAAATGGCTAGTTTGGTAGGGGTTAGGTATCATTGATGAAGTATTTTCAAGTAGGATTCCCAATGTGAGTTGCAATGAGAGGATTTGTAGGTGGATTTAAATGCTGTAGTCCATGCGTGAGTTGGAATGGTTTCTGCTAAGGTTTTTTTCCCAAATGGATAAAGAGGTAGATTTTAAAGTGAATTGCAGGTCTGTTAAATATTTGTAGAAGGTAGAGATGCCTTTACTTGGGTAATGCTGTCTGGAGAAATAAGTGTAGGCTGTAGCCGGGATTCTTATGGTATGGGGTATGTTGTTTGTTTGGATGCAGTGTGTGATTCGTAGGTAGGTGAAGTATTCAGTGGCAGGGAGATTATATGTGGCTTGGAGATAATGAAATGAGTGCAAGATGTGATTTTTGTAAAGATCTGCTATATGATGTATGTTTCGTTTTTCCCACTGGGTTAGATCTAGGAAGGGTGTAATGGAATGTAATATGTTGAGTGGGGTCTGGAGTTGTTTGGGGTCTGGGTAATCTGTGGATAAAAGATCTTTCCAAGCTTGAAGGGTGGCTTGGATACATGGGTGCTTTAAGTAATAGGTTGTTTGCGAGAATATTGTAGTTAAGAGTAGATAGTGTGGTTTAAGTGGGAAAAAAGGTGAGGTTTCCATTGTGGACCAGGACTTTTCTCTGGTTGGGTTCCACCAAAAATATATTTGGTCCAGGAGAGTGGCATTATAGTAGGATTTAAGGTGTGGAAATCCAGCGCCACCTTTGGAGGGTGGTCTGATTAAGAGATTGGTGGTACATCTAGGTATTTTGGAATTCCATAGGAATCTAGTAAATATCGATTGAAGTTTGGAGAAGAAAGAATTGGGGACCGGTATTGGGAGTGTGCAGAAAATATAGAGAATTTTCGGTAGGATGAGCATTTTTAATGTCGCCACCCTGCCTAATTTAGATAGTTCTGAGGTACGAAGGTTGGCAATGTCTTGGGGTATCGTTTCAAGTAATTTTTTGTGGTTCGCTGAAAATAGCTGGTCTGTTGTGGTTGAGAGTTTGATTCCTAAATATAGGATATTATTTTTTTCCCAAGTGAAGGGAAATTATTTAGCAAGGGATAGTTGAGTGAGATATGGTGTGTGGAGGTTTAAAATTGAGGATTTGGGTTTGTTTAGTTTGTAGTAGGATACCGTCGTATACTGTTGAAGATGAGTATGTATTGTTTGGAGGGATTTGGCTGGGTTGGTAATCATCAATATGATGTCGTCTGCGAATCAGCTGATTTTGTGCTCAGTGTTAAGGTATCGTATGCCAGTGAACAGTGGGTCTTCTCGAAGTTTAGAGGCTAGGGGTTCAATAAGCAATGCGAATATGACCGGAGACAGGGCTCTCTCCCCAATTTTGAAGCGTTCCTATAGTTAGGCCTGTTATCCGCTTGATAAAATACCTTCATTAATGCCATACATTTCTATATCCAGTTTTGAACCTAATGTGACATTGAATGGATGGTGTACTTAGGCTCTGTACTTAGTCTATGAGCTTAGCTAGTTTTGTGAGACATGTAAGAACCCATATGTCAGTTAGTTTGCCTTTCCATTCTTAATATCAATCTGTCTGTAAGGGATTTCCGGTGAGACAAATTATGAATAGAAATTCGCATGCGCATAGAAACGTCCGGAGAAGAGTGATCGGTTGTGCGCATGCGCGCGGAAATGCACGATAGAGCACATGCACGTGCACACGCACGGCGAAGATTGGCGCCAGATGGACTATTTAAAGGGTGTCTCTGCCCATATTGAGTGCTGACTGGTCTTCAGCTCCCCCGTGTCCTGCTTGTTCCTGTGTGATTCCCTTGTTGCTGACCCGGCTTGTTCCTGACCTGACTCTGATTACTCTCCTAATTGATACTGGTTCCTGACTTCGGCTCTGCTCCTGACTTTGGCTTTGCTTCTGATTTTGTACCTTGCTGTCTGCCTGTTGATGACCCTGGCTATTCCTATGACACTGCTCCTGTCTCTCACCATCGCTTCCTGCCTTGCTCTGGTGCACACCTGGCGATCTACAAAACCAGCTCTGCATGTTACTACTGTGCCTGAATCAGAGGATCATCAGTCTTTCAAGGTCATCATCTGCAAGAGCTGCAAACAACACCTACTGGCGCTCTTGTCCCCCTGGTCCCTAGACACCCTCTGTTCCAACTCCATCGGGGTCAGGGCTAGTGACACAAGTGAGGCTGACCTCGTCATTTCAGTCTCCCATCAGGTACGTGACAGTACCAGTCAGCCAATGATGGAGTCTGAAAGGGAGGCCTCTGCAATGGGGGACATCTGTCAATCAGTCTCTGCCTTGCTTTACTTGGTGCAAAGTTTGCAAAGAAACCTTGAGCACCTGGAGAGTCAACTACCACCCGAGTCTAATTTCTCCACAGCCATGGGTTCCTCTGCAGTCTCAGATATAACTACTCAGACAGAGCTCAGTATGGTTCTTGGAACTTCTCCCCTACCAGAACCCCGGGTGCCTATGCCTGAGTTTTTCACGGGAGACCGCAGGAAGTTCCGAACCTTTCGCAACTCCTGCGAGCTATATTTTTCCCTGCTTCCAAGAACCTTTGCATCACAAAGCACCAAAGTGGGATTCATTATCTCACTCCTTAAGAATGAACCCAAATCCTGGGCACACCACCTTCGTAAGCAACATGATCCGGCTGTAACTTCAATGGACTCTTTTTTCTCAGCAATTCTACACTGATCCCTTCCTTCGTAAGACTGCAGAATCTACAAGCTACAGCAGGGCCAAAGGCCTATAGAGGAATACAGTATGTTACCGAGTTCCGTATATGGAGTTCTGACACGCAATGCAATGAGTCTCCTCTCCGCTACCAGTTTCGCCTTGGCCTTTCTAACACCCTGAAAAATGAGCTTGCCCGAGTAGGGGTACCAACCAAGCTAGAGGACCTGATAGATCTTGCTATCCACATTGACTGTTGGATCCAGGAGAGGCAGGATGAATAGACTAACGGGGAGATCTTGATATGTTCAGAGATGGAGACTCCTGTTTCCTCTACTACTGTTGTCCCATCAGACTTACTTCTCAATAAAAGAAGGCATCATAATTCCCCTAGAAGGAGCTTCTGGAGACCACCGTTGTCCTCTGCTGAACGTCTTGGACGACAAGAGTCCAACCTCTGTCTCTACTGTGGTGACGCAGGTCACTATGTACTGACGTGTCCAGTAAGACCTCATAAGTCTTCTCCTAGCTGGTTCCATATGATGCACTCCCAATTAGCAAGCCGAATGCACCTCTCCTTCCACCTTCACTTACAGCTGGCTGAAAGGACGATTACTGTTCTGGCCATTATAAACTCTGGTGCCTGTAGCTGCTTCATGGATTCAACCTTCGCTAACCAAAACAAGATCCCCCTCCGTACTATGACACAAAGACTTCGGTCCATCTGGCTGATGGCTCTGGTATCAGTTCTGGTCCTGTGACACAAGAGACCATGCCAATTGTATGCCACTCCTGCTCAGGACATCAGGAATTTCTATGTCTGGATGTCATAACTTCTCCAATATTTCCGGTCATTCTCGGCATGCCCTGGCTAAGAGCACACAACCCATCCATCAATTGGTTGTCTGGGGATATCCTTTTCCCTTCCGAATACTGTCTGAACCACTACATTCCTAAGGAACCAGGAACAATAATCCCTCTTCTTAGTATCCATCCTGATTCTGAGACAATGAAACTCGTTCCTGTTGCTTACCATGATTACCTAGATGTATTTAACAAGAAGAGTGCCAATGGTCTTCCTCCACGCCACTCTTATGATTGTCCTATTGAGCATTTACCCGGTGCCGAAATTCCTTTTGGGCGAATTTACCCCCTATCCGAATTAGAATTAGAGGTCCTCCGGAGTTATATTAATGAGAGCTTGGAAAAAGGGTTTATTCGGCCCTCTACATCACCAGCGGGAGCTGGCATCTTCTTTGTCGAGAAGAAGGATCATACCCTCAGACCTTGTGTTGACTATCGTGATCTGAATAAAATAACTGTCAAGAATCTCTATCCTCTTCCTCTAATTTCTGAATTATTCCAAAGGCTACGAGGGGCATGTGTCTTTTCAAAACTGGATCTGAGGGGTGCTTACAATTTAGTTAGAATTCGCAAAGGGGACGAATGGAAGATGGCCTTTCGAACACGCTTTGGGCATTTTGAATACCTGGTGATGCGATTTGGTCTTTGTAATGCCCCAGCAACATTCCAACACTTTGTGAACGATATATTTTTCGGGACTATCTTGATCTATTTATTATCATTTACTGGGATGACATCTAGTCTTTTCCAGTTCAATTGAACGACACCGGGATCATGTAAAGAAGATTCTGGATAGATTATGCCAACATCACCTCTATGCCAAAGCTGAAAAATGTGAGTTCGAGAGACAGACTATTCAGTTTCTCGGACTTGTGATCACTCCCAATGGCATTGCTATGGATCTCCAAAAGGTGACCTCCGTATGAGAATGGCCCGTTCCAAGAGACAGGAAAGCAGTGCAACGTTTTGTGGGATTTGCTAACTTCTACAGAAAACGCATTAAGAACTTTTCAGGGATCATTGCATCAGTAACACAGCTAACCAGGCAACATGTTACTTTCAGGTGGATTCCTGAGGCTAAAGCAGCCTTTGAACAATTAAAGACTTTGTTCACCTCTGCACCTATCCTGAAGCACCCAGATCCTGCTTTAGCCTTTGTCCTTGAGGTAGACACTTCTGAAAATGCTGTGGGAGCCATATTGTCACAATGACAGAGACTCAAATCCCTTCTGCACCCTGTTGCTTTCTTCTCTAGAAAGCTAAATTCCTCTGAAAGGAATTATGACATGGGAGACAGAGAGCTGTTAGCCATCAAGGCAGCACTTGAGGAATGGTGCTACTTACTGGAGGGAGCTTCCATCTTATCCTCATTTTCACAGATCACAAGAATCTAGAATACTTGAGAATGGCAAAATGCCTAAGGCCACAACAGGCAAGATGGGCACTGTTCTTCTCCCGCTTTGTCTTTCATTTGACATACCGTCCAGGATCAAAGAACGGTAAGCCCAATGCACTCTCACGTATGTTTCACGATCCAATTGTACTATCTGAACCTGACACGATTCTGCCAGATAAGAACTTTTTACTTCTGCAAACAGACCTTGTAGCACAAATAAGAGAAGTGGTTGATGATCATCCACCCCCCTTGGAGATGCATCTTCAGCTTAGAGACGGTCTGTACCTTCACAAGGAACAAATTTTCGCACCAGAACAACTCAGGACTATCATCCTCAAAAAATGTCATGATCATCCTTTAGCGGGTCACTTCGGGACCCACAAGACCTCAAATTTGGTCTCCCATTCCTTCTGGTGGCCAGACTTAATGAAAGATTGCCAGAACTATGTTAGATCTTGCTCAGTATGTCTTCGAAACAAGTCTTATAAAGCCAAGACCTGGGGCCTGTTGGAATCTTTGCCCGTACCTGAAAAACCATGGAGTATGATTTCTTTGGATTTTATTGTAGAGCTTCCCCATCTGAGGGATTCACCACTATTTTTGTCATGATTGGCCGCCTATCAAAAATGGCTCACTTCATTCCCTTGAAAGGAACTCCTTCTGCCGCTGAAACTGCTTCTGCTTTCATCAGAGAGATAGTAAGATTGCATGGCGTTCCTAACAATATCGTGTCCGATCGGGGAGTACAGTTTACGTCTAAGTTCTGGAAAGCTCTGTGTGAGGCACTAGAAATCGAACTGCGCTTCTCTTCTGCATACCATCCACAAACAAATGGACAAACAGAGAGGACAAACCAGACTCTGGAACAATATATTCGATGTTTTGTCATCTTATCCACAGGATGACTGGGTGTCACTCCTTCCGTTAGCGGAATTCGCATACAACTCCATTCACTCTGCTACCAAACAGTCCCCTTTTTACTCCAACTATGGATATCACCCCTCCTTCCTTCCTGAAATACCGGTGGAACCCACTGTCCCGGCAGTACAAGAAAGGATGGATTTCCTCAGTAGGAATGGTCAAATACTGCAAAAGACTATTTTAGAGGCTCAAGCGAGTAACAAAAGGTTTGTTTGACAGAAAAAGAAGGGGCAACCTAAATCTGAAACTAGGAGATAAAGTCTGGTTATCTACGACAAACCTAAAATTGAACTGTCCTTCAAAGCTTGGTCCAAGGTACTTGGGACCATTTACTATTAAGAGAAAAATTAACCCTGTGGCTTTTGAGTTACTACCTAAAATATGAAGATTCATCCGGTATTCAATATCTCCCTGTTAAAACCACATGTTCCAAGTGAATTTCCCAATCGAGATCCAGAGACTCCTGCTCCACTGCTGGTTGAAGGTAATGAAGAATACGAGGTGGAGGCTATCCTGGATTGTGGAAAGAAGGGCGGTCAGATCCAGTTTCTCATCAAATGGAAAGGCTACGGTCCAGAGGATAATTCCTGGGAACCATCCGCTAATGTCCATGCTCCACGGTTAGTTCGAGCCTACCT
This sequence comes from Staurois parvus, assembly GCF_062004578.1. Classification (NCBI taxonomy): domain Eukaryota; kingdom Metazoa; phylum Chordata; class Amphibia; order Anura; family Ranidae; genus Staurois; species Staurois parvus. Next base: position 4,402,408 of record NW_028318095.1, on the reverse strand, counting down.
CCATCTTCACCCTGAAAAACTAGCCTTAGTGGGCATCCGGAGGCTGTTCCTAAGGGGGAGGGGCAATGTAAGGGATTTCCGGTGAGACGAATTGTGAATAGAAATGCACATGCGCATAGAAACGTCCGTGATCAGTTGTGCACATGCGCATGGAAATGCGCAATCGCGCACACGAACGTGCACACGCACGGTGAAGATTGCCCCCAGACGGACTATTTAAAGGGTGTCTCTGCCCATGTTGAGTGATGACTGGTCTTCAGCTCCCCCGTGTCCTGCTTTTTCCCGTGTGATTCCCTTGTTGCTGACCCGGCTTGTTCCTGACCTGACTCTGATTACTCTCCTGATTGATACTGGTTCCTGACTTCGGCTCTGCTCCTGACTTTGGCTTTGCTTCTGATTTTGTACCTTGTTTTCCACCTGTTGATGACCCTGACTATTCCTATGACATTGCTCCTGTCTCTCACCCTCACTTCCTGCCTTGCTCTGGTGCACACCTGGCGATCTACAAAACCAGCTCTGCATGTTACTACTGTGCCTGAATCAGAGGATCATCAGTCTTCCAAGGTCATCATCTGCAAGAGCTGCAAACAACACCTACTGGCGCTCTTGTCCCCCTGGTCCCTAGACACCCTCTGTTCCAACTCCATCGGGGTCAGGGCTAGTGACACAAGTGAGGCCGACCTCGTCATTTCAGTCTCCCATCAGGTACGTGACACTGTGTATTTCATGACTGCTGTTCTTTTAAATATGGGACCGCCCCTGACTACCATAATTGGTTGAAAGGGCTGTCAGTCCCTTTAAGAGGCCAGAGGTGTGCAAGTCCTGACGAATCTCACGGTCACGTGGGTGAAACGCGTATATGTAGGCAGCATCAACGAGTTCTGGGCCCCTCCCCCACTCCCACTGGTGGCGATGTCCCTAGTTCACTATTTACCATCACACCAAAGTCGTGAACTTTATCAGCCTGCCCTATCCATCAGTACTCTATTTTGTCAGCTTACCACCCAAATGGTGCAGGGATATATAACTCTTTTTGATGCCCTGTTGTTGGATATGGACTTCCATAAATAACCCTCTTTGATGCCCTGTTGCTGGACATGGACTTCCATATGCCACACTGCCACAACCTGGCCCTATTGTGGCTACGTATTACCTTACATTGATTTTGATTCATATGTCATATGTTCATGGTGCTGTTGATGTTTTACATTAAATCAGGCCACCGTTCTCAGACCTAAATCACTATATCACTTTCTGAGTGCCAGCTGATTGGGTAGCAGGCTAAAGACAGCATATTGCCTACCAGCACCCACTGACTGCTAGTCTGTAGACCATTGGCCTGAAATGTTATGCTCTTAATGAGATCTAGTTTATACCATGTAACGTTTGTGTGTGGATGAGCGGTGCCAGGGCTTGTATTTTTAAGGTGATAGCATTATCCATCCTTATTTTAATGGTGATAAGAGGATTGTTGGCCATTTCTGATCTCAATAAATTTGTGTAGTTTGGTTACACTGCTGTCGGTTCTCCTTTAAGCCTCTTTCCAGGGGGCCTCACCTGGTCCCCATCATATTTGCTTTGATATGACCCTGGCTTTGGAGGACCCCACCACTTAAATTTATGGTGAATTGGTGACCTATCCTAGTGTCAAGGTCCTACCTTTCTTCAGAGCTTGTGCATCTCCATGAGCTGGCCTCCATCTTGGTTTTCTGCAAAGCATGGTGGGAACCTTTATGCCTTCAGGCTTCTGCGGATCCTCCTCAGAAGGGTGTGGTTGAGCAAATTTAAACCTGCTGTCTGCAAGTGTGCTCTGCACTTGTGTCCTGTATGTTGCCCTGTTGCAAGCTCTTGTGTTGTTCCCATTGCTCTCCTGGTAACCGACTCGGCTTGGACAAGACTACTCTCTGCGTTAACCCTTTATCTGACCTCCCGTTGTTGAACCCGGCCCGTGACCTGAGTCTTCTTTGCCTACCGTCTAGTACTGTCTGCTCCATTGTTATTGACCCGGCTTGTCTGACTACTCTACTCGTGATCCCATCTAGCTCCCACCAGCTGTACGCCATTGGCGGCAGTCGTTATCGCAGCTGGGGTCACTCGGGGGCCGCGACCTGGTCTCAGGCTGCGTCAAGTCCATCCCCACCATCAGGGGCCCTGGTGAAGGGTAGCCTGGGGCTTAGACTCCGCGCCCGGAGGGACTCTGGTCTGTGGGTAGTGGCTGTCGTCAGTCGCAGCGTGACCGTACCATAGGCCTGCCTGCCCATTCCATCGTTCCTGCCCTGACACCTAGCACCTTGAGATCTCCCCTTTTGGGTGAGTTATATCCTTTTCTTAGTCCTTTTCATTTTATTAAATTATGTTTGAACATACTGTACATACAAGCAGAGCAAAGGACTCTTTTGTTAAGTGGATTATGCATTGCATGCTTAGTAAACGATAGGAAATGCTGAAACTACATAGTATTATAGTCAGCTATAATGACCATTATTATTTTCTGGAAGCCAGGACAAATATGGACACATATTTAAAACATGTGTTATATCTGTTCCTTATTGATTTAAAAGAGTGGTGGTGGAAATTTACATAGTGATATTAATATTACTAATATATACGCTACATTAGTGAGCCTTGAAAAAGTTTTTTTGGACTTTTTATTGAATAATAAAGTTTTTTTATTGTGATCATATTTCTGTTCGGAGTCATCACAATCAGGAATAAATCTTTTGACAAGGTATTATTAAAATCACAGAATCACTTTTGGCATGTGGCTTGGTATACATTTATTTTAAACAAAGAATGTAGCTTTATATATCAGCTGTATAAATAAAGTGGGTAGAAGAAGATAAATCTAAGAATATCCACACAGACATGTCTAAGAAGTAGTTTCTTCTTCTACATCTATACACTTGCAGAAAAAGGAAATGTGTTTTTTAGACCTTTATAAATGAATAAGAGAATGTGAAGAAGAGCTCAGACCTCATGCACTTTTATCCTGAAGCAATTTTTTATCAAATAATGGAGACAATTTTTTTTAGTGATAGATGTCACAACCTTTTCAAAGTTCACAATTCTCCACTGATTAAAAATGTCTGATGTTTCACATTTTGTTGAAATGGATTAAAAGCCCTCTCAGTATAGGACTCTACAAAAGCAATGGATTTAAGATAAACTGTCAGTTGCACTGAAGGAAATCTCTCCAAGTTCTATCCATGTAAAAAATCTGATCATCTATTTCCCAAATTTACATAACTCTTTAAAGAAGCTTACAGCCTCTTAGCCAAGTAGCTTACCAAACCAGTATGATTTGTGTTTGTGGGAATAACCCCATGCATAAGCTAAAGTCTGTGCATTAAAAGTTAGGGTTGGAAGCTGTCCCTGGTGAAAATAGGATGCATAACCTTTGAACTCTTAAGGCAATAATACCAACCAGGCTGTCACCATGCTACCCAGTTAGCCAACTGTATCAAATGCCAATTAAAAAAAAGCAAACTTAATTATGATATCAGTTTACTTGCACTTTATAACACTACACTCCCCGATTATGGCTCTTCCTCTAAGGCAGTGGTTCTCAACCTTTCTAATGCCGCGACCCCTTAATACAGTTCCTCATGTTGTGGTGACCCCCAACCATAAAATTATTTTCGTTGCTACTTCATAACTGTAATTTTGCAGTGGGAGGACTAGTGCCACATCATTGGTGTCAGTGGAAGGAGTAGTGCCCCATCACTGATGTCAGTGGGATGAATAGTGCCCCATCGTTGGTGTCAGTGGGAGGAATAGTGCCCCATCGTTGGTGTCAGTGGGAGGAATAGTGCCCCATCATTGGTGTCAGTGGGAGGAATAGTGCCCCATCATTGGTGTCAGTGGGAGGAATAGTGCCCCATCATTGGTGTCAGTGGGAGGAATAGTGCCCCATCGTTGGTGTCAGTGGGAGGAATAGTGCCCCATCGTTGGTGTCAGTGGGAGGAATAGTGCCCCATCGTTGGTGTCAGTGGGGGGAATAGTGCCCCATCGTTAGTGTCAGTGGGGGGAATAGTGCCCCATCATTGGTGTCAGTGGGGGGAATAGTGCCCCATCATTGGTGTCAGTGGGGGGAATAGTGCCCCATCATTGGTGTCAGTGGGGGGAATAGTGCCCCATCATTGGTGTCAGTGGGGGGAATAGAGCCCCATCATTGGTGTCAGTGGGGGGAATAGTGCCCCATCATTGGTGTCAGTGGGGGGAATAGAGCCCCATCATTGGTGTCAGTGGGGGGAATAGTGCCCCATCATTGGTGTCAGTGGGGAGAATAGTGCCCCATCATTGGTGTCAGTGGGGGGAATAGTGCCCCATCATTGGTGTCAGTGGGGGGAATAGTGCCCCATCATTGGTGTCAGTGGGGGGAATAGTGCCCCATCATTGGTGTCAGTGGGGGGAATAGTGCCCCATCATTGGTGTCAGTGGGGGGAATAGTGCCCCATCATTGGTGTCAGTGGGGGGAATAGTGCCCCATCATTGGTGTCAGTGGGAGGAATAGTGCCCCATCGTTGGTGTCAGTGGGAGGAATAGTGCCCCATCATTGATGTCAGTGGGAGGAATAGTGCCCCATCATTGGTGTCAGTGGGAGGAATAGTGCCCCATCATTGGTGTCAGTGGGAGGAATAGTGCCCCATCATTGGTGTCAGTGGGAGGAATAGTGCCCCATCATTGGTGTCAGTGGGAGGAATAGTGCCCCATCATTGATGTCAGTGTGGTGGAGGGGGAAATAGTGCCCCATCTTTGGGGTCGGGGGGGGAATAGTGCCCCATCATTGGTGTCAGTGGGGGGGGGGAATAGTGCCCCATCGTTGGTGTCGGTGGGGGGAGGAATAGTGCCCCATTCTTGGTGTTAGTAGGGGGAGGAATAGTGCCCCATCGTTGGTGTCAGTGGGGGGATGAATAGTGCCCCATCATTGGTGTCAGTGCGGGGGGGGGAGGAAATAGTGCCCCATCATTAGTGTCAGTGGGAGAAATAGTGCCCCATTGTTGGTATTAGTCACACAAATGATGGGGCACTATTCCTCCCACTGACACCAATGATACTTACCTTGCTGACCCCTGCTCCAGCCTGGGCTCGCTCTCTCACTTACCTGTCAGCTGTCTTCCTTCTCTGGCCGCTCTCCTCTTCACTTACTCCGGCAGTTCCCTCGATCTTCTTAGATCTACGCGCGCTGCCGCTCGGCTCCTCCTCTCCAAGCTCCACCTCCTCGCCGGTGATTGGCCGCCTGTGTGCCTCTCCTGAGCTACAGTTCCGGTGGCCAATCAGCGGCGAGGAGGCAGAGTTGTTGAGGGATCCCGGAGGTGTGGCCAGGTGACAGGGCGGTGTCTCGGTTCCTAAGACCATCGGAAATATGTGTTTTCCGATGGTCTTAGGCGACCCCTGGGAAATGGTCGTTCGACCCCCAAAGGGGTCGCGACCCCCAGGTTGAGAACCGCTGCTCTAAGGTCTTCACACAAGCTGCTAGACACCCTCCTAAATTCCTCACAGGGGTAATAATGAAAATGTAATAAACAAATTGGTGCTGCACTATAAATAAATGTGTTTAAAAATATATATACATAAAAATCCTTCCTGCACACTCAAATGCTGATAAGCTGTGTCTTATTATAAAGTGCAATAATAAAGTGTCCATAAATTCAAGGCCACATGTATACTTTTTTTTGCTCATAACAATAAAGTGCTTCCATAGAAAGTGCTTCTTTATAAAGAGCTTCAAAAAACAGGTTCCCAATAAAGTGTTCCTTCTTTCACAGTGTCTCACTCCACATCAAAGGGTGCTCATGCTGCAATCTCCTTTCCACCACACCCCTTTTTAAATGCCACTCACCAGATGACATGGGACCCTTCATCAATTAAGAAGGTCACTAGCTCTTGTTTGCTGACTCCATTGTCTCCTTCACAATATGCTCTTTGGAAAGTGCTTCCAGATGTTATTCCTCCATTCCAACCACTTTCCACAATTGTACCAGGAAAGGAGGAATTTGAATAGTGTAATACTGTTTTTCCACTAAAACCAACAATAGCTCACTTACATTAAAAGCAATGGAGATTCAGCTCTATACTTTCTATTGGTTTCTTCACTTCCTCTCCAATAGGGCTGCACGTTCCACTACAGCTGAAATGACATCACTGGAAGTGACTTGGCTCCTCCAAACCTGTTGTCTGTGTGATGTCTTCAGGGGATCAGAGGACCAGGGGACTCTTTATCCATTGCTGTGCCCATCTACAGTGCTGCTGCTCTTTCTTCCTGGTCTCACAGGAAACTCTGAGAGCAGCGTGAGCCATTGGCTCAATCAGGGGGTGCCTGGTAGCAGATGGCTTGCTGAGGAGACATCCGCAGGGAAGAATAAATAGACAGCATTGGCAGAGGATTCCAGAAGAGGTGGATTGGGGTGCTAAGTATAACTTACTTTTTCATAAAAAAAAAATACATTTAAAAAAATTATCTTTACAACCACTTTAATCAATGTTTCTTAAAGCGGAACACCAAGCAGATAGCTAAATACACCAATGAAATACATACTGTATATTGGAGCTGTTTTACTTACTGCAGTTTAGGAAACCTTACAGGTTTTTCCTTCCTCCAGCCTATGACTGGACAGTGAAAGAAGAAGCAGCAGTCTGATGAGTTATTTCGCCTGTCATTCTGCTCTCTCCTATCATCTTTCTACATGGTAGCATAGTAGTCATTTAAATGTATGTAAACCCAAGAACAAAAAATGTACAGAACACCAGTTTTTAGATGTGGTGGCTTCTTTAGCATCCTCTTTTTCAGGCTCTATTTTCCTTGCTAATAACATAATTACTGTTCTAGGCTGGCAGCATTCACTCACTGTACTATATCTATGGAGGAGCAGCATTGTTACCCCAAGGCATTGTGAGCAACACTTTTTTCTTTTGCACGTGTAATTGATTGTTTTTACATTTACCGGCTTGTATTGAATGTTGGAAGTACAGTCACCATGAACCCTTCAACTTATTAACAATTGCTATATAATGCCTATAATAAAATATAAAATAATTTGTGAGCTTTTACAGTACATCACTATATTGTCTTAAATGTTTAACAAAAAAAAAAAAAAGAAAAACACTTTAAAGGCACAACCCCACATTCCCTGAATCCCCTCCTCTCCCTGTATCCCCAAATATTCTAAATAAAGACTTCAGTTATGAGTTTGTTAGCAACCGGCTAGCATCAGGACAATAGGCAAGCACTGTAACAGCCATTTGGATACAACAGACACTTATTTATTTTATTTATCATAGGCATTTATATAGCACTTAGTACTTACCAGTAATAAGGAGAGGCACTTATACCAAAGAGATTTACCTTATGGTCTCCAGCTGTGAGGCCCAAAGCTGTTAAAGTACTACCTCATGGTCTTCAGCTGTCTACTATCCACTATTATACATTATGCCAAAGAAATGTGCCTCATGGTTTTCAGCTCTGAAGTGTTAGCCTACTCAGAATGTCACCCTATGGTATTCAGCTGTAGTAGCTCAAGGATGTTCAACTCCTGTACTTGCTTAAAGAGAAAATTGTTCTCCAACATGTGTTGCATGTTTTGGAGTATCACATGCACTTATTCCTATCCTTCCCCATGTTCTACCAGCAATAAAGTACAAAAATATAACCCCTAGACTGTTCATTGCAGCTTGTGAGAAGGGACTGTTGCTTGGGTGGCTGGTGACCTCTGTGCTGTTTGGAAAAAACAGTTAAAACCAGTGGCCCATTAGGGAGTAGCACAGCAATGATATTATAAATCCTGCTATGGATAGCTGTTCAAGCTCAGATAACCATAAAATGCAATCTGAGATGACCTTTCCTAAACACATATGGGAATTAAGGCTATTAGATATATGGAGATTACAGAACCCCTATGAAAGACAGTATTCTTGCCGCTCTAGCACTTTCTCCTCTCTTTCAAGAATAGATTGGGTGCTAGGAACAGAATATATTTTCCTGCATATAAACAACATCTCCTTCAAAGCTACCACTCATACCTAGAAACCTCTATCTCAAACCACTACTTCTAAATGGCCCTTATTGAAGGTCAACCCTACCTGGTTAAAAGTAATCTCATACCAGGGTCCCATAGAGCAGGATCTGTGGAAATTCGTTGCCACCAACATAGTCTCCTCATTCCCTCTGTTTGTGTGGGATACAATGAATTCCTTCTTGTGAGGCATTCTTATTAAGGAAATTAGCACATATAAAAACATCTAAGGGAGAATGGGAGAGATCATTGATGCAGGAAATGCTGAGGGCAGAATCTAACTATATAGTTGATTCCCCTCCAGCTAATTCTCTAAATTGGAAGGACACACAGAAACTTAATAAACACGTGTCCATTACAAAAGCAGAAACATTTTAATCTTTCTACACAGCAAAGATATTATGAAGAGGGGAAAGTATCGGCCACCTTGTTGGGTATGTGCAGTGTGGTGTGGCTGCAGTAAACACATAGAGGTTTGTGATGCAAGAAACAATGTATTGCAGAACTAGTAAACAGTACAACAGCCTGGTGGCGAAGGTCACCCAACTGGGAACTTACAATAATTGGAGCGGAGAGTCACCGATGAGTAGGCCTGTCAAAGAGAACAGAATGCAACCTGGCCAGTCCAACCCAAGGGGAGCATTCTCAAGATAAATAAACAGGCCCAAAGATTTCCCTATTCCTTTGGCTTCTCTCCCTGCAACTAGTGTTGTCCCTGACAGATGAGTATGCTGTCTCTACACTAGTCACTTCGTAAAATGCACAACAAAACCCAGGGACAGGGATTTAAAATGACTCTGCTTGAACCAAGATGGCCACCGGGTTCACCTGGATCCAGTGTAGCTAACCAGAACACTGCCCCAGGGGACCAAGGGCAATAATTCAGCAGGGAGTTCACTGTACTAACATTGGATCATTAGTCTAGCGAGCTCCTCCCAAACTCTTCAGTTTTTTTTCATTCATCCCACTGAGTTGAATAAAAAAAAGACTAATTGTGTGTACCCAGCTTTAAGTACACTATATACTCTTAATTTTATTGCATCTTTACATTTGCCTCGTCTCACAGATGCAGATATGAACCTCTGAATTCACCCCTGACCTTGAAGGAATTTATGGAGGCAGTAGCGTTTGCACCTAATAACAGTTGACAATTTGACAGCATAAATATATAAAATGTTTAGGCATATACTTATGCCCGATTTCTTGGAAATGTTGAATGAATTTTCGGAAGTTCTACCTATGTTTTTTACTGAGATATTGGCTTTCACCACACCTGTATACCTGGAGAGTATATCGCCATAAGTAATTGCATCCATGAGAGGGAGTTTGTTGCAGGGAGAGGTACGCAGTGACAGAGGAATCATGTACATGGAGGATCCAGTTTTGTGATCCTAAAAGTGTTTTGACCCCTGCGGGTCGAAGCGAGGAGGTGAGCAGCTAATTCAGCTACTTATGGATATCCTTCTGTGGTTACCCACATTCACTATCCACGGGCACGAGTGTTTTTTTTTGGATTGCGTGGTGTTTTTAGCACCAGTTTGGACTTTTTCACATATATTTTGTTCTGTGTCATGCGTTTATGTTGCATGTTCATTTCCATGTAATGTTACACAAACATTTCCACTTTTGTGTTGATTTATTTTTATTTTCATTTTTATTGTCATTTGACATATATATTTGATTTATATTTTTGTATAGAAACACTATTTAGTGTTTGGGTTGGAATATTTTTCAGTTATTTAGTGTGTGTGCACATTTGGTTTACAGAAGTATTCACTTGCATGTATTTGCGTTTTTCTTTGATTTGAGTCCTATGTTTGGACAATATGCACTTATTAGTCCCATTTTGGACTAGTTTATTTTCTGGTTGATTATCCACCATCACTTTTAGATCCCACTTAGGATCCATTCACTTTTATACCATACTTGTAAGTATTGGTTCACCTATTTCTGTTATTACCATCACTTTGGTGGTTTACCATTCACTTTGCCCACTTTGGATCTGTTGAGGATCAGGTCATGGTCAGACACTTTTAGATCCCATGTGGATCAGGTTACATTTATGATATTTGCACTTTGTGTCACTTTATATATTGTTTTCACATTTATCTATTGATTTAATTATGCTTATTTGAGTTTATGAAATGTGATTTATTCTTTTATCCATCTGAGTAGCGCTACATCATTTTTCCCCATGTAATGCATAGCTCACCACTATGGATCTCTCAGATTTGGTTCAAGAAGATTGATACCTTATTTAAGGAACTAATGTGGAACAGAAACCCACCTTGTATCAAACTCTAATTTCTAAAGTTGCCAAAAGATAGGGATGTCCTGGAACTACCTAATGTAAAACTTTATTTAATTACTCAATCAGATACATATCCTATTATCTCCTAATTAAAAGCAGAAGACGTGGATGGAACTACAGGACTACCCATACCCAAGACTTACCTGAAAGAGTACAACGTTGGGGGTACAGTGTTGGCAAAATTATTGCAAAATGAGCAAATGATGTGGCCAAGTAGTGGGAAAAGTGAATAGAATTCTATGGTATATCACTAGAGGTATCACCAGCAAAAGGGAGGAAGTTCTGATTCCCCTATATAAATTTTTAGCTAGACCACACATTAGAATACTCTGTCTAATCCTTGCGACCTCACTTAGAAAAAGATATTGATTAGAACGTGTTCAGATATTTTGAAAGGTCTGGGAGATAATACATATCAGAAGAGAATTCAGGAACCTAACCTCTTTACCCCTGCCCTATAGCTATTTTACTGCTACAGGACAGCTTTCCTGTGCAAAATCCCGTGTATATATATGATTCTGCATTTCTGCATCACAGTGGTGTGTGAACATCATCAGCGGATCACTTCTGCTGTGAACTGTCACAGTAGAAGCTGATCTGCGAGTCCCAGTGAATGGATGTTCGCTGGCACCCGCAGATCATTGTGCAGGGAGGAAGAACAGAGCTGTACCTATGTTTACATAGGCACAGTCCTGTTGTGACATAAGGGAGTGATCCATCATGTGTCCCTGTAGAGCTGGGAAAATGATCCCTCACTTCCTCTTGTACCATCGCCGTCTAGTGAACACCAAGCACATAGCTAAGGCACACACTTAACCCTTTGATCACCCTAGATGTTAACCCCTTTCCAACCAAAATCATTAGTACAATAAACAGCGTATATTTTTAGCATTGATCACTGTATTAGTGTCACTGGTTCCCAGAAAGTGCCAGTTAGTGTAAAAATGTCCGCCACAGTATTGCAGTCCCACTATAAGTCGCTGATCACCGCCATTACTAGTATAAAACATACATTTCATTTGGGTACAGCATTGCATGACCACGCAATAAAGTAACTTAGCGCTGTAAGACAAAAAATGGCCTGGTCAGGAAGGGGGTAAATCTTCCGGAGGGCAAGTGGTTAATATGTAAAGGTTTGAGGAAAGAAAGGAATAGGAGACATGACTGAAACATTTAAATAAATTAAGGGTATGAATAAGGTTCAGGAGAGCAGTCTTTTTAATATGACGCTAAGACCACGATCACGGGAACATGACCTCAAACTAGCAGGAGGAAATTTCCTGCTGTTTGTAAAAAAAAAAAAAAGCCACTTTTAAAGGAATATATTCTATTGCATCACAAATTCATTTGTGGGTTCAAGGAATTCCCAAAGCACATTATTTAAAGGATTTTTGTGTTTTAATGGTACCTTTTAAGCCAGATTAAAAGACTCTCTCCCCACTGTTAGGTATTTTTTTTAAACATTTTCTTTTGCATTGGTAGATGTTCCTCGTGGAAGTGCCCAGCTACCCATGACCTTTTTATAATAAAATATTAAAAATTTTCCTTGAAAAGGGTAGAATAAAAATCTGACTCTGCTGTCACAGACTTCAGTAGGGTTTGGAGTAATGTACAGGACTAGCAGATTTTTGCTATGCACCTCAAAACATCAGCAAACCCAGAAAAGTTCCCCCCTATCCTGTTATCTCAGTGGAAAGTTATGCACATTACATGTGTTGCATTGACATGCATTTGAAATGGCACCCAAATGCACTATAGTAACATACAATGGATATAACAATCTACACACCCCTGTTAAAATGTCTGGTTTCTGTGATGTAAAAAAATGAGACAAAGATAAATCATTTCAGAACTTTTGTCACCTTGTGACCTATAAACTGTACAACTCAATTGCAAAACAAACTGAAATCTTTTAGGGGGGGAGTAAACATAAAAAACTAAAATAATGCGGTTGCATAAGTGTGCACACTCTCTTATAACTGGGGATGTAGCTGTGTTCAGAATCAGTCAAAATCATGGTAAATAGGAGTCAGCACACACCTGCCTTAATTTAAAGTGCCTCTGATTAACCCCAAATAAACTTCAGCTGTTCTAGTAGGTCTTTCCTGACATTTTCTTAGTCGCATCCTACAGAAAAAGCCATGGTCCGCAGAGAGCTTCCAAAGCATCAGAGGGATCTCACTGTTAAAAGGTATCACGCAGGAGAAGGGTACAAAACAATTTCCAAGGCAGTAGATATACCATGGAACACAGTGAAGACAGCCATCATCAAGTGGAGAAAATATGGCGCAACAGTGACATTACCAAGAACTGGAGATCCCTCCAAAATTGATGAAAAGATCAGAAAAAAAAAATGGTCTGGGAGGCTGCCAAGAGGCCGACAGCAACAATAAAGGAGCTGCAGGAATATCTGGCAAGTACTGGCTGTGTGACAACAATCTCCCATATTCTTCATTAGAGATGAGCGAATCAGGGTATCCGAAGTGGAATTCGAGTCGAATATCGGAAAAATTTCGATTCGTGCCGAATCCGAAAAATAGCCTAATTCGGACGCGCGAATCGAAATTTTTCAGAAAATGGCGGCTGACATGTGCGGCGACGGAGCGGGGATGTCTGGGAAGGCGCGCAGACAAGGCGCGCTGACCCATAATGCATTCCTCAACTACATGTGATCGCATCAGCCAATCAGCAGCCAGCCAGCCAGCACTGTGTAATGGTCGAGCTATAAATAGCGGCCATTTTGGAATTCTTCATTTGCCTGCAGTTATTGAACAGAGGCAGACCGCTCTGTACTAGGGACAGGGACAGAGTTAGGGCCACAGAAACGATAATTGGGGACAGAGAAAAGTTACTTAGGGACAGAGAACCATTACTCAGGGACACAGACTTGTTAATGAGGGCCACAGAATCGTTATTTAGGGACAAAGAAACGCTAGTTAGGGCCACAGAATTCATACTCAGGGACAGACAGAATTGTTACTCAGTGCCAGAGAATTGTTACTTAGGGCCACAGAAACATTATTAGGGCCACAGAATTTTTACTCAGGGACAGACAGAATTGTTACTGAGTGCCAGAGAATTGTTACTCAGGGACAGACAGAATTGTTACTGAGTGCCAGAGAATTGTTACTTAGGGCCACAGAAACTTTAATTAGGGCCACAGAATTTTTACTCAGGGACAGACAGAATTGTTACTGAGTGCCAGAGAATTGTTACTCAGGGACAGACAGAATTGTTACTGAGTGCCAGAGAATTGTTACTTAGGGCCACAGAAACTTTACTTAGGGCCACAGAATTTTTACTCAGGGACAGACAGAATTGTTACTGAGTGCCAGAGAATTGTTACTCAGGGACAGACAGAATTGTTACTGAGTGCCAGAGAATTGTTACTCAGGGCCCCAGAAACTTTACTTAGGGCCACAGAATTTTTACTCAGGGACAGACAGAATTGTTACTGAGTGCCAGAGAATTGTTACTCAGGGACAGACAGAATTGTTACTGAGTGCCAGAGAATTGTTACTTAGGGCCACAGAAACTTTACTTAGGGCCACAGAATTGTTACTCGCACAGACACAGAATTGTTACTCGCACAGACACAGAATTGTTACTGAAGGCCACAGAACTGTTACTTAGGGCCACAGAATTGTTACTCGCACAGACACAGAATTGTTACTCGCACAGACACAGAACTGTTACTGAGGGCCACAGAACTGTTACTTAGGGCCACAGAATTGTTACTCGCACAGACACAGAATTGTTACTCAGGGCCACAGAACTGTTACTTAGGGACAAAGAAACGCTAGTTAGGGCCACAGAATTCATACTCAGGGACAGACAGAATTGTTACGGAGTGCCAGAGAATTGTTACTCAGGGACAGACAGAATTGTTACTGAGTGCCAGAGAATTGTTACTTAGGGCCACAGAAACTTTACTTAGGGCCACAGAATTGTTACTCGCACAGACACAGAATTGTTACTCGCACAGACACAGAACTGTTACTGAGGGCCACAGAAACTTTACTTAGGGCCACAGAATTGTTACTCGCACAGACACTGAATTGTTACTCGCACAGACACAGAACTGTTACTGCGGGCCACAGAACTGTTACTTAGGGCCACAGAATTGTTACTCGCACAGACACAGAATTGTTACTCAGGGCCACAGAACTGTTACTTAGGGACAAAGAAACGCTAGTTAGGGCCACAGAATTCATACTCAGGGACAGACAGAATTGTTACGGAGTGCCAGAGAATTGTTACTCAGGGCCACAGAAACTTTACTTAGGGCCACAGAATTTTTACTCAGGGACAGACAGAATTGTTACTGAGTGCCAGAGAATTGTTACTCAGGGACAGACAGAATTGTTACTGAGTGCCAGAGAATTGTTACTCAGGGCCACAGAAACTTTACTTAGGGCCACAGAATTTTTACTCAGGGACAGACAGAATTGTTACTGAGTGCCAGAGAATTGTTACTCAGGGACAGACAGAATTGTTACTGAGTGCCAGAGAATTGTTACTCAGGGCCACAGAAACTTTACTTAGGGCCACAGAATTTTTACTCAGGGACAGACAGAATTGTTACTGAGTGCCAGAGAATTGTTACTCAGGGACAGACAGAATTGTTACTGAGTGCCAGAGAATTGTTACTTAGGGCCACAGAAACTTTAATTAGGGCCACAGAATTTTTACTCAGGGACAGACAGAATTGTTACTGAGTGCCAGAGAATTGTTACTCAGGGACAGACAGAATTGTTACTGAGTGCCAGAGAATTGTTACTTAGGGCCACAGAAACTTTACTTAGGGCCACAGAATTGTTACTCGCACAGACACAGAATTGTTACTCGCACAGACACAGAATTGTTACTGAAGGCCACAGAACTGTTACTTAGGGCCACAGAATTGTTACTCGCACAGACACAGAATTGTTACTCGCACAGACACAGAATTGTTACACAGGGACACAGAACTGTTACTGAGGGCCACAGAACCGTTACTTAGGGCCACAGAATTGTTACTCGCACAGACAGAATTGTTACTCGCACAGACACAGAATTGTTACTCGCACAGACACAGAATTGTTACTCAGGGACACAGAACTGTTACTGAGGGCCACAGAACTGTTACTTAGGGCCACAGAATTGTTACTCGCACAGACACAGAATTCTTACTCGCACAGACACAGAATTGTTACTCAGGGAAACAGAACTGTTACTGAGGGCCACAGAACTGTTACTTAGGGCCACAGAATTGTTTCTCGCACAGACACAGAATTGTTACTCGCACAGACACAGAATTGTTACTGAGGGCCACAGAACTGTTACTTGGGGCCACAGAAACGTTAATCAGGGACACAGAATTGTTACTGAGGGCCACAGAACTGTTACTTAGGGCCACAGAATTGTTACTCGCACAGACACAGAATTGTTACTCAGGGACACAGAATTGTTACTCAGGGACACATAATCGTTTAATTAAAGAGTATGTCAGACAACATGCAGAGGAGTGGCAGAGGAGGCAATGTTTTAGGAGCGAGCAGACGTGGCAGCAGAGGAAGGGGTCGAGGCAGCACTATTCGCAGCCAGAGGCCAGTGCTCCCGGTGTCATCCAGCGGTCGTGTCTCCACCGACAACCCTGCCGTCATCGATTGGTTGGCTCGGTCGTCTTCCTCTTCCCAGGTCACCTCTGACACCTACAGCCAACGGTCGGTGGGTACGTCAGACACAACCGTTAGTTGGCATGGCCCGGGACCAAGCCCACTGAAATCACGTGTCCTCTACCTGCCCCTGTCCTTTGGTGTTCCCTCACCAAGCGAAGTATCGCATGCTGTGGGCTCAGCCCCACTGTACAGTGAGGAAGAGCTAACAGAGGGCGGTCAGGAACGGGGGGAGACATCCGCCTTTTCAGCAGCTAGGCGAAGAAGTAGTGGCGAGGAGAGTGGCCCGGTAGCCGGTCTAGAGACAGGTCTGTCTCCTGACCCAGACGCAGCCGAGGGGGCTAGTAGTGAGGCGGAGACCCTACTTGATGATGAGGAGGTTGATCGCACTTGGCAGCCTCGTCGTCATCAGGCAATTTCTTCCGTATCATCAGGAGAAGAGGGTGGCAGCTTGGCAGTGAGCGAAACAGTCGGTGGGTAGCCCAGGAGACAGCAGCAGGGTCGCAGCAGTGTCAGTGGAAGCAGTGTCAGTGGAGCCAAACGGCCACGGAGTAGAGCACCAGCTCCACTGCAGCCTACCACCATGGCCAGTAGTGGTGCCGGTGTGCACGGAGGAAGCAGCAGTCAGCCAGTGAGGAGTATCGGGGGCAAAGTTTCCTACTCGGCGGTGTGGCAATTTTTCGTCAAGCCGCCCGAGGAAGTAAACGTAGCCGTATGTCGACTATGTGGCCAGAAAGTCAAGCGTGGCCAGGGGGCCCATGTTGGGACTATTTGGGCCATGTTGGGACAATGGGAGACCTCCCATTGCTGCTGTCTCCATCGCCACACTCTGCCATGTGCCATTTTCAGGTCTCCTCACACACTGCTGGTGTGTTGAATTTTTTGACATAGGGTGCTGGCAGATTACGGGCCTCCCATAGCTGCTGCCAGGCCCCTAATCTGCCATAGGCCCCTATATACCGCCTCCTCATGCTGCTGCCAGGTCCAGAGTCTCTCATGGGTCCCTGTACGGCCTCCCATTGCTGCTGTCTCCATCGCCACACTCTGCCATGTGCCACTTTCAGGTCTCCTCACACTGCTGGTGTGTAGAATTTTTTGACATAGGGTGCTGGCAGATTACGGGCCTCCTATAGCTGCTGCCAGGCCCCTAATCTGCCATAGGCCCCTATATACCGCCTCCTCATGCTGCTGCCAGGTCCAGAGTCTCTCATGGGTCCCTGTACGGCCTCCCATTGCTGCTGTCTCCATCGCCACACTCTGCCATGTGCCACTTTCAGGTCTCCTCACACACTGCTGGTGTGTTGAATTTTTTGACATAGGGTGCTGGCAGATTACGGGCCTCCCATAGCTGCTGCCAGGCCCCTAATCTGCCATGGGCCCCTATATACCGCCTCCTCATGCTGCTGCCAGGTCCACAGTGTCTCATGCCATGTGCCACTTTCAGGTCTCCTCACACTGCTGGTGTGTTGAATTTTTTGACATAGGGTGCTGGCAGATTACGGGCCTCCCATAGCTGCTGCCAGGCCCCTAATCTGCCATAGGCCCCTATATACCGCCTCCTCATGCTGCTGCCAGGTCCAGAGTCTCTCATGGGTCCCTGTACGGCCTCCCATTGCTGCTGTCTCCATCGCCACACTCTGCCATGTGCCACTTTCAGGTCTCCTCACACTGCTGGTGTGTAGAATTTTTTGACATAGGGTGCTGGCAGATTACGGGCCTCCCATAGCTGCTGCCAGGCCCCTAATCTGCCATGGGCCCCTATACCGCCTCTTCATGCTGCTGCCAGGTCCACAGTCTCTCATGCCATGTGCCACTTTCAGGTCTCCTCACACTGCTGGTGTGTTGAATTTTTTGACATAGGGTGCTGGCAGATTACGGGCCTCCCATAGCTGCTGCCAGGCCCCTAATCTGCCATAGGCCCCTATATACCGCCTCCTCATGCTGCTGCCAGGTCCAGAGTCTCTCATGGGTCCCTGTACGGCCTCCCATTGCTGCTGTCTCCATCGCCACACTCTGCCATGTGCCACTTTCAGGTCTCCTCACACACTGCTGGTGTGTTGAATTTTTTGACATAGGGTGCTGGCAGATTACGGGCCTCCCATAGCTGCTGCCAGGCCCCTAATCTGCCATGGGCCCCTATATACCGCCTCCTCATGCTGCTGCCAGGTCCACAGTGTCTCATGCCATGTGCCACTTTCAGGTCTCCTCACACTGCTGGTGTGTTGAATTTTTTGACATAGGGTGCTGGCAGATTACGGGCCTCCCATAGCTGCTGCCAGGCCCCTAATCTGCCATAGGCCCCTATATACCGCCTCCTCATGCTGCTGCCAGGTCCAGAGTCTCTCATGGGTCCCTGTACGGCCTCCCATTGCTGCTGTCTCCATCGCCACACTCTGCCATGTGCCACTTTCAGGTCTCCTCACACTGCTGGTATGTAGAATTTTTTGACATAGGGTGCTGGCAGATTACGGGCCTCCCATAGCTGCTGCCAGGCCCCTAATCTGCCATGGGCCCCTATACCGCCTCTTCATGCTGCTGCCAGGTCCACAGTCTCTCATGCCATGTGCCACTTTCAGGTCTCCTCACACTGCTGGTGTGTTGAATTTTTTGACATAGGGTGCTGGCAGATTACGGGCCTCCCATAGCTGCTGCCAGGCCCCTAATCTGCCATAGGCCCCTATATACCGCCTCCTCATGCTGCTGCCAGGTCCAGAGTCTCTCATGGGTCCCTGTACGGCCTCCCATTGCTGCTGTCTCCATCGCCACACTCTGCCATGTGCCACTTTCAGGTCTCCTCACACACTGCTGGTGTGTTGAATTTTTTGATATAGGGTGCTGGCAGATTACGGGCCTCCCATAGCTGCTGCCAGGCCCCTAATCTGCCATGGGCCCCTATATACCGCCTCCTCATGCTGCTGCCAGGTCCACAGTGTCTCATGCCATGTGCCACTTTCAGGTCTCCTCACACACTGCTGGTGTGTTGAATTTTTTGACATAGGGTGCTGGCAGATTATGGGCCTCCTATAGCTGCTGCCAGGCCCCTAATCTGCCATAGGCCCCTATATACCGCCTCCTCATGCTGCTGCCAGGTCCAGAGTCTCTCATGGGTCCCTGTACGGCCTCCCATTGCTGCTGTCTCCATCGCCACACTCTGCCATGTGCCACTTTCAGGTCTCCTCACACTGCTGGTATGTAGAATTTTTTGACATAGGGTGCTGGCAGATTACGGGCCTCCCATAGCTGCTGCCAGGCCCCTAATCTGCCATGGGCCCCTATACCGCCTCTTCATGCTGCTGCCAGGTCCACAGTCTCTCATGCCATGTGCCACTTTCAGGTCTCCTCACACTGCTGGTGTGTTGAATTTTTTGACATAGGGTGCTGGCAGATTACGGGCCTCCCATAGCTGCTGCCAGGCCCCTAATCTGCCATAGGCCCCTATATACCGCCTCCTCATGCTGCTGCCAGGTCCAGAGTCTCTCATGGGTCCCTGTACGGCCTCCCATTGCTGCTGTCTCCATCGCCACACTCTGCCATGTGCCACTTTCAGGTCTCCTCAGACACTGCTGGTGTGTTGAATTTTTTGACATAGGGTGCTGGCAGATTACGGGCCTCCCATAGCTGCTGCCAGGCCCCTAATCTGCCATGGGCCCCTATATACCGCCTCCTCATGCTGCTGCCAGGTCCACAGTGTCTCATGCCATGTGCCACTTTCAGGTCTCCTCACACTGCTGGTGTGTTGAATTTTTTGACATAGGGTGCTGGCAGATTATGGGCCTCCTATAGCTGCTGCCAGGCCCCTAATCTGCCATAGGCCCCTATATACCGCCTCCTCATGCTGCTGCCAGGTCCAGAGTCTCTCATGGGTCCCTGTACGGCCTCCCATTGCTGCTGTCTCCATCGCCACACTCTGCCATGTGCCACTTTCAGGTCTCCTCACACTGCTGGTGTGTAGAATTTTTTGACATAGGGTGCTGGCAGATTACGGGCCTCCTATAGCTGCTGCCAGGCCCCTAATCTGCCATAGGCCCCTATATACCGCCTCCTCATGCTGCTGCCAGGTCCAGAGTCTCTCATGGGTCCCTGTACGGCCTCCCATTGCTGCTGTCTCCATCGCCACACTCTGCCATGTGCCACTTTCAGGTCTCCTCACACACTGCTGGTGTGTTGAATTTTTTGACATAGGGTGCTGGCAGATTACGGGCCTCCCATAGCTGCTGCCAGGCCCCTAATCTGCCATAGGCCCCTATATACCGCCTCCTCATGCTGCTGCCAGGTCCAGAGTCTCTCATGGGTCCCTGTACGGCCTCCCATTGCTGCTGTCTCCATCGCCACACTCTGCCATGTGCCACTTTCAGGTCTCCTCACACACTGCTGGTGTGTTGAATTTTTTGACATAGGGTGCTGGCAGATTACGGGCCTCCCATTGCTGCTGCCAGGCCCCTAATCTGCCATAGGCCCCTATATACCGCCTCCTCATGCTGCTGCCAGGTCCAGAGTCTGTCATGGGTCCCTGTACGGCCTCCCATTGCTGCTGTCTCCATCGCCACACTCTGCCATGTGCCACTTTCAGGTCTCCTCACACTGCTGGTGTGTAGAATTTTTTGACATAGGGTGCTGGCAGATTACGGGCCTCCCATAGCTGCTGCCAGGCCCCTAATCTGCCATGGGCCCCTATACCGCCTCCTCATGCTGCTGCCAGGTCCAGAGTCTCTCATGGGTCCCTGTACGGCCTCCCATTGCTGCTGTCTCCATCGCCACACTCTGCCATGTGCCACTTTCAGGTCTCCTCACACACTGCTGGTGTGTTGAATTTTTTGACATAGGGTGCTGGCAGATTACGGGCCTCCTATAGCTGCTGCCAGGCCCGTAATCTGCCATGGGCCCCCGTACCGACTCCTCATGCTGCTGCCAGGCCCGTAATCTGTCATGGGCCCCTGTTGTCGCTTGTTGGCATATTCCGCTCGTTCAGATGCTCCTTCTCCTGCTACTCCTCTTCACGGATTCCGTCAGCAGTCTTTCTTGGAATCCGTTTCCAAGAGACAACAGTTTGCGAGCACCAGACGGTGCAGAAACTGAACGTCCTCCTGTCCAAGTTGCTGCTGCCAGGCTCGTAATCTGTCATGCGCCCCTGTACCGCCTCCTCATGCTGCTGCCAGGTCCAGAGTGTGTCATGGGCCCCAGTACCGACTCCAAATGCTGCTGCCAGGCCCGTAATCTGTCATGGGCCCCTGTACCGCCTCCCCATGCTGCTGCCAGGTCCAGATTGTGTCATGGGTCCCTGTACGGCCTCCCATTGCTGCTGCCAGGCCCGTAATCTGCCATGGGCCCCCGTACCGACTCCTCATGCTGCTGCCAGGCCCGTAATCTGCCATGGGCCCCTGTACCGCCTCCTCATGCTGCTGCCAGGTCCAGAGTGTGTCATGGGTCCCTGTACGGCCTCCCATTGCTGCTGTCTCTATCGCCACACTCTGCCATGTGCCACTTTCAGGTCTCCTCACACTGCTGGTGGTTTCCATTTTTGTCATAGGGTGCTGTATGGCCTCCCATTGCTGCTGCCTCCACCGCCACACTGTGGCTCCACACTCTGGTTTTGGCCCCGTGACTGCCCAAATGAGTGAAGTGTGCGGTGATTCTAAGATCGACGGCACTCATCTGCATGTCATACTGCCTGACAGTATTATTTCTCTTCCCCAGCAGACTCCAAGGGCATTTAAATTAAAGGTACAGTGTTCAGCACTAATATTAAGTCTCTCTGAAGCCTAGAAACACCCTTTTTTAAGTTAAATTCACAGCGAATATATTCGACTCGAATCAAAATTTTTCCACGAATTCGCCGAATCAGTCGAATCGAATTTTTGAATACTTCGCTCATCTCTATTCTTCATATATCTGGGCTATGGGGTAGAGTGGCAAGATGGAAGCCTCTTCTTACAAAGAAAAACATCCAAGCCCGGCTAAATATTTCAAAAACATATCTGAAGTCTCCAAAAATCATGTGGGAAAATGTGTTCTGGTCTGATGAAACCAAGTTTAAACTTTTTAGCAATGATTCCAAAAGATACGTTTGGTGCAAAAACAACACAGCACATCACCAAAAGAACACCATACCCACAGTGAAGCATGGTGGTGGCAGCATCATGCTTTGGGGCTGTTTTTCTTCAGCTGGAACTGGTGCCTTAGTCAATGAGGGAATTATGAACAGTTCCAAATACCAGTCAATATTGGCACAAAACCTTCAGGTTTCTGCTAGAAAGCTGAACACGAAGAGGAACTTCATCTTTTAGCATGACAACGACCCAATGCATACATCCAAATCAAAGGAATGGCTTCACCAGAAGAAGATTAAAGTTTTGTAATAGTCAAGCCAGAGCCCAGAACTGAATCTGATCGAAAATCTGTGGGGTGATCTGAAGAGGGCTGTGCACAGGAGATGCCCTCGCAATCTGACAGATTTGGAGTGTTTTTGCAAAGAAGAGTGGGCAAATATTGCCAAGTCAAGATATGCCATGCTGATAGACTCATACCCAAAAAGACTGAGTGCTGTAATAAAATCAAAAGGTGCTTCAACAAAGTATTAGTTTAAGGGTGTGCACACTTATGCAACCATATTATTTGTTTTTTATTTTTACTTCCCTCCACCTAAAAGATTTCAGTTTGTTGTTCAACTGAGTTGTACAATTTATAGTTTACATTAAAGGTGGCAAAAGTTCTGAAATTATTTATCTTTGTCTCATTTTGTTACATCGCAGAAACCTGACATTTTAACAGGGGTGTGTAGACTTTTTATATTTCTGTACATGCATTGCAATGTGCTGCAGCACAAAGCAATACACCATAGTGACAATTCATGACAACTCCGTATATATACATCCCACATTGGGTTGCCTTACCAAAATTCATGTTACCATGTTACATAGCACATGTTAATGTATCCCAAAAATGTAAATTTGACCCCAAAGAACCACTAAAAAAAGACTTCTACCCCCTCAACTATGACCAATTTATCACCTTATTTAAAAAAAAATACTCTATACATTTATCAAATAGAGTAATATTGATTTCAGACACAGCTTCAAGCATGCATATATTTATCTGCAGCTTTTCTGGTTTGTCATGCCTTTTATACACTGAATTGGATCAATACATGAATAAAAAAATAGTTTGTTTTAGATATGAACCATAAATGAGTCAATTCCCTAAGAAACAGAAATAAAATGGAACAAAAAAAGTAATATGCAAGTGGGACTGTACAGCATTAAGTTAGTCATCTTGGCTATAGCCCACAACATTAAAATACACAGCTATTGACTTTCTAACAAGCTGACCCCATATCCAGGCATAAAATAACTGCTATCCTAAGATAAGCCCTATAAAATCCAGATTTATCAGTGCTAACTAGAAAAATTTATTGCTACAGTGTCAGTCAACTTATTTTAAATCAATACAAATCTCGCACAAACCTTCTAAAATGTAATAAGGAGATAGCAATGCCTTTCTGTAACAGATTAGTGTTAATGCAAAAATAAAGTGCCCCAAGGATAATCATCCATTGTGGCTGAACATAAGACTCTTATTCCTTAAGCATTTTCATTTATTTTACTTTGGACATCCTTATTGGCATTTGGGATGTATGAAATAATGGCCTATATTTTATCTTCAGGAATAACATATTGAAATGTTAAGAATCCCCTGGAGACAGAGATTTTTTTTTTGCCTTCTGTTTTTGATAGAGTGGTAGGAAATGTTTTAATAAGTTTGACTGGTGTTGTATCTTTAGCTTAAAATTGTGCAAAAGTACCATTCAGAATCTCATTGCATCAATATAGGAACATTTAGCAAGTGAACAAGTTTAATTTATGTAAATCATTGTTACAAATTTTATGTATCCATTTGCTGTTTTATTTGTGTTTAGGGGGTGAAAGGTTCCATATGTAGTGATACTTCCTTCCCACATTGTTGAATTTTAGTCTATTCTGTGAGTGATTTTAAAATTTACATACATATTCCATGAGTTTTAATAAAAATATAGCTGCAGTGTCTGGAAGACTAACTCCCTTAATATAGTGGAAAGTAAAGCTATGATACATTCTAAAATAGATGCAGTCTTTCAAGATAGGATTGATCACTATACAAAACTATGGCAGCCTTGGGTCTGTCACTTCTTATAACGCACTTTGATGACTCTCTCCTAGTCAACTGTATGCACACATTACGCTATTCTAATCTCTAGATCTTCAACCCTTTGAGTTTTAATTGCATTTTTGAATGCTAGTTCATTTCCTGTTATTTTGATATTATTGCTGTAAGTACAGTAAGGACTCTACATGCTATTATTGTACTATGGATGCACTTTGTATTGGTGAGTATATTGTCTGCTACTATTTTATGATTGTTTCATTTGCATTGTCTAGTTATGTCAGAATCTGTTGTTAAGCAGGACAATAACATCCTTCTGTGCCTCTTTTGTTTTGTGGGAATTTCAGCAAAAATCTGGACATTTAGAGGAAATTCATTATTTTGATGAAGTGCATTGCAGTCAATTGAAAAAGTGAAAATGAAAGTCTGACTCCATTTTCACATTTTTTTTAGTAGGTCAGCCATTATAAAAATGGAAATCCAGCTCTTGCTACAATATTTATCATCTTTCAGGTGTTGTCCTTTGCAGTATTTCCTTTCCTCTACTAGATATTACCAGGGTAAATGACACCCATTTCCTGCGAGTGCAGGGGGTCATGGGCCCACCCTGTGGATGGAGGAGGGGGGGGATTACTATGGCACCCTGTGCTCAATGATGCAGAGACTGATTCTGGTGTCAAAGTTAGAACTGCTGTCAGGTTTTATTTTGCTGCCTGTGGTTTCTTTGGAGAGATGATCTTCACTTCTTGTCCTAGGGTGCACTTCTCAATGGAACAGTAGGTGGGTAGGGATAAGCCGTTGATTCAGTCCAAACATAGTTACGGACTTAACTTTGGCCGTTCATATAAAAATGGTATTTCTACTGCTTCTATATATGACAGCTTCCCAATGGCAATGGTTGCAGAGGAAGTGGCAGATGCTGGCACCACCCTATCTCTAGCAATGGCTGATATCACTGGCATCATTGACTTAAATGGCTAGGTATCTCTGGTCATGTTGTTTTAGTCTTGGACTTAATCATCCAGTGCTTATCTGTTCCTGTCCTAATTTATGATGCTGGCCAGCTTTTGGAATGTGCGCACATAAAGAAACTCACACTGACACCTTTGGTCTGTGAAAACTTCTCTCTAATTTATTGAAATGAAACCGTGAGTTTATATATAAAAAATGATGCGAACATCACGTGATAACAGCATAAGCATTATATTAGTCTTGATTGGTCACTTTACACGAAAACAATCTCCGTCATGGTATAGGTGTGATCTTCTTCAGTCTTATCTTAAAAAGAGAAAAACATTCTTTTGTCTTCCAAATCACACGATGGGAGGGGGTCTGTTCCTGTGAGCAAATATTTCTTAAGCAAGGATTTCTTAAAGTACCACAAAGCCCAGCAGGCAGAAAATATTCACACAACATATGTATTAAAGTATAAAAGTAAATATTTATAAAACTTATAGAAATAGCGTATATATATATATATTCAATAGGAAACGAAATAGGCATTTTACCAAATCCATCACAGTCCCCCCTTAAAATGACTATTTTACTCTGTCCCTATAAAACCTAGCTCATCTGTCCTTATGTACCTTGGAACTCTTTTGTGCTGTACGTTAGACAAGTGATGACTATTTCATCACCTCCCTTGCCACAGACTTTGTACATAAGGAAGTCAGATGCTATCCCTACAAAATTGTGAGATTACTATTGGCGGGGAGGGACCGTAATGGGGTGTAAGGTTTTTCTTCATCCATCATATGGGGATCCTCTTGGTCCTGGTTCAGGAAGGTAGGTGTTCTGTTGTCTACAGCTTTGCTTATTAACTTCTTTACAAATGGTAGAATACAACATACAATCAGAGCTAAAAGAACTAGAATTATTAGTACAGTTACCCCTATTTGGGCGAGCACTTTTTTCCACCCACTCATCCAGCTAAAATATTGATCCCACGGGTCTGAGATACCTGAGTTCTTCTTCAGCTCCACTGACAGATCTTCCAATTTATTTATACCCAGAGTAACCTTACCATTCGGGCCAGTATTGTCAGGAATATATGTACAACATGTTCCGGTTCCTTCTATCATTTTACAGACACCTCCTTTTTCTGCTAAAATCATGTCCAGAGCCATCCTATTCTGTAATGTCATGTAGGATGTAGGGGCTAACTGGTCAACGATTCCTTGAAGGGCATCCCTGGTGTAATTCACAAACCTCTGTTGGTTGTAGTATATGTAATTTATCTAATCTACATTTTTATTAACAGCTATCATGGGAATCAGGGATTCAAAACCTGCTTTACTTGGTCTCTGGCTTTAAATTTATTAGACACCCCCCTTGGGACTCCAATGGCATCTATATACACATGTGGGTCAAAACTACCAGAAGGAGCTTTTTGTTTCCTCCTACGGCCAGGCGTTGGGTCAGGGATATTCTCTGCTAGGATGTGGAGAGGCATAATGGCCTTTGCAAGGGCATACTCACCAGTCCAAATCCCTTCCAATCTTATTCTAATCTTTTGGTCCCCAGTAATCATCCATGACACATATGTATACCTGGTCACTACTATCGGAACATGCTCGTTGTGTCAAGATCATATAGATTACGGTCATAGCACCACATGGGATCTGTACTACAGAAATCAAAGGTGTAAATAGCTACATGAGTGTTGGATGAGTTGTACCAAAATATAGTGGTGTCACCTATTTCAGTGATATCCACCTGTTGAGCCTCTGTCAGACTCATTAGAAAAAGGATATACAACATAGTTGTCATGGTGTAGATGACGCCTTTCCCTCAGGGTTCGGGACTTTCTTGCAGTGGGAGGCGTGTATCCAAGTGTTCTTCCTGGCCACCTTGTCAGAAGGGGCTGTGGTCAGCAGAACTTGGAATGGACCATCATATCTTGGCTCAAGGGAATGTTTCCTCATAAATGTCTTTACTAATACCCAATCTCCGGGTAATAGGCTGTGAGTTCCTGTATCTGACTCAGAATCTGGAATGGAGAAAACACTTGGACATGGATACGGGTTAATTCACGTGATAATACAGTCACATAATCAGTTAACACATCAAATTGTAATTGCAACTGTTGTGGAAAATAACAACCAAATCTGGGGGCTGAGCTAAACAAAATCTCATAAGGGGATAGGGAGTGTTCTCTCTTGGTGTGTATCTGACACTAAATAGGGCAATAAGCAGACTGTCTGGCCAACTCATGCCAGTCTCTTGGGCTACTTTTAGCATTCTTTCTATTTTCCCACTACTTTGGGGGTGATAGGGGGTTTGGAACGCCAGAGTGACTCCTAATGCCGCCCATATTTCTTTGGTTACTGAAGCTGTGAAAGCGGGGCCCTGGTCACTCTCTATCACCTCTGGAAGCCCATATCTGCATACAACCTCAGTGAGGAGTTTCTTCACAGTTGTTTTAGCAGTCCTGTTAGTTACAGCAAAGGCCTCTGGCCAACTGGAAAACATGTCCAACACCACTAGGGTGTACTCAACCGCCCACTCTTTGGCATCTGGATATGATCAATTTGTATCCTTTGAAAAGGGTATAGGGGTTTGGCCAATATTTCTGTGGTGTCTTCTCTGTGCATCCCGGATTGCACTTTGCACAGATGGCACATGTTCTGCAAAAAATTGTTCGTCAATGTGGTGATTCCAGGCGCTATATAGTACTTGTTGATGAGAGAGTTCATGAGGCTCTTTGACAGATGGACTGCTCCGTGTGCCCACTGGACTACAGCTGGAAACATATTCTTGGGTAAACAAAGCCTCTTGTTGCACTCAAACAGACCGTCTTTGAGAATAGCTCCTCTCCGTCTCCAGCTTTCTTTTTCTTCTGGACTTGCTGCTTCTTGGAGTTCCTTGAAGTAGTTTCTGTCCACAGGTAAGGTCTGTAAAGTGAACATTGGTTCCCACTCTCCGGTCACCTCTCCTTCCATTTCTGGTGGTCCCATGGCCGCTCGTTTTGCCGCCAAATCTGCCAGATTATTGCCTTTGGCTTCTGAAGAGTTTAATTTCCCATGAACTTTTACCTTCAGAATAGCCACTTGAATGGGTAGAAGGAGTGCTTCCAGCAGTCGTCCAATGGCTGCTCCATGTCTTATGGATGTACCTGCCGCAGTCATAAATCCTCTTGCCTTCCATGTGGGTCCAAAGTCATGGGCCATCCCAAAGGCGTATCTGGAGTCTGTGTAGATATTGGCCCTTTTTCCTTAATTCATCCGGCATGCTGTTGTGAGTGCTTGAAGTTCAGCTCCCTGTGCAGATATTGCTGGCGATAGGGCTCTTGCCTGTAGGACTGTGTCTTCAGTAGTGACCGCAAATCCTGTATAATATTTGCCTCCTTCATCTGCATATCTGGAACCATCAACAAAGAAAGTAAAGTCTGGATCCTGCAGAGGTGTTTCACTCACTGTGGGGAGATGGAAGATTTCCATTTTCATCACTTCAAGACAATTATGAGGCTCAGTGGCTCCATCATCCTCTCCACTTTCTGCATTACCTTCATTACCCCCCTCAGCAATTGGGAGGAGAGTGGCCGGATTCAGGGTTTGGCAACGTAGGAGAGTGACGTTATCAGGAAGGTGGAGGGAACACTGTAGTCTAAGATGCCTCGTTGTGGACAAATGTTTAGGTTGGACTTGGTTTAAAATGGCAGCAATGGCATACGGTGCCAGAAGAACAAGTTCATGTCCCAGTACGATATCAGAGGTCTTATCCAGCAGAGCTGGAGCAGCGAAAACTGCACGCAGACACAAGGGTGCTCCTCTAGCCACTGGGTCTAAACGGCATGAGTAGTAGCCTACAGATCGTAGGCAGTCTCCGTGGGACTGGGCCAATACTCCTGTGCCATGGCCTTGGCGTTCAGACATGAACAGTTTGAAAGGTTTCTCGTAGTCTGGTAGACCTAGGGCTGGGGCTGAAGAAAATAAGCGTTTTAGAGCCAAAAAATTGGAGTCGGCCTCTTCGGACAGATGGAAGGGCTCAGACTTGAGAGCATCGTAGAGTGGTTGCATAAACCAAGAAACATCAGGAATCCATGACCTACAGTAGGATATGAGGCCAAGAAAGGCATGGAATGGCTTCTGGCCTAAAGGGAGTGGCAAGTTCTGGATGGCCTTAACTCTTTCCTCCGTAAGATGCCTTGTTCCATGTGAGAGGCAGTGGCCCAAGAGTACGACTGTTGTAGAGCACCATTGCAACTTTGGTTTAGAGGCCTTACAGCCTTGGTGTGCCAAGTAACATAGTAAACTCTCCGAGGCTTCTTTAGCCGTGGGCAGGTCATCAGCACAGAGGAGAAGGTCATCCACATATTGAAGAAGGACCACTGCCGAATGTTCCTTTTGCTACGTGTCCAGTATAGTGGTCATGGCCTTGGCAAACTGGCTCGGAGAATTTTGCGCCCCCTTGTGGCATAACTGCCCAGGTGTATTGCTGCCCCTCATGGATAAAAGCGAAGAAGTATCTGCAGGGAGGATACAAGGGAACGCTGGAGAATGCATTTGCCAGGTCCACCATGGTGAAATACTTTGCTGTTGGAGATACCCCTGTGAGTAAAGTGTGGGGATTTGGAACGATAGGTGTCTCTAAGACAGTGGCTTCATTCACTGCTCGGAGGTCCTGTATCATCCTGTACTTCTCTGGTTCTCCTTTGGGTGTCTTCTTTTCTTATCGGGAACAAAAGCGTATTACATGGAGAGGTACAAGGTATGAGTACACCATTTGCCACAAGGGACTTGACCTGCTTCGAAATGGCCTTGGATTGCGCTGGTTTCAGTGGGTACTGTGGTTTCCTAGGTAGGGGAGCTCGAGGCTTCAGTTCCACCATAATTGGGGGTACCTTTTTAAACGTCCAATATCTTCGGGTCCTGTGGACCATAGACAACTTGGGATTCTGCTCAGCACATCCAGTGCCACGTAGAATGTACCATTGACTTGTAAGACCGGACACACTGGGTAGATCACTCAAGGCGTTGGCCTTCCATTTGTCTAATTTTGGTGTACCAATATGGCCGCCTCCAGGAAGTGTACTGGGCTGGGCAGGAAGGGACAAAACAGGAGCAGCAAGATGGCTGCCATCAGGAAGTGTACTGGGCAGGGCAGGAAGGGACAAAACAGGAGCAGCAAGATGGCTGCCTTCAGGAAGTGGGCTGGGCAGGGCTGGGGTGGTGGGCATAAAGTAGGCAATAGATGAAGGGCAGTGCTGTCCCTCCCCTCCTCCACCCCACATTCCAACATAGGGCGGTGGTTTTAGCACACACTTCCATTTACAATTTTGTGATACAAATACATTATACAATTCCCATTTTCCTGAATTTCTTCCAACTATCCTTCTTTATACAACACTTTTCCAGTTCTGTACCAAACTTCTGTCACGTTCAGCAAACCTTTTTTCACATAACATTCCTCTCTGTTCCTACAATGATTTATGCCAGTCCTGACCTTCAGCTTACAAACTTTCGCTACTTTAGATAACTTTTTTAACTGCTTCACTTCCTTCACAATATGACATGCCAGTAATCCTTTTCAATATTTTAACACATTAATGGTACACATAAACAGTTTTTTTTTTTTTTTTTTCCCTGTAGCAATACCTGTTCTGTCCACTACTCTTTGTGGATAACTTCGGCTACATTATACCAAACTTCTTGCTGTCTTCAGCACATGTTTGTCAACTAAGACATCTTTCTTCTCTTTTTTTTTTTTTCTCATACCTCCTTATCTTTGATTCCACACACTTTCTAACTTAACTAATCCCTTTAACATACTGCTCCCCCTCCCTCTGTGCAACCAGGTCACGTGCTAACATTCCTTTCTAGGGGTCTTATCAGCGTCTGACCCATCTCCTCCTGTCCCTGGTCCTTCCTAACAAATCTAAGACACTTCACAGGCTGCTGTCCAGACTTTCCTTAACCCTTAACAAACCCCAACCTTCTGTTATGAATGGCAAACATTAGCTTACAGACACACATTTAGGACATAACATAGCAGTCTATCTTGGTGGGCTCTGAGTACAGACCACTGAGTAACTCATCGTAACCCACACAAACAGTTACGGCACCCGCTGTCACACTACCGTGACGCATATCCGACACCTCCTCTGTTGTGGTCAACACACAAGGTTACCACACACCCAGAGAAATTATGTGTCAAAACCCTCAGTAGGTCCACTCCTCTTCCACCTCAAGACTGATACATAAAAACACACAACAGAGACCCAGGTAACAGATAAGCACATGCAGGTATATTTAAATAAACTCCGGGCATACAAGGTTACCTGCCTTTATTGACCTTTAGCAGCCGTACTAGGCACAGGTATGAATCAACAACAAAGACAGGATAAGCAATGGTAAGATAGCAAAATATATCTTACCATGCTCCGAGAGGTGATCAAGCTCTCCGGCCTGTCCAGTTTGACTGACACCGAACGCCTTTTCATGGCGGCTGGCTGCAGGTTCATTATTCAGTTCCCGGGTTTCGGCACCAAATTGTTTTAGTCTTGGACTTAATCATCCAGTGCTTATCTGTTCCTGTCCTAATTTATGATGCTGGCCAGCTTTTGGAATGTGCGCACATAAAGAAACTCACACTGACACCTTTGGTCTGTGAAAACTTCTCTCTAATTTATTGAAATGAAACCGTGAGTTTATATATGAAAAATGATGCGAACATCACGTGATAACAGCATAAGCATTATATTAGTCTTTGATTGGTCACTTTACACGAAAACAATCTCCGTCATGGTATAGGTGTGATCTTCTTCAGTCTTATCTTAAAAAGAGAAAAACATTCTTTTGTCTTCCAAATCACACGATGGGAGGGGGTCTGTTCCTGTGAGCAAATATTTCTTAAGCAAGGATTTCTTAAAGTACCACAAAGCCCAGCAGGCAGAAAATATTCACACAACATATGTATTAAAGTATAAAAGTAAATATTTATAAAACTTATAGAAATAGCGTATATATATATATATTCAATAGGAAACGAAATAGGCATTTTACCAAATCCATCACAATGTAAGCAAAGGATGGGGATAGCAGTGACATCACTGCCCATCACCCTCATTAGCCATATTTAAGCAATGATGTTGATCAGACATGGCAATAGCCACCACTATGGATCGAGATAGGGCTTGGGTAAGTATTGGGGGGAGGGCAAAGGGGGAAGCTGCACACTGAAGGTTTTTTTTACCCTTATGCATAGAATGCACGGGGGTAGAAAAAACCCTTTTTTAATTTTTGATGCATTTTTACTTTTCCTTATAAAGACACCAGCACGGAAATGTCATTTGCCAGAAATTTAAAGTAGTTCTAAAGGCTGAAGGTTTTTTTTTTACCCCCATGCATTCTATGCATGAGGGTAAAAAACTTTCAGTGTGCAGCTGCCCCCTTTGACCCCCCCCAATACTTACCCAAGCCCTATCTTAATCCAGCAATGTGCACAAGAGCACATTCTCTCCCTCATCATTGTCTATTGCTGCTGTGAATCACAGCCAGTGAGGAGGATGTGGAGGGGGATGCAGGGCATGCTTTGTGTGGCTTATAGACACAGAGGCAGATCAAGAGCAAGCAGGCACGAGTGCCTCAAGAGCAAGCTGCCTGCTCTGGGGGCACTGAGCAGAGGGGGGGGGGGAGTCAGGAGCACCGGCGGGGGACCCAAGAAGAGGAGTATTGGGGCTTCTCTGTGCACAACCTTTTCACAGAGCTGGTAAGTATGGCATGTTTGTTATTTAAAACTATATATCTAAACACTTACTGTTATTTTAAAACAATTTTTCCTTTGTAAATATTAATGCTGCTGCTGCAGTTTTTGCGCATCACAGGCTCTTCACAGGCAGGTTTAGGGCACCCCTCAGACATGTTATTTAAAGGAATTGGGCATTTTATGCTATAATTTAAGCATTAAAAAAGTATACTTTTTTTTGCAACCACCCATGCTTTTTTTGACAACCCCTTATTAGTCTCTGTAAAAAAAGGGCATTTTCAATTTGACAAATAAACCCCCATTGATTTTAAAGTCTAGCATCCAAACTTCTTTGAAGTTCACCAAACCCTACTCAAACCTAACCCAGGGAAGTTTGTATATCCCTCTTACCCCTAGAGTTGCAGGGGAAATCAGATTAAAAAAATGACAAAAATCCTTACCCTTCCGCATGTCCCATGTCCATATCCACTTACCCTTTGCATCAAAATCTTTCTTTTCATACCATCTGTAAGGAAAATTTCTCTTCATACATTAATATTTTTAAAACACAAATTGATATTACACAGTCAGGTTTTCTGCACCTTGCTATTGAGCAGTTGTGGTAAACCTGAATGACAAACTGAAATGTGTGAATAGGTAAGCCAAGAAAAATATAATAATAAAAAAAAAGTTTTCTAGACTCTGCAGGAAATGAGTTCTGTCATGCTGTGCTTATGCACAGCTACATCGTCAAGATCCTCTATTCTCTAAATTACTTTCTGAATACTTGCTTCTGTAGCAATTGAACATTCCCTCTGAATGTTTTCATTTACATATCTCTGCAAAGATTCTGTCTCTTGTGAAAAAGCAATATGTTGAAAACGGGTGAAAATATCTCACCCCTCACAGGGACAACAACAAAGAAAGCTGTAGAAAATGCAAAGCATTACAGAGAGATTATATTTATTTTACTCTATTTTCCTCTGGCCAAAGCCTTTTTAAAAAAATGTCCTCCCACCAAAGGACTGCAATAAAAAAGGACAATATAGACTGCAATAAAAACAGTCTTTAGGTAGTGGGGACATGTATAGCTAGCCATATACTGTCTAAATTTTAAAATTCAGAACATGGGTGGCTCTGACAGCCCCTCCCACTCAACTTCCATCAATTAAACTATGAAAGAGTTGGGCGAAAAATAGTCTCTTAGTGTGCATTCAAAGTTGCATCAAGTCAGCTAGAGCCCATCTCATTTCCCAACTGGAGGCACATGTGGACATTATTTTGGGTGGTCTGTATGCAAATGCAATTTGCTTAGGAATGCCGACTCCTCTAGACTTTCTAAACAAAGGACAAGTTTATGGTCTGTTAGACTTTAGGGGGGCTGGACTGTGGCCAGTGGGAGTAGAAAATGCCCAAGTATCAATGGGAGTAGATAATGTTTCAGGCTGGGTGGTCAGTGAAAATAAAAAAATACATAGTGCCTGTGGTCAGTAAGAGGAGGAATAGTGCCCTGTTGTTGGTGTCAGTGAGAGGATTAGTACCCCTTTGTGTTGGTGGAGGAAATGGTGCCTCATTGTTGGTGTCAATAGGAGAAATAGTACTTTGTATCAAATGGAAGGAACAGAGTCCCAAGTTACATAGTTATATAGTTAGTCTGGCTGAAAAAAGACAAAAGTCCATCCAGTTCAACCATTAAAAAAAAAAAAAAAAAAGTTATAATCCTATACCCACAGTTGATCCAGAGGAAGGCAAAAAAAAACCCCCAGCAAAGCATGATCCAATTTGTTCCTGAAGGGAAAAAAATTCCTTCCTGATCCCCCGAGAGGCAATCGGATATTCCCTGGATCAACTTTACCTATAAATGTTAGTATCCAGTTATATTCTGTGTATCTAAGAAAGAATCCAGGCCTTTTTTAAAGCAATCCACTGAGCTGGCCAGAACTAACTCTTGAGGAAGTCTATTCCACATTTTCACATTTCTCACTGTGAAGAAACCTTTCCATGTTTGGAGATTAAATTTATTTTCCTCCAGACGTAAAGAGTGCCCCCTTGTCTTCTGTGATGACCTCAGGGTGAATAGCTCTACACCGAGTTCACTATATGAACCACTGATGTATTTATACAGGTTGATCATATCCCCCATAATCTCCTCTTCTCAAGAGAGAATAAATTCAGTTCCTCTAATCTTTCCTCATAGCTCAGCTCCTCCATGCCTCTTATCAGTTTGGTTGCCCTTCTCTGTACTCTCTCCAGTTCCTCAATGATCTTTTTGTGAATTGGTGCCCAAAACTGAACTGCATATTCCAGATGAGGTATAATAATGATTTGCACAGGGGTAATATGATATCTCTCTGTCTGGAGTCTATACCTCTTTTAACCATGTCCCGCCCGCCATATAGTAATATGATGGGTGCAAGGTGGTTCTCTCATTTTAAGCGCGCATGAGTGGCTCAGGGGGCGCGCAGCACGGCGATCGGCGGTGCGCTGTGTCCCTCGGACACAGCGGATCACCAATCACGGAAAGAGCCAAAGATGTCGGCTCTGTCATGTGATCAGCTGTGTCCAATCACAGCTGATCACATGTAAACACGGAAATGCTGGTTATCGGCATTTCTCTCCTCTCGAGCTGTCACACTGACAGCTCGAGAGGAGAGGAGAGCCGGTAATCGGCTTTCCGCGGAGGGGACATGTACACTGATCATCAGGGCACTGATGATCAGTGTGCCCTGATGATCAGTGTAGCCCCAGCAGTGTCGCCTCTCAGTGTCCATCAGTGCCTTGTGTCAGTGCTCATCAGTGCCACGTGCCAGTGCCACATCAATGCCTCATATCCGTGCATACCAGTGCACATCAATGCCACATATCAGTGCCCATCTGAGCTGCCTTTCAGTGTCACGCATCATTGCCAGTCAGTGCCACCTATCAATGCCAATCAGTGTCACCTATCAGTGCTGCCAATCAGTGCCGCCTATCAGTGCCAGTCAGTGCCGCCTATCAGTGCCATGTATCAGTGCTGCCTTTCAGTACCCATCAGTGATGCCTGTCAATGCCCATCAGTGCCACCTACCAGTGCCTCCTCATCAGTGACCATCAGTGTCACCTATCAGTGTCCATCAGTGAAGCCTATCAGTGCCCATCACTGCAGCATCATGAGCACACATCAGTGAAGGAGAAAAATCACTTATTTACAAAATTGTATAACAAAAACTAAGAAAAAACTTTTTTTTTCAAAATTTTCAGTGGTTTTTGGTTTGTTTAAGAAGAAATAAAAAACCCAGAGTTGATTAAATACCACCAAAAGAAAGCTCTATCTGTCACAAAATAATGATCAAAATTTCATTTGGGTACAGTGTTGCATGACCGCGCAATTGTCATTCAAAATGTGACAGCGCTGAAAGCTGGAAATTGGCCTGGGCAGGAAGGGGGTAGAAGTGCCCTGTAGGCTAGTGGTTAATACAAGAGAGGATTTTGCTCGCTTTAGAAATGGCAGCTTGGCACTGCATGCCATTATTAAGCTTGTGATCTACCAGAACCCCCAGATCCTTCTCCACCATTGATTCCCCCAGTTGTACTCCCCCTAGTATGTATGATGCATGTATATTCTTAGCCCCCAAGTGCATAACTTTACATTTATCAACATTAAACCTCATTTGCCACATAGTTGCCCAATTATACAGTGCATTGAGGTCAGCTTGTAAGTTGAAGACATCCTGTAAGGACGCTATTCCACTGCACAGCTTGGTGTCATCTACAAAGACTGAAATGGTATTTTTAATCCCAGACCCTATAGTTTATAAATATATTAAAAAGTAAGGGTCCCAACACTGAACCTTGGGGTACACAACCGACAACCCCAGACCATTCAGAGTATGAATCATTAACCACTACTCTTTGAACACGATCCTTCAGCCAGTTTTCTATCCATTTACATACATTTTTTTCCAAGCCTGTAGACTTTACCTTACACATTAGCCGTGTGTGGGGAACTGTGTCAAACGCTTTTGCAAAATCCAAGTATACCACGTCCACCGCCACCCCTCTGTCCAAGGTTTTGCTCACCCCCTCATAGAAAGAAATCAGATTTGTTTGACAACTTCTGCCTTTCATGAACCCATGCTGTCTGTTGCTTAAAATATCTTTTTCCAGCAAGAACTCATCTATGTGGTCTTTTATTAAACTCTCCAGTATCTTCCCAACTATAGAAGTTAAACTAACAGGTCTATAATTACTTGGTAAAGATTTTGACCCCTTTTTTAAATATTGGCACCACATTGGCCTTACACCAATCCAGTGGTACTATGCCAGTCATTAAAGAGTCCCTAAAAATTAGAAACAATGGCTCTGAAATGACAGAGCTCAATTCTTTAAGGACCCGTGGGTGTATGCCATCCAGTCCAAGTGCTTTGTTTACCTTTATACTGTCTAAATATTTTTGGATCATATCAATTGTGAGCCAATGTGGATCATCTGGAGCTGCGTCAATACCATGCCCATTATGGACAAGAGCTCCCCCATGTTCCTTTGTATAAACAGAGCTGAAGAAGGTATTTAAAACATTTGCCTTTTCTTTATCCCCAGTCACACACTCTAGATTATTTTGTAAAGGGCCTACAGGCTCGGACCGAACCTTTTTACTAATAATATATTTGAAGAATTTTTTGGGGTTGCTTCTGCTATCTTTTGCAATCTGTCGTACGTTTTCAATTTTTGCGGCCTTTATTTCCTTTTTGCATGTTCTGTTATATTCTTTGTAATGTTTAACCGATGATAGTGTTCCTTCATTTTTATATTTAATAAAAGCTCTTTTCTTATTAGCTATAGCTTTTTTAACTTTGTCAGTGAGCCACATAGGTTTGATTTTTAGCCTTTTAAACTTGTTGCCTATGGGAATATATTTTGCAGTGTGTTCACATACAGTCTTTTTGAAGAGCTCCCATTTCTGTGTTGTGTTCATTGATGCCAATATCCCCTCCCAGTCTAAGTCTTGGAGAGCAGCTCTCAGCCTTGGAAAATTAGCTCTCTTAAAATTGAGCTTTTTTATTGTCCCCGTATGTGCCTGAAAGGGTCCTGAAAAAGGCAAGCAAAGAATCGTATCTGTCCCACAGACCACAGTATGGAGACCACTGCTCTGGACTAACAGTCATACATTAAGGCATTTAGATACTTACTAGTCCACTGCTCACATCAGTGCTAAAGGCTCTTGAAAGGGGTACTGAAGTGTGGTGTTGTGCAGCTAGGCTCAGAAAGCAGAAACCTGCTAGCCCCTCCCACCAACCATGATCTGCAAAAACAAGCACAGAGACCTAGTGATGATATCACTGGGTATGAAAAAGGTGTGTAATGAAAACAAAGAATTTATTTAAAAATGTCATTAGCACATTGATGAAGGAAGAGAACGGAAGCAAGTAGGGCAAAATAGAAGCAGATTAAACTTCAGTTTTAAAAGTTTTAGGTGCCTGTATAAATCGCGCTAAAGCCTTACAACTGTGTATTAGAGCTTACTTTTCACATTTATTTTCACATGCATTGCCAAAGCATATTTATGTGTTGACATCTGTTAAAAAAATTTTATTTACCTATTTTTTATTATGATGTGTAAATCCTCATGCACACTTGACGTTTTTACAGCTGCTATTTTTGGCTTTTGACATTTTTTTCTACAGCCAGTAAACCCCCCAGCATGTTATCCTATGTGTCCATGCACACGTAGACTATAGTCAATGTTTTTTAATTGGAATGTTTTTTGGCTGGAAAAAAAACCCCAAGACTACTGGGTTTCTAGCTGTAAAACACGGCAAAACACGGTGAAACACAGTAAATCGCAGCAAACTGACTTTTTTGGCCCTTTTTTGAGAACAAAATGTTTTTTTGGTAAAAAAAAAGCTAAAAAACGCAAATGTGGAAAAACGTGGCAAGACGCTGCTAAACGCTAATGCAAAAACGCTAAAAAAAGCTGAAAAACTTGTGACTTTACACTTCTAGCATTACCAGTGTTATTAACCTCCCTGGCGGTATGATTATTTCAGATTTTTGGTGCTGAAAGCGGTACCATTTTTTTTGCATGGAAATATGTATTTTTTTTATTGTAGGCTGTAATTTTTAGGAAAAACTCACTGAAATCTGTCCGAACAAGAGTCTAGTAAACATCCCGGGTATGATAAAATTTGAAACACAAAATCATAAATTATAATTTAATAAATAATCATAAAAATAATATACAAATAATAAAAAATTTAATTCAATAATATAATCAAACCAAAAACACTGAAATGTGAAATATAGCGCCAAGTTCGCACATTGCTAAGCTCAGTCGCAAAATCGTTTTCAGTTTCTGATGACGAATTTCCCCCACGAATCATTATCACTCAATTCTGCAAGTGGTTCTGATTTACTATCGCTGTTCTCTAGCTGGTCTAAACTGCTTTTGACCTAAAGGGACACTTTTTGGACGCCATGGACATTTCTCAGTTTCCAGGCAGAAAGAACAGACAAAATGCAGGCAGGGCGCAGGACAAAGCACTAGGGACAATATGTATGTGAAATAGGTTGAAACAGCAATGTTTTACTGTGTAAAATGAAAAAAAAAAAAATGACATTTTTTAAAATTTTTAAATTTCCCGCCGCCGGCGGCGCCCGTACGTCCCGACGTCACAGGGACAGGACACAGAAGCCGGATGCCGGCATCGGCTGGAGGAGATGGCCGGGGACGCTGCAGGGGACACATCGTGGGAGCGCAGGGTAAGGTAAGTGAAGAACACATGCCGGAGCAGCGCCGCATGGTATTCCCGAGTGTAGCTCGGGGTTACCGCTTTTGGTACTGAAATGTTACCCCGAGCTACACTCGGGAATACCGCCAGGGAGGTTAAAATGTCCAGTGTGTATAAGAACTCAAAGAAAGTGCATTTATTAAGTTCTCACATTCATTGCACATACTATATATATATATATATATATACACACTATATTGCCAAAAGTATTGGACACCCCTCCAAATCATTGGATTCAGGTGTTCCAATCACCTCCATAGCCACAGGTGTATAAAATTAAGCACCTAGGCATACAGACTGCTTCTACAAACATTTGTGAAAAAATGGGTCACTCTCAGTTCACTGAATTCAAGCGTGGCATCGTGATAGGTTGCCACCTGTGCAATAATTCCATCCGTGAAATTTCCTTGCTACTATGTATTCCATTAGTGGTATTATAGCAAAGTGGAAGCAACTGGGAACAACAGCAACTCAGCCACGGAGTGGTAGGCCACCTAAAATGACAGAGTGGGGTCAGCTCATTCTGAAGTGCACAGTCCTCTGAAGTTGCCAACTGCCTGCAGAGTCAATAGCTAAAGACCTCCAAACTTCATGTGGCCTTCAGATTAGCAAAACAACAATACGTAGAGAGATTCATGGAATGGGTTTGCAGCTGAATGGCCGAGCAGCTGAATCCAAGCCTTACATCACCAAGTGCAATGCAAAGTGTCGGATGCAATGGTGTAAAGCACACCACCACTGGACTCTAGAGCAGTGGAGATGTGTTCTCTGTCTGGCAATCCAATGGACGTGTCTGGATTTTGTGGTTGCAAGAAGAACGGTACTTGCCTGACTGCATTATGCCAAGTGTAAAGTTTGGTGGAGGGAGGATTATGGTGTGGGGTTGTTTTTCAGGGGTTGGACTTCGCCCCTTAGTTCCAGTGAAGGAAACTCTTAAGGCATCAGCATACCAAGACATTTTGGACAATTTCATGCTCCCAAATTTGTGAGAACAGTTTGGAGGATGGCCCCTTCCTATTCCAACATGACTGTGCACCAGTGCACCAAAGCAAGGTCCATAAAGACATGGATGAGTGAGTTTGGGGTGGAGGGACTTAACTGGCCTGCACAGAGTCCTGACCTCAACCCAATAGAGCACCTTTAGGATGAATTATAGCTGAGACTGCTAGCCAGGCCTTCTTGTCTGACATCAGTGCCTGACCTCACAAATGCACTTCTGGAAGAATGGTCAAACATTCCCATAGACACACTCCTAAACCTTGTGGACAGCCTTCCCAGAAGAGTTGAAGCTGTTACAGCTGCAAAGGGTGGACCAACTCAATATTGAACCCTACGGACTAAGACTGAGATGCCATTAAAGTTCATGTGTATGCAAAGGAAAGCGTCCTAATACTTTTGGCTATATAGTGGGTATAGTGTGTGAGAGAGCGAGAGAGAGAGATTAAAATGGACTGCAGCTGCAGCATGTTGTCATGCATTGTCACCCTCAAATTGATACGCATGTACTGCTGTATTTTGTCTGTTTTAGAGCTACTTTTAAAATGTTTTTGACACAACTTCAACATTGCACATTGCTTCCTGCATTCTGTGTGAAATTAGGTGAGGGAGTAAAGATCTTTTAGTGGTTGGATTCTCCCCTAATGTATGACCATGGTAGCATGCCTATGGGTAGATTTATTTTCATGGCAGAACGATGAAAAGATTCAAAACAACAAAGAGGTGGACTGAGATTTAGAGCTTTTATAATGGGCTGATCTATCCTGTGTAGTTTTAAAATTGCATTTGAGAATCAATACCGCCAAGCCAAACAGTGACTTTGTAATTGTCTGATTTCTCAATCCATAATGATTTATTCTGGTCTAAAGAAAGCCTTCAGATTTCGAAGAGTGGATTTTAGCCTTTAAGCGTTGATAAATTTGGTTTATGTGGAAGTTTAAAAAGAACTCCAGGCTACGGAACTAAGCAAATATGCATAAACAACATAAAATGATATACATAATTTATCTTACATTTGGCATTTTGTTTGTTATGTTTGTTATATTATGCACATGGGAGTGCAAATCTTTTTACACATAAATACTGCGTGTGCCAACAAACATACCTTTGATTAAGGTCTCTTGCTGAGACTGGGATCTTTGATTTCCCATGAGTTCCGTTATGAGTTAATAAGTCAGTCTCACCCAAGGACAACAACACACAGCATACAGTATGCTTTATGTTACATTGGATGTTACTTCTGCTGGCTTTGAAGAAACCATGAATGTTATGTTTATTTCTAAGCAATTGCATGCTAATGAATGAAATGCAGCTCATTGCATTGTCTCTAAAATGTAATTACAAAAAGAAAATTGACTTTTTAGGCACTGCAGACATATTAAAATTGACAGACTTTATTGGAAATTGAAAATGTATAAAACATTATTATAAACATGGATTATCACCATTGAGACATATACAATGTGTAGACTTAGAGATTTCTCCTCCTTAGGGTTGTCCAAACCCCCCGACCATCACTACTGATGAAGAGACACACAACACAGTGCCCTTTACAATTTACAATGGTCGGGGGGCCTGGACAGCCTTAGGGAGAAAAATCCCAAAGTCTACACATTGTATTTGTCCCATCGGTGATAAACCATGTTTTCAACTATATATTTTATATATTTTTAATGTTCCAATAAAATCTAACAATTTTAATGTCTTTGGTGCTGAAAAAGTTCATTTTCTTTTAGTAATTATATTTTGGATTGGAACTAGGACATGGCATTTACGTGCAAACAAGAAACCACCCTGTGGTGATACACATAATTGTTAATGTGTTCACTTGCATTGCCTCTAGTAGCAGAGAGCAACGGGTATTTGATGCAACTTGAAGAACTTTATACTGAACATTCTGTCACCTGGTATAGCTTTGCAACAGACTTGATTGGAGGCACACATTCCAGGTATGATCTTATTGCATACTTACTCTTGTTCAACTTGGACCAAGGGAAGCATGTATATCTCGTACCAGAGGGCCTGCTGGGGAAGTTGACAATCACTGTAGTAGTCTGCTCTACTACAACAATAGCTAAGATCTTCCAAGTTTTGTGCTGAGTAGCTTTCCTTTTGCACTCTGACTACATGGGGTCACTTTCTAAACACTGCTGCCTTTACAAAGCCTTGCATTTATTTCTGTGAATATAAGGCACTCTCTGATTGGATGAGGTGGAGATTGTGACATCACCACCACTCCTACCCAGTGCTCTCTACCTTGCCCAATCTGGGAAAGCCTTGTATTCATATTAAACAAAATACAAGCTATTCTGTGAATGGCAGTAGTGTCCAGTGAACGATTCCCTGTGGTCAGTATGCAGAGGGAAAGTTGTATAGGACCCAGAAGATTGTGACTATTACTGCAGTAGCCCAACTACCACAGTGATTGTCAACTTTTCCTAG
Organism: Staurois parvus; assembly: GCF_062004578.1. Classification (NCBI taxonomy): domain Eukaryota; kingdom Metazoa; phylum Chordata; class Amphibia; order Anura; family Ranidae; genus Staurois; species Staurois parvus. The sequence goes on along the minus strand of NW_028318095.1, from coordinate 4,359,402 downwards.
TGGCCCCTCAGGTCTGAGCTATGTATACTTTCATTGTGCCAAACTGGACCAAAGTACATATGCAATAAAGATCATACTTGTAGTTAAGCTTTAAAGTTCAGGTGTACATTAATAGAAAAATTAACACATTATTATACAGTATTTATAAAGCGCCAATGGTTCGCTCAGCCCATGGCTTCAACCAGTCACCCTTAGTTGGAGGAACATACAGTACATCATAACTCGATTTCCAGTTCTTTGGGCATTGTTTTTCAACTTTCTTTCTGGCACCTGTGTTCTAGTGCACAGGAACATACACATGTTTAATAGACATACGTAGTGGAGTTGGGCTATCAAATTTGTCACTAGAGAAACTGCACCCAACTAGTTGCACCTAAGGACTGGAGCAAAGGTTTAACAAAGAAGACTGAAAGTAACCATTGCCCTGTGCAGCAGAAAGCAAGGCAGAGAGTGGTGAGGCTAAGACAGAAGGGAGAATGACTAAAGCCTAGTACACACAGTCAGATTTATTTTGTTCAACTCAGTGGGCTGACTGAAAAAAAAAATGGAGGCGCTTCCGAAGAGCTTGCATTACTATGTGATGTTAGCACAGCAATCTCCCCACTGAGCTATTGTGTTCTGATAGGAGGACTGAACCCCCCCCCAGAATACACCAGTCAGCACTTGCGACCAGCTGCTGTTTTTCCAACATGACTGTTTGACAGAAGCAGGACATTTGGCCAGCTTCTGTTGGACAGGCGGCTGTACACATGGGCAAAATGTTGGCGGGTTTCTGTTGAATCGACCGACACTGGCCGATATTTGGCCCATGTGTACCAGGCTTAAAATACAGAGCCTACCTCTAATAGTTTATCTAGAAGACTATGTATTCAATGGAATAATAAAAATTGGAAGAGTATTCATTTAAAATTGTGAAAGTCACATCAGACATTGCAAAAGTCCATTACTCACTTAAGCCTTCGACCAAACAGGAATATATTGTTTTAAGGTAAACATTAGAATAATAACTCCTACTATGCTGAAAGGATAAGTTCACCTTAAAAAGCAATAGTAAATGCACATCCTTTTTGCAGTTAAAAATGTGCATTTATTATTTTTTGATTGGGAGCCTGTAAAGCATTGTACCCACGATCAACAGGTCAAGGGTGCAATGCAGGGCTCTTGCAGACTATCAGTGTAGGCTGTCTGCTCATACCTCATTTGGGCAGGCAGTTACACAATGACAGGAAGAATCAATTAACTACCTAGAGTGCTGAAGGCACTCTAGTAGTGCATTAACTACAAGCCGCAAAGGTTGACGGTAGTTGTAGTTTCCCATTCACAGAACTCTGTGAATGAATGACACGGCCGGGTAGGCAGAGCCCGGCATTTTGTTAAAATTGTGACAGCAGGTGCAGGGAGACAATCACAGCAGGGAGTTGAGGTGTGCTTGGAGGCAGCTGCAGCAGTAACATGTTACACCCTGAATACAGGTGTAACATGTAACATGTTATAAAAGGTGAACTTATCCTTTAACCACATGCTCTCCAGAGGATTTTCCTGACTAGGCCATTTTTTGCGATACTTCACTGCATTATTTTAGCTGACAATTGCGTGGCCATGCATTGCTGTACATAAATAAAATTTATGTAATTTTTTTCCCCACAAACAGAGCTTTCTTTCGATAGTATTTGATCATTTCTGTGTATTTTATTTTTGCCCTATAAACAAAAAAATAAGTTAATTTTGAAACAAAAACAATATTTTTGACTTTTTGCTATAAAACATATTCAGTAAAAAATCTAATTTCTTCATACATTTAGGCCAAAATGTATTCTGCTAAAAAACAAATCCCAATACGTGTAAATTAACTGGTTTACGTGAAAGCTATAGTGTCTACAAATGGCAGTATATATACTGGAATTTATATCTGTTTATTTTTTATACTAGTAATGGTGGCGATCAGCAACTTATAGCAGGACTGCAGGACTGTGGCAGGCATTCTGACACTGAGTGGGAACTGACTAATTGCCACTGACATTTCTAGTGACACTAATACAGTGATCAGTGCTAATAAAAAGCACTGACACTGTACTAATGACACTGGGCAGGAAGGGGTTAACATCTGGTGTGATCAAAGGATTAACTTTGTGTTGTGCTTACACTGTGTGCTGTGTGATGTTTTACTAGGAAGACTGTGCTGTGTATAGAGACAGAAAGCAGCATGTCCATGCTGACAGCAGAGAGACCTGTGTTGTTTACACACACATCTCTCCCCTTTCAACTTTAGCGATCACCGAATGTCGGCCGAGAATTTCCATCCTGGACCTGGTAATCATTGCAACCAATGGCAATGCTGGTAGGGTGGCACATGTGCATGCCCACTACTTGGAAATCCAAAATCATGTATATTTACGTGATTTTGCGCAGAGTGGCCACCCTGTAGCAGTATATCTGTTATAGGGTGGTAGGTAAGCGATTAATGAAAACATGGCATACATACACTTTAACTGCATACATGGATAAATATGTTAAAGAAACTATCAAAACTGATTGAGACTGAGCAGCAAGATGGTAGTTCATCTTCCTTCATTTTGCTATCAACGTATTATTTAAACATCTTTTGAGGAAATCATAAACTATGACACCAAGGACTACTTAGACACAATCATGCTTAATCAGATTGAAACAGTGCATACTGATAACTCATTTACTTGAATATTTTTTGTCTGAGCATTTAGACTACGGTAATTTATTAAATTAGTATTTATTATCAGAGTTTGATATGGAAATAGGAAAATAAGTAATTTGTGTTGTCTGTGTAAGAAAGTATAACATTTAAAATTGTTTGAAATAAGTCAAATCATTTCTATCTAAAATTCATGTTACTTACATGTCATATACATGCCACCTAAGCAGTATACTGAATGGACAAGATGGAAAATGTGGTGCCGTGATGCATGTTGTATTTAGTGCCATGGGCATGGTGTAGGTGGTGATTTGATATCTCCAACACAATCTACTATTTTGGTTATTGATGAGCTTAACGTATTTGGGTTTGATTCGAGCAGAGTTTGGCAAACATTAGATACGGTAAGTTCGGATATTGAATCTAAACCCTATTGAAATCAATAGGCGCCAAATCTGTAAAACCAATGATAGCCATTTTCTTGGCTATTAGGTTAGGGATTGTCAAAGAACTGGTGTGTATGTTTGGGGGGGGGGGGGTTCTGCACTGACCTTGGGGACATGTACTAATGCAAAAAAACCCCAATTTATTAAGACTTTGTGTGACCTACCATGAAGCCATGAAGCAATGATCAGACCTACCAGCCAATTGTTAGGCCTAAGCACTGTCACATATTCTAGCTAATGACATCACAGCTCCCTCTAGACTGTGATATCATCACTACTGGGAGACTAGGTGACGGCTGTGACAAAGGGGGAATTGGTTCATGATAGCTGGAGAGATATCAGTAGGTCAGAAAGCTTTACACAGACATTGTCATTTTGACCTAAATATGCAAAGTGAAGGTCTCTCTGTAACTGTTATTGAATTGTTTCAAGCCATTATTTATCATAAATTTATGTATAATTTTGGCCTTAAATGACTGCATTTTCTGTTCTCTTTGTTAAACACTCCTTTACAATCTATAGTCAGATATTAGTTATATTCTAACTAATGTCAATATAAAAACACAATTTGTATATATGCAAGAAATGTAAATATATACACAGTAAAACATGCAGTAAAAAATCCAATCTGACTAATAACATTTTAAATCAATACATTTAAGCCATTGTTTAGTGTATTGATCCGCTGCACCAATTATACCTTACCACTTTGAGCTGTATTGTTTCCAAAAAGCTCAAATAAATACAGCCCATGCAACACAGAACATTTTCCACAACTCTGACAGCTATATATTTCAATTTTGTAAAATGAAAAACCAAAATGTAATATACTACATATAATGCCCTATTTTCCTTTTGCTTAGGGTATTGTGTTTCAAGATATAATAAAAGTAAAGGGGTCAGAAGTCATATAGTAGTCTAGTATGAAAAGTTGTAGGTAAAATACTAATCAATAAAAATGTATTAAATCATTCATCAAGGTCTCCTTGGAATGACCTTCTCAAGAACAACGCTCATTCAAGAAACATACAAAGAGTTCCTGATGTTATTATATTGTGATAAATAGTTCTGAGAAGTAAACTGGATGACAATAGGCAGTGGGGGAATAGAATGTTTAGCGCATGACACTCCTACGTCCACCAGTCTAAAGCAAAACTCCTCTTTTAAAAATATTTTCTGTAATCTAGTCCTACAGTTAGCCTTGGAGACCATTTAGTCTTAGCTAAACCTATGTGTAATCTGTGCAATCTATAATTTTGATTCTCAGGATTTTAGGTAATTTAACTATTCTCAATATGCCTTTATGTAATGGCATTTTAACCACCTCCAGTCTGGACCAATTCTGACATTTCATTTGCAATTCTGCATTTTTTTATTTTAATAGAAAATTACTTAGAGCTCCCAAAATATTATATATTTTTTTAAACAGAGGCCCTGGAGAATAAAATGATTGCTGTTGTAATTTTTTATGTCACACAAAATTTGCACAGCGGTTTTATCAAAAGTGAATTTTCAGAAAAAAATATACTTTACTGAATTTTAGTTCATATAAACACAATACAATACCCAATTTACGGTAAAATAAAATAAAAAAAGCTATGCCGAGTTAATAAATACCCAACTCGTCATGCTTTAAAATTGTGTATGTGAAATGGCAAAAGCAGAAAAATTTTTTTTACCCCCTTCATGACACTGTACGCAAATTAAATGATTAAATTTATATACTTTTTTCACACAAATAGAGCTTTCTTTTGGTGGTATTTGATCACCACTGGGTTTTTTATTTTTTGTTATATAAATTAAAAAAGACAGAAAATTTGAAAAATTTTCTATGTTCTGTTATAAAACATTTCCCCCCAAAATTTAAAGAATCAAATCTTCATAAATTTAAGCCACAATGTATTCTGCTACATGTCTTTGGTAAAAAAAAAATCCCAATAAGTTTATATTAATTGGTTTTTGCAAACATTATATCACCTACAAACTATGGTATATATGCTGGAATTTATGCAGCTATGACACTATACCGGTAATGGTGGTAATCAGCTGTTTATAATGGGACTGTGATAAGGTAGCACGCAATCTGACACTAAATGATGCTGGCTGGGAGGTACACTAACTGACAGACACTGACATCAATAGTGACACTAATACAGTGATCAGTGCTAATTCTGTACACTGCCACTGTACTAATGACACTGGCTGGGAACAGGTTAACATCTAGGGTCAATCAAAGGGTTAACTATGTGCCTAACAAAGTGTGTAATATGTGCTTTTTTTTACTAATCAATGTGGATGTTTTTTCACCCTGCTTTGCAGAGAGAAAAAACAGCAACATTGCTGCCCTAAACACAGGGCTCTGTATTGTGAATAGCTAAGCTGACTGACTTGTGCTGTACCGAATGACATCACAGATTGGACAGTAAAAAGGCTGTGGGCAGGGGCAGACTGACAACTCATGGGGCCCCCGGGCAATAGGGGATCATGGGGCCCCTGTGTCCTTGCCCAAACTCAAAAAAGCCTATGAAAAAGGTAACAGGAGCATCTCATGGGGCCCCCTACTGACCCCGGGCCCTCGGGCAGTGCCTGAATTTCCAAATGGTCAGTCCGCCCCTGGCTGTGGGTGTTCCTTAAGTGGTTAAATTATCCATAGGCGACACTTCAAAAGCTTTTACAGATTACCAGTTCAGAGTTACACAGAAGGTCTGGTGCTATAATTGTTGCTTTCACTCTCATGTTCGCAGCGATACCTCACAAGTGTGGTGCAATCACTGTTTACATGTTTGCTGGACCAGGGGCAGACTGGCAACTCATGGGGCCCCCGGGCAATAGGGGAAGATGGGGCCCCTGTGTCCTCACCCACACAGAAACCACACCCAAAAAAGCCTATGAAAGGTTCCAGGGGCATCTCATGGGGCCCCCTACTGACCCTGGGCCCTCGGGCATTGCCCGAGTGCTGGAATGGTCAGTCCGCCCCTGTGCTAAACCTATGTGCACATGGGCATGGGGGGTGCTCTAAAATATTTTTATTTGCATTTTTTTACACTGTACCTTTATTTTTTTGAATTGAACTTTTTTGCTATCACAGAGGATGAACAATTTTCCTTGTAATAGCATGGGCCATATAAGGTCCTCTTTATGGGAAATCTGGGGTCTGTTAGAACCCAGATCTTTCCTATGCCCTCCAAAGCATTTGATCAAACTAAGATTGGTTTGATCAGATGATTTACAAATCAATAATGACTTGTACACAAGTAAATCAAAACAGAAAGTGACTAAATCCATGTTGCTGCCAGCTTCTGACATCATAGAGGGGGAAGAACAATGGAAGTTCTTCTCGCTCTTTCTAGGGCATGTGACAGGTAGCACTAGTACTGGGCTTTCTGGTGGGATGGAAGAGCCCAGTAAAGGCAGTGGGTGGTGGTGGGAGGGGGGGCCTTTCAGTTGCTGCTTGGATCACCTTAATATTGTAGAGAATTTCTGGCTGAACAAAAACTACACTGCTCAAAAAAATTAAAGGAACACTTTGAAAACACATCAGATCTCAATGGGGAAAAATATCATGCTGGATATCTATACTGGTATGGACTGGGTAATGTTTTAGGAACATAAGGATGCCCCATAATTTGATGGAAATGAAAATGATCAACCTACAGAGGACTGAATTCAAAGACACCCCGAAAATAAAAGTGAAAACATTATGCAGAAGGCTAGTCCATTTTTGCTGAAATTTAATTGCAGCAATTCAAAATGGTAATCAGTAGTTTGCATGGTCCCCACATGCTTGTATGCATGCCTGACAACATCAGGGCATGCTCCTAACGAAACGACGGATGGTGTCCTGGGTTATTTCCTCCCAGATCTAGACCAGGGCATCACTAAGCTCCTGGACAGTCTGAGGTGCAGCCTGGTGGCGTATGATGGACGGAAATATGATATCCCAGAGGTGTTCTATTGGATTTAGGTCAGGCGAGCGTGGGGGCCATTCAATGGTATCAATTCCTTCATCCTCCAGGAACTGTCTGCATACTCTCGCCACATGAGGCCGAACATTGTCAAGCACCAGGAGGAACCCAGGACCCACTGTACCAGTGTAGGTTCTGACAATGGGATCAAAGATTTCATCTCGATACCTAATGGCAGTCAGGGTGCCATTGTCTAGCCTGTAGAAGTCTGTGAGTCCCACCATGGATATGCCTCCCCAGACCATCACTGACCCACCACCAAAACAGACATGCTGAACGATGTTACAGGCAGCATAAAATTCTCCACGGCTTCTCCAGACCCTTTCACGTCTGACACATGTGACTAGGGTGAACCTGCTGTCATCTGTGAAAATGTGAAAAGCACAGGGCGCCAGTGGCAGACCTGCCAATTCTGGTGTTCAACAGCAAATGGCAATCAAGCTCTATGGTGCTGGGCAGTGAGCACAGGGCTCACTAGAGGATGTCGGGCCTTCAAGCCACCCTCGTGAAGTCTGTTCTGATTGTTTGGTCAGAGACATTCACACCAGTGGCCTGCTGGAGATCATTTTGTAGGGCTCTGGCAGTGCTCATTCTGTTCCTCCTTGCAAACAGGAGCAGATACCAGTCCTGCTGATAGGTTAAGGACCTCCTACGGCTCTGTCCAGCTCTCCTAGAGTAACTGCTTGTCTCCTGGAATCTCCTCCATGCTCTTGAGACTGTGCTGGGAGATACAGAAAACCTTCTGGCAATGTGCCATCCTGGAGGAGTTGGACTGCCTGTGCAACCTCTGTAGGGTTCAGGTATTGCCTCATGCTACCAGTAGTGACACTGACCCTAGCCAAATGTAAAACTAGTGAAAAACAGTCATAAAAGATGAATAGGGAAAGAAATGTCAGTGGCATCCAACTGTAAAACCATTCCAGTTTTGGGGGTCATCTTATTGTTCCTCATCTAGTGCACCTGTTGTCAATTTAATTAACACCAAAGCAGCTGAAATTAATTAACATTATCCTAGGAGCTTAATTGACTTGATGCTATACTCAGGTACTTCCTAAGGACAGTAAGTGGTTAAGATGAGCATTTTCAGTTATCCAAATACTAGTTAAATGGTGCCAGTTAAGCACAGGTCTCAATACTAGGATGATTACATGCCCAGGTGGCAAAGCCTACATGAATAAAACATTTCTTATGGCCCTAGATGATTTTAGTACAAAAACCTGACTTTCTTGCATTCAACAACATTACAGCAGTGTTAAACCCAAAAGCAAACATTTCTTATATTGCAGCCTACTGTGAGGAAGTCACTTTGGGTGGGGGGCCTATGGAACACAGCTCACTTTGGAGAGGTGGGGAAACCCCTGTCTCAGCTCCCCATTATGTGTAAGTCACCCTGTGTCTGTTAGGGGTGCAGGGTGATATGTCATAATATTGTGTAGACATGTATAGGTGGGGTGGGGGTTGTTCATTGTTTAATGTCATGTGGTTGTATCCCTTTGTTCCATTGTGTGTCTTGCTTGGAAGCAAACTATTATGGGATGTATGTGTTTGTGTGTATTGGCTTGGTGGGGGGTGTTTCTGGCAGCCCTTCCCCCTGATGGGACTGTCTGCTGATGTGTCTCTTGTTACTGGGTGTGTATTGCCCAGCCCTGTTTATATATCTTGTATCTGAGTTAAAATAAAGTAGTCTATTTCCTGATTTATTTCAAGACTGGTCTTGTCTAGTCTTGTATGATCTGCTGTGGTGTCTGTGGTCGGTGTTCGAACAAGTGGTATTATAACGGAAATACCCAAGCGCAGATTGGGGTCAGTTACGTTACACCTACCAATTCTTAAATGCAGTGGCTACATTAATTTTCATTTTAGGATTTCTGTTTCTTCTATTTTCACCTTGTGATCCAGCCTGCAAGTCTGTTGTATTTCAAAAGCTCAAGCTCTCCAGCAGAATGTATCACTTTACATGGATTAAACCATTTAACACTAGCAAGTATTGCTTTTGGCACAATGGACTCAGCCTAAATGCCTCCACCAAACCATACAGCCAGATGCATTTCACCCCACCCATTGGCTCTGGTCTGGAGTAGTGGCAATCCTTTTCTCTTTACATCTACTAGCAGTGGTGGTTAAAATGATCAACTTGTATTTATTCATGTAAACCCTTTATCCCAGCTGTTCACTGTAACTGCTTATAAAATATTAGCTGGCGTTTGGCTTCAATTAGTTAGTGTATTTAAATCTGCTAATACATTTAACCCCCCCCTCTCCACAGACTGGCAATGCTGCTGTCCAAATGTGTCCCCTATGCTCTTTCATCCAGAGTGTAAACACTCTAATACAGGAGGTGTGTTACTGGCCAGATAACCAGGTAATAAGAGAATGGAAAACACCAAAGAAAAGAAAATTGATAGAACCACTACATTTAATAAGCTGTGATATATTTCATTTTTGCTTCTGGGTTTAATACCGCTTTAAAGTTGCCACAGTTAGCAGGTATAAAGTAAAATTTCACAATTCTATATGGAAAATAATGGTAGGTTTTAGTTGCCCCATGCATAATGAGAAGAGCAAATTTTTAATAAACTACTTTTTACAACATAAAAAAAATACATTAACCCAGTGAGTATACTATCACTCTAGTTTTCAGCTAGGGAAAAAATAACTCATTTTTCATTTAGTTTTGCTTTAAAGCTTGCTTTCTATAACACATAACTATTTTCTTCCAGCTAGCATCTTGATACTATGTACAGTATATGCATCTAATTGTGTTTTTTTTGTCTAATTGTATTTAACTTTATAAAAAAATTAATTTGTTTTGTTCAGTCATGCAAATGTCTCTGGAATGGGTTTAATCCAAGACATGTTATCTGACAAAATACCATATAAAAGGTTTTTGTGACACATTTACTTCAAATCTTTTTATATTCAAATCATATGACCTTAAATTAGACTTTCACTCCCCTAAATGACTTTACCTTTCTGTATTGCCCACTGTAACATAAGAAGTCATTCCCTCTTTTTCTGTTTTTTTTCTTCCTGCATTGCCCCTCCACCACCACCTGAAGGAGAATGACATGCCTCTGCTCCTGCAGTCTTCTGGGATATCCAGGTCATACATCCCAGGTAGCTGTAAGCAGGAACTAACAGCGGCCTATGGACAGACTTGGCTCATGTTTATTGGGGGAGGAGACAGTTGGCTTCCGGTGACATCAGAAAAAAAGATGGCAACATGGAACCTTTTGAAGTATGTGTACATATGGTTTTTCTAGTGTGGCCATGTGGAGCCTTAAAGTGAGGATTTTTCAGAACCAAGTTAGCAGGACATCTCTATAGACTTCTGATAGAAGGCTTATCTAGATAGAACAATGATGGTACTTCCAGTTCACATTAACTAAAAAAAAAAAAAAAACCACACACAAAATTAGCTTAGCCTTCATGAAAGGAGGCCCTTGAATCCTGAACTAAAGCTGTATGCAGTGCTTTCATGTCTCTCCAAGTCAAAATTAAGGCTCCAAGCTTGCTAGCTTAAAAAAATGCCAGTGCTCTTGGCAGAAAAAAACCACCAATTTTGACAATAGGCTTATCAAGATATAACAATAATGGTACTTCCAGCTCACATTAGTTACAAAAAAAACCACATACAATGAACATAACCTTCATGAAATGAGCTCCTTGCATCTTGAGCCTAAGCTCTACACAGTACCTTGACTTCTCTTTAAGTCAAGACTAAAGATGAAGTTTGATATTCATAGAGTACATTTTGCCCTCTCTCTCCTGACCAACTTAAAGTGGCAAATAAGGAAAAAAAAGTGATTTTGCACAGAGCAGCCTTGATCCTCTTCTTGGGACCCCCATCGGCGCACCTGGCTCCTCTCCCCTCCCAAGTGCCCCTAGAGCAAACAGCTTGCTATGGGTAAACCCAAGCAGGCTCTCTCCAGAGCTGCTGTTGTGGTGTCTATTTACACATAGATCCATGGTTCGACCCTTCCCACTCCCTCTTCTCATTGACTCACTGATTGTGATTGACAACAGCGAGAGCCAATGGATCATGCTGCTGTCTCAGCCAATGAGGAGGGAGAGTCCCTGGAAAACCAAGGCTTTTGTGCACATCGCTGGATCTCAGTGGGTCACAGGTAAGTATCAGATTTAAGTATAAGGGCTGGGGGGATGGGGTGCTGCTGCACACATAAGGTTTCTAACCATCATGTATAAAATGCATGAAGGTAAAAAAAACTTTAGAACTTCTTTAACACTCTTATTGCATGGTCACACCAATTGATGTATGCAGGATATAAAACTATTATTACATGTCTCAGTGTCTATCTTGTTTCTCTTTTTTTTCCTGTCTCTTCATAGGTCCATATTTTTGGACAAAGCTACAAAGGTACACCTTACTGTTACAGTATTTGATTTTCCCATTTCTTAGATTCTTACTAAATATTGTATTTCTCCAATTGTTCAATCTCTTAGGGGACAACAACAATTAATAAGACGACAGCTATGACATGTTAATACTAAGTACTAGGATCGTGCAATTGCCATTTTTGAGTTTCATCTCTCACTCTTGTTGCCTAATCCACAATTCTTTTATAATGCATACTTACTTATACATGCTTCCCTACCATGCTTTTTCGATTATTCAATAGTGAGATTGTTTATATACATATGTCTGTCATCACTTTTTTTTTATAATTCAAATATTTATTAATTTTTCATTTCAATTACATTTCATCATCACAATATAAATATATATATATATATAAAATATATTCTATAATATTATATTAACCAACATTTCTACTTTATATACTCTATGCAACCTTTTCCCCCCTTCTCCACCCCCCACCCTATGTCCCCTCTGCCTATTCTATCTTTTCTCTACGTCTTCTTATATCAGCAAGTGGAATTTTTCTGTTGTTATCTTTATTCTTTCCTACACCTCATATATAATCTGGCTTTTTCCCAGTTCTCCCATTTCCCATGATAAACCTCCATCTTATCTTCTTGGGTATGGCACAGCCTTTCCATCTTTTTAATCTGCTCAACTCTTTCAATCCAGTCCTCTTCCTTTGGTGCCTCTATTTGCCTCCAGAACTTGGGTATCAGGGCTTTTGCAGCATTTATATAGTTCCATATCCCTGATTTTTTATATTTATTTACCGTTATATCCGTGATGTGCAAAATACATACTTCTGGATCTAGATTTATATCTATTTCTGTCAATTTTCTTATTAAGTGGATTATTGTTGTCCAGAATATCTGGATTTTTGGGCATCCCCACCATATATGGTATATTGTGCCTATTTCTCCACATCCCCTCCAACACAGCGGTGTACTCTCTCCACACATCTTATTTTCTACTACTGGTGAAATGTGCCATCTTGTCAAACACTTATAGTTCATTTCTACTTCTCTCATAGAGACGTTTTCGTGAGTTAATCTATACATTCTCCTCTGCTTTTCCTCATCTATCACAACTCCCATATCCATTTCCCATTTTGTTAAATATGTTGGTTTCGTGTTTGTGTCTAGTTCAGTGAGTATTTTATAAATTCTAGCAATCCCGTGTTTCCCATCACCTTGTGTTCCCAATGTCTTTTCAAACAAGTTCCAATTGTCTCTTGTCCTTAAAGGTCTTGGCAAACTTCCGACAAAACACCTCAATTGGAAATACCGCCATTCGTCTAATTTAGTGAAAATCTCTCCCTCTTTTTTTTTCAATTCGCCATATGCTCCTATTTCATCTCCCACCAAGATATCTCCTAATTGCACCTTATCTTTTTTAAACCACTTCCCTCCTATTTCTTCTCTACCTGGGGGGAAAAACTCTGTATTTTTTAGTGGAATCAGTGTAGAATTAAAAGTCCATTTCATACTTCTGTGTAAGTTATCCCAAATCTTTAAAACATTCAAAGTGTATGTATTTACATTGTCATTTAAACCCCTATACTGTGTTGGTACCCATATCATTCTTCCCAAGTCTATTCCGCTGAGTTCATTCTCTATTCTCACCCAGCTTTTTTTATTATTAAATATCCAATCTATGGTTCTTGCCAGTATTACCGCTTTGTAATATCTTTTAAAGTCTGGGAGCCCTAAACCCCCTCTTTCTTTCCTCCTACTTAGCAGTTCGTATGACAGTCTTGGTTTTTTATTCCTCCATATGTATCTTGTTATCAATTTCTTAATTATTTTAAAGAAAATCTCTGGGAGTTTAATTGGGATCATTTGATATCTATATATGATTTTTGGTATGTCTGTCATCACTTGAATACCTTTTATTGTTTATATTTGAAAATTATGTTCAATAGAATATTACATAAAAAGTGCTAATAACATTATTAAATACAGTAATACCTTTCTATTTTTCTTACACACCTGTATTACATTCCTAACACAATACATACATACAATACCTACAAACTGCTATTGCAATGTGCATAAATACATTATCACTGAATATAAGATCACCTATAGTTTTCAGTGAGGGAAGTAATAACTCAATGTTCATTTATTTTTGTCTTGAAGCTTGCTTGCAATAAAACACTTTATTCTTTTTCCAGCTAACATCCTGATACAATGTATATTTACATTTAATTGTGCTTTTGTCTAATTGTATCTTTCAAGTGTATTGGAAATTACATTTGTTTTTTTCAGTCATGTGAAAGTCTTTAGAACAGGTTTAATCCAAGACATGTTTTCTTACATACAGGGTGCAGCAACATAACTTCCTTTTTTCAAAACGCAATAAAACCCATTTTATGAATCAGAATTGTTTTTATTGTCTTTAATATTGTAGGTACATATCTAAAGTTCTATTTTACACACTTTTGAAAATCATATCAGGTAGGTGACGCTCCCCATTGTCCATACACTGAATAAGCCGATTTCTGGCGTTTTTCATGACCCTTACCAGCATAGCAGCGGGTATGTTGGCAATTTCTGTGTGGATGTTGGCCTTCAGGTCTTGTAGGGTCCTTGAACAGTTTACATAAATTCAAAAAACCCCACAAATAAAAGTCGCAAGGGGCCAAATCGGGGGAGTGGGCTGGCCACTCCAAATTGCCCCTTATTGAGATGAGGCGCTCCGGGAAGTCTTCCCTTAAAACAGCCATTGATGCTCTTGAAGTGTGAGCCGTTGCTCCGTCCTGTTGGAACCAAATGTCCCCTAAGTCCAATTCATCAAGTCGTGGAAAAACAAATTCCTCCAATATGTTCACATACCGGTCTGAATTCACTTATTCAGTGTATGGACAATGGGGGCGTCACCTACCTGATATGATTTTCAAAACTGTGTAAAACAGAGCTTTAGATATGTACCTACATTATTAAAGACAATAAAAACAATTCTGATTCATAAAATGGGTTTTACTGCGTTTTGAAAAAAGGAAGTTATGTTGCTGCACCCTGTATATATAGGAAATGCAGCTCTATCTGGTATTATTATGCTATAGACAATTAGATGATATCGGTACATAAGTGAAGAAAATATTAAATGCAAAAGGGAGGGACACAGCGACCCCTGAGATTGCCAGGAGCCTTTTCAACTTTTGCAGCCCCAGAGTGATCTCTGTACCAGCTCCTGAGAGGGGGGACTACATCTTTGTAAAGATTTCTCTGACCTGCTGGACCTCATCTTCTCCACACGAGGGTGCTTCATCTTCACATTTTCCAGCTCCTGCCCATGACCAGACCAGAAAAGAGAGGGGAATCGTCAGGATATTTTACAAACATGCGTATTACCAATACGCTTCTGGTTAGTGTGCATTTCTACCATCTGCACTGGGAATCAGCAAGCACTTTCTTTGGACTGTGATTTATTTTATTTTATTTCATTCCATATATTCATTTGCATTTAATATTTTCTTCACTTATGTACCGATATCATCATAATTGTCTATAGCATAATAATACCAGATAGCGCTGCATTTCCTATATATATATATATATATATTCTTTGGGACTTTTTATATGTTTTTCCTTGAATGCTCAGCTGCTAACTATTGAGAGCGCTCACTGCATTTGTATATTTACTCCTATATGTTTTCTTACATACTGCACATCCATGACTGAAGATACCACATAAAAGGTCTCCCTGACAAATTTGCTTTAGAATTTGTTTATATTTAAATGATGTGATCTTAAAGCGGTAATAAACCCAAATCCATAAATGTAACATTTTGCAGTTTACCACTCATTAGATGTGGTGACTGCATTTTTTTTTCCTTCTGTTTTCACCTGGTGCCCACACTCTAGATGAAGGTGCAACAGGGACACCTTTGGACAGCAGGATTGTCAGTCTGGGGGGGAGGGTAGTGTTGGATGTAATAGCAGATTTAGAAAAACTAAGACATTGAAACGGAACTCCAGGTCAAACTATATAAGCAGTTACAGCAAACAGTTTTGTTCCTTTTGGGATAAAAGTTACACATAAATAAATAAAATCTGATGATTGCAAGCACGCTGTCAGTGGCAAATGGTTTGACTCAGCCATCAAACTGCTACATCTGCAGAACAGCTTGTTCTATTGAAAAATTACAGACTTACTGTCTGAATCAACAGGTGAAAATAAAGGAAAGAAAGCCTAAAAAAGAAAGCTAATGCAGACATAACATCTATGAAATGGTAATAAATAGTTTTTGGGTTTAATACCACTTTTAAGTAGTTGTAAAGGTAAAAGCTTTGTGGGATTCCAGTCAATAGATAACTAAGATTGAATCTACTCCGGCCCCCATTCTAAAACTCTTCTATCTAACCCTGTAAAGAAAAGATCATTATACTTACCTATTCTGAAGCCGCTTTGGACCGGTCCTGAGCTGTCAGCAGTGGTTTCTGTGTGCAGGAGAAGCAGCCAGCAATGGCTGCCCCATAGTAAGTCTATGGGTGACGTCATCTCCCAGGCATTTCCCAGTCATTGTCTGCCCTCTGCTGCACACAGAAGCTGTCGCTGGAGACTGGACCAGAGCAGCCTCAGAATGGGTAAGTATAGCGATCTTTTCTTTACATAGTTAGATACTATATCTTTGGAATAGGGGTGGGGGTACTTTTAGCCTTATTTAGCTATTAACTGGAATTTCACTTAAATGCATTATCTGCATTAAGGTAAACTACCTTTTATATGCAGCCCCTCCCCCCCAAATACTCACCTGAGCCCAATCTTGGTCCAGTGCTGTGCACATCTGCAGCAGCTGCTCTTCCCTCTCCTGGCCTCACAGGCTTGGTTGAGAGTAGGCAGTAGCCATTGGTCCCTGCTGCTGTCCATCAAAACCTGTGAGCAGAGAAGGGGTGGGATGGAGCCAAGACCAAGCCCACACAAGTGACCACCACAGTGGGCACTTGGTGGTGAGAGGAGTGAGGAGCTCTAGAGGGGGACCAAAGAAGTGGAGGATCAGGGCTGCTTTGTGCAAAACCATTGCACAGTGCAGGTAAGTACAGTATGACATGTTTGTTATTTCAATGAAAAAACTATTGCTTTAAATCAGATCTTCACACTCCTAAATGACATTACCACTCTGCTCTTCCATGCTTAAGATAAAAAAAAATATTTTAATATCTTTTTTCCCCGCCTTGGCCCCCCACTGCCTTTCTCACATAAGTGAGTATGATGTACCCCCGCTCCTGCAACCTCCTGGGATATCCAGGTCATACAGTACATCCCAGGTAGCTGCAGAGCAGGGACTAAGGCTAGATTCACTCCTATGCAGGTTGCATTTGAGTACTTTCTGCATTGCATTTTGCATTTTTGACGCATTTTTGTATGTTTTTTTCAATTTTTCTTGTTACTAGGCAGATTTAAAACACAGCAAAAATGCAGAAAAAAATGCACTACATGCTTTTCTGCAACTTTTCCATTAAAGTCTATAGAACCAAAAATGCAACTTTTTGCATTCAAAAAAGTCCCTGACCCTTTCCAAAAAATGCACCGGGTGAAAACGTGGAGATGTGAACATGTCCCATAGGAAATCATGTTAAATGGACTGTACTGCATTTCTGCAAAATGCAAAACGCTGTGGAAAATGCTTAGGTGTGAACCTAGGGTTACAGCATCCATTGAGCAGAAGAGGCATGTGTGATCAGGGGAGAAAATAGTTGGCTCCCGATGATATCAGAAAAGTAGATGGTGATGTGTGACCCAGGATTTGAAGTTGTGTGTGCATATAGTCTAATGTAGCAATGGGGGAGTCTTAAAGTGATGATTGTTTAGAACCAAATGAGCAGGACACCTCTATTAATTGACTTCTAACAGAAGGCGTATCTAGATAAAACAATGATGGTACTTCCAGCTCATATTAACTACAAAAAAATACACAATGAGCATAGCTTTCATAAAATGAGCCCCTTGCATCCTGAATGCAGTGCTTTGATTTCTCTCCAAGTCAAAATTAAAGATGAAGTTTAATCTTATATCTTGCCCTCCCTGATTCCTCCCTTCTCCCTTCATCAAAATGCTAATTACATTTTTAAATAAAATATTTCCATTTTCCTTACATACTTGGAATACATTTGTAATACAATATGTACATGCTTCTATTGCAATGTGAATTCAAATACATTAACACAGATTATGTTATCACCTATAGTTTTCAGTGAGGGGAGTATTAACTCATTTTTCATATAGTTTTGCCTTGAAGCTAGCTTGCTATAAAACATTCTTCTTCTAGCTAGCACTTTGATACAATATACAATAAATACATGTACGTATAATTGTGTTTTTTCTCTAATTGTGTCTTTTAAGTGGATTGAAAGCTTTATTTATTCTGATCTGTCATGTGAATGTCTTTCGAATGGGTTTATTCCAAGACATGTTTTCTGGCATATATCCGTAACTGAAAATACAATATAAAAGGTCTTCCTTTACAATTGTTTTGTATTCAAACCATACCCTGGTTCACACTGATCCGTTTTTGGAAGCGTTTTCCACCACAGTGAATCTCATGAAATGGGAAATGAAAGGAATTCTAATGAAGGGCATTCACATCTATGCAATCCAGATGCAGTGCCTTTTTAAAAAAAGGTTGTGTGCATCTTTGGAGTGGTGCAATCTGATTTTGAGCTCCATAGAATTGAAATCACATGAAAAATACTTGTCTGTGCAGATATAACTCAGCTTCAATGGGTTTTTCAGCAGTGTTCCCTGTGTTACTGACCACCTGACAACAGGGAGAGAGAGATCCTAAATTGCAGCTGCATCAAAATCGCATGAAAAACACATTGGTATTCCAGCTGAATTACAGGTGAGTTGCACTGCAGCTGCTTACTGAATCACACTGCAAAACTGATGTAACTCACCATGCTTCAGTCTGAACCGAGCCTTAAGCAGACCTTCACTTCCATAAATGACTTTCCCACTCTGAACTTCCCTCCAACAGAATAAAAAAAATCCTTTTTTTTCTTTTGCATCTTTTCATTTTTTTTTCTCCCATCTCAGTCACTCAACTCCATTCTCGCCCAGGTGAGGAAACATTCCACTACTTCGGTAACCTCCTGGCATATCCAGGCCATACTTTCCAGGTAGCTGCAGGAGCAGGGAGTCACAGTGGCCAGTTGGCAGACTTGGTGTGTGTCATCAAAGGAAGAGACAGCTTACTCTTGTTGACATCAGAGAAGAAGATGACAGTGTGGGACCCAGGCTTTGAAGTTTATGTGCATATGATTTGTCTAATGTGGTAATGGGGGACTGAGGGTTAATCGTCTTCAATTTTTCCCTCCCTGGTTTCCTCCATCCCCCCTTCATCAACATGCTAATAACATTTTTAAACAAAACCTTTCCATTTTTATTACGTACCTGAGTTTGGGTTTCTATGCTTCTCTATGCAATGCAAGCATATCTTGGCTGGTGCGAGGAGCAGACAGTTTATTAAAAACATCAAAGCATCCTGCCTCAGTATTTCTCTTAAGAGCCTTCAGCTCTGGTGCAAACAGTGGGCTGGCTCATGGGAGGAGTTTTGCAAATACCAAAATGACTTCATGGGTAGATTTCAGCCTGGAAAAGTGGATGTTCCTAGGCAGGCTACATTTGCTAGGAAATGCCTACATGTAATGCTGAGTAGCCATGATTGAAAGAACTGAAATGCAATGAATGAAAGGGGCAGGCCTGGGACAGTCAAGCTGGGAAGGAATTTTTTTTTTTTTTTTTAAGTCCGCAAACGTGCAACTATAACGAAAAAACTCGTAAGTGAATCACAAAAAAAAGTGCAAGTGCAAAACACCACACAAAAAAGTGCACTTAGGGGTGTGCTTTGTCCTAGCCCTAAAGGGGCTTGGACCACTACCCTGATCCCCCGGGGCACGAAGCTCCTGACGGGGACAAGGTTCCCATTTGGTCCTCCTGGCCAAAAGGCCTGGTGGACCACCGTTCCTTGTGTCCAGCCGAAGCCAGACACCCAGTACTTGGTCAGGGGGCTCTCCCGGAGAGAAAACCCCCTAGGGACAGGGGAGGAAGGAACCAAAAGGCCACACATCCTCCCCCTAGACTTCAGGGTAGGCCCGAGGACCCACACCCTCCATCCTGTGAAAACACACACATAAGTAAAGAAAAAAGTGACAAGACGTGGGAGGTGTTAAATTAAATAAATAGAAAATAAAAAAGTGGCTGTGCCAAATTGTGCACAGACCAGGCCTTGAGGCCTGTAGCAAAAATTGCCCTGATCCTAGCCATAAGGCCTGGTCCTAAGGGCGCTGTGCAGAAAAAGTTGAAAACACAGTGACCATGTGCCATCTTCACACAGTGGGGTCCCACACCCAGGTGTTACTAGTGGCACCCCTGAGGCGACTACTCAGGGGGCACTGGTTTGCGGACTCTCTGCCTTCCCGACCCCTGGCCAGACAAGGCAGATCTGCTCAAATCAGGAGGTACTGGGTCCTTCCGGTCTCCTCGGGGGAATTACTCCCAAGTCCCAGCTACGTGTGGGCATCCCGGTTTCTGTCCCCCCGGTACTAGCCTTCTAGACCCCCATCACACCAGTGAGGGTACTATACAACAGTCATCCCCAGTCAAGCTGGGAAGGAATGGGCTAGATCAGTGGTCGGCAAGCCGCGGCTCGCGAGCCACATGCGGCTCTTTACCCACTCTAATGCGGCTCTTCTGTGTGCCGGGCGCCTGCTCCCCTCCCTCCTCTCGGTCGGCCGCTCCCCTGCCTCCTCTCGGTTGGCAGCCCCAAAAGTCCGCGCGGACCTTTTAATCCGGCCCGCGGATGTGGCTGTCAGGATGTGTGTAGGCGGGGCAGCGTGCCGAACGTGAGGGGAGGGGAGCTAGGCTCCTCTCACAGTCCGCCCTGAAGACCCGAACGGCGCGGGAAGACAGCGAGAGGAACGCAAAAGGTAAGTGAATTGACACGGGGGACTTGGCTTACTAGAAGGGGGGGGGAATAGTACTGTGGGGGATGAAATACTATATGAGGGATGAAATACTATATGAGGGATGAATTACTATATGAGGGATGAAATACTATATGGGGGGATGAAATACTATATGGGGGGATGAAATACTATATGAGGGATGAAATACTACAGTCATGGCCGAAATTGTTGGCACCCTTGATATTTTTCCTGAAAATCAAGTATTTCACACAAAAAAGGTATTGCATTAACACATGTTTTGCTATACACATGTTTATTCCCTTTGTATGTATTGGAACAAATATAAAACAGAGGCAGAAAAGCAAATATGACATAATGTCACACAAAACCCCAAAAATGGGCTGGACAAAAGTATTGGCACCCTTAACTTAATATTTGGTTGCACACCCTTTGGAAAACATAACTGAAATCAGTCGCTTCCTATAACCATCAATAAGCTTCTGACACCTCTCACCCGAAATTTTGGACCACTCTTCCTTTGCAAACAGCTCCAGGTCTCTCTTATTGGAAGGACACCTTTTCCCAACAGCAATTTTAAGATCTCTCCACAGGTGTTCAATGGGATTTAGATCTGGGCTCATTGCTGGCCACTTCAGAACTCTCCAGCGCTTCTTTGCCATCCATTTCTGAGTGCTTTTTGACGTATGTTTGGGGTCATTGTCCTGCTGGAAGACCCAGGATCTTGGACGCAAACCCAGCTTTCTGACACTGGGCCCTACAGTGCGACCCAAAATCCTTTGGTAATCCTCAGATTTCATGATGCCTTGCACACAGTCAAGGCACCCAGTGCCAGAGGCAGCAAAACAACCCCAAAACATCATTGAACCTCCACCATATTTTACCGTAGGTACTGTGTTTTGTTCTTTGTAGGCCTCATTCCGTTTTCGGTAAACAGTAGAATGATGTGCTTTACCGAAAAGCTCTATCTTGGTCTCATCTGTCCACAAGACGTTTTCCCAGAAGGCTTTTGGCTTACTCAAGTACATTTTGGCAAACTGTAGTCTTGCTTTTTTATGTCTCTGTGTCAGCAGTGGGGTCCTCCTGGGTCTCCTGCCATAGCGTTTCATTTCATTTAAATGTCGACGGATAGTTCGCGCTGACACTGATGCTCCCTGAGCCTGCAGGACAGCTTGAATGTCTTTGGAACATGTTTGGGGCTGCTTATCCACCATCCGGACTATTCTGCGTTGCAATCTTTCATCAATTTTCCTCATCCGTCCACGACCAGGGAGATTAGCTACAGTGCCATGGGTTGCAAACTTCTTGATAATGTTGCGCACTGTGGACAAAGGCAAATCTAGTTCTCTGGAGATGGACTTGTAACCTTGAGATTGTTGATATTTTGCCACAATTTTGGTTCTCAGGTCCTCAGACAGTTCTCGTCTCCTCTTTCTGTTGTCCATGCTTAGTGTGGCACAGACAGACACACAATGCAAAGGTTAAGTGAACGTCTCTCCTTTTTATCTGCTTTCAGGTGTGATTTCTATATTGCCCACACCTGTTACTTGCCCCAGGTGAGTTTACAGGAGCATCACATGCTTGTAACATTCTTATTTATCCGCAGTTGTGAAAGGGTGCCAATACTTTTGTCCAGCCCATTTTTGGAGGTTTGTGTGACATTATGTCGAATTTGCTTTCTTTCCTCCCTTTTTTTGTTTTGTCCCAATACACACAAAGGGAATAAACATGTGTATAGCAAAACATGTGTTAATGCAATACGTTTCGTGAGAAATACATGATTTCCTGAAGAAATATCAAGGGTGCCAACAATTTCGGCCATGACTGTATATGAGGGATGAATTACTATATGAGGGATGAAATACTATATGAGGGATGAATTACTATATGAGGGATGAATTACTATATGGGGGATGAAATACTATATGGGGGATGAAATACTATATGGGGGATGAATTACTATATGGGGGATGAAATACTATATGGGGGATGAAATACTATATGAGGGATGAATTACTATATGAGGGATGAAATACTATATGAGGGATGAAATACTATATGAGGGATGAAATACTATATGAGGGATGAATTACTATATGAGGGATGAAATACTATATGAGGGATGAATTACTATATGGGGGGATGAAATACTATATGAGGGATGAAATACTATATGGGGGGATGAAATACTATATGAGGGATGAAATACTATATGGGGGGATGAAATACTATATGAGGGATGAAATACTATATGGGGGGATAAAATACTATATGAGGGATGAAATACTATATGAGGGATGAATTACTATATGAGGGATGAATTACTATATGAGGGATGAAATACTATATGAGGGATGAAATACTATATGAGGGATGAATTACTATATGAGGGATGAAATACTATATGAGGGATGAATTACTATATGGGGGGATGAAATACTATATGAGGGATGAAATACTATATGGGGGGATGAAATACTATATGAGGGATGAAATACTATATGGGGGGATGAAATACTATATGAGGGATGAAATACTATATGGGGGGATGAAATACTATATGAGGGATGAAATACTATATGAGGGATGAATTACTATATGAGGGATGAAATACTATATGGGGGGATGAAATACTATATGGGGGGATGAAATACTATATGAGGGATGAAATACTATATGAGGGATGAATTACTATATGGGGGATGAAATACTATATGAGGGATGAAATACTATATGGGGGATGAAATACTATACGGGGGATGAAATACTATACGAGGGATGAAATACTATACGGGGATGAATTGCTATGGGGGATGAATTACTATATGGGGGATGAATTACTATGGGGGATGAATTACTATATGGGGGATGAATTACTATGGGGGATGAATTACTATATGGGGGATGAATTACTATATGGGGGATGAATTACTATGGGGGATGAATTACTATGGGGGATGAATTACGATGGGGGATGAATTACTATATGGGGGATGAATTACTATGGGGGATGAATTACACTATGGGGGATGAATTACTATATGGGGGATGAATTACTATGGGGGATGAATTACTATATGGGAGATGTATTTTCAGTTTTAAAAATGTGGCTCTCAAAATAAATTTCAATCATGGTTTTGGCGAGATTTGGCTCAGTTGAAAAAAAAGGTTGCCCACCACTGGGCTAGATGAATATGGATGTCCTTTAGCAATGAAATTGCATAGGTTCTATCTCATCACTGCAGCTTTTAATGCACACAGTGAGAAGCTCACAGTGTGCAGTGAAATCAGAGTTAGCAATATCAGTACAGCTTTAAACTCTCCCAGAGACATGTTTCACATCAGTGGGTATAATAGAGGCTCTGGCATTAGACAGTTGAGTAACAGATTTCGGGAGTTTAGTGTTTACTAAAGCCAAATGAATAAAACAAACAGATTCTTCCATCCATGCTAAAAATTGACAATGGATCAACCTTACATTGTTCAGGTATTGATGGCCAACCTTGCTGGCTGTCAAAATATCCAAACAGCGGCTGCATTTGATTGGATGCCGACTCATTGTGGATAACCATTTTATGCCTGGCCCCTCTGGTTTTTCACTTGAAGGGTGTCGAATAGAAGGTTCCGAACGAGGCCACTGAGTACATTTTCATCCAGATCCTCAAGAACCTGTCAGATTTTGTACAGTGTATGGTCAGCTTTACAAAGAAAACTTCATGTACCATTTACAGCCAGGGCCTAGGATCCAGGGAAATAGAAAGGGACTTATGGACCGATTTGAAGACTAACACAGATACTTTGGAACATTATGTAGGTGCCTGACTTTCAGCATTGTTATTCTAGGCCAGCCATTTTCAACCAGGGTTCCTCCAGAGGTTTCCAGGGGTTGCTGTATTTGATTGACCTGATGGTAGCTGTACAGTTCTGGGGTCAATGCTACTTGGCAAAGCCAGCAGCATCACCAAATTATCTTTTTACATCCAGAAACACAAAATTATCTATTTAGCTGTCTGTAAAGGCTGAATTATTCCTACCAACCATCAATTTAAGAGGCATTTCTTTGCCATTGACTCCTATTGAATTGGTTTCAAGAAGGGTTCCCCAAGTCCTGAAAATTATTTTACTAGTTCTTCTGGGGTAAAGGGGTTAAGAAAGGCTGTTCTAAGCAGTCATGTTCCCTTTAATTTCAACAGCCCCTTTTAACCTCAACATCCATGGAACTTTAAGGGCCCATGTACATACGTAGGTGTCAGGGGCGGACTGACCATTTGGAAACTCGGGCACTGCCCGAGGGCCCAGGTCAGTAGGGGGCCCCATGAGATGCCCCTGGTACATTTATCATAGGCTTTTTTGAGTTTGGGCAAGGACACAGGGGCCCCATGATTGCCCGGTTGAGTTGTCAGTCCACCACTGGTAGGTGTGATATGGGTGTCGGTCTGGATTAGTCTGTCAGTTTTTCAGATGGATCCAGACTGAAGCACAATGTATGTCTATGGGTGAGTGGATGTAAAATGAAGTATGTCTCTTACATTGGTGTCTTTTTACAGTATGTCCCTAGGCATGACTGAGCTGATGAAATGTGTCAAAGGTCCCTAAAGGGAAGAGATCCTTTTAGGTGCGAGGTTGTGGACCAGACCATCTTAAAAACATTGGAAGTTATTGGAAGTTTTTTTTTTTAAAATAGATTTTACATCATAAATTCCACAATCATTCTACAGTCATGGCCGAAATTGTTGGCACCCTTGATATTTTTCCTGAAAATCAAGTATTTCACACAAAAAAGGTATTGCATTAACACATGTTTTGCTATACACATGTTTATTCCCTTTGTATGTATTGGAACAAATATAAAACAGAGGCAGAAAAGCAAATATGACATAATGTCACACAAAACCCCAAAAATGGGCTGGACAAAAGTATTGGCACCCTTAACTTAATATTTGGTTGCACACCCTTTGGAAAACATAACTGAAATCAGTCGCTTCCTATAACCATCAATAAGCTTCTGACACCTCTCACCCGGAATTTTGGACCACTCTTCCTTTGCAAACAGCTCCAGGTCTCTCTTATTGGAAGGACACCTTTTCCCAACAGCAATTTTAAGATCTCTCCACAGGTGTTCAATGGGATTTAGATCTGGGCTCATTGCTGGCCACTTCAGAACTCTCCAGCGCTTCTTTGCCATCCATTTCTGAGTGCTTTTTGACGTATGTTTGGGGTCATTGTCCTGCTGGAAGACCCAGGATCTTGGACGCAAACCCAGCTTTCTGACACTGGGCCCTACAGTGCGACCCAAAATCCTTTGGTAATCCTCAGATTTCATGATGCCTTGCACACAGTCAAGGCACCCAGTGCCAGAGGCAGCAAAACAACCCCAAAACATCATTGAACCTCCACCATATTTTACCGTAGGTACTGTGTTTTGTTCTTTGTAGGCCTCATTCCGTTTTCGGTAAACAGTAGAATGATGTGCTTTACCGAAAAGCTCTATCTTGGTCTCATCTGTCCACAAGACGTTTTCCCAGAAGGCTTTTGGCTTACTCAAGTACATTTTGGCAAACTGTAGTCTTGCTTTTTTATGTCTCTGTGTCAGCAGTGGGGTCCTCCTGGGTCTCCTGCCATAGCGTTTCATTTCATTTAAATGTCGACGGATAGTTCGCGCTGACACTGATGCTCCCTGAGCCTGCAGGACAGCTTGAATGTCTTTGGAACATGTTTGGGGCTGCTTATCCACCATCCGGACTATTCTGCGTTGCAATCTTTCATCAATTTTCCTCATCCGTCCACGACCAGGGAGATTAGCTACAGTGCCATGGGTTGCAAACTTCTTGATAATGTTGCGCACTGTGGACAAAGGCAAATCTAGTTCTCTGGAGATGGACTTGTAACCTTGAGATTGTTGATATTTTGCCACAATTTTGGTTCTCAGGTCCTCAGACAGTTCTCGTCTCCTCTTTCTGTTGTCCATGCTTAGTGTGGCACAGACAGACACACAATGCAAAGGTTAAGTGAACGTCTCTCCTTTTTATCTGCTTTCAGGTGTGATTTCTATATTGCCCACACCTGTTACTTGCCCCAGGTGAGTTTACAGGAGCATCACATGCTTGTAACATTCTTATTTATCCGCAGTTGTGAAAGGGTGCCAATACTTTTGTCCAGCCCATTTTTGGAGGTTTGTGTGACATTATGTCGAATTTGCTTTCTTTCCTCCCTTTTTTTGTTTTGTCCCAATACACACAAAGGGAATAAACATGTGTATAGCAAAACATGTGTTAATGCAATACGTTTCGTGAGAAATACATGATTTCCTGGAGAAATATCAAGGGTGCCAACAATTTCGGCCATGACTGTATGTATCCCTATCTCACAACAGGATTTTGTTTTTCTGAATTTGCTGCTCCCCTTTTACATGCAAAAAAAATAAGATTCTGTCAGCATTAGGATGACAATGCCAGTGGGAAATTTAGGAGATACATTTAATATCAGATAAATAATTTAAAAAATCAAATATTTCTGGAACAAACACGCTTGATGTATGGTTTTATTTATTTTTTTCCTTTCTTACTGAATCAGAAAGTGCTCATTCACAGTGACAGGTGCACATTAAGACCTCAGCTGAACATAGTGCTGATCAAAGTAGAAATATTCCATAGTTTAAAATAATTATGAGGAATAACGGGGATAATTTATCATAATTGTAGCAGGAGAACATATTCCGTTTATGCTGTAATCTTAAATAACAAATCAGCCTTTGTTGTACACCAGCACTAAACAGATGAAAGTATATATTTTAAAGTGACACTAAACGAGATCTTCATTTAAAAAAAAAAAAAAAATCCATACACATACACTAATTAATGGCCCTCTAATCTATTTTTCATGAAATTGTTACTTACTGTGTTTTTCTGCCTTCTCGTAAAATCCACACAGAAAACAATTGGTTTCTATGTGTCCTAACAGCGACCTGCATTATTCTTGTGCCGTACGACTGGCCTCAACACATCTGGAAAATGTAAGTATTGAAACATTATACAATACAAACTGTAGGGGGCTGCCCATAGGTCATATCAGTGCCATTCCGACTCCATCCGTATGCACTACTTTTTGCAAGTTCAGGTGCAACTTCAGGTGTATAGACATCCTTGCATGAAGTCACAGATGTCATCCGACCTTGAAATTGCAAATTCAAGTGGAGTCGCATGATTTCAAAATCGGATTCGGTGTGACCGAAGATTTACTGTTGGATGAAATGGTATTGCATGTAACAGCTGGCTGGAGTCCATATCTCACAGATGAGGGCCATTTTCTGAGCCAACATAGTTTCCTTGTTCAGGCTCATAGAAGGTTATGGGATAATCAAAAACAAAAAAAGGCAGATTTATAACTGCTCATCTTACAAATGTATTTTCTGACTGCACTGTTAAATCTTTACATTAATTCATGACTTTGAATATGCTAATCATGTGCCTTGTTCATAAAAAAAAAAAAAACATATTGCCTTGTCATTACTAATTCAAATGGCAAAAGCTATCCAGATCAGAAATCATTGCAATGCACTACTGAATCTGAGGAGCACTAGGGATGATTAACTCTTAGAATAATTACATGGGGAGAACTTCTCCCACTCATCTATACTGACAAATTGTTAGTTTCAGTGCTAACCACTGTAAAATATGAAAATCAGCCTCTTCTTGTGGTTAGTGCTGTAAATGCTGTATTTTCAGAGTTTTCCACCAGAGGGGTCATCTCCCTATGGAAATGATACCATCATCTAATTATATTAAGTCTCACTGTCAGTGCTGCAACCTGATTTAAGGCTGGTTCTCACTTGGGCAAATAAAAAATGCAGGTAAAAACTCATATAGAAGCACTTTCATTTAATTGAGTTTATGTGCATTTACCTGTGTGTTTATGCGCATTGTTTCAACTCATATTGCATTTAGTTGCTTTTATGTCCTGTGTCATTATTTCCTTTTCACAAAAAAATACAATAAAACCATTATTAGTGGACACAAGCACAGCATAACTTACAAAATTCCTGCAAAATCTGGAGGATAAAAATGTATTGAGGTAAAAAAAAACCCTCTGTATGTGAATGAGGTCTTGGGGCTCATTGACATGGGTGCTGTGCTCTGCACAGTGTGAACCAGATTTTTTTTTTATGTGTTTGGAGCTGTATGCAGGGAGCCTATGTTACTCTATGGCAGGGGTACTGAATTAATAATCACAGAGGTCCAGTTGGCAACATTTTCTTCCTGCAGAGGTCCGAATCTCATTTTTCTTCTATTACTCAGGTCTTTCACATCACAGACCCTAATTAATGTCCTCAGTCCCTCCTTTCCCATTACAGCCCCCCGTATATCACAACTCCCTTTCACGTTAGAGCCCCCCAACATTATAGCCCTGCTTACATCACAGCCCCCCTTAACATCACCATCCCTCCTTGACATCACAGTCCCCCTTGCAATCACAACCCCCCACATCACAGTTTCTCCCCTGCTGACATCACAGACGCTTCATATCACAGCTCCCCCTCTAACAGCCCACCCCCCACACATCACAGCTCGCCAACATCACAGTTCCCCCATATCACAGCTCTGCTTCTCACTTCACAGCCCCCTCCCCAGTATTACAGCTCCCCCCTATCCTCACTTCACAGCCCCCATATCACAGCTACCCCCTCCAACAGCCCCCCATATCACAGCTCCCCCCTCTCACAGCCCCCCCCACATCACAGCTCACCAACATCACAGCTCCCCCATATCACAGTTCCCCCTCTCGCAGCCCCTCCCCATTTCACAGATCCCTCCTCTGACATCACAACCCCCTCCCCCCATATTCTTCCCCTAATCAGCATTGTGGAGGGTGGGAGGAATGGCAGGGTGGACTCTGTTCTGCATGTGTTTGCAGGCGCTGCCATTGTCGCCACTGCTGTTGGAGTAAAGACTCCTTTTCTGAATGTACTGACTTGCCACTGCCATTGCTGAACTCAGAACATTGAGGGCAGGACACACAGAAGATTTCCACTGAGCGCATGAGCTGGCCAACTCTTCTTGTTAAAAGGGGAGTGACCCGCTTGTTAATATGAAAGGTTCTCTTCCCTCCCCTGCTCCCCGTGTAGACCTGCAGTGCTTCTCCTTCCTGCTCTGAGTTCAGCGGTGGTGGCAGCAAGCCGGTACATTCAGAAGAGGAGTCCTTCCTTCCATTCCTCCCGCCCTCTTCCCTTCTGTGACTTCAACAGCAGTGGTGACTACAGAGGTGGCAGGCAAGTACATACAGATTACGAGTCCACCCTGCCATTCCTCACAATTTCAAACAACTGCAGCGGCAGGAGGAGAGGAGTCCACTCAGGCCGCAAGTGGTGTGGCCGTGGTCCGGACAGGACTGTCACGTGGTCTGCCATTTAGTGATACCTGCTTTATGGGAACACAGGAACTGTATGAACACAGCCACAGGTCTTAATTTGCAGGTGTGTGGATGCAGGTGTATGGCTCCAAACTCACCTATCAAAGTAGAACCTGTGGCTGTGTTCATTCAGTTGCATCCCCATAGACCAGGGGTGGGCAACTGTGGCCCTCCAGCTGTTGGTGAACTACAAGTCCCATCATGCCTCTGCCTTTGGGAGTCATGCTTGTAACTGTCAGTTTTGCAGTGTCTCATGGGACTTGTAGTTCTGCAACAGCTGGAGGGCCACAGTTGCCCACCCCTGCCATAGACCATACATAGACATGGCATGCATTAAGCTGTAAGGGTCTAGGAGATGTAGGGCTGGAAAAGCTGGAGGAACAGTTGCAGGCTGGCAAAGCTGGAGAGCTGCACAAGCATAGTAGTGCAGTGCCCAACAAGGAGGTAAGTTGAATTGACAGGATCAGCCAGGTTTTTTTTCACTAGCAATAAAATGCATGTATAAAAAAAAAGTTAGCATTTTTAAAGACTTAAAAATTTAAACTTTTTAAACATCATTTAATCTATTCCACAATACAAAATCCAGGTTCAACTATTTTTTAAATCGGCCTCTGAAAGGGAAGCCAACCAGTTTTTTTCTCCATGACCACCTCAATCCACATTCTGGGCAACAAAATATCTTCCATAAACCCCCTAGTCTGTTGTTGTAGCCCAGTAAGTAAGTAATTCACAGTAAACTGAGGAAGACCAGGGCTTTCTGTTTCTCTTTCTTGCTTTTCAAACTGTGGGAGCCTGCTGACCTGTGAAAAGGTTGAGTGCTAACAGAACACTAAAAAGGTACATGGATTGCCCGTTTGTTTTGGAGGACCTACTAGGTGCAATCTGTCAGTCAGGAACTGCCTTCAGTTTAGTTAGTAACTTGGATTAGATCTTTTGTTTGTTTTATGCTATGGATTGCAGCTCTAAGCAGAGAGAGGTGATTACCAGTCAACGCTCTCTTCTCTGCCTCTCCAGTGCTCATTGGAGCCCTGGGCTTTGAGAGGGCGGGAGCAGCTGGCTCAGGCTCTCAGTGGATTGCTGAGAGACTGAATCAGGTGTTGATCCAGGCTCCTGGGTGGATCCCAACCATATGGTAGGAATCTTTCTTCAGCCCGGACCGGCTGAGTAACATCAGCAGACAGTGGATTTTATCCTGCTGTCAGATGAAAATGGGTCACAGGAGTGCAGAACGAACTGCACTCCTATGATCCACAGGAGAAGTACAGCCAAACAAGCTTTTATCAATCTGTGTCCATTGAAGTGTTATAAGTCTGTGTATATGGCCATGTATACCCATTGAGCCTGAGGTACAGAGGTGTTTGTAGAGGTAAAGGTAAGAACAGAGGACCCAACCCAACCAGTGGCTTCTGTGGGGGTAGCGCTGCATGAATATAAGGTAGGTGGTATCCCAATTTGGCTGCAAATGTTGAAATACCCTTTACCTAGTGTGCTTTTGCTCCTCCATGTTTTAGGCTAGGTTCACACCTATGCAGTTTGCATTTGATCCATTTCTGCAGTGCATTTTGAGGTGCGTTTTTGCACATGCATTTTTTACGCGTTTTTGATTCGCTTTGAGGTTTTTTTTCTCTTGTTGCTAGGCAGATTACAATGCAACACGTATCAAAAATGCATACAAACCGCACTACATGCGTTTTCTGAAGCGTGTTTATTGAAGTCTATAGAACTAAAAATGCAAAGTTTTGCTTTGAAAAAAGTCCCTGACCTTTTCCAAAAACGCAGTGGGTGAAAACATGGAGATGTGAACCTGTCCCATAAGAAATCCTGTTAAATGGACTGTAGTGTGTTTCTGCAAAATGCAGCGGGAAAACGCATAGGAGTGAACCTAGACTAAAACTGTGCTTGTTAGCTGAATAAAAGTGCATGACAAACATGCTTGGACCATTTCTGGATGTCCCTGTCTTGTGTATGGTATACCGCTGCCAGTACCAGATTAGCCTATCCCATTTATAATATATATACAGGGGCGGACTGACCATTTGGAAACTCGGGCACTGCCCGAGGGCCCGGGGTCAGTAGGGGGCCCCATGAGATGCCCCTGGTACCTTTTTCATAGGCTTTTTTGAGTTTGGGCAAGGACACAGGGGCCCCATGATCCTCTATTGCCCAGGGGCCCCATGAGCTGTCAGTCCACCCCTGTGTACATATATATGTATATATATATATATATATATATATATATATGAGAGAGAGAGAGGTAGGCAGGCATAGAGACAGAGAAAGTATATATATTTATATAAATTATGCTGACTTTCAGTAGTGCACATCAAATATTCAAATTAAGGAGGACTTCTCCTGTAACATGCTTTTCCAGGTGTAACATACACTTGTTCTTTCAGGCTATTTTCTCCAAATGTGTTTGATAATTAATTTGCAGCAGCATTTCTCATGCCTACTAATTAGGCTGCCAATACTTTTTCCTTTTCCCTCCTGGGGAATGTGTATACTTCAGGTGCAGGTAACTGCCAAGAAAGTATTTATAGCTGGAAAGGTCGCATCAAAGAACTGCCCTCAATATAGCTGCAATAGCTGGGAAAACAGTTATTTTACTGCTGAAAATGAGTTTGTTTTAAACTTGCACAGAAAAATAGTCTTTCAGAAAGTAAGAGTTCAATAAACTTCCAAAAAAAGTTTTGAATCTGCTTATGTAGTAACTTTTAGAAGAACGTAAACATAAAGCAGCCCCAGAAATACTGCCTCTTAATAAAATGCTAAGTCCACCGCTTTGTGTTAAAGCGATTGTAAAGGATTGTTTTATTTTTATTTTTTTAAATGCACAGAGGCTAAATGGTTCGCACTTCTACCTGGCAGTACGGGGCAGCCAATTGTTCAAGGAGGGGTAGCGGGCATTCACAGGTGACAGGATATTCACAGGTTGGTGACAGCATATTCAGAGTAGGTCCTTAGGTCCTCCACACTATAATGTAAAGGGGCACTGCATTGATTACAGGGCAATCCCCTTTATACAGTCAGGTCCATAAATATTGGGACATCGACACAATTCTAACATTTTTGGCTCTATACACCACCACAATGGATTTGAAATGAAATGAACAAGATGTGCTTTAACAGCAGACTGTCAGCTTTATTTTGAAGGTATTTACATCCAAATCAGGTGAACGGTGTAGGAATTACAACAGTTTGCATATGTGCCTCCCACTTGTTAAGGGACCAAAAGTAATGGGACAATTGGCTTATCAGCTGTTCCATGGCCAGGTGTGTGTTATTCCCTCATTATCCCAATTACAATGAGCAGATAAAAGGTCCAGAGTTCCTTTCAAGTGTGCTATTTGCATTTGGAATCTGTTGCTGTCAACTCTCAAGATGAGATCCAAAGAGCTGTCACTATCAGTGAAGCAAGCCATCATTAGGCTGAAAAAACAAAACAAACCCATCAGAGAGATAGCAAAAACATTAGGCGTGGCCAAAACAAATGTTTGGAACATTCTTAAAAAGAAGGAACGCACCGGTGAGCTCAGCAACACCAAAAGACCCGGAAGACCACGGAAAACAACTGTGGTGGATGACCGAAGAATTCTTTCCCTGGTGAAGAAAACATCCTTCACAACAGTTGGCCAGATCAAGAACACTCTCCAGGAGGTAGGTGTAAGTGTGTGAAAGTCAACAATCAAGAGAAGACTTCACCAGAGTGAATACAGAGGGTTCCCCACAAGATGTAAACCATTGGTGAGCCTCAAAAACAGGAAGGCCAGATTAGAGTTTGCCTAACGACATCTAAAAAAGCCTTCACAGTTCTGGAACAACATCCTATGGACAGATGAGACCAAGATCAACTTGTACTAGAGTGATGGGAAGAGAAGAGTATGGAGAAGGAAAGGAACTGCTCATGATCCTAAGCATACCACCTCATCAGTGAGGCATGGTGGTGGTAGTGTTATGGCGTGGGCATGTATGGCTGCCAATGGAACTGGTTCTCTTGTATTTATTGATGATGTGACTGCTGACAAAAGCAGCCGGATGAATTCTGAAGTGTTTCAGGCAATATTATCTGCTCATATTCAGCCAAATGCTTCAGAACTCATTGGACGCCGCTTCACAGTGCAGATGGACAATGACCCAAAGCATACTGCAAAAGCAACCAAAGAGTTTTTTAAGGAAAAGAAGTGGAATGTTATGCAATGGCCAAGTCAATCACCTGACCTGAATCCGATTGAGCATGCATTTCACTTGCTGAAGACAAAACTGAAGGGAAAATGCCCCAAGAACAAGCAGGAACTAAAGACAGTTGCAGTAGAGGCCTGGCAGAGCATCACCAGGGATGAAACCCAGTGTCTGGTGATGTCTATGCGTTCCAGACTTCGGGCTGTAATTGACTGCAAAGGATTTGCAACCAAGTATTAAAAAGTGAAAGTTTTATTTTTTGACTATTATTCTGTCCCATTACTTTTGGCCCCTTAACAAGTGGGAGGCACATGCGCAAACTGTTGTAATTCCTACACCGTTCACCTGATTTAGATGAAAATACCCTCAAATTAAAGCTGACAGTCTGCAGTTAAAGCACAACTTGTTTCTTTCATTTCAAATCCATTGTAGTGGTGTATAGAGCCAAAAATGTTAGAATTGCGTCGATGTCCCAATATTTATGGACCTGACTGTATAACAGTGCCCCATCACAGTGTGCCTTGCAGTCTTGCCCCTGCCTCTTTTTTCTGTAGTCACAGTCACAAGGGGGGCTTTTACACTTTGCCTCCCCCACACAGTCATTCTTCGGCAGGGCAGAGGCAGGGTTCAGCCTGTGTGTCCTGTTTAGGGTCCCCTGCCCCTCCAATGATGTCATCCTATCAGCAGAGCAGGGGTGGGAGGAGCTACAGATTTGGATCATAGTAATAAGCAGGTGATAAGCTTGTGAATATGAAAAGATTCCTGCTCTCTGTGCAACTCCTCCCACTTCCTGTTCTACTGATAGGATGAAATTGGTGGAGTGAGAGATCCTGGAGAGGACACACAGGCATGGCTGCATAGCACCCCCCTCTCTTGAGCACTCTGTATATAAGATCTATCCAAGTAGATCACTCACTCTTTACACATGGGATTCCTCTCTATATATCAGATCGTGCGTCTTCTATCTCTATCTCCTCCTCTCTCTCCTTCATTCTCTCTCTTTCCCTCTCTTTCTCTCCTCTCTCTCTCCCTCCCTATCTCCATATCTCTCTCTCCCTCTCTTTTTCTCCCTCTCTCTCCTTCTCCCCCCCTCTCTCTCCCCCCATTTCTCTCTCCTCTCCCTCTCCCTCTCTCTCTCTCTCTCTCTCTCTCTCTCTCTCTCTCTCTCGCACACCCCCTCCCTCTCCATCCCTCTCTCCCTCCCCCTCTCTCTCTCTCTCTCTCTCCCTCTCTCTCCCTCCCCCTCCTCCCTCCCCCTCCCCCCCTCCTCTCTCTCTCCCCTTCTCTCTCCCCTCTCTCATTTCTCTCCTCCTTCCCCCTCTCCTTCTTTTTCTATCCCCCCTCCCCCCCCTACCCCCCTCTCTCCCCCTCCCTCTCCCCCCTCTCCCTCTCCCCCCCCTCTCTCTCTCTCTCTCTCTCGCACACCCTCTCTCTATCCCTCTTCCTCCCTCTCCTCCCTCTCCCCCCCCTCTCTCTCTCCCTCTCTCTCTCCCCTCTCTCATCTCTCTCCTCCTTCCCCCCCTCCTTCTTTTTCTGTCTCCCCCCCCTCTCTCTCCCCTCTCCTTCTTCTTCTCTCCCTCTCTTTCTCACTCTCTCTCCCTACCTCTCTCTCTCTTTCCTCTCACTCTCTTTCACTCCCTCCCTCCCTTCCTCTCTTTATCTCTCTCTATCCCCCTCCCTCTCTCTCTCTTCCTTCCTCTCTCCTCCTACCTCCCCTTTCTCCCTCTCTCTCTATATCCCTCTCTCTCCCTCCCCTTCTCTCTCCTCCTCTCACTCTCTTTCTCTCTCCTCCCCTCCCTCCCTCTATTTATCTCTCTCTCCCCCTTCCCCATATATCCTGCTCCATTTCTTTCTCTCCCTCCGTCTCTCTCTTCCTCCCCCCTCTCTCCTTCTCTGTCTCTTCCCTCTCTTTCCTTCTCTCTCTCACCCCCTCCCTCTCTCTCCTCCCTCTCTTTCCCCCCCCCCTCTCTCTCTCCCCTCCCCCCTCTTTCTCTCCTTCTCTCTCTCTCTTCTCTCCCCCTCGATTCCATCTCTCTCTCTCTACTTTTCTCTCGCTCCGGGATCTCTTTTTCTCTCTCACACACCGGAGCTCTCTCTGTAACTCTACTACTTCTTCTGGCTCTCCAGTAGTTGCGTGTTGTCGCTCTGCAGCCAATGACCAAGAGTAGCGTGGTCCCTGAATGCTCCTCCCCAAGTGTCAGTCCAGGTCCTGCCCCCTGTTCGCTCCTCAGTCTTCTGTGTTTGATCTGAGCAGGGGGATCAGGGCTGGATCAGCCGTGGGGGAGGAGCGGTCAGTGCAGATCTCCAGCTTCTCTCACAGAGGAACAGGAGAGGAGACACAGGCACGGCCTCATAGAGGGAGGTGAGTGGTGATTGCGGTCTGTGTTAGCCCTGTCCAGACCGCAGTCACTACTTACCTCCCGCTATGCAGCCAAGTCATCAACAGGCCAAGGACTGGTACCAGCCCCGGCTCAACGGGATAATGCCTGGTGTGCCCTATGGCCAATCCGGGCCTGTTGGAATCCCAACCACGGCAACACCTGCTTGGAGTTTGCATATTCTCCCTGTGCCTGCGTGTGTTTCCTCCTACACTCCAAAGACATGCTGGTAGGTTAATTGTCTAAATTGGCCCATTGTATGTATGAATGTAAGTACAATATATATGTAAATTGCTGCGTAAATTGACTGCGCTATATAAATACCTGTAATTAATAAATAGCAAACATGTCCCCTTCTCAGGTCCCCCACCAGCACTCCTGGCCCTCCCCCCAGTTCCCCATGAACCCCTTTCAAGCTGCTTGCTATGGGGGCACTCATGAGCCGACTCTGTGTGTTCATTGATGCACAGAACACAGCTTGACCCTGTCCCCCGCTCCATCCTCACTGGCTGTGATTGACAGTGGTGGGAGCCACAGGTGCCCTCTTCTGTCTCTGAGCCAATGAGGGAGAGAGTGGAGAGAGGGAGTTAAAGGCATTGTATTTCTGTGCAGCCAGTTACAATATTTACACAGCTCTGCCATGCAACACAGCCCTCTTTGGCAAGGCAGGAGACCTGATTTTCCTTTTCTGCAGCTTACTAACCCTTACAGGTTTTGCTCATCCCCTAACCTGTGACTGGGCAGTGAAAGGTGAAGCAGCTGATGGATGAGCTCATCTCTCTGTCACTCTGCTCTCTTCTTCTACCATCATGCTGCTAGCACTGCAGAATGAAGGATTGGCTTTTTGTAATTGCTTCTCCCACTTTCCCAGTTTAAAATTGCTTGTAAAGAGGAAGGTGGGTTTATATCCTCCTAAAGCACACAATTTCTATGGGCCATCCCTTGAATAACCATTGCCATCCTGAGGATTTACCCCCCTTAATGACCAGGTCTCTTTTTGCTATTCGGCACTGCACTATTTCAACTGATAATTGCGTGGTCATAGAATGCTGCACCCAAACTAAATGTACGTCCTTTTTTTCACACAAATAGGCCCTTTTTTAGATGGTATTTGATCACCTGTGCATTTTTTATTTTTTGAGCTACATACAAAGAAAATTTTTAAGAAAAACTATATTTTTTACTTTCGACTATAAAAAATATAGTAAACTCAAAGTTAGTCATAAATTTAGGCCAAAATGTATTCTGCTACATGTTTTTGGTAAAAAGAAATCACAATAACTGTATATTGATTGCTTTTTGTGAAAGTTATAGTGTCTACAAATTATGGTATAGATACTGCAATTTAAGCCATTTTTTTGCTATACAGCGCTGCAATAGTTTAACTGACAATTGCACAGTCATGCAATATGGTACATATATTAAATTTACATCCTTTTTTTCACATAAATATAACTTTTTTCAGTGGTATTTGATCACCTGTGTGCTTTTTTTTGGTCGCTATAAACAAAAAAATTTGAAAAAAACGATATGTTCTCATTTCTGTCATAAAAAATATGCAAAAAACTCAAATTTCATCATACATTTAGGCCAAAATGTATTCCGCTACATGTTTTTGGTTAAAAATATCCTAACAAGTGTATATTGATTGCTTTGTGTGAAAGTTATAGCATCTACAAACTATGGTATATAATTTACACAGCTTTTACTTTCTGACTGCTCATCACATTTCTTGAGGTACTAAAATACCAGGACAGTACAAACACCCCCGAATGACCCCTTTTCATAAAGTAGACACCCTAAGCTATCTGTTGAGAGGCATATTGAATCCATGGAAGATTTATTTTTTTTCCACAAGTTTTTGAAAGATGACAAAAACATTTTTATTTTCTACACAAAGTTGTCATTTAAATGATATATTTCTCACACAAGCTATTACATCCCAAAATACATTCTGCTACTTCTACAAAGTGTGGGGATACCACATGTGTGAGACTTTTTTGGAGCCTAGCCACACACAGGAGCCTGAAATCCTATGGCCACTTTGAAAGCCTGAAGGTGCGTAACTTCCTCATTTCACTTCCTCACTACCTATCACAATTTCGGAGGCCCTGATAGCACCCCCCCCCAAATGACCCCTTTTTGGAATGTAGACACCCCAAAGAATTTAAAGAGGCATGGTGAGTATTTTTCAGATCTCATTTTTTCTTACAAGGTTTTGAAATATAAGAAAAGAAAAGAACAAATAAGTTTTTGGTATCTTTCTTCATTTTCCAAGAACTTGTGGCAACAAACAAGAT